>NW_023425351.1:19163338-19816204 GCF_014108415.1 Molossus molossus
GCACAGTGGTAAAGAACTCAAGCTCTGTGGCCAGATGGCCTGGGTATGAGTCAGAACTCAAACACTTACTGGTTAACCGAGCCTGGATAAGTTACTTAAGCACTCTGTGCCTACATTTCTTCACCAATAAAATGAGAATAATAGTATCAACCTCAAAGTGTCATGATGATAATTAAAGGAGTTAGTACAAAGACAAAACAAACAGCCCTGTCGGTGTGGCTCAGTAGTTGAGCCTTGACCCATTCACCAGGAGGTCATCGGTTTGATTGCCGGTCAGGGCACATGCCCAGGTTGTGGGCCAGATCACCTGTGGGGGGCATGCAGGAGGCAGTCAATGGATTTTCTCTTTCATCAATGTTTCTGTCTCCCTCTCCCTCTCCCTTCCTCTCTCTCTAGGGTTGATAAAGAAAAAAACAAAAACAAAAATGACAAACTCATACTTAGCACTCAGTAAATGTCAACTTTTTAATTATTATTCTGCTTTTTTCACTTAATGTTATATCATGATTACTTTGTTAGTTTACTAAGTGTACAATGAGCACAAAATTATGACTGCTGGGTAGTTTAAAATACTTAATTCTGGACATTAGGCTATTTTCCATTTTTAAGCAATATAAATAATGGTTTAATGGACATCTCTCTATGTAAATATTTTACCACATCTTTGGCTTTATTCCCCCTTAGAATAAGCTCAAGAAGTTGAATTAGTGAGCAAGGAAAATGTTCATGGCCCTTGGCACACACAGTTGAATTGCTTTCAGGGTGGTTGTGTTGCTCTTCACTCCCATCAAGCTCCTCACAAGGATGGATTACTACCATACACCCCTTGCGCACTTCTTTCTGTTGGTCTGATCGGCTTTGTTTTTTGTTTTTGTTTTTTTCTGCTTTTTCTCGCTTCCACATTTTGAGTTTGTAAGTTATCTATTCCTATAATTTTACATGTTATTCTCCAAATTTTAATATGAATGCTGCACTAGCAGATTTTCCTAGAGGCCAGAGTCAATCTCTCTATTCTCATCCAGGGCAAGAAAAGAAAGAATGCTTTAACTTCTCTCTGAACTTACCTATCCTTAAAAATTATCCTTTCAAAAATGCACTGGTAGGGATTTTGATGAGGATTACATTGAATCTGTATATTACTTTGGGTAGTGAGAACATTTTAACAATATTAATTACTCTAATTCACAAACACAGAATATCTTTCCATTTATTTGTGTCTTCAGTTTCTTTCATCAATATTTTATAGTTTTCAAAGTATACAAATCTTTCATATTCTTAGTTAAATGTATTCCTAAGTATTTTATTCTTTTTGGTGCTGTTTTAAATGGGATCACTTTCTTCATTTCTCTTTCTGATAGTTTGTAGTTAGTGTGTAAAAATGCAGCTGATTTTTAGTATATGGGTTTGGTATCCTGCTAGTTTACTAAATTTATTAGTTATGGTGGTTTTTTGGTGGAGTTTTTAATATATAATATCATGTCACCTGCAGAGACTCTGCCCCCTGCCCCCATGGATTTAGATGAAAGCCCGATTCTATGTCATACCCAATGATAAGCCGGGAGAATTTTCTGTATTCTTGTTTAGTGAGGATTTTCCCATTTTTCACATCCTCATTCTGTGTGGGGAGACAGCTCCAGTTTTAGTGCCAAGGCCTTGGCTTCCATCTTATTGCCATGGAAGCACTGGAACTCCAGCCCCCAAAGGATGGATCTGGTTTGTTTGCTCCATAAAGCTTCCAATTCCTCATCCTTTTGGTGACTTTTTGACTCATTTGTGAGTCCTGGAAATTCCCCTTTCTTACTTCTGACTTCAGCTCTGATTTAACATTTTAAAATTGTATTTATCTCACATTTATATTTGGTTGGGGATAGGGTGCTGCTTCCTGCCGCCAGCCTACTCTACCATCATAAGCACAATTTCTCACATAAGTATTTTCATATTTACTTTGTCTTTTTATTTTCCTGGATTTCAAGCATACAATCAAATATTCTAAAAATACTGATAGAGTTGTTCTCTATTTTCATCAATTTTTATTTTTTAAATCCTCACCCTAGGACATTTTTGCATTTATCTTCAGATAGAGTGGGAGGGAGAGAGGGAGGAAGAGAGAGAGAAACGTCGATGTGAGAGAGACACATTGGGTGGTTGCCACCCACACAACCCCAACTGGGAGTGGGGACAAACTGCAACCGAGGTACGTGCCCTTAGCAGAAACCGAACCCAGGACTCTGCAGTCCACAGGCCGACGCTCTAACTGCTGAGCCAAACCGGCCAGGGCTATTTTTATCAATTTTTATACCTTCATTTTTGCTCATGCATCTGTCATAGATTAATAGCAGTGTGTCAGATTCTTCCAATACAATTATGTAAGTGCTACATTATTTGTTTTATCTTCAGCATTGATTATAGCTTTAATCTCTATAAAATAATGCTCTTTCTAAAGTTATTTTGATTTATCAGCTGTTAAAATGCTGTGCCTCTATAGCCCTTCCTTTCGAGTTACCTGCTCTGTGTTTGATCACCTTAATTGTTTTAAGCTTTTCTGTGTTACTTTGTTTTAGATGTATTTCTCATAAGTTACAATTGTTAGGAACTGTGTTGTTCTATTTAATGGTTTTTATTTTTGTTATTTACTTGTATGTATTTTTGTGGTTTGTTCATTTTTGCTGTATTTATTTATATTTATTTGCTATTTTTCTGGCAATAATTCAAGAGATAAGCTTTGTGCTTTTAATTTTAATAATTCTTGTTAGATTTTTCAAAGAAAATATCAGACCTGTATTACATGAACTCTCACAGTAAAGAGTAAATTAGTAATTTTAAAAATCATCTCTTGTGGAGGTAAGAAATGTACCTGTTTTCCTTCACAATCCCCCACTCCTAGGTTTTCTTCCTAACTCTGTGGTTATGTGTACCAGCATTTGCTTTCCGTTACCTTAGAAATAGGAGGAATCATTTAATTTATTAAAAAAATACCTTTTAGTAGTCAACTCTGTAACCATTTAAAGCAAGCATTTAAATTCACCCCTGCATCTTATTCATTTTTGTGCTCAACACCTGTCCTTTTACCAAGGGTTCTCCAGTCTAGACTTGTTTTTACATGCACTTCATCTTCTTGGCACAGGTTTTCCAATGGCTCATTCAGGACGAGGCCTGGTGGCTGAGTCCTGTGTGCTCGAGTGAACAACATGCTTCTGCTGTCCTCACGTGTGGGAAGGGCTGACAGAGCATGGCCCAGAGGCATAGCACCCAGGGTCCCAAAGTGCTTGTTAACCTGCCTTCCGGCATCATGACTTGCTGAGTAGTCTGAGAACAACTTGATTTTGTTGAGGACTTCTTCTGAGTGACCTAAAGTTTTTTCTTCTGGATTTCTATACAAGTCTCTCCTACCTTCTGTGTTTTCTCCTCCTCCTCTCAGAAGCTGAAGCATCCCTCCTTGTTATGCTCAGGAGTGGTTGTTATCCTGACTTTTTGTTATCTTGGAACATAATGTACACTCTACATGTTCTAACTAGAGCATTTCTTCATGTGAGGGTGTTTTCTATATTGCTGCATTTTCTATATATGCAGTTGTTTCTTTTTTTTTTCTTTATTGATTTTTAGAGAGAAAGGACAAGATAGGGAGAGTTAGAAACATCGATGAGAGAGAACATCAATTGGCTGCCTCCTGCATGCCCCCACTGGGGACCTGGCCCACAACCTGAGCATGTGCCCTGCCTGGCAATTGAACCAGCAATCTCTTGGTGCATGGGTCAATGCTCAACCACTGAGCCACACCGGCCGGGCTCGCTTATTGTTTCTTATTGGGCAACAGTGCTGTGTATGTCCACGTAATTCCTCCTACTCGAGTGACCACTCTTCACATCAGCTTCTGAAGGTACCATGGATGCAATATTTTTGGGGATATTTTTTGAAACTGATAAATGAAAATTTAATAGAATTTTTTTCATGTTTCTTACCAAAAAATCTACCATGAGAGATAAAAATGATGGTTCTTTGTTGTTTTTTCTGGGTTCACTGGCTGTACTCAGCTGTAGGGTCAGCTGTGAGTTGGCTCAGTTCACCAGCTGGAGAGCTGGGCCTCTATTTGCAAGTGGCCTTTAATCATGAGCTGCCATTTAGTATGGTGATCACAGGGTTCCAAGAGAGTTGGGGCCAAAGGTTGTAAGGTCTATGGAAGTCTAGACTCTGGAGCTCACATGTTACTTGTTCACATTCTCATTGTCAAAATCACCTTACCAGGCTGGTTTGAAGAGATGCAGAAAGAGACTCTCTCTCTCTAGACTCTCAATGAGGGATGCAACATAGTCACATTACATCTCAGGGAGATGTCTCCTGAGATCTCAGAAATTTGTGACCCCTAAACAATGAATCACAGAAGCCAAGTCCTATTCATTTTTGTATTCCTTATAGCATCAAGCGGATCTAACATAAGAAACTGTCTAATAGATATTTGTTGAAGTGAAGGAACTGAGATCAGTAATTCCAAATCTGATGTGCTCCTTACAATGGACTTGGTATTCAGATCTATTTAAAGGCATGTTTTTCCCCTATGATTTAAGAGAATTTTATTCCACCCAATAAGTGTAGCCAGAAAAATGCTGATTTTATCTTTTAATACTTGAAAACCCCAAAAACATGGTTCAGTTCAGTTAAAAGATTTTGATTCAACAACACTCATGAATACAATATTCAAGTTAGAGTGAAAAGTGAGCCAAAGGAGATTATATTGGAGGCAAAAACACTTCACACACATGAATCTATCTCATCATATATGTCTGTGTAAATGAAACTATTACATGTAGAGAGCACAAGAGAATTCAAAATGAGCTGTTTAAGGAAGAATTTAAGTTTTTTTTTCTCTTTTGTTTAATAAAAGAGGGGAAGATAAAACATTTTTTCTATATATTGCAATAAATTTCATCTTGAATTACTCTAAATGACTTTACTTGCCAGTAATTTAAAAGATGGTCAATGCTGAGCATAAATATATATAGATATCAACACAATTATTGTTCTCATTGTCATGATAATGCTTTATTGTTTAAAATCCGGAACCTTATTTTACATTTCCACTTCTTAATGGATAGAACAGTGAACAGAAAATTTCCAACCACTTTAAGAATTATGTATAATGTAAATATTTTCTCTCCTCGGTAATATCTTTAAAGTCAAAGACCATAGATTATCCACTTTCTCATATGTAGTTCAGAGCATTGCATTGAGTTGGTCCTCAGTATGTAAGCTAAATTAAATCAAATTGAGCTTCTAGTTTCAATTCTAACACTGACTTAAAAGTTCAAACTTTTCTGTATGATTTTATTGCTATGCACACATTGGAAATAATATTCTTTAGATAGTTTCAAGGGCATTTTTTTTTTTCATCATTTAAAGAAGTGTCACAACAGAATGGGACCGCCGATTCTACACCTAAGTGTCCTTGATCCTGGGTCAGGATGAGATTCAGTAACTTTCCCACAACAATGAGCCTGTGCAACTACTTAAATTAGTAGTGTGGGATTCTCTTCCAAGCATTCAGTGTGCCATCCTGTCAATTAATCTACATAAATTCAATAGTATCCACCATGTGCCTGCCACCATGAGGAGGGAAAAAGACAAGTCCTTGTCCTCAAGATATGTGTAGTTTAATTAAGAAAAGAATATTTACATAAATAATAATCTTAATAATTCTGATGGCAGCTACCATGTCTTACACACCTACCTGTTCTTTGACAAGAACTTTACATTTATCATCCCCATTTTTCCAAGAACAATGCAAATTAGATAATTATAATAACTAATTTGCAGGTAGGGAAACAGGCCAAGGGAGTTTTATGAACTTGCCCAATGCCATAACTGTAGTAAGTAGGTACAGCAGGCATTCTGACTCAAATTCAATGGCCAAGGGCATACTCTTTCTGGGCTGCCTTCCAATTCAGGGAAAACTGGATCAGGACATATGGCAGAAAATCCTAAGTGCCCAAAATGGGGGTGTGAGCCCCAGCTAACAGTGAGGAGAAGTGGAAAATCATCATTGTCCTTCCTAAAAGGGCATGTTTTGTGGCTTAGGTGGAGACTGAGTTTGCATAGGAAGATGGGGGTCAACTTGGCACACAGGATGGGCAGGGCTGGCAGGGCAAGTTCAAGCTGGGTCAAGGCGGGCAGGTTGTCCTATCCACTTGACTGCTATCCCCTTCTACTTTGTTCTGGCCAACCTTACTCTTTCATTTCACCTCCCTTATCTCTACCCAAGAGCTCTGTTCTTTCTCCATTCAATGCATCTTACAAATCCATTATTCCATAAAGCATCCTTTAGACTGCAAATTCTCTGAAGCCTCAGAAGCTCTCCAGCAGCATGTTCATTTCCCATCTGCTTGCCACGGATTTCTATGTGCCTCTAATTTGTGTTTCCGTGTTTTCCCTCTTATGCTGGTTGTCTCTCAGCAAGAGATGAGTCTCCTGGAAACAAAGATCTGTCCCTTGTTGTTCTGTTCCTCCTCCTGCCCTCTACTTACACTGGATAATTGGCAAATGTTACTGCCAGACTCACTCAGAGGCTTGCTGTGAGGAATAAATTAAGGCAATAAAAATAATAAATGACAATCCACAAAAACTTTGCAGAATGGTGCACTGTGTCTAAAATAGAATTTTCACGATTATGTCTCCAAGTTGGACCTGTGCATTCTTTTACTTTTTATTTGTCTCTATCGTTATTCTGAAAAACAATTTTGTCCCTCCCTTTTGAAGATTTTATCTTTTCATTTTCTCTCATGTATTTTCTTCTAGTGATTTTCTTTCTTTTAATTTAATTGTTTTATCAAGGTAATAGTGTAAATAGTTTCAAAGTTAAATAATGATAGCTTTTGAACAGTAGGCAGCATCTTTCTATCTTTCTTATTCCCTGTCCAGAGACAAATGATTTCAAACCCTTTATCTACTGGTATTTACTTCTATTTTGTCAGCTGACATGCATATATAACTATTTGTTAATTATTCTACTTTTAGTACCTATTTAGCAATTCTACTATGAAAGCTTAATCTCACCTTGCACATACATTTTCCTTCTTCCCAAACTCTCAAAATAGTTAAAACATAATTTGGGGAAAAATCAATATTTAGCATTTATATTATTGTAACAACATAAATAATATTCACAGTTGAGGCATATTAAAACACTGATTATATTTTAAATGGCTTTTGAAACAGTAATAAACTATGATGAAATTTCCTTCCTTGTACAACTGTTATCTCTTACTGTAGTAATTGCATTTATAAGAATGATGCATCCAGTACTGTCCTTAGACCCAGGCAACAGGGTCCTTTGCCCTTGGCCATAAGCTTTAGAGTCTGGCTTTCCTCCATCCTCACCCCTCCATGTCAACAGATCCATAGAGGCCAAGAGAACTGGGTCCTGCTCACCTGGAAATTGTGCCACTCTGCCCTCCTGGACTTTGCCTTTGGAACCATGGACTCCAGAATTCTCTGCTCAAGTGGTTCTGAGTCCCCTTTGAGGCCCTCCCTTGCAAAGACAGGTAGTGCTATTGAGTGCACACTCTAAGGCTAAAGACTGAGCAAGGAGTAGGGGTTGTAGTAATGCCCACAGGTTGTGTAAGACCTGTGGTGGTAAAGGAAGGACCCAGGGGCAAGAGGAGGAGATGGGCTGTGAGCTGTAGTGTCCATTACACAGTTGGCCTGGTCTCAAATGTTAGGGGCCAATGTGTGTGCACCCATCAGTAATTCACCCCCAACCAATGACTGGACTAAATCTCCGCTTGATTCATCAAATGCAACTGCTAATATTTCTGTCTTGTTTTCTTTTTTTTTTTGCAGAAGTCTCTTCTTTCACAATTATTCAAATCACTAGCCTTGATGCACAGCTGTCCCCATCACCTCTCCTCTCTGTGCTTTTTGGAACTCTCATTGCTTCTCCTCTGTGGGTTGTCTCTGCTATTTTCGGCATTCCTGCTCCTCTTCTTCCTTCATTTGTTTCATTGCTCAGTGGGGAGGGTGCAGGGGAGATACACTGGAGGTTGGAAAAGATTACACTTTATTTTCACACTAAGCTTGAGGTCAAATTTGTAGGTTGGAAATTGTTTTTCTTCAGAATTTTGAAAATATTGCTTTATTGTCATCAAGCTTCCAATAATGCCGCTAAATCCAATGGTATTTTAATCCTTGGTTCTTCAGGTGAATTCATTTCTTCTCTCCTGGAGCCTCTCTCAGGAGACAGTTCCTGGTGTTCTGTGATTCCACATTGATGTGTTTGGTCTTTTCATTTACTCAGTTGAACACTCAGTGAGCCCATGCAATCTGAAAATGCACGTGATTAAGGTGAGGGACATTTTCTTACTTTATTATTATTTTTTGTTGCTAAATCCCCTCCACTTTCTCTGATTTTTTTTTTAATTAATTTATTTTTGTTACAGATGTTCTCCTTTTTTTCCCATTGCACCTCTCTGATTTTTGTTTCTGTAATTTGTTATTTGGATGTTTTATTTACAGGAGCTCTCAATGCCTCTGCTCTTTTCTACCACATCTTAGATTTGTCTTTTCATTCATGTTTTTGTTTTTTGAGATTTCCTTGACCACTCTGAATAGAATCCTTCTGTGTATTTTTCACTTATAATATACTTTTTCTTAAGAGCACTCTTGATTTTTGCTATTAATTACATCTTACTCTTTTATTACCCCAGATGCAACATTTGTATACTCTCTCTGAGGATATAATTATAATTTTTTTTCTTGTATATTCTTATTTTCTCCAAGTTAGTTTGTTTCCCCATTTGTTGCCAAGTCAACCTTAAGGATAGGAACACTCAAGACCTATGGAAGTTTTGCATGCACGAGGTGGGATGGATGGCTGTCAGCTGGATGGGCTCTACGGTGGCACAAGGTGGCAAGCTGACATTTCCTTGAAGGACTCCCAATGTCAGTATCTTTAGGTCTTTTTCCTGAGCAGACCAGCATCACCAGAGCGAAGTCCTCCCAATCTCTGGCAAGGGAAAAGGGTGGTTGCCAGCTCTCTGGGAGCTGGGTGGAGAAGGGGGTTGTTGGTTTTCAGTTTCAGAAACACACTTCTATTTACACTCCCCACCTCTGTGACCCTTGGCCCTGACCAGAGCTGGGCTTAGCTTCCTGAAGCCTCTCTCTGTTTCAACCCCCCAGAGAGTCAACTGCTCCTCTTCCACTGAGTGGGCACCTGCTGTCTAGCTCCTTTAAGCACATCTGTGGACTCTCCTGGGTTTAGCCACCTGTCCCCACCTTCAGAGGAGACTTGATCTCCTGAGCATTCCCAGTTTATGATGCAAATTGACTTACTTGCTTCTTGCTGACTTTCTTTCTCTGGCCTGTTAGGTTAGTAGCCACTTTTCCACCTGTTTGCCGAGTTTCAAAATTTGTTGCTATCTCTCATTTGTTCTCATCTTTTCATATGTTCTCTTTGTTTCCTGGGATTATACATTGTTTAAAACTCCTTTACTTTTATGTAAATGGGTTTTATTTTTTGAGAGTTAAATCAATACTTTTTTAAAATTTTATTTTTTAATTGCAATTGACATACAAATGTAGAAAAAATAAACTCAAGATGTTCCATATACCCTGTTTAACTAGAAGTTCTAACATTTATTTAGTTTTTTTCATATAGTTTCTCTATACTTTCCTGTGAGTCTATTATTACTAATAATGTCAGTTAGCTTTAAGATCTTTATGAATTGTCTTTCATGCCATTACAGTTTTCAAGTCCATTTATTTTCCTAGGCATTTACTAATTATGTTTTTTATTACATTGCTTAGGAAGCAAAAAAGTTTTAAAATACACTTAAAATTAGGGCAAGAATAAAATATGGCAAAATTTGAAAGTTTAACTCACTATCTACACATCCAGTGACAAATAGGTAAACATCATAGTAAGAAGAAATTATAATCAGAACACTTCTTTAGAAATCAAAGCCCAATCATCTCATTGTGACACTTAGCAGAGCTCTGTAAAGATCTCAGAAATAAGAAAAGATGTTGATGTATAAATATATGACTAACTGGAGCCTGCAAGAGAAAATAAAACAGAAAGGAAACTTCAAGATTAATTATTAAATAAAAGCCTTGAGTTTTAAAACTAACAAATGCAACAACAGCTTAACATTTTTACCAAGTGCTTATTACTGTGTGAGAATAAATATATCAAAGAAAAAACAAATCTGGACTTAATAAAAAGAGTCTTCATTCAAGATTATTGCAAGAGAAAGAAACATTTTTTATAATTCAATATTTATATAAGTTTAAGTTATTTATGTTACTTATTTCAAGTTGCATAATGTTGAAACCTATCCAAAAAAGATCAAACGTACACCACTGCAAAGTAATTTAATGAGCTGTGTTTTTGTTTTTTTAAAACAAATTGGTACAGAAAAGAATTCCCGGGTCACAGTCTGCACCATGCAGTCACCCCATCCAGCCTGCAGGAAGCCACAGGAGCTCGTGGCCGGGCAGCTCTGCAGAAGTCATTCCTGCTGGCAGATGACAGGTGTGGGAAAAGCTCAAGTTCCCCTGAGTCTCACGTCTCCATCAGGGAGCGGAGGATGATCACAGCAGGGAGACCACCCTGAACATCAGATCAGCAAGTGCCTGAGGGTTGGCAAAGAGAGTTTTTCACAGGGAGGAGTAAACCTGGCTACAAAGAACAGGGTGTGGGAAGTGGATTCGAGGTGTCAGGATCCATAGATGAGAGAGTTTCCCTGACCAGGTGAGGACGAGTTCAGGACCAACGGAAAGGAGAGATTCTTAACCAAATGTAGGTAACAAGCTTTTTTCTCCCATTGAGCATCAGGAACCAACAATTCAGTGAGTGATGAAGAGTGGGAAGGTGGAGGGTCCCGTCTGGCCTTGTCACAGGTGAACTAAGTGGGGGGCATCTGTGGGAGTCTGACCTAAGCCACCTGGAAGGCTGGTTTTGCAGTGGTTCTGTTTCCTGGAGCACACAAGAGGGGAGATTTCTTAGCCTTTGCTGTTTTCTAGGATCACGGGAGTCAGGGCAATTTCAACATTGTCAATATGAGGAAACAAGACGGCTCCCTATAAAAAACTAAGCGGCCAATGAGGGTAATAACCGGGTAAAGTGTTTCAGTGCGCGCCACTAAGTGCTGTGATAAATCGGCATGCAGGTTGCCATGGCAGTGCGGAGGCGGGCCCGTGCGGGGGAGGGGCAGGCGGCAGGAGCTGTGCTGGGTGTGAGAAGATGGCCAGGGCCCATCTGTCCAGGTGGAACGAGCGCCTCAGCTCTGAACCAGGAAAGATCAGTGGGGATCGCAAAGGCACATGTGCTTTTGTGTGCACTTCATGCAGCAAAGCTGATGCTCAAGTGGACGAGGGGAAATAGTCAAAGGATGAGGAGAGATTTTCCTCCTCCTTGGTGCTGCTATAACAATTTTCTCAGAGTAGGAGTCTATTTGTATGTATGTGGTAAAAACTCAGGTAATACATGTGATTTATCTAGACTTTATTTTCCAACTGAAGGCTTTTGTTGTCTCTCAGCATCAAACTCCATATTCTAGATGGGGTCAAACTCGTACTCCCCTCCTTCTGAGAAGCAGGCAGGGCCACAGGAAAGATCTTCTCTTGCACCCCAGATGGGTAGCTGGGACCTGGGGTCAGAGCCAAGTGTCCTGGACCACAGGCCCTTCTCTGGGCCTGGGGTTCCTGTCAGAACAGCTTGTGGGGAAAAAAAACCTGTTCGTGTGTCAGAACGTATGTAACCTGTAGCACACCAAGTGTGGTGTCTGAAGAACACTTTTGGCGGATTGGGGGTCAGGTGACAGGGTCTGGGCACAGATGGACACTATCTGGGAGAAGAGGCACCGTCTTTCTCAGTAGGACTCAGGGAGAAAAACGAGTGTGAGGGGGGTGTCTGTCTGCAGACCTCCCAAGCCCCTTTCTGCCCAGAGATGCCCCCAGCTGCAGAGTTGCTGTGACATCACTCCGGCTCCCTTTCAGAGTGTACAGTCCCATGTGAACCCATCCTCGAGAATTCCCAGGACTTACCCCAACTGGAGACTCACATCCCCTCTCTGAGTGATAGTGCTCTGTTCTGTAATGAATTGATTTTTGTAGCTTCTAAGAAGCTGTAGCACTTTAACAAGAAGGACACAGGTATGCTTTTTCAAATGCCAAGGGTATGAAGCACAACACATCCTACAGGTAGAGGCAGTTTCAGTCCCGAAGTGTCGCATTGGCTCAAGTTTGGCACCAGACACCTTTTCTCGCAGTAAGTGTCCTCGCCATGGACTCCACCGAGCACCTGGGCCAGCGCCGTGGAGGTGAGCGAGGTCCCCTGTCACACTGTCTCTGTAGGAGGACAGGTGTGAGGAAAGGAGGAGGCGAGCAAGGCAGAATGAGGTGATGTGGGGGAGTTAAAAATTAATAATATCAATAGTAACAATAACCCACACAATGAAAAAGAAAAGGAGCCAGATTTCTTAAAAATTAATAAAGTAGTCTAGAAAAAACTAAGGTGAGAGACAGGAAGGCAGATTTAAAAAGCACATGAACAGAAGTTTCACAGAGATTGAGACGAGTAGGGAATGCAAAACGCAAGCATCTGAGGAAGGGTGCATACAGGGATATCCTGGAAAGGAATAAAAAATACAAATGAGACTAAAACATTAAAAATATTCTGTATCAAAAAATACAGAAGGAGTAGAATATGATAGAAAGAGCAGATTGGGAAACACAGGGTAAATCTTATCTTGGCCTTTGTCAGTCATGCAGTGTCCAGGGTAGAAGTTAATGGCTGTGTCAGCTTCCATTTCTCCAACTGTGAAGGCAGTTACGAGTTTCATGTGGATACCCCACTGGGTACCTAGCAGAGGTAACCATCTACACCACCCAGACGTCCACATTCACTACGAGACCCAGGGAACCAGGGATCAGGGGTGGTGGCTCACATTCCTGTCTCCTCCATTCTGTTCCAGCCCAAAGAAGTGAACCATTTTAAATAATAGGTTTGGCTCTACCCACTGGGGGAAATCCCAAATAAGACTGCTGTTACTTCAGGCATCTCTTCCCACAAGGGGATGAGTTATGCAGTCATTTCCCCTTGTGATTGGGTCTTTGTTTCCCCCTGAAACTCACCAGTTTGTTGCATCTTCCCAGCTCTCAATTACCCCACAACTGCCTTCTGTACTCAGAGCGCAGGTCCTGGTTGCGGTTTCACCCTGCCCAGCCCTGGATGCCCCTCCTCCGCTGACTCACGCTGTTGCCAGGTGGCCTGCTTCAAATGAACTGCACGCTCCATGCTCCCAGACATTCCACACACAACCACCACGCTTGCCCTGTTCCGGGGAATCTGTTGCTGCACCCGGCCTTCCAAATCAAACCTGTCTGCTCTGGCCAGTTCTGATATTGTGATCGGTGAGCTGGGCTCTTGCTTACATGTCTTCACTTATAGGCATTTATCTGTGAAATGGTTGAGTGAGGTGGGCTATTGTGGTCTTTGTGTCCTAGATAAGGGTAACAGTGACCAGAAACATCACATAATTCACCTGAGGTCATATAGCTAAAAGGAGCAAGACTGGGATCAGACCTAGCACTGACTTGTCCTAAATCTCATGCCGGTGACTAGAGAATTGCTGTTGTAAAGCACTTATTTTCAAGATGAGACTAAGGAAAGCAGAGGCTACAGAAATTGATTTTCCTAAGACGATTGGCCTAAGACATTGATTTGTGATGTAACCAGTGGTAGTGGCAGAATTGGCTTTTGAAAGTTCTGCTTGCTCCCAGACAAGTAACCTGCAACAGAAGACCTTGAGGCTTGCACAGCAAAATGGGGCAATTTCAATAATTTTTTGACTCTCTGTATTTCCTCAGAAAAAAGTCCAGATACTTAGCGTGACACATGGAGCCCAGTGCAACTCATATTCTCTCACTGCACTTGACATCCCTACAATGCCTCTGTTTCTGCAAATGTTTCAATTCAATTGAAATTCTTTAGGGTAAGGGAAGATTTTTTTTTAAAGACTCTATGCTTCTTTAATTTTGGATGGGGAAATAGAAAGAAAAAAGGCTATTATTTACCAAGTGTTTACTATTCTGAATACTGTGTTGGGCCTTTCAGCCCACCAGTGGTTCTCAAACTTGAGGGCACATCCGAATCTCCTGGAAAGCTTGTGGAGTCATAAGATTGCAGGGCCTCAGCCAGGGTTTCTGGCCTAGGCGGAGGGCTGAGAATTTGCATTTCTAATATATCCCCAGGTGATGCTGCTGCTGGTCCACGGACCACACTTTGAAGGTCAATAGTAGACATATTTATCATAATCTTTTCAATGGACCCAGAAAGACACTATATCCTCTGCATTTTACAGAGGAGGAAATTGCACCTCAGAAACGTTAGGTAAGTTCCTAAAATTACCCCGCTGAATAAGGTGGCAATATCCAGTGCAGACCTTTCTGGTTCCCAGTGTCTTTGCTCTTTTAGGATCAACCTAGGTATCCATCAATAGACAAATAGATAAAAAAAGGTGTCACACACACACACACACACACACACAGGATTATTACTCAGCCATAAAAAAAAAAAAAAGAAATCTTGCCATTTGCAACAACACAGATAGACCTAGAGGAAATTATGCTGAGTGAAATCAGTCAGACAGAGAAAGAGAAGTACTGTAGAATTTTACTTGTATGTGGAACCTGACAAAAGAAAACAAACAAAATAAAAACACAGACCCATAGATACAGGGAACAAGCTGATGGTTGCTAAAGAGAGGGGGTTGGGGGTGGGAATAAAAAAATAATCAAAATAGATGAATTATGTAGAACAAACAGCCTGCTTAGTTTCATGGGGAAAAAAAATAATAAACCCTGAGTGAGGACTTGGGTTCAAGTCTGTGCTCAGTGAAAAGCAGTAAGACTGGGTGTGACAAGGGCCTGTGAGTGGCTACTAAAACAAACAAAATGAAACCAGAAACAGAAGAAGGGGTGCAAAAAGATGAAAGAAAAGAAGAGGTACAAACCTCCAGTTATAAAAGTAAGTGATGGAATGCAATGTACGACACGGACCGTGCCATCAGTAGTGTAAAAACTGTGCACGGTGACAGGTGGTTACTAGACCCACGGTGGTGAACACATCGTAAGGTATAGAAATACTGACTCACCATGTCGTGCTCCTGAAACTAATATAATACTGCACATCGACTGTACTTTAATTTTTTTTTTTTTTTATCCTCACCCGAGGACATTTTTCCATTTTTTGTTCAGGTAGAGTGGGGGAGAGAGAGAGGAACAGAGAGAGAGAGAGAAACATCGATGTGAAAGAGACACATCGAGTGGCTGCCACCCGCACAACCGACCAGGGCCGGGGACAAACTGCAACCGAGGTACATGCCCTTAGCGGGAACCGAACCCGGGTCTCTCAGGACCGCAGCTCGACGCTCTAACCGCTGAGCCAAACCGGCCAGGGCTGTACTTTAATTTTTTAAAATCATATTCTTTCATAGCCAGCAGATTTCAAGGAGCAGGCAAACCGGTGCCGTTCCCTCCGGAGTGGGCACTGAGGCGCGCGGGAGCCGCGGAGGCACCTCTGCTCTGAGTCACCGTCCTCCGCCCCTTGCTGGTGTGTTCAGACCCCGGGTCAAAACACAGAGGGAGGCGGGGTCTAATTCAGCCCACTCACCTTCCCTTTGTCCCCGGGGGTGGAGAAAGAAGTGTTTTGTTTGTGTGTTTATTTTGAGGGGCTGAGGATGCTTTGACAATGGGGAGGAGCAGTGGAGAGGCTCCCTGGAGACGACTCATAAAGACTGTCCTTGAGGAGGGGGGACACTGCGCCCGCTGCCCCTCGTGGCCTGTCACGGGCCCCTCTTACCTCTCCTCATCTCTGCTAGAGGAAATGAGGGCACTGTGTGACCCCCAGAAAATGTACCTTGGACCTTTCCCCCCATAGCAATCCGAGCACTTTGCAGAGTGAACAGAACCAAATGGACAGAGCAGAAGGGCAGATGGCCAAGGATGCAAGAGATCTTTATAGTCAAGCCTTTAGAGTCAGGCCGAGTCTGACCCATGAGCAGTGATCGTTCCTGGGTGAGGTACTGAAGAGGCCCAGTTCCAGCTGTAACCTGTGTCCTGTGTCCCAGCAAGGCCACCCTGCCACTTGTCTCTCACAGGGCATCAACTGAGGGGCCCAGCGCCCTGGACGTGACTGAAAGGAACCTTACTAAATTGATGTTTGGCCTGTATCTTATAAGCACACAGGTATTAAGAAGCATAAACATTAGGCAAGCTGATGGAGGTTAAGAAAAAAAGAAGTACTTCTAATTTTCTATCAGTGCTGAGCAGATTTCTAGTTTGGGTGAAATTTCCATAAAACATTGTTAAAAGCAAACAGAAATTTTGTTTCTGAATAATTTTTTAACTGATTCAGTGATTGTCAAAACTCTCGGGTAGAATATTTTCAGGTTGGCTGTTTTGAGATGAGAAGACAGCTTGTGTTTCTTGGGTTTTGCAAATTCCATTCTATCAGCTCCGTGTGGTCGATGTGAGAAATGTTCAAACCTCCAGAGAATTTTTATGGCTGCATTTGAGCCAAACTGACAATTTCCAGGAAGCAAAATCTCAAGAGATTGAGGAAATTCTTCAGAGAATGCAGCTTTGCACCTTATTTTATTCATTAGAATCAAAGATGGAGGCGTAAGGGGATCGGTTACATAAAATCTGTTGATGATAGATTAGGGAGGCAGGAGAAAGTAAAACCAGGGCATCTCTGAGATTGCATAAAAAGTAAAATGAATAGGCACATACTTCTTTTACATTGGTAGGCATAGAATAGTTAACAAACAACAGTTAATATGATAATACTTACAATGCAGAGTTTCATGGTCTCTGCTCTGGTGCATGACTGCCCTGAATGGTCTGGAAAAAGAAAATTATCCTGACAGTCCAAATGTATGTCATCATAGATGCAAAAAGACAATAGACAGGCTCGGTGAAGGTAAAGATGGTTCGATGTCAGGGAAGATGCGGGCCTAGGACACGACTACCTGCTTCAAACTGCTTTTAGTTTAAAAAAGTGTTAATTTCAGACCACACCATGTGGTTACTTGAGGTCTCTGAGTTTGCAGGGCCCACCATGCAGTCCTCTTCTGAGCTTGTCAGGTTTGATATGTGGCCCCCTTGTCATCCACAGTGGAAACATCACAGGCAGAACACTGAAGACAATGGCCTTCTCTTCAAAGTATTATCGATAGAAACACATATCTTTAAAATGCACTGAAAAGAATGAATGATGCCCAGTAGGTAAGCAATAGAAAACATTTCCCTTTCAGTTTCTTGATGGCTTTGGTGTTTGTCATACCTAGTCACCACGACAGAATGATTTCTCTTCCACGTGTTGATAAGTCCATCATTCTGTTAAGATGCAATCAGATCTGAAAATTACACTGGGACTGAAATTGGATGGAAGCCTATAGCTGTTAAAGATGATAGACCTGTGTTAAAACCCAGAAATGAATGGAGCAGTCCTCTGACCTGCCACCCCACACTCATTATCCTCCGTGGGCTGTTTCCACGCATACGATGAGTTTCCACCTGGCTGTCCATTCTCTTTTGGGGCATTTGTGAATATGCGTGCCCCAAATCAGAGGCCTGGCTCTCAGGCAGGGAACTTATATCCGTGTTCATTTCCTCCAGCATCTCTCTAGCAGGAGTCCCCTTGTCAGTTCCACTCCCACCATCAGGTACCTTTCTGGGGGACAGTTCTTTCAGGGCGGTGTCTCGGTGAAAGGCAATCCAAGTGGACTTGTGTCCAAGGTCACTGGGATAGTTACCAGAACCTAACCGATGGCTTTGGGGGGAGTTTCCAGAAGCCTTGAGTGTGAGCGCTTCTGAGTAAAAGCAGCACTGTCTTCTCTGTGAATGGATGCGAACTCACTGTCACTTCCTAGAGGGCTTTTAATTATTCAGAATCTTAAGAGTGGTGGATTCAAAACAGTTGGGATACTCTACTTGTTAGATTTCCAGTGGAAAGTGATCACATGGCCCACCTTCAGCCAGCTACCTCTGAACACCCCAGATTCCTGATGGGTGTTTGCCAGGAAAGCTCTAGATGGTGGGTTTGCCCCAAATCTCCCTGTTAGCTCCAAGCTGGTGAACTGGGTTCCACTGCCCTTCTGTCCTGGCCTGTCCAGTGGGGTTGCTTTTCAGCTCCTTCATCCTCTAGCCCAGGTCCAACCCTGGCTTCACTGTGGCTGCTGCAGAGGGGAAAATGTCTCCCCCCAACCGAGCGGGACTTAGGACCCTTCTGATTACATCATTGGCAGGAGAGAAAAGAGAGCAGAGCAGAGCCCGGAAAGAGGACATGGTGAAGGGAGGGTGGGACTCTGCCTCCTACTCCAGGAGGAGGTCTCAGCTCCTCCATGACTTAGGCAATGAAATTTGATATCAGCTTTTAGTGCCTGTATCTGCTCTACACCTGAGCCCTGGAGGAGAGTTGCCTGGTCTGCCTTGTTCTCCATCCTGTTGACCTTTGTAGGCATCACACGGATGCACTGCTTGGGTGTTCCCTGGTCGCACCCGAATGGAAAGCTTAAAAATCAAAGCTGTGCTGCCTGCCCTTCTGCAGCCCCTGCATCTGACCCAGTGCATAGCACACAGAATTCAGTCACTCTGTGCTGAGAAAAGTGATATTTATTGCATCACTTCAGAGTTCAATTATAACAAATTATAATTACGTATTGGTATGGAACCATTTGGGAAGAAACTCTGGTATATCAGAGTGGCAAATGCCTAAGTAGGATTTCCTTTTTTTTTTTTCTTTATTGATTTTAGAGAGACAAGGAGGGAGAGGGAGAGAGATAGAAACATCAATGAGAGAGAACATTGATTGCCACCTCCTGCATTTCCCACACTGGGGATTTGGCCCACAACCTGGGCATGTGCCCTTACCAGGAATCAAACCAGTGACCACTTGGTGAGTGGGATGAAGTTCAACCACTGAGCCACACGAGCCAGGCCCAAGTAGAATTTTCTGAGGCCTTCAGAAGATCAGTGCTCATGCTGAATAGATTTTTGAGAACTATGTTCAAAACTTTCAAGAGAACAGTGTGATTAATGTCTCCTTAATTCAGTAGGACCAAGCCAGGCATGGTGCTCAGCACATTGGGACAAGACATCTCGGGGAAATGGAGCAATCTGGTCCTCCTGGGTATCCTCCACCTCCCCCATGGCCCAGAGCCATCTGCTCATCCCTCAGTCCTGCCATCCTGCAGCACAGACTGCAAGATGGCAGTGTCCCTGGAGCTCAGCTGTTCCAGCATCGAGCACAGGGCCGGGACATCATGGCGACCCATAAGTAAGTGAATGAATGAATATCCAATGAGGATCTGAGATACTTTTCCCTTGTTGAAGGAACCAAGTTTATTTTTTCCTTTGGTTCCAATACTTGCCTTAACATTTTTAGCCATGAGATACGCTTCTTTGGTAAGCAGTGATTTTCCCAACTCTTAAATGGAGGCTTGGCAAAAATATTTGGTTCCTGTGCTCTGTGATCTTACCAAGTGAGAGATCAGCCTGGGAAAGCACCAAGTGTGGTGCCTCGCATGAGGCTTTTATAATATTGCAAACGCCAGCTGTGTCTTTGTTTTGAGAATAAAGATAAAACTTCAAATGTAATTTTATAAGTCATTGTTGTAAGAATTATTGTCAATAATGGAAAAATATAATTACAAGGATTCTAGCAAAGGAAAATGTGGGTGACAAATGTACAGGGCGTACCGCCATGAGAGGTAAAGTTGAAGCTGCTCCCCGTCTGTCTCTTGTGGGTGCGCCGCAGGTGCTGTTGTTCCGTAGTGGTGCACTGTTCAATACAGCAGGTTAAGGAAGGGATTCACTTTTATTACAAACCTTGAACATAAGGACAGTTTAGAAAAGTGCCCCTGAAGAGACACTGGGAGGGAGGCACAGCAGCAAATGAGCAATTTCGAGCCAACAAAACACACATTTGCTTTTGGTAACACAGTGGGTCTCATGGATATTATTTCCCGCATTATCCTCTCCGTATGGTCATTTTTCACTCTCTTTGGAATAGCACTTTTTCTTGGCCAATTCAGTTCCCAGATATAGTGACACAGTATTTCTTTTCTGTTTTTTTTTTAAAAAGAAATTATTTATTTATTTTTTTACTCTAAATAATTTTTTACTTTTCAGTTACAGTTGACAAACAATATTATATTAGTTTCAGGTGTACAACTGTTGATTAGGCATTGTGTAACTCACTAAGCAGTCATCCCAATAAGTCTCATACCCATGACACCGTACACAGTTATTACATTATTGACTACACTCCTTATGCTGTACTTTACATCCCTGTGACTATTCTGTAAATACCAATTTGTACTTTTTAAACCCTTCAAAAAAAATGAAGATGGTATAAGGAGCCTCTGGGACATCTTCAAGTGTACCAACATTCGCATCATGGGGTGCCAGAAGGAGAAGACAGAGAGCAATAAATTGAAAACTTACATTAAAAAAATAATGACAAAAAGCTTCCCTAACCTGGTGAATGAAATAGACATACAGGACACCCAGCGAGTCCCAAACAAGATGACCCTAAAGACACCCTCACCGAGACACATTATTCAGTATTTCTTACCCAGATGTCTGGGACCTGCCCCAGGACTAACACATCAGACTCTGGGTGTGGGGAAAGCCGTTAGCATTGTGGAAAAACTCTCTAGATGTGCAGCCACTGTCCTACACGGCTTCCACTAGAGAATGGGAATCGCAGGTGAAGAACAAAACAGTCAGAGAGAAAAACCGAGACTGGGAATTATCAGGGCTCAAAGCCCGTTAGACAGGCTTGTGCTCACTGAACTATAACAAGGGCTCCCTCCACCAAACACTGGTGATCACCCTTTACATACCTCTAATTAGTTAATAGGCAGCAAGCAATTAATTTCTGTTCATCGTCACTTTCTCACTAGAAAACTTTCAAAATTGTACTCCCCTGAGGTTTCCTTGTAAAATGTTTTTGGTTTATTCTCCAGATAATTTATTCACGTGACACCCCTGAGCACCTACCCTGTGTGGGCATAGAGCAGGAACATGGGCGGGTATCAGTCCTGCTTCGTGGACCTTCCATTCTAATGGCAGAGACAGTTGTAAATCAATTGATCACACAAGGAATGTTCTGTCTAATTGTTTAATCACAAGTGTGGTGAGTGTTCAGAGAAGAACAGGATGCTAAGGACTGGAGGCAGAAACCCTGATCTGCTCTAGGGCACATATTCAAGATAAGATCTAAAAACGCCCAGGTTAACATCCCAATCCAAGAGAACAATCCACCTAAATGTCCTCAGATGAAGGCTAAGAAGCTGAAGAGCTCGAGTGTGGGTAGAGAGAGGTACACTTTTGTAGTGGAACCTCCCATTCCTGTTCATAGACAC
Source organism: Molossus molossus (assembly GCF_014108415.1). NCBI lineage: Eukaryota > Metazoa > Chordata > Mammalia > Chiroptera > Molossidae > Molossus > Molossus molossus. The sequence goes on from NW_023425351.1 coordinate 19,184,761, forward strand.
ATACTTGGAGTTGTGGCACGTCTAACTCCAAGGGGGACAGATCACAAGAGCAGCCTGTGAATGAATTCTGAGTTGCATTAAATGACACTGACGAGGGACAAGACAAAAGTATACAGAGCCTGGTAGGGTGTCCTAAGAAAGGAAAGGAATTGTATAATCAACTTTGTCTTCAAAAATTTCTTTGCCTGCTGGGCTGAGAATAGCTTGGAGGGTGTTAAGAGTAAAAGCAGCAGGGACCAGCCCTTGGAGGAGTGTTAGAGGGGGGATAAGGAGACCCGGACAGACTGAAAGTTATCAGGAGGTAAAACCAACAGGGCTCGGGGACTGACTGGACATGCGTGGGAGGGGAAGGAAGAGTCAGGCCAAGGGCGCCTCTCAGATCTCTGCGTGCGAACCTGTGTTTGGGTCAGAGCCCTCCCCTGAGCTGGAGAATGATGGGAGGGCCGGGTTTGGGTTGTCAGATGGTTCAGAACACAGTCCAAGAAGTGTTTGTGTCTGTTTGATCCCCATTTGAATGCTCAGAACCGACTTGATTTACCACTTGGCGTCATTAAGAAACTATTTGAAGTGATTTGCAATTCTAGTGTACTTGATTCCAAATTCCTGGTTTGAAAACTCCAACAAGAAAAAATACAAATACAGAATAAGTCTACATAAATTTCACAGGGAAGAGACCACCAGCTGGTGAAGGATCCACTCTGGGCAGTTATATCAAGTACCTCCCGGCTCTCTAGCACTTTCCAACAAGGCCTGGGTGTGCAGGCCACTGCCTGCATCTCAGCTCATTCGAGCAATCCCGAACTGCATCAGGGAGCCTTAGCCGTCTTGGCCGCACAAGGATGTTTTCAGAATGGTTTCATTTGTTCTCCTACATAGACTACTAAGCCTGCAGGGTATTAAATTAACGAAACACACTAAACTGTAGTTTTCCTCTCCTCATCCTCCGGAGTGTCTTGGACCTCTGAAGAGAGAATCAGGAGTTTGTGTGGGTCGCTGCTCACTTTTCTTAGATTTTGCTAGCATCTCTCACTCCACGCACTTTCTCCACTCCGTTTCCCTACTTCCCTAATGAGGGACTTCTCTCTCAAGTCTGTGTATTTGGTATTATCTGATGTTGTGTTGAATGTGCTTTTCTTCCTCTCATAAAGTGTGGTGATGATGCATTGCAAGAGGGAACCATTTCAATAAACGATGGAGAGGATGTTTTTGGTTCCTGAAGGGTAGTTTTCGTTCCTCTGAAGATAAGCTAATGGTGTAATCTGCTATCTTGTTAAATGTACACAAACATTCAAACAACTGTCAGACTCCAGTCAACTTAGAAACGCATGTTTTCTCTCCTGCCTTTTATGTCATGTTTTTGTTCATGGGCACTGAAATCAAAGGCATGGGGAAAATGAGCAAAGCAATTACTATGTTAGCAGCGGAAATGAAGCTGAGTGAAAGCCTTCGGTTGACGTGAGTCCTCGTCATCCACATGGCAACGATGGCAGCAGAGAGCTGCGGGGGTGTTGGGCCTTTATTGTGAAACTTTTCTCACCTCTCTCTGGCTGTGGAGTTATATGGAGATGGTGCACTGCCTGCTTGGTGGGCATGGTGGGCTGCCTGCAATTTCTAGAAAAAGTTGGTGTGGATGGAGGCAAGGAAATGTTGGTGGGGGATGGATGCATGTCCTCATCTGTTCCAGGGAGATGTGGTTGGCATCATGGTTGGTCCTTATAAATCATTTTATGGGATATATCCTGAATCTGGTCTTTCTTCTCAACCTGCTCAGGTCTGGACTCCTCCAGGGACTCCCATATAGTCAGGAGCATCTCAGGAAGGTCTAAATGAACAGAGCCTTCTTCATGAGGCCTTCACCTTATATTGAAAGCCTCCCTTTCGCATAAAGGGTTGTAAGTGAGCGACTTTGGGCTCAGGAGAAAGTTGGGGGATGGAGGGTATTCTCTGGCTACTTTAACTCCAGTCTGTGTTATTCACAGAGACGTTTACTGAGCAACTTCCCTATGACAGGCACTGTTCTAGGATCCAAAGATGTAGTGATGAGCTAACGCATGGGGATGCTGTCCTTGTAGGACTTTTATTCTAGACAGTATCTAAGCTCAGGGATCTGACAAATATGCAACCCCTGAGGCTTTGGTTTTCTGGGTAAGGGGGAGACAAGGGCAGCCAGGAGCCCAGGAGCCCTTTTGTGGAAACTCTTCGTCTGGGCATAGCTGGTGCAGCTGTGCAGCGGCTCCAGGCTGAGAGCAGAGCTGGTTCCTTTCATCGCGGTCTCTGATATACACACGATGTCTCTGGGATACAGAGAAAGGGGGATGCTGTGGCATGAGTACAACTTTAGCTTAAGAACCCCCTGTCTTCTGACTTCCCTCCCAGAAAAGATGACATAAATGGGCTTCTCTGTGCTCTTCCCTGCTAACCACAACTATAAACCCTGGAAATAATACCAGAGAAAACCAAAGGAGAACCTTGGAGGTGGTAAGAAGAAGGTAACTGGTTTAAAACTCCAGGACTGGAAATCAGCACAGGCGTCTCATATCCCCGCCCATGGAAGAAAGGGACCAAGCCCACTGTTTCCTGACACCGAACCTAAAAACAAAGGCAGCCTGAGTTGGCTCATTCTTACTCCTGGGATCAAATGGTACTCTCATCAACACAAGGAGACATTGCTCATGGAAAAACAGAAAACATCAGGAAAGGAATAAAAATCATAAATAAAGAACCAAATAGAGATTATGGAACTGAAAAATATAATAAAAGCACTTTTAAAACATTGCTTGATAGTCTTGACAATAGAGTAGAGAAGATGGAGAAGATAGGTAAAGTCCATAAATGTGAGGATAGATCAACAGAATTTGGCAGTCTAAACAGACAGAAAATAGACTGAAAAAAAAAATTAAACAGAGACTCAGGGATCTGTGGGACAATATCATGAGGTTGTATGTTCAGTCAGAGATCCAGGGGTAGGAGAGAGTGTGCTGGAAGAATGTTTGAAGAAGTGGTGGCTGAAAACTGCCCAAATTTGTGGCAGAACACAGACCTACAGATCCAAGAACCTGAATGAGTTCCAAACAGGATGAAAGAAAATTAAGACACATTGTAATTAAACATTTGTAAAGTAAAGACAAAGAAAAAATTTGGAAAGCAGCCAGAGTCACATAACAGATAGAGAAATACCAATTCAAGTCATAATGGATTTTTTACTTCAAACCATGGAGGCAGAAGGAAGAATCACCTCTCTCAAGTCCTGAAGGAAAAGCCTGTTAACTGTGAATTTTATGTCGGTGAAACTATCCTTTAGGGATAAAGAAGAAAGAGAATTCTCAGACAAAGAAAAGGTAAAGAATTTCTTCCTAGCAGATCTACCCTTAAACACTGTCTTTAGAAGGTAAAACAAAGAGCTTCTTTTCGGCCGGAACCTCCATCTTCCAGTAAATCGCCAAAATGACGAACACGGAGGGGAAGTACTCTAGGCCTTTTAGAAAACACGGAGTTGTTCCTTTGGCTACATACATGGGAATCTATAAGAAAGGTGATATTGTGGACATAAAGGAAATAGGCACTGTTCAAAAAGAAATGCCCCACAAATGTTACCATGGCCAAACTGGAAGTCTACAATGTCACCCAGCATGCGGTGGGCATTGTTGTGAACAAACGAGTCAAGGGCAAGATTCTTGCCAAGAGAATTAATGTACGTATTGAGCGTATTAAGCACGCTAAGAGCCAAGATAGCTTCCTGAAACGTGTGAAGGAAAATGATCAGAAAAAAAAGGAAGCCAAAGAGAAAGGGACCTGCATTCATCTGAAGCATCAGCCTGCTCCACCCACACAAGCTCACTTTGTGAGAACCAATGGAAAGGAGCCGGAGCTGCTGGAAGCCACTCCGTGAATTCATGGCATGGTAAGTGTAAAAAGAAGGCCTATGTACTGATAAAAATGTTTCTCTTAATTGAGTAGAAGTGTGATGTCTCTTCCCACAAAAAATAATTAAAGAAAACTTGGTGTCCTAAAAAGAAGAAGAAGAAGAAGAAGCAGAAGAAGAAAAAACAAAGAATCGTGGTGCATCAGGAAGAAGGAACAAGAAGAGCAGAAATATAGGCACATATAATAGACTATTCTTTTCCTCAGAAGTTTTATAAGTCATATTTGATGATTGAAACACAAATTCTAACATCGTCTGATACTCAAGATTGATACAAAAGTGAGAAAAACAAAGGGACTTAATGGAATTGAGGTTTTGACACTTTGTTGTAAATGGTACAATGTTGATATTGTAAGTGTCATAAGTCACATGGGTATATTGTAATACTTAGAGAAACCTCTATGAAAACCATACAAAGAGTTACTATAAATAAACCAAGATGGAATCCTAAAAAATGTCCAAGTAACCCACAAGAAAGCAAGAAAAATAAATAGATCAATGAAAATTAGAGGAATGAAAAAGAAAACAACAAAATGGCCAACTTAAGCACTAACATCAATAATCTTGTTAAATGTAAGTTGTTTAAAGACACCAATCAGAAGACAGAATTGGCAGTGGATTAAAAAAAAATTCTAACAATATTTTGCTTTTAAGAAAATCACTTCAGCCCTGGACAGTTTGGCTCAGCGGTTAGAGCGTCGGCCTGCGGTCCGGAGAGATCCGGGTTCGGTTCCCGCTAAGGGCACGTACTTTGGTTGCAGTTTGTCCCTGGCCCTGGTTGGTCGTGTGGGTGGCAGCCACTCGATGTGTCCCTTCACGTCGATGTTTCTCACTCTCTCTCCCTTCCTCTCTCTCCCTCCCACTCTATCTGTACAAAAAATGGAAAAATATCCTCGGGTGAGGAAAAAAAAAAGAAAATCACTTCAAATTCAATAACAGGTAGATTGAAATTAAAAAAAAAAAAAAAGTACCATGCAGACTGATAAAAAAATAAAAGAGTCAGGCCTATATTAGGATGAGGTAGACTGCAGAAGAAAGTATATTACCAAGATTATTATCATTACACAATGATAAAAGAATCAATCCACCAGAAAAATATAAAGATACTAAGTTCATGGACACCAGATAAGAGTCCCAAAATACATGAAGCAAAAACTGACAGAGGCAAAAGGAGAAATAGATAAATCTTCAGTTGTAATTGAGAACTTAACACTCCCACTGAACAACTAATAGAGCTACTGGGCAGAAAAGTGGCAAGGATATAGGAGATCTGAACATTATAACATGACCTAACTGACATTTATAGAACAGCAGCAGAACACACATTTTTTTTTTTTTTTCCAAATGTACCCATGGAACATTTATCAACATAGACCAACTCTGAGGCCATAAAGTAAACTTTGAAAAAAATTTTAAATGACATCCTGCAGAGTGTGTTAGTAGAAATCAGTAACAGAAAGAAAAAAGAGAAATCTTCAAAGATATGGAAATGAAACAATACATTTCTACATAATTCATGAGTCAAAGAGAAAATTTGAAAGGAAATAGAAAAAATTACACACAACTAAATGAAAACAAAAATGCAACACATCCACATATATGAGATGCATATAAAACAATGCGAAAGGGTTACTTCACAGCATGTGAAATTAAGTATTAGAAATTAAGAAAGATCCCAAATCAAAAACCTAAATTCCAACTTCAAGAAGCTAGAGAAGAGAAGAACAAAACGAACGCAATGCAATCAGAAGGAAATAAAAAGGAACAGAAAAAAAAAGGAACAGAAATCTATGCAATTGAAAGTAGAAGAAAAATCAATGCAAAATGCTAATTCTTAAAAAAAAAAATCAATAAAATTGATAAAACTCTAGTAAGACTGACAAAGATAAAAAGAGAAGACACAAATCCCCAGTATCAGGAATTAAATAGGCGCTATCACTACAGATCCCACAGTTATGAGAAAGAAAATAAAGAAATACTATAAATAAGTTTATCCTTATAAATTCAACAACTTACAAAAATGGAGCAATTCCTCAAAACCCACAAGGTAACAAACTTAACCAATGTGAAATAGATTCTATGAAAGCCCTATAACCATTAAAGTAACGCAATTCATAATTATCAATCTCCTGAAAAAGCCACCTCCATCTTACAATGGTTCCACTGGGTAATTTTTACTAAACACTTAAAGAGGAATTAACACTGTTTACATCATCTCTTATAGAAAAAAGAGAAGAAGGGTATATTTCCCAATTCATTTTATGAGACTAATAATACTGTGATACAAAACCAGACAGACAGTAGAGAAACAGAAAAATATAGACCAATACCTTTCATGAACTTAGATTTAAGAATCATCACGAAGTATTAGCAAACTTAATCCCACAATATATAGAAAGATTATATACAATGACCAACCAGAATTTATTCCAAATATGCAAGACTAGTTCAACATTCAAAATTCAATCAATGTAATAAACCACATCTACAAACTAAAGAAGAAAAATCATGTGATTATATCAAATGACATAGAAAAAGCTTTGACAAGATTCAATACTCACTTATGATTAGAATAAAAGAATTCAGGAAGTTGGGCATAAAGGGGAATTACCTCAACTTGATAAAAAGCATCTTTAAAAAACCTACAGCTAACATTATACTTAAAGATAAAAGAATAGATGCTTTTCCCCTAAATTAGAAATAAAGTGATGATGTCAACTCTCACAGCTTTTATTTAACATAGTACTAGAAATTTTGGCAACTACAATAAGTCAAGAAAAAAGAATAAAAGGCATACAGATTTGAAAGGAAGAAATAAAACTGCTTCTATTTGCAGATTACATGATGTTCTAGGTTAAAAATTCTTAGGAGCCTACGAATACTCCAGAATTAATGAGTCCAGTAAGTTTAGGGAATGGGGCAACACATACAATTCCATCATATTTCTATATATGAACAAAGGACACATGGAGAACAAAATTAAAAACACAATACCACTGCCCTGGCCGGTTTGGCTCAGCGGTTGGAGCATCGGCCTGCAGACCAGAGAGTCCTGGGTTTGGTTCCCTCTAGGGGCAAGTACCAAAAATAAAAAAATAAAAAAAAACAACAATAACAAAAAAACACAATACCATTTATAACAGCTCCAAAGAGAAGTGGAATCACTTATCAGCATTGCTCATGAGAACGTGAAATACTACATAGCATTTCTGAAAAACACTTTGACAGTTTCTTTAAAAAAACACAAAAATCTATACATGTAATTATCATACAACCCAGAAATTATACTAACACAATACCATTTATAATAGCTCCAAAAACAATGAAATAAAAGATATACATTTTACAAAACATGTACAGGATCTGTACCCTGAAAACTACAAAATACTGATGAAATAAACTAAACAGATGGAGAATATTCCATGTTCCTAGATTAAAAGTCTCAATATGATAAATTCTCCGCAATATGATATACAGGCTTAATGAAGTTTTTTTTTTTTAAATTTCAGAAAGTTTTTTTGTGTGTGGATGTACACAAACTTACTCTAGAATTTATGTGGAAAATCACAGAACAAAGAACAGCTAAAGCAACGTTAACAAACAAGAATAAAGTGTGAGGAATCACTACCTAATATCAAGTTTTACTGTATAGCTACAGTGTGGTATTAATGGAGGGACAGACACATAGATCAGTGGAACAGAGACTAGAACTCAGAAATAGATCCACACAAATACTCCAAATAATTTTTGGCAAAGTGCAAAACAATTCAATGGAGAAAGAATAGCTTTTTAAACAAATGGTGCAGGTGTAACTGAATATCCATAGGTGAGAGAGAGAGAGAGAGAGAGAAAGAGAGAGAGAGAGAGAGAGAGAGAGAGAAATCTCAAATTAAACCTCATACCTCATGTAAAAATTAACTCAATGGATCATAGATTTAAATGTAAAACTATAAAATTCTTATAGTCCCCAGAAGGCCAGTAGAGAACTAAATAAAAATAATGACAACTTCAAATGTTGGTGAGGATGCAGAGAAATGGAATAATTTATCAATATTGCTCTTGAGAATGTGAAATAGTATAGCATTTCTAGAAAACAGTTTGACAGTTTCTTAAAAAAAAAAAAAAAAGCTATACATGCAATTACCATATGACCCAGAAATTATACTAACCTCAGATAAATGAAAACTTGTATTTACATAAATGCCTATACACAAATGCTCATAGCAGCTTTAATTATGATAGCCCCAAACTGGAATCAGCTCAGATATTTTTTACCAGGTGAATGGTTAAACAAATTGTGGTGCATCCATACCATTGAATGCTACTCAGCAATACAAAAGAACTATGTATGTAACAACGTGGATGAATCTCCAGGTAATTACACTGAATGAAAGAAAGTGAATCCCAAAAGGTTATATAACATAATATTTCATCTATATAACATTTTTTGAAATTACAACAGTTTAGAAATAAAGGACAGATTCGTGGTTGTCAGGTTTTAGGGATGGGAGGAGAGAATTATAAAAAGGCAATATGTAGGATCCTTGCTGGTTCAGTATCTTGACTGGGATGGTGGACACACCACCCTATACATCTGATAATACTGTATAGAACTACACACACACACACACACACACACACACACACACACACGACTACAACTGCATATGAATTTACAATTATCTCAATTTTAAAAAATTCTATTCTTCCCTTTTCCTTATAAATATGGAATTGTGCTCATGCCCACTAGTACCCATAGCAAATCCTTCTCGGTGTAAGTTTCTGCTGTGCTTTGAGATACCTTTCCACTCTTCCTCAGCAAGAGCTCTTGCAGAAATCCTCAGTTTGTCAGACTTGGCAATGAAATCAAGCCTACTGGCATCCTTATATAAATTATTCTCTCCAGGAATATCGAGCCTGACTTTAACAAGCCTGTGGACTTCACTCCAGTTTTAGAGGGCCAATTAAATGACATAAAAGAGAAAACAGGCCAATCTATGGTGCAGAACATTCTACAGAACAAGTGTCATGGAAGAGTCATGGAAAAAAAAATTGATGGACAGAACTTCCTGTCAACGTACTTCCAGCTGTACACACATATGTACAAGTACACATATGACAGGTAAAGCAGCTACGCAAAATGCTGACAATTGTTGAATTAAATAATGGGTATACCATTGTAGTAATCTTTCAACTTTTCTATTTGCCTGAACATTTTCTGAACAAAGCGACGGTGGGAAATGCACTCTGCTGACCTTCTGGGGAATGGATGATCTTTCAGCTTCCTTCCCACTATGATATTTAGACACCAAAGTTCAAATCTTGGCTCTGATATTTATTAGCTGTGTCCTCTGGGCCTCGTTTGTTCTCATGTATAAAGATGAAGGCTTTAGAACAGTTACAAAATTCTATCTTAAGGTCACCAGAAACTTTGATTCTAAATCTCTCAGTAAACCATTCACATCACGAACAGTCCTATTACTGGTACATTTGTCTTCCAAGCTGAATCTTTCAAACAGTAATTTTAAACCTTTCCCTCTTTTTCTGGACCCTAGAAAGAGAGCATAATGGAGAGAAAGTATTCTTCAAATATTTAAACAACATTCTTTGTTTGCCCTTCATCTACCTCCTTTTCTAAGCAGGTCATTTCCAGCAAGTTAAATCAATACATAATTATATTGTATACTGTGTGCAGTTGTTCATACTGTGTGCAGGCCGCTTTAGCCTTTCTCTGATCAGTGTTGAGAACTAGGTGACCTTCCTCTGTATTCTTTCCAAGGTCTGTCAGCCCAAGTTCTAGCCAATTTGCTCCTATCGCTCTGAGCTGCTGCACTAGTAAGTCTCATCGTAGGATAAGCCTCGAATTCAATCAGTATTCCAGACATGACACCATCATTCCCCTTCGAGCTACAAAGCTGAACATAATACAAAGATTTGGACCAACAGGTGTCTTGGCCTTAATACAAAGCCCAGTGTCAGGAGCAGAGAACTGAGTCCCCGTCTCCAGAAGTCCAAGTTCAAGTATACCCAGAAAAGAGGCTGCCCACATAGAGTATTGCAGGAGAAACACTAGAAAAGAAAAAAATAAAAAAGCTAAGGGGCTAGGGTACACCAAGAGCATACATTTTAAGTTGTTCATTGTAACAAATAGATGACCTTATGAGGCCTTTTTCTTTTATAGTTGCTCTTAATAAAGTGTGCGTATTTATTTTTGTTATTTTTAAACTTTATTTTTTAGAGTGGTTTCAGGTTCACAGCAAAACTGAGAGAAAGGTACAGAGCCCTCTGGAAAATTCCATTCCCTCCACGTGCACAGCTTCTCTCATTATCCACATCCCCCATCGGAGGGGTACACTCGTTACAGCTGATGAAACTGCATTGGCACGTGGGCATTATCCAGTGTCCACAGTTTATCTTAGGGTTCACTCTTGGTCTCATGCAAATGTGTAATGATATGTATTCATCATTGTAGTAACATAAGGAGTATTTTCACCGCCCTAAAAATTTTTAGATTGCTTTTTTTTTTACTTAGTAATATGCATTTAAGTTTCTTCCATGTTTTCCCATGGTTTGATAGCTCCCTTCTTTTTTTTTTTTTTAAAAAAAATAATAATGTTTTTATTGATTTTAGAGAGAGAGAGAGAGAGAAAAGGAGAGGACATGAGAGAGAGAGAAACATGGACGAGAGATACATTGATTGATTGGCTGCTTCCTGCAGGCTCTCCACAGGGGATCCAGCCCACAACCCAGGCATGTGTCCTGACAGGGAATTGCACTGACAACTTTTCCTGTGACCTCTCAGTGCATGGGATGATGTTCAACCAATTGAGCCACACCAGCCAGGTAGCTCCTTTCTTTTCAGCAATAAATAATATTTACTGTCAAGTACCACAGTTTATTTATCCATTCACCTACTGAAGGGCATCTTAGAGAATTCCAAGTTTTGCCAATTATAAATAAAACTGCTATAAATATCTACGTAAAAAATTTTTGTATGAACATGGTTTTCAACTCCTTTAGGCAAATACCAAGGAGTATAATTACTGAATTGTATGGGAAGAATGTGTTTAGTTTTGTTAAGAAATCACTAAACTGTCTTTCAAAGTGGTACATTTTGCATTCCCACCAGCAATGAATGAGAGTTCCTCTTGCTCCACGTTCTTGTTAGCATTTGGTGTTGTCACTGCTCTGGATTCTGACCATTCTAATATATCTGTGTTATTTTGTTTGCTTGCTTGTTTGTTTTGTTTTTAGTTATATAGGAATATTCAGTTATCTAAGCATTTTTTCATGCAACCTTGCAAATTATTATTATTATTTGAAAGTTTAAATTCTTTTTATTTATATTCTTGTTTGTAGGCATATCTCTGGTACAGATTTCTGTTTCAACTTATCTTGTTGAAACCAAAGAAATGGACTTTTCTTTAAGAGATGGTTTATTTGTTGATTATGATTTATTATGACAGTTATTTAAAAATTAATCCCTCCTCATTTAAAGAATTAAGTTACTAATCACACTAGCACAAAGGGAATGTTTGGTTCTTGTAACTTTCTGTGTCTGTAACATACAACAAAGTTTGTAGATTTGGTAAAGTTGGCACCTGCTAAAAAATTGGAAGAGGGATAAATTGCTTATTTCTATAATATGAAGATGAAGATGTATCTGTTTAATGATGGCAGAAATCACTATTATAATCAACTTAGATGTAAGAACTCTGGATACAATATAATGACACTTTATTTTACTAATGGCCAACTTAAGTCAGGAAGGAGTCATGTAGTTCATTTTAGTGAATACAGTTGGCCTATGGCAAAGCCTGGTTTCTTTATTTCTAACCAGATGTTTTGGCTAAACCAGTGAACTGGTTGTCCACAAACATTTGAGCCCTCCACTCAGAGTTCTTTAAATTTTTGAAGAATCTGGCAAGAGCATTGCCCTTAGACCTTGGCAAAATGACTTCCTATTCTGGGTCTCACACTTAGAGAACTTTTCTCTAGAGTTACTACAGCCAAGCTCCTGCCCAAGGGGGCCAGGATTGCAGGTCTGTGGGGCCAAAGAGAATTACCTCTCCGTAGTCCGTGCACTGTCCTTCTAGGCTGTGCTCTGAAACTCAGCACCCTGAATGGTCTCAAGGGGTCCCAGACCCAATTCCTAGGCCTATGTGAGCCTCTTCCTCAGATCTGCCTTTCCCTGGTGCGCACAGATATGCACCTCCAGGCCTGAGACATAACCAAGAGGATGCCCTCTGCAGGGAACATGGCTGAGGCTTAGGCATGGTCACTGGACTGACTGTCTTGCAGGCAAGGCTCCTCCACATTGGATGGAGCCAGCAGGGAGGAGCGCAGGGGGTGGGTACCCTCAGGCGCTGGGGATGGCCTTCTCAGTGGTAACATAATTGGCCAGGGAATTCAAAAGAATTCTAAATTAAGACCTGGCCTTCCAAGTCCTCATGAAAGTTAAGTAGTGACTAGGACATGTTATAGTGAGTAACCTGTTGGCTTCATTTCTAATCTTTAAACATTGACATATGGTATGTGGGTCTCCATTTGTACTCTTATCCCAGGCTCCACAGATGGTAGGGGCAGACCTGTGTGTCAGTGTTTAATAATTGGGCGATTCACATGAGAAATCCCAGTTTTGAGCTGTTCTGAGTGTTAAGTGGTGGCTTTCTCTGTGGCCATATGACCTCCAACGGGCCTGGGTGCCCCAACCTGCCATCGTGCACAGGCATGTGAGTTGTCAGCTGCTGTATGTGAGTTGTCAGGGGCTGTATCCTGCCTACAGAGCTGAATCTGAATCTCCCTGGCTCTTCAGGCTTACCTAGCAAGCTCCGAGCTCTGCCCTGCACCAAATGCTGACACGCAGCTCAGCCCTCAAAACAGCTTGCACCTCTGGGAAGCCGATGTAGGCAGGCACGGAGCGTGTGAGAAAGGGAAGCCTTGTGCAGAGGGGGCAGGAGTCTGTGCACTGAGATCCGGAGAAGTCCAGGAAGAGACCACGTAGTCAAAGTTCAGCGGGCAGAAGCAGCTTCCCCACTGGCTGCTGTGTGTGAACGGAGAGAAGATGCTATTGAATCACCTTAAAAACACAGAGTTTTATTTGGGTTGTAAGTGATTCTGGATGCCTTTTATCTATCTCTACCATGGAAATCCTTTAAATAGAGACAGCATTTTACAGTTAGAGATAACAATCTTTCAAATCCTGCTTGAACAAGCACTTTGTGTGTGCAGCGTTAAAGCAGATACATTGATCAGCCAATCACAGAATGTAAACATTCTCAATCCTTTGCAGTTTCCACTGTAGACAGTGGGAAGGACAGGGCCTCCGGAGAGGTGGGAGATGTGTGGGCAGGAGGCACCAGAGGAAGAAAAACCCGAGTGGGAGACTAACTCAGAAGATGCCAAAGGTCCGGCCTGGGTGGCCTGTTTACGCCCAGATATTTGGCCAAAGGGAGGCTTAGAGCAGGCATCTCTCCAGGGAGCTGCAAACAGGTTTTTCTCTTTATCTGATTTATGAAGATTTTGGAGGTGTCAAAGTTTATTTTTGTAGGAAGTATTGAAGTCAGACCCACATACCCTGTGCATGATTCCTTGACAATACACTATGAACCCTGCCGTTAGACACCTGGGCTCTAGTCTCTGCTCAGCACTTTGCTGTGTGATTTTCCATTGAGGGCTTCACCAAGCCGCAATGACTGTATCTGGGCACCAGTACCAACTTTGCAGGGCTGTGTGAGGGTAATGAGACAGTGAATGTGGAAGCGTGGCAGCCGGTACCTGGCTCCAATTAAGCAATCACTAAATGCCAGCTCCCTTCCTTTCTTCTGAGACGTGAGCCCAAAATAATTCAGCTGGACCGAAACTTTGTCTTGGACCTGTAAACCCATAAGCTCTGTGCCCTTCTGAGAAGGCTCTGTCCAAGTTACCAGAGCCACATAAATCAAGACATTTCCATTTTGTTGAGTTTCAAGATTAGCCTGAAGGGGAAAAATTATGACATTATTTTCTTGACAACTTTGCATTAGAACAAAATAAAGAATATGTGAGCTGTCTTTTCATAGTATCTGGTGTGAAATAAGAAACAAAAGCTCTCCCACTGATTCCTGAGGAATGTGCAACTTCTTGCTTAAATAATAAGTAATAAATAATAGAGTTAATTTTTCTCACAGATGTCTTCAGTCTTTCAATGCTGACAAATGTGTCTGTGAAGACGCATACGTCAGTACAATTGAATGCGCCCAGTCAGTATGAAATAATAACCGAAAGGTCTGCTCCACTGGGCAGTGTCCTTGCTTTCATCTCACCCATGTAACCCCAAGGTGCCAGGTTGTCTCTTTGTAAACCAAATACTCTCCAAGTCTCAAAGAGTTCTACCTCTTCCTGTCCCATAGATTGACACGGCTCGCTGCCTTGGCTACAGAGAAAGCTCATTAGCACAAGAGGATGGAAGAGTCTTCCTGGGGACCAGCCCCTGGGAGCACGGCAAGAGCTTTCCAGGATCAGATTATACAAGGATCAACTCAGTCTCCACTGTAGCCTCCCCGTTAGGGTTTCTCTTTCTCATCCGCAAGCCTCCTCTCCCTGCTCCCAGCTCAACTTTTCAAGGGGGACAACCTATCTAGACAACTCAGTTTAGGAATTTATCCATTTAATATATGTTTATTAATACTGTATGAGGAAAATAATTCCCTGAAATTTTGAATAACAAAGAAGACATTATTCAAGACCAATGCAATAGGGATCAAGATTATTATAATAGGGGAGAAACTTTAAACTCAACTCCAAGTACAACAGGGACAAGTGTATATTTACAGCGAATAGACAGTGTGAGGGAGTGGATGGGAAATTACTAAGAAGAACCTGGTTAGGTGTCAAGGAGCAGGAGGGGTGGAGAGGGATTTGATAAACTGACTTAGCAGGGTCCTTTGTCACTACTCTGGTATTTCACGTGGTAAGAAATTCTCCCTAGCGAGGCGTCATTTGAGTCCAGACTCAAAGAAGAGAAAGAGTTAGCCCAGTGAAGAAAAGGGAAAGAGTGGTCTCGGCACAGACAGTGCAGGAAGGAGCCACAGCATATTCTTGGTTCCATGCATTGCTCAGCCTCCCATCTGAGTCAGTATTTCTTCCTTTGCACGTTCTGCGAGTCTCAGTGACAGTCACACTGAACCGAGGAGCTGGGGACCATGTCATTACTGTGCAAATAACTGCTCGTGGGGTTTCGTTGAGCTTCTCTGGCTCTGAACTTTGTTAATTAAGATGTGAAGTCACCCGCATGGGGGCTGGGATCTCGTTCTGGGGACTGCAGTGCCCGTGGTAGGACATTAGTGTTGTGGGCCTCCCTCCAGCAAACGCTGGTAACATTCTCCAAATAGTGTGGAAAGCAGTCCTGACCCCTGCCATACACATGTTACCAGATGTTCCCCAAATGGGGAGGAGGGATCCCACCTTCTCAGTTGTTTCGTTCTCTGAGTTATAATCCATTCGGGAGAAGCCAGCTCCAGGTCAGTCCGCTCTCCCGCCACACTTCCTCGGTACTTAGGCCTCCGGCAGTCGGCAATTACTTGCAGTATTTACGTGTTGCCTCGGGGTCCAGAGAATTATGTAGGTGTAAGTACCTTTCCTGATTGGGTGAAAGAGACAGAAAGTTCCCATTGTCTCCTCTGGGAATGTTCTGTGTGAGAAAAACCCTCCTTGTGCCTTGGTTAATAGAAAAGGGACCTGCGATGGCCCATCACTTTGTAGAAGTCAAGGACTAAAGCGGGAGGAAAAATCGGAGGTAGAACTTTCCAGAGCCTGAGCATTTATTGTTTTCTCTCTTTTCCTTTTTGGAAAGTAAACTGCTGCTCTTTCTAGGTAGTCCATTACAATCCCTGGGGTTTTATTAGTATAAATCTAGCCATGAAATTCTTCTACAGCAAAACCCCAAATCCTAAAATGTTACATTTGCTCTTTGTGTATTTACAATACATGTATGTATGTATACACACGCACGCACACACATGCACACGCACACACTGCATTTTTAAAATTCTGCTCTGCTCCTCAGAGTAGGACCGTGGGGATGGGTGTTACAGACAGACGTGCGTTGGTGTCTCGCAGTATTTCCCAGTGTGGCTCCTGTGAAATGGCAGCAGTGAGTAACAACCCCTGGCTCTCATTGCTTAGAGGATTGCCAAGTGATAATCTCTGAAGTAATCGAGTAAGAGAAACCAATGATGTCTTTAACTACCTCCATAAAATAATTCCCCAGAGTCGTCAGCGCCCCCGACAGGTAAGATGACCTTGTAGGGCAAAGTCAGCCCCCAAGCGCACCGGCCCTAGGTAGGAAAGGTTGACCACTCCTGCTGTTGTTAAATGAACTATGTGGAGCGTGTGTTCAGTTTTTACTGAATGTATTAAGTGTTAGCCTTCGTTTTACTTCTGGATCCTAGAATCAGGCAGGGTGAAAACACAGAGCCTGTGACTGACAGGGACGCCCACAGGGGGTCCGTTGGAGCCCCGCCCACTGGTTTGTGAGGAGCCCAGGGAGAGGGCGTGACCACGTGTCCAGGTGTCAGCCTTCATGACCTGCCTGATCTGGGCCTGGTGGCCCAGTCGGGGTGCGTGCGGGTCCTCTGCTGGGAGAATTCTAGGAACTCCCACATCTCCCTTATGACATGTCTGGTCCCACCAATTACTATTATAGGCACCGCGCACTAGGTCCCAGCTGTCTTTGGAAACCTCCAAAGGGGATTTTTCTGCTGAAGTTAAGCACATGTTCTATTCTGGAAAATAGTGTAGGTGGAATTTGCAGAAGGCTTTTCCCCTCTGGGCCATGGGAATATATTTATCCCGGTTTCAGGAGGATGATTAAGCTGCCTGTCATTACAGTGATTTGTGAACAATCTCTAAGCTTTATAGCAGGTGATCAAGACCAAAAAGTCTTCCCATCAGACTTGCCTTACTGGTGCCCAAACTCAAAAACATTGTAAACAGTGATAAGGGTCTTCCTGAGCCTGACAGCTTCGAAGGTCATGAGAACCTTATATCTTCCCCTCTTCAAGAATCCAATAACCTTGAGATGTCTTGAGGAGAAGGACATAGTTGAAGAGTGATAACCAGATAAAAGAATTTCTACCTGGAAACCAGCCAACAAGTTGCATTTCTGTCAGATTATTAAACTACCTCAAATATACTACCTATGAAAATAAGGCTTTTCTTGCCATTCATAATGATTTCCTGTGGCTCTCTCATTTTAATCTTTCATGAATTTGATTGCTTGCTGGTGTTTCAGTAGCTTATGATTAAGAAGGCTAGAATTTTAAAAAGGGAAAGGATAAACCAACTTGGAAAACTTCAATCAGATTGCAGACTCTTTACATTCAGTCTCTATTAACTCTTCTGATGTGAAGTACCCGTATTTGTCAGGGTTGAGACTCCTACTTGTAGGCAACTAATTTTATAACCTTGGGACTTCTCTTGGTTTTAAGATCTTTTCATCCTGCCAGAATATGTTGATCTCTTTATTAAGTATAGAGGGTTGGAGTTTTCACTGGAGGTAGGCAATTTTATGAATTAATTAAAATAATGAGATGTTGTTTACTTCCAACATAAGTCACACGAAATGCAACATCTATAGAGTTGTTTTGTTATGGCACTATTTAACTCAAGTTACCTTGCACACTGTTATCAGAGTTTGTAATTTCAGAAAGGAACCTCTTGATTGCAAGAGTGATTATAGCATATCACCTAGAGGAAAAAACCAATCTCAAGAGGGGTAAAATCTTTCAAGGCCATGGAGCAACATAGGATGGATGCTTTCCTAAAATGCCTTCTCTCTCATCTTATTGTCCAATTTCTTATCCTGAAATTAACCAGACAGGCCTGGAGAAAAGACTACCCCATTACAAGTTCATAGTACATGGCCATGAACCCTGTGCAAGCCTCTAAGTGTCAACTGTATTCCATTGGAAGCAGTAGTAATGTGGCTATGCACATTAATTCACCCTCAGCAGGAAAGATTTTGCTTTTTGTAACCCTGGTTAGGCTGATTCTATCCTAACTCCATACCTAATATTTTGCAGTAAGTGCTTATCTACCTACTTGAGACTCTTTCTGGTCTTTACTTTTCTGTAGCTCCTCAGCCAAGGGAGTTACCAGAATAGACAAGCATGAAATTAATTTTTTATAGTCATTTAGTGATGGATCACATGCTTATAGCTCACTTCCATCTGGATGTGTTTTTATTCTTCTGCTGCTGCTCCCTTAGACCCTGGCCCAATCCCCAACTAGAGAGCTGGATGAAATAATCCCCGTCCTCACTTGCATTTTTGGCTCTTAAATTAGTGTTTGGGGGCCAGTTCTTTCCCAATGGGCTAAGAATCTTGAGGTATACCGGCCTTCCTATTTCGTAAACATCCACCTAGCACTGATTATTAACTGTTCTAAGCTATCATTTTCTTATTGTCTTTATTTATGCCCACATTAATCTATGTGAATGCAGGCATGAACATTTTCTAAACTAAAATCCATTCCTAAAGCTTTGTTTCCTCTCCAAATCTTGGATACATAAGTCTCAGTAGCATATTATTCTATAAATATGAACCAGGATAGAAAAAAGTGCTTAAGGACAAACATCTGACTTCACTTACCCTCACAATGAGCTTAAGAAGCATTGAAGAGGAAGGAAATGTACCCACTGGTGCGCCCGGAGTGGGCTTTGTTTATTTTCAGCATTTCAGAGCTACCAGTGGGTTGGTTTAACATGTCCTCCTTTGTTCCTTCACTGAGAATCATTTGTTGAATGTCAACGATGCGTAGGTATAGGTAATTTTCATGGATTCAAAGGCAAGTTGTCCCTTTTTAGAAATAGGGCAGGAACTATTCTCTCCTGCAAACAAGGCATCTGCTTATGGTGCTTTTCATCACTTGAGAGGCAGGAATGTAGACCCCACACAACCATGCACTTCCAGGCATCCTCTTGACTGCCCAATGGCAAGTCATATTGATAATATTCTGTGTTGCTGTCCTGGCTGCTGATTCTTATTGTGTAAGAACTAGATACAAGTACAACACCTCTAACTCATTTTCTACCCAATAGAGTTCCTTTTAATCCTTAATAGTGCCACTGTCTTTCCTCTTTTCATGCCAAATCTAATCTGTAATCAAGTCATGGTTATTGTTCTTCATAGTTCTTCTGTTATATGTCCCTCATGGTTCTTCTATTATATGTCTCTATAATTTCCATTAATCTTTCATCTAATGCATTGCAATTGCCTCCTCCTATTTGGACCACATTGCTTCAGTCTCCTGACTCCAATTTATATCATTCCTGTTGTCATTCCAAACCTTCCTAAAGCATCGCTGCCGTTGCTCTCTTCCCCTGCATAGTTCTCCTGGAAAGCAGAATGAAGATAGATCACAATTCTAACCTTATTTCCACATTCCTTTTCACTTACCATGGCACAGGCAAACTTGTCATTTCTCCCAATTCAATAGTCTCTGTGCTCTTAGATATCACTGTTTATGTGGTTCCTTCCATGTCCAGCGTCTAAACCTTTCACATTCTTCACAGTCCAATTGAAGATGTTCTAAAATCTCCGAGCCATAAGTGATCTCTCCTCATAGTTCCCATACACTCTACAACCTCTATTACTTTCTACCTAATATCTTATTCACTTATGTAATTATGAAAACCACCATGACCATTAGCTCCTTCTGTGGATTAGTGTGAGCCAGTTGCTCTGCTGCGGCTTTGTGTACGTGATCTCATTTATTATTACCAGTGAGACTGGTGCTATGATTCTCCTACAAATGAGGAGGAAACTAAACCACACAGAGAGAAATTACCTTGCTAAGCTTGCACAGAACAGACACAAATTAAGTCAGAATCTGCTAGCTCCAAACCCTATGCTTTTAGTGATTTTACTTCATTGTTTTCCAAGTACATATACTTTAATGTCTCCTACCAGTTTCCATCTACTAAGAGAAATGTGAAAAAATACCCTTCTTATCATATGTGTCTCCCATAAAGTAGATCTTCATTAGATCTTTGAACAAATGCCTCTTGACTGCTTATTCAGTTTCAGATACCTCAAATTTTAAAAAAGAAGACATTAAATGATAAGAAATTGCATTAACTGTGTAAGTGAGCCAATAGATGCATTTGACTTTATTCTCTTCAATTCTTGGGAAAATCTAGAAGGAGTTGGACTAAATGTGATAAAATATTGTTTTTTGTCTATCAACCATTTTTTTTCATTTAAAACAAAAAAAAAACTGAACTGAGGACATTCTAAATAGTGAGTTATTGTATATGCACACAGACACACACACACATACACACACACGATATGCTTGTTCACCCAGATATACAAACAAGAAAGAACCTGGCAAATTTCTAAATTGTAATTTAAGAGCTTTAGTGTCTATGTCACCTTGAATGATGGGTACGAATACTTTGTATTCTTGTGCCTGTATCCAGAAATGGTAGGCTTGTCAGGATTGCTCTACAGAGACATAGCCCCTTATCTTCATGCTTCACATGAGTGAGAAAACATTGTTGTGCTATTTTCTCTAGTCTAGTTCAAAACCAGGACATTGTTCAAGAGCATTGTCCTTTGTATTCTATCCTCAATGAGCATATGGTTGAGTTGGAGGTGGACTGGATCCCATATACTTTCCATATGTTGTTGTCATACAGGGTAGAAACAGGCCAACTTTGAAATGACTGTACTTGTTTTTATAAAAGATACCCCATTTTAGTTGAGGTTCTGTGACCTGAAATGAACCAAAAATTCAGAGAGAGGATAATACACTGTAGCTTGCTCCTTATTTAAAACTCCACACATAGGAACCAGGCCTTGCTTGTGATAAAGTATTTAAAGAATATTAAATACATTATTCCTTCTTTCTGATGCTGAGGCTTTGAAAGCCAGATATTCACATATTACAACTAATAATAAACCAATAGGCAACTCATTTATTCTGATGTTACAAGAAATTATATTCTTAGGTTAATATAAATCCAAAAGTTTTCTTTACAAATGATAATAGAATACAATTAATAGAAATTAAAAATGAATTGCATGGTTTTTTTCTTTAATTTTTTTATTCACTTGTTCTTCCTCTTTCCTTTTTTTCTTTCTCCTCTTGATATTCTGAGCCTATCAAACCATGAGAAGCAGAGTTAAATCCCAGTCTTCTGTTCTCTCAGTGATCATCCCTGCTGAGAAAAGCCGTTTCTAATTTGACTTTCCAGCTAACATTCAAGGTAGTAAATTTAATATTAAGCTCTTGCAAATATTAATTCTACCACAGCAAAGCTAAATATTTTTATTAGCATCTTCCTTGCATCTAATATTTTCAGAACACTAATATATATATTTTTACTTTTCCTCTATTATGCCCTTGAAAAACATGGATTCATTTGCCCAGTTGTACAATGACACATGGGGGAGACCATCCAGCTAAAACCTGATTTACATAGGAAGTATTCAAACCCATCTAGGAAAATATATCACCAGACTTCCCCTTGCAGACCATTTTTCTGAGATTCTCAGCCTTAGAAAAGGACACAGTACGTTTACCTGAGCAGAACACAATTCCATTTTGCACATTTCCCATTGTCCTGCTGCCATTACCACCATGAAGAGATGCAACCAAGAGGGGCAGACCTATAATCCCTGCAAGTACAAAGATTGCCTCCTGTTGGAATGTGCTTTCCAATTCACAAAGCTCCTTTGCACCGTCATTTTGTATAACTCCTGCAACAACCCTCTACATGGAGGAACAGGAAATTACCCCTCGAAGTACTTCAGTCTCTATAGGTAGTTGTATGCTTGGTGAGTGGCAGAGCCAGGATGTCAAGCCCTAAGTACAGGCACTTTTGTTAACTTGACCAAAAGAGCGTTCTTCCCATATCCAGAGGCCAGAATGCATCCAAGGAACTGCACATGGAGCCCACGTTCCTCTCCACCTTGGCTTCTGCACCGTTTTCCAAGGAGGGGCCAAGCACACAGTAACTGTGAAAGCCATGCTGTAGTATTTGAGTAATTCACTTTGAAAGAAGCTTCAGATGGGATGAAGAGGTAAAGAAGCATGCCCAGGTAGAATGTTTTTGGATAGATATTTGGTGGCCAACGATCTGCAAAATTACTGCATGGTCTAAGAAGGACCTTAAAATTTTTTCAAGAAAAAAATTGTAAACACTTCTAGATATTGAGTGTGAAGGTAAAAGGTTTCAAGACAGAAATTGCCAAAGAAGTTAACTACTAATTTTAACAGTCTTCTTGCTGTGATATGCAGAAAAATTAGCATAGGAATAAACACTGTGATTTCAGTATTGACTATGTGGCTTCCCACTACTAAAAAATAGTTTCACTGGCAACCACATCACATCTGTATGTAGTTATCAGACCACATTTAGCTTCGTTTTTCTTGTGTGAGTCTAGCTCTGGGAGCTGGGTTCTAGACTCTTCACCAAAAATTGAAGGAACAAAGAAGTCACTTTTTGAAACATAAATATCTTTTTATTGGTAAAGCACTTATTATTTTCATCCCATTTGTATTATGTTGTTGATTTAGATTTTAAAGCCTTAGGAAGCAATGTTGGGTGCTCAACTTATACAAACAACAGTAGAACCTAACAAGTAAGTCACTGTTCATAATATCTAATTTCTCACAGTATAATGGTCATCCTCATGTTGATAAACCATTAATAAGTTCTAATTAATATAAATTAATATTTGGGGGAGGAAAGTTGAAATTTTCTATTTTCTGGTGACAGTTTTTTTACATTTCATTGGCTTGCGGTTTATATAGTGCTTTCACATACATTATCACATTGGAGCCTTTAATTATCAATCTAAAACTGACATAATCCATACCTGAATGTGTAAATACTAAGTAAATGTAGAGAAGGATTAAGAAAATGTAAATATTTATTTGTCTCTATTAGTTCATTTTGATACAAGAACTAAACTGCATTGATAGAATTGTGATTGTAGGCAACATAGAAAATAGCTTTTCCCCTCTGTGTTATTAGAGTTCAAAAACATGTATAAATCTAAATGAATTGGAAGAATGAAGAAATTCTTGAAATGTCATGTTGTGTTTCCATTTCCACAATTTGTGTGAAGCTGCTGAATTGTTTATGACCATTTTGGTTTGCATAGCAACCTGTTAGAAGGTAACTTGTAATGGTAGATTACATGGAAATTTACCATGGCATACTGAACACTTTAGTAAGCATTTTTTAAAACATAAATTTTATTTAGAATAATTTCAGATTTACAGAGTTGCTGTGAAAATAGCACAGTGTTTCCCTATAACATTATTGGTCACTAAAGTCCATTTTTGATTCAGATTTATTTAGTTTTTACCTAATACCTCTTTTCTGTCCCAGGATCTCATTCAAGGCACGTTACATTTGTTCTTCACGTCTCCTTAGACTCCTCTTGGCAGTGCCAGTTTCTCAGACTCTCCTTGGTTTTTATAAACCTGACAGTTTTGAGGAGGACTGGTCAGCTTTTGATAGACTGTCCCTCAATTTTAATTTGTCTAATGTTTCCCCTTGATTAATCTAGGGGTTATGTTTTTTGGAAGAAAGAACAAAGAGGCACCATTTTCACCATTCTATCAGGGCTAACTATTCTCACCGTGAATAATTCCTGTTGATGTCAACCTTAAGCACCTGGCTGAGGAGGTGCTTACCAGCTTTCTCCACTATAGAGTTACTCTTTCTTACTCCTTTCCACACTGTCGTCCCTGGAAGGAAGTCGCTGTGCTCAGTCTCCACTTAAGGAGTGGGAAGTTATGCTCCACCTGCTTGAGGGTGAAGTACATAAAATATTTGGTGTGGCAGGTATTTTAAAATAGAAAAGGCTGGGACAATTTCATGAGTTCAATATGTCAACATAGGAAGGAAGAAAAAGATGAGGAAATCCATATGAGGAAGCCAAGAAGTAATGAATTTAAGATCACAGTCACAGCTACCGTATGAGGTGGGGTTATGCTCCTCAACAGAGGTGACTTGAGACACATTCCATTCAACGTTTTCCTGCCCATCAAGTTCCTCTGGAGAAGTGAAGCATTTGAACATTTGAAACTACAATGAACTCCAGCATCCTTTCACTTTTTTCCTGGGATCATCCCATGAATATAATCATTCACTACCAATGCCTCGCTTGCAATAACGTTTTGGTCTTGGAAATGCATACTTTCCAGGAAGAATTTATTGTCTTTTCTTGGGAATGTATACAAATGAATCTGTGATGGGAAGAGGTGTTACCTCTCATTTATATACAAGTAAAATGAGGTAGTGATTAAAGTGATTTGTTAAAAATCTTTATAATCAATGATTTTCATCTTCACCATTCAACTAAAAGTGATGGCTTAAAATTCTCCAAAGATTTACTTGTTACCAAATACAACGGCCCTTTCTTCCTCC
This sequence comes from Molossus molossus, assembly GCF_014108415.1. Classification (NCBI taxonomy): domain Eukaryota; kingdom Metazoa; phylum Chordata; class Mammalia; order Chiroptera; family Molossidae; genus Molossus; species Molossus molossus. The sequence goes on from NW_023425351.1 coordinate 19,209,111, forward strand.
TTATTCTCCTAAATCTTTCTGTTATATTTGACTTGGTTATCTACTCTCTGCTATTAGATAGTTGTTGCTGTGTAACGAACCATCCCCAAACCCAGTGGCTTAAAAAAGCAATGATTTATTACAGCTCACACATCTGTGGAACAGCTGGAGTTTATCTAGGCTGGGTTCAGCTGGGTAGCTCTTTTTCTTACGAAGATCTGTTTGTTGGCCGGGGAGTCACAGTGGTCTGTGTTTCTCATCCTTCTCTTCAGCTCATGCTGGCTGAAGCATGTTTTTACCACAGCAATGGCAGAAGACAAGAGGACCGTTAGCAACATCTGAGGTTTTTAAGAGCTAGGCTCAGAATTGGCACACTGTCATTTCTGCTACACGCCATCTGCTAAATCAAGTCACATAGCCATGGGGTGGAAAATGCATGCTTTTATTAATGAGGTCAACACATGGTGTGTTGATGCTCAAATAAGTGAAGAACTGGGGCCAGTGATGCAGCAGTGTAATTTATCATATCCTGATTTCTTGAAACACAGTACTCTCTTGATCCTCTCACCTTTCATTTCCTCGGTTTTTCTTTCTTCAACGTCAGCACTGTCTGTAGGCTGTACCCGAGGCTTAGCCTTTCAGTCACGAATTTTCCATGTGTGTATTCTTGAAAGTTTATCTGGGATCAGACTCTCTAATTCCTTAATAGTCATTTCTAGCTTACCACTGGCCATTTTCATATGTCCATTGAGAATTGCTTCAACTCGTAATCTTTGGTCCCATGCTCCAGTTAAATCAATATTTCTTTCTAACACAAAGCTGTGTCTCCAAAAATGACTTGGGTCTTTAGATCATGTTTGACATGAATGCAAAACAAAAACCAAGCAAAGCCCTAATGAAAACTTTATCCTATGTTAATAGGAATTTGACATCTCTAAAACTTAAAAGAGAATATGTCTGAAAAAAAAATGAGGAGAAGGGTATTAAAACAATTTCCTATGAGAAATGGTTAAAATTGTTAATAATTTTCTAAAGTCTAGTGATTTATATGGGGCTTCATGACCACCACATTCAGATAATTGAAAGTGCGTGGTATGTGAAGACCTGAGGTTTTATCTTTTTAGCAGAACCACACCCAATGGTTATATTTAAAGGAGGAAAATTATGGCTCACTGTGCTGAACACATTTTTAGTAAAAAGAACTGTACAGAAACAGAATGAGCTCATATCTGTATCTTCCCCTGTGTCACACCTAAATTTCCTTGCTCTTGCTTCTCTCAATAATCTCTCAAAATTCTCTCTTTTTTTCAAGGTTTATCCCAAGCCTTCACCCTTCCATAAACCCTTCCCTTACTACTCAATTGTATTGATCCTTTTTAACTTATCTTACTAATCTCCTATCCCATCCCAACTAAATTAAGGGCTCTTTTAAAGTAGAAATATAACATACTATTGTGTGTGTTCAAGTATGAAGCACAATACTGAGGTTATGATAAGCATTCAGTAAATTTTTACTGGTTTACTGTTCCATCACAGATTTTCTGATTTTAAATCTGGAATCACTAGACATGGTTAGATTTAAATGCATGAGAATCTGATCATTTCACACTGATTTTACAAGAGGATATGGTTTCTGATTCTAATGATAGCCCAAAGGAAGTAACAGATTTTACCATCCCTTGCCATCCAAGGTTATATTTTTTTACTTACTAAGAAAAAGACACTGAATCCTCTAATTTCTTAAATTTATAGTTCTGATAATTTGTTGGGATTAGCAGAGTGAATATGTCATCATTTCTTCATGTCTGGAAATTATTTAAAATAAAAATCAGCTGGTGAATGGGAACGTAGGATGTGGAGGAACACATCATACACTGGAGAACTGTCACTCTCCTTTGTATTCAGGTCTTCCTGTTGTCATAGTTACCAATGGACTCAAAGCAATTTCCTTCCCGAATCACACTCTGTAAACCTTCAGTGAAAATAAGCTATTCTTCATGATTTCTTTTTATCTCCCCACGAATTGAAGCTAAAAAATAGCATCAATTATATGGTTGTTTTACACTTTTAGCAAGATTTTAAACAAACAAACGGAACAAGAGGTTTAATCTAAATAAGCACTCTGATTAAGGTCTCCCCTCATTTTTTCAGCACTGATTCTTTGAGTAGCTAGGTAGCGGGACACACTATGATAATGGCCCAGCCTATCCTAAAGGAGATTAGAGCTCTGTGGGGGAAGCGAGGGGTAAGGGATGCATTTCACTGAAAGGGCTGTGGTGAAGGCAGAGTATAGAGACCCCTGGAAACAAAAGCGAGCCACCTCATAAGGTTAGGGGCCCTGGTGCAGTCAGATCAAAGGGAGGCTTCCTCCTGGGAGTCTGGGAGCACTTTTCCTGTGAGGTTTAGCAAATGCATGTTCCGTCAACTTGGGGTACAAAACACCAATGTTACCCTGTAGGCTGGGCTCACAAAACCGCGGAGTGAGGAGGCCAGCGCTGCACAAGCCAAGTGTGACCCCTGCTGCTATTCACGCACAGCCTCTCCTTTCTGCTCTGGCTGCAGGAACTCCTTCACAGACATCCTCCGTGCCATCCTGCTGTCCTTGGAAGTCCTTATTGAAGACCCAGAGCTTCAGATAAATGGTTTCCTTTTAATCATAGACTGGAGTAATTTTTCCTTCAAACAAGCCTCCAAACTGACACCTTCCATCCTCAAACTGGCCATCGAAGGGCTGCAGGTATGCTCAATGAATGTGCAACGCCAGACTGTGTATGATAATGCACTTTTTTTCTTATTGCAGCCAAAGCAATATTTGTCTTTTAGAGCAGAAACAGAAAACAGATAAAATTCACCTGTGATATTCTATGTTTTTACCTCAGCCTGAATTCAAATGTTGTGTTTTTTTTTTAGACTTCATTTTCATTAATAACTCTGAATTACTGTTGCCACAGGTACAAATTACCTACTGTAGCAATTATGAATAGAGCTTGGAGATATTTAGCCTAATTCATCTGAGAGTTTACAAAAATTAAAACTACAAAATATCTGCTTTATGAGCATGTCCTATATAGAGGTGGCATGAGAGCTTTCCGGGGTTTCCAGAAGTACCTCTGTATCCCCAAAAGGCCCCTGTGGATGCTCACTTCTAGAATGCAATGTGCCGCAGGGTTTGTGCTAAAGTAGAGCCCAGCGGTGCACACAACAGAAGCAGCGGAAGTCTGCTTTCTGTTTGTGTGGACGTTGGAAGCCTTTGGGGAAGGGTTTTCTGTGCTGTGTGAAGGTTAGGCTGGTCAGTCTCTGGGCTCCCTTCTACTTTTAAGGACCCGTGATTCTATGAAAAGTATTAACAAACTCAGGTGATGCTACTTAGCTTCTTGGTGGTACATTACTATAGCTCAAAAGCACAGGCACAGTTCGGGGAGATTCAGAATGAACACAAATGAAACTCATGTCCCTTATTAATCTGTGGTAAGATTTACTCAGTGGGGTGATCCTTCTTCCCAAAAAACAGCAGTAATATGCAGCTATGTAGACAGTACACTATTTGCTAATTCTCAGATGAAGCAGCCATTATTCATGCACTTTGTAGTGCATGACTAGGAAACAGACCAGACAACAATGTGGGATAGCCAGAGGGAAAGGGAGGTAGGGGAGGTGGGTAAGGGGGAAAAACGGGACAAAAAGAGTTTGCTTTGGGTGATGGGTGCACAATGCAGTGTGCAGATGATGTTTTGTTGAGTTATACACTTGAAATCTATATGGTTTTGTGAACCAATGTCATCCCCAATAAATTCAATTTAAAAAATTCAATAATATTCCAGTTTCTCTAGGTGCTTTGGCCTTACTTCTGGGAATAAAACGTTGTGCACCTAAGTCTCCAACTGAACACTGAAAATGCAGATGTTGCAAATTTCAAGCAATGAAAATAAAATAAATAAACCAATAATAATTTTTTAAAAGGCTTAAGACTAGGAATACCATTTTAATCACCCATCCTACTCTATGTGAGGAGGAATTAGTGGATCTGTTTCCTAAGCTGGGGCTTTTACCTCTTTGGCTCCCAGCAAATATTCAGCAGGCCTCTGAGAAACATGTTTATTGAATGGACCTTATTTGATTGGAATGGTTTCCTACTTCAAGGGAAGAGAAATGGAGCAAGTATTTCAGAAGAGGGGGAGCAAACCCCCACTGTTCCAGGGGTGCCCAGTTGCCCTGGGTGGCTACACCATGAAGTGTATTGGGACTATACTTAAAAATTTTAAAATGTTTTTAATTGATTTTTTAGAAAGAGAGAGAGAAACCTGGGTGTGAAAGAGAAACATCAATCAGCTGCCTCTTGCACGCCCCCTACTGGGGATTGAGCCTCCAACCCAGGCATGTGCCCTGACCAAGAATCGAACCAAGACCTCTCAGTTGGGGGCATACCTTAAAGTTGCTTTTGCATTTCTGCACTCCAAGGAGCATCCTGTCTTACCTTAAAATTCTGAGTCACAGGTTCATATGTTCTCGACCAATCACTTTCTCTTAACTCTGACTCCTGTTCTCCAGCCTCCTCTCATCTAAGCCTCAGAACATTTGATCTCTCTCTCCCTAAAGCTTTTATCAAAGGAGTTTTAAAGTAAGCTGCAAGGTTTATTTCATGCCCTATAAGTAGGCTGACCATGTTTCTAGGATATTCTGTGGTAGTACAATCTTCATTTAATTTTCAAAAAAGATAATTATTGCATGTATAAGTAGCTGTGATTTAAGTTCTCTGCATTTGTAACTCCCCCCCCCCATAAATCAAGAAGGAACATGTCCTTTATTCAACTGTGTATTCTAGTTTTTCTTTCTGAAAAATGTGAGGATTATATAAGTCCCTTGCCAAATTCACTTGGCTAATGTGGGTCTTATTGAGTTAATGCATGTGAATATGCTTTAAAAGTAAAGCTATGCATAAGCTTATAAACTATTTTTACAAGAAGTACTAGGTGACCTTTTGTGGGGCTAGGTGGGTACCCTTTAAGCCTTCCCTTGTCACGTAGCAGAATCTGGAATAAACTCTATGATGTCCTAGAGCTCTGATTAGGGAGAAGCCTCTACTGGAAGAAGGGGAGATGGATGAGGCCAGGGAGAAAGTGGAGAAAATGGATATCCTTTCATCATGTCACAGAGCAATGGCCTTGGCCCCTTTATTTCCTTTTATAGAGCAAGCCAAGTTCACCGTGACTGTGGGAGAACATCAGGCTGTCCTGGAGTCAGGCTATCTGAATGGGGACACAGCTTTTTCTATTTTTTTTTTTTTTTTTTATCCTCACCAGAGGATATTTTTCCATTTTTTGTACAGATAGAATGGGAGGGAGAGAGAGGAAGGGAGAGAGAGTGAGAAACATCGACGTGAAGGGACACATCGAGTGGCTGCCACCCACAGGGACACAGCTTTTTCTGTGAACCCTGCCTGCCCAAGCCCTGAAAACCTGGGACACTTAGACAGGCTCAGTTCCTCATGCCAGGAGAAATAGCCAATGGTTGCAGGGGAGGCTGACCTGGGTGCAGGTCCTCCATCTAGGATATGACTCCCTGTACTATTTATCTTGTTGTCTTGGCAACTGTGAAGAAGCCCTCAAGGTCACTGCTATGAGTAGTCAGCTCTGACCAACTACTGGTAACTTCTCACACCCGACTATCCTCTCTTGGGCTTTGGGGACATTCAGACACTATGGTCACTTATCCATTGGCTCTCCCAGTGACTTTTCTTCATTACAAGGATAGTTTCCATCCTTAGTTTAACCACCAAACCCTTCTAACATCTCAAAAAAGTCATAATTGGTTCTACGAAGAATTTATGCCTTTGTAGTCACATTGTTTGTTGTACAAGGAGGTTCTCATCCAGGCCTTCATTTGTCATCCATGGAAGGTTCAAGATAAATTTCTCAATGCCAGCAAGGGTGAAGGCATAGACCGGTGGAGAAAAGAAAAGCTGTATAAAACCAGTGTCAATGAGAGAATAGAAGCCACTGCTCTTCCTTCCTCCTCTGCATCCTCAGAGAGATCTGAAGAAGTAAGGATCTCTGCTAGACACATGGGAGATTGTGGGGAAGAGAGATCCTATGCTCTAGTGAACGAAACTTGCTCTCTCTGCTGTTCTGCATGTGTCGGGTAGATGTTTGAAAGTAGGAGAAAGAATCAGACCACTTATGGGCTAGGGCATCTGGTTGGGATTTCAGCTGTTTATCAGAGTTGTCTAGGATTACCTGCTACTCAACACCTGGAGAATTCGGGGCCCGGAGATATGACAATCTTTTCTGTAATAACTAATACAACCCCTTCTGCAGGAAGAAGGGGATGGGGACCACTGCTTATACAGTGAGAAGTCAAGGTCATGTTTGGTCATTCTTGTACCCGCATCATAAACTGGTTTCAGAACTCCTAATGTTAGCCCTGTTGCCTTCATTCATAGTTCTCAATACGACAGTCATTCAATGAGACATTTAGTTACTAATTGTAGTAGGTTGGGCTCTCCAGGGACCAGATTTGAACACAGAGATCAATATGCAGGAGATTCATTAGGGAGTGCTCTTGGGATCAACATTTGTGAAAAAAAGCTATGGAAGAATATTTGGCAGCAGGAGAAGATAAGCTGGGGTTCCGTCATTTCTAGTGAGAGCCTCAGGCATTCTGAAGCTGAGATGATCCTTCCGAGTTGTCCCTGATTGGGTAGCAACTTGGTGATAGTCTTCTATTTAGGTCTACCAGTTGTATTTCTATGTTTCTAAAGACAATTATATGTATTCATCTGAATAACAAAGCAAAAGTGATACAATGAAATAAAAATAGTCTTTTCAGCAAATGTTGCTGGAAAAATTAGATATCCATATGCAAAATAACAAAAATAAAAACAAGAATCTAGACACAGACTTTATACTCGTCACAAAAATTAACTCAAAATGGATCACAGACCTAAATGTAAAATGCAAAACTATAAAAATTCTAAAAAATAACATAGGAGGAAACATATGTGACCATGGATATGGTGATAACTTTTTAGATACAACACAAAAGCAAAATCCATGAAAGAAATAAATGTTAGGTTAGATTTCATTAAGACTAAAAATCTCTGCTCTGAGATTTTTCAATGTCAAGAGAATGAGTAAAAAAATCTACTGACTGGCCCTGGCTGGTTTGGCTCAGCAGTTAGAGCGTTGAACTGAGGTCCAGAGAGACCTGGGTTTGGTTCCCACTAAGGGCACATACCTCGGTTGCAGTTTGTCCCAGTCCTGGCTGGGTCGTGCGGGTGGCAGCCACTTGATGTGTCCCTTTCACATTGATGTTTCTCTCTCTCTCTCTCTCTCTTCCTCCCACTCTATCTGAACAAAAAATGGAAAAAAAAAATGTCCTTGGGTGAGGATAAAAAAAAAAAATCTACTGACTGGGAGAAAATATTTGCAAAAGACACATCTGATAAAGGTCTATTATCCAATATGTACAAAGAACTCTTAAAACTCAACAATAAGAACACAAATCATCCAATTTAAAAATATGACCTGAACAGATACCTCACCAAAGATGGCAAATAAGGATATGAAAAGATACTTCACATCATGTGTCATCAGGAAAATGCAAATTAAAACAATGACATATTACTACACACCTGAATGGAACACTGATAATCCCAAATCCTGGCAAAAACATGGAGCAACAAGAAATCAGTCACTGCTGGTGGGAATGCAAAATTATATAGCAACTTTGGAGACAGTCTGGCAATGTCTTAGAAAACATACTTTTACCGTATGATTCAGCAATCTTGCTCTTTGGTGTTCTAGAGGAGTTGAGAATTTATGTGTACACAAATGTTTATAGCAGTTTTATTTATAATTTCCATAATTTTGAAGCAGCCAAGGTATCTTTTAATAGGTGAATAAACAATGGTATATCCAGGCAATGGAATATTACTCAGCTCTAAAAAGAGAGGAGATATCAAACCATGAAAAGACATAGAGGAACCTTAAATGAAAATTACTAAGTGAAAGAAGCCAATCTGAAAAGGCTACATTGTGTATAATCCCAACTATTTAACATTTGGAAAAAGCAAAACTGGGGAGACAATAAAAAGATGAATAGTTGCCAAAGACTGAGAGTGAGGGCGGGGAGGGATGAATAGGCACAGCTCAGAGGATGTAGGATACTATAATGATGGCTACATGTCATCAAACATTTGGCTAAACCCATAGAATGTACAACATCAAGAGTGAAACTTAATGTAAACTATGGACTTTGGCTGATAATGATGTGTCAATGTAGGTTCATCAATTGTAACAAATGTACCTTCTGGGGGGGTGTTGCTAGAGGGAGAAACAATACATGCGTGGAAGCAGGGGATTTGTGGGAAATCTCTGTACTTTCCCCTTAATTTTGCTATGAACCTAAAACTGCTCGAAAGTCTTCTTAATATTTAAAAATGCAATTATACTGCCTCTGACAACAATAATAAAAAAATGGCATGTGCAAATAACTTTGGTTATGCGCTTCACAGGCTGAATTAATGAGATATAACAGTAATCATACAGAAGACTGCTCTTTAAGGGATTATCAGATTTTTAAATCAAAAGACACCAGTATCAGCTCATCATGAAATTCTAATATTCCTCCTTTTAGAGCAATGCTTTAAAGAAGTGTCATTGTTTAGAGTATTAACTTGCCTCAGTTGCATAAATATTCTATGAATATTAGTTCAAAGAATTCTAGTCAAAAATGAATTTTGAGAATGCCTGGAAGTCATTTTCTCTTACTCTGCCATTTGATCTCCTAAATGTGGTCACTAATGCCTAAAAGAGTTGTTGTATCTCTTCATTACAACTTGTTAAATTTTAATCAAACTGAAAGAATTATTTATGCCACCAGTTTAACACAGCACAGCATTCTTCTCAATTTTGCTGGAGAATTCTGGCAGAATGAGCCACCCAATGAAGTCTTGCTCTTGAGTTTTGTAATGTTTCCAAAATCAATTTTTGGAATTATTTCCCATAAATCATTGTAGCAACCAACACCTCGCCATTACAACCAACACACCACATTTATCAATGTTCAGCCAACCCAGATACTTATAGAACTTACTGTGCTGAAGTGTTTTACGTAGGAAGAGGTACAGCCTTGTGTCCCATTAGCTTTTTACAAAACATTTTATTTATTTTAGGGCCCAGACATTTGTTAATAGTTTAGGGAAGCTTACTTTTTTCACTCACCAGAGATCTAGGCAGCAATCCCCCCCCCCCCCATTTCTGTGCTCATTTATCAACTCGCTGTCTTTATTCAAGATTTATTGCATGACCATTTTTGTTATTGTTAAATATGTTTTTATAATACTTATATCAGCTTTGATTCAAACTTTCCCAATAGCTTTGAGCCAGGCTAGTGGAAAGGACAGTCCGTTGCTTTTCCAGCATTTAACCCAAGGGTCGGACGGGACTGGGAGCCATGCTCAGAGCTCAGGCTACTGCTAGGCATTCACTTCTTGAGTGTCTCTTTTCATTACGCCTGTTGAGACCCTTGTCTGCTCTCTCTAGCCTTCCTCCTATATCCTACGTTTTCAAACATTTCCCAAAAACATATAATTTGTTCACTCACCCTTGGAAAATTCAAAGTGCCATATTCACTCAAAAAGATTAGAACAGTAAAAAGTCTCTAAGTCAGTGGCCAACAAGACAGTTCCTGAGTATAAATGGTTGATGGTGTGATTAGAAATTTGAAAAGGCAGGTCGGGCAGATGTATGTCAAGTTAGTAGTAGATTCACACTAATCAACAGTCCATAACTCAGACAGGCAGACATACTGACTCCTGATGTATTCACTCGTGCAACGTAAAATGTGGGTCGGAGACTCTTCTAAACAGGATTACAGCAGAGAACAAAGCTGGCCTGGCTTCCTGAAACTTACATTCTAGGGTTTTATTAGCCATCGAGTAGTCCACAAACCAGCAATATCAGCATCACCAAGAGCTGGTTAGAAATGCAGAATCTCAGGGCCTACCCCAGACCTTCTGTATCAGAATCGCATGTCCAGTTCTCCAGGTAATTTGTATGCACGTTGAAGTTGGAGATGCTCTAACAGATGGCATTACAGTATAATGGGAAGGATCTCAGCCTCCAGTGAACTGGACTCTCTGGGAGGGCCTGTTACAGCCCACACCCCAGAACCACTGACTCATAGACCTGGAGCAGGAGCCATGGGTTTGCCCTTCAGAAACGTTCCCAGGTGCTGCTGGTGCTGCTGGCACAAGCACACTTTGACATGGGTGACAGCAGAGTCCAAATATTTGTGGTTCCGCCCTGGCTCTGCCAATGAAAGACCTCAGCAGGTCACTTACGTCTCTTGGTTTCAGTTTTGTTATCTGTAAAATGTGGTGTCATAACAGTCCTGCCTCATAGGTTTATGGTGAAAACAAAATGGTACATGAAAACCGTCTGTCAGTGCTCACTGAGTGGCGGGGTGTTATCTGAAGAATGCGATGGCCAGCACTTACCCACGGGCTCCTGTGGCTCTACTGCACAGGTTTAAATAAAATGGCTCTCCAGTGCCCTGGTTCTATAGGTTTGATCCCTGAAAATCAGACCTTACCTGTCTACTCATTGGCCTTGAAGGGAGCTCCCTCTCCCTGTTCACCTTAGTTAATGACTTAGGTCCAGATCGGTGTCCCCTGCCCAAGCTCTGGCATTTGAGGTGCCTTTTCTTTCTATTCATGTGTTATGATCCTTTTAATTACATCACTCGACAATTTACTCCCAACACCTTCACCGCTGGGTGATTAATGGGGACAAAATTCACCTTTTTCATTCTGTAGGATTCTTTTTAGCAGTAACATTTGCAGTGTCTTGTATTGATCCATACAGTTTTCATGTATTAAAGAATATTAGGTTGGACAGATTAAAAGGAGAAGATGTTTGTATTTGCCAAGAAGATTCTTAATTTATGTTTTCTAAACACTCCAGGTATGTTTGAAAAACACTTTTCCTCTAAACTACTTTTTACCTTCTCAGGCGGCAAAGCTGTAATTCTGAATTTGCAATCATGCAATATGTTATTATGGAAATATTAGAGGAATAAAATCTCTCCTTGAATGCTCTAACTTGTTAAGTATCAATTAAACTCAGGAAGCTAATTAGAGCTAATGACACTCCGGTGATCCTGATGGCAGACAGTATGGCCCATTTAAACTGTTCCAATTAAGTAGGTCTATCTGTGGCATACTTTTGAGAAATAGTTTTTCTGGCTGGACTCTCATGCATTATAGACCCAGCCAATGCTCTCATTCATCCATTCAAGTAATAGTTACTAAGCTTTTACTTTGAGTCTGTTACAAAAGTAAACAGATGCAGTTCTTGTTCCCGAGAGGCAGACCTACGCTGAGAATGCAGCAGCACATGCAGAAAGGGAGAGCGTGTCAGGTGAATCCCGTCCCAGTTCAGGGAAGAACTGTTAGGAATGGCATCCTGGGCACAGTCACACCTGATTCCAGCAAATTAGTGCGAATAGCCAAGTGAAGGCGGGGTGAGAAAAATGTCAGGCAGAGAAGATAACATGGGCAAAAACACAGGGGCAAAGCACAGCTCCTTGAGAGGGAGGAAATGAGTTAATTCTGTATTCCTGCAGAACTTAAGGGCCAGGTAAGGAGCTGGCATGTCCCTGTGCCACGGTAAGGAGTGTGGTCTTTTCCTGCAGGCACTGGGAGCCACTGGACATATTGAGGCAAATGGCAACACAGAATGATTTTTCACACGGGTCGAAGTGGTGGGTGTGAGCGGGGAAGACTGAAAGGCAGGGGAGCCGACTGAAAGACAACAGTAAAAATTCAAGTAAGAAATGAATCTAAGCTAGGAGTGATAGAGGGATCCAATAACTAAATAGGCAATAAAATAGAGCATTGCTTGGTGACTGGACTCTTGGGAGAGGGAAGCAGTAGAGGAGGAGTCAAGGATAAAGTTTAGGTGGGCAGTGGGGTGAGGGTGGGTGGTGGTGCCACCCTACAAAATGGTACGGAGGGGAGCAGGTGGGTATGGGGAGATAGTGAGCATTGAGAGGTGGGTATGCGGAGATAATGGACATGCTGACTTTAAGATTCTATGGGACATTTTAATTGTTTACATTAAGTCTGAGCCAAGGAGAGAGGTCTAGTTTGAATTTATTGAGTTGGTGGTATTTAAAGTTAGAGGAAAAGAGAAAAACTATGGACTGAGAAACAATGACTGTGAAAAGAACATAAGCAAAGAGAAACATAAATGAGCAAGTGAGATGAAGAGAAGCCCACAAAAGAGAAAGGGGAGCCTGGCCGATGTGACTCAGTAGAACCCTGCACCAAGAGGTCGCTGGTTCAATTCCCGGTCAGGGCACAAGCCCAGATTGTGGGCCCGATGCCCAGTGTGGGGCATACAGGAGGCGGCCAATCAATGTTCTCTCTCATCAATGTTTCTGTCTCTCTCTCCCTCTCCCTTCCTCTCTTTCTAACATCAATAAAGAATTTTTTTTTTTTTTTAAAGAGAGAAAGGGGAACATTGAAATAGAGGACGTAAGAAGAATCAGAAGCTGGTCTCCTGACAGAAACTAAGCAAGTTAGGGCTTCAGGGAGGGAGATCGTTTCATTGTCGCAGTGAGGGTGGCCTCTGGACAACGCTGGACTGAGGAGGAAGGGAGACAGGGACATAATCAGGAATGTGCCCCTCAGACCACGGGGGGTGGGCGGATAAAGGAAACGGAGGAGACAACAAGATGGTAGTGAAAGAAGTATTGCATCTCACTTTTTATCAGATAAGATTTTCAGTGGAGAAATATATTAAGGGTCTTCACACTGCTGTGGAAGAGCAGTCACTTTTTTAATAAGATATTTTTATTAATTTCTAGACATAGAGGAAGGGATGGGGTGAGGGGAAGAGAGAGAGAGAGAGACATGGATGAGAGTGGAGTATTGATAGGCTGCCTCCTGCACACCCCTTACAAGGATCAAGCCTGCAACCGGGCATGTGCCCCACTGGGAATTGCAACAGCAACCTTTTGGTGCACCAGACAACACCCAACCAACCGAGCCACACTGGCCAGGCCTGAAGGACCGCCTTGACAAAACATCGGCCTTCATGATTGTTTACTTCCAGGTTAACAGTTCTTGGCGCGCCAGACAAGAGATCTCTGCCTCTCATTACTATGAAATAAAGTGTGACATGGCTATCCAGGGACTCTGTTCTGAATACATTATATATTTGCAAAATATGAACTACTATGTGTTCCTAGTCCTGCCAATGTCCTAGGGGAACTAGTACCACAGATTTAAGCAGTATTCCGCATTCTTAAAGGGCCCTCTGTTTGGAAAAACAAACAAAAACGGTGTGGAAAACCTTACCCTGCACAACCTTTCTCCAGGGATTAAACATTACCAAAGCATTCACCACAGCTCTTTGGTTTTATAGAATAGAAAACCAACTCAAATCCGGCTCAAGCAAAACAAAAATGGGGTGGGGGCATTCCTACAACAAAAGGCAAGGACGTCTTCCTCTGCCTGCCAGGTTCAGCTGGAGCCGGCGTTGAAGTTGAAACAATGCCACAGAACCCAGTCTCTCTCTGTCCAACTCGATTACACTTTTCTCTGTACTGACTTCATCTGCAGACACGCTTTTTCTACAGGGCAACACTGAAGACTCCAGTAGTCCCAGATACAAGAGACCTCTGGGGTCTGCATCCTTGGCAGGGGTAAGGAGGTGACAGGGTGCTCTGGCCAGACCAGAGTCAGAGCCCACTGTGTAGCAGCTGTTACGCCTGAACCACACAGACGACAAATGCTGCAGGCGTGGCCCCCACGAGATGCTGGAAAATGACACAAATTTTCACTTGGAATAAGGTAGAAAAATAGAGGGAGGTTTTCTTCCAATTCTCTACTTGCTATCCAATGCAGCAACTAGGAGTTAGGAAGTTGAGTTTTGTTTCTGTTTAGCAATTAATTCCATGGACGACTTTGGGAAAATAGCTTAACACTGTAGACCTAAGGTTCTTCATCAGCAAAAAGCAACAAGATTGGACTAGAGCAGTGTTTCTCAAACTTGACCAGCCACCAAAATCACTGGAGGGCTTGTTAAAACCCTGATTACAGGGTCTCATCCTTGGAGCGTCCGATTCAGTAGGTCGTGGGTAGGTGGGGTGAGAATTAGCATTTCTAACATGTTTCCAGGTGGGCCTGGTGCTGATTCCGGGGTCACTCTTGAAAACCCTGGACTAGATGATTCTTTACAACCCTTTTTATCACATAATGCTACAAATATTTTACCTCCACGGGGACATAGCCGTAGTGCCTACACAAGGTCAGGCAAGTCCTTACAAACCAACTCTAAACAATTAGAGTAAAGTGCAAAGACTAATCCTGAGGCAAGCTCTGTGCTGGGCAGAAAACCATGCTGGTCCTGACTCCTGCTGGTCCTGAGGTCTGCCCCCAGTGTGGGCGGCCAATGAGGGAGTCTGCTACATGTCGGCCATCCCTACCTGGGTATTTCTAGCTAAACTGCTCGGGGGACAATCTAGTATTCCTAAGAAATAAGAATACTCACAGGGCTTGACAAACTTCTCGAAGAGCTCATATTTTCTAGTCTAGGTTGAAAGGAGCAAGCGTGATTTTGCCGGTGCCGGTGCCTACTGTTAGTCTGGCACTGAAAGTGTTTTCACATCATGACTTATCTGATCCTTCCAGCTTCCCTGTTAACAAGCAGAGCAGATGACAAATCAGTTCAAAATAGAGACGTGAAGACTGGAACAACCATGAAACATTCCGAATGAGACTTGCTGGCCTCAGAAGCCAACTCAAGAGACAAGACTTTGTTGTGTCTCACCAAGAGAAGTGGACTTTGTGAGAATTAGTTGGTGATAAAACAGCCTCCTTTCACCAAAGGAAAGCATTTGTTGCAAAGAAATCAATAAGAATTATTAACCTCTTTTAACCCAAAGAAAAAATTTCAAAGTGCGAGTACTGATTTTTATATTAAGAAGGACCTAATTTTAACATCTTAAAAGCTTTTTATTGAAGCATAATATACATTGATAGAACTAGCCAAATCATAAGTGTATTGCCAAGTTAATTTTCAGAAAATGAAAGCATTTAAGTAACCAAATGTAGATCAACAGAAAGACCATTACAGGTTACCCAAAGGTATCTACCTCCCCCTCCCAGAGACTGACTCCCAGAGGTAGTTACTATCCTGACTTTGCACACCATAGATTAGTTTTTCCAGAGTACAGTGGTTTATGGCAAGAAATGAAGTGACTTATACCCTGTGTCCAGGAGCTTTTGAGTCAGTCTTTCTTTTGTGTTATAATAACACTTGCTTGCACATTTTTTTCTCTTTTTTTAAATTTTCCCGGACTACATTTTTTCCATTCGTCTTCAGAGAGAGTGGGAGGCAGGGAGGGAGAGAAAGAGAAACATCAATATGAGAGAGACACATTGATTGGTTACTTCCTGCAGGACCCCAATCAGGGCTGGGGACCAAACCGCAACAGAGGTACATGCCCTTGACAGGAATCTAACTCATGACTCTTGGTCCACGGGCGGATGCTTTAACTGCTAAACCAAACTAGCCAGGGCTTACTTGTACATTATTTGTATCAAAGTTCTAAAACTACTAATGTCTATATTTGGAATTGATTAAATAAATTATTCTTTGGGAAGTATGAAGCTAGGAAATGCATTAACACATTGTCTTCACGGAATTTAATTATCTCATGATTCTATCTCATAGAAATAGAACATGAAGCATCACATAAGCATTACAAAATTGCTGCATTAAACTTATACACTTAAGAGAATCCCTCAAACTTTCCCTCAGAGCCCCTTTATTCTCATTTTACACATGATTCCTGTTGATTTGGTCATGTGGTCTCCAAGCTCACCACATACTAAAAGTTTATAACAAGAATTTGCGGTGTGGGAACGCCACAACCTTCCCTGGCCGGTTTGGCTCAGCGGTTGGAGCGTCGGCCTGCGGTCCAGAGAGACCCGGGTTCGGTTCCCACTAAGGGCACGTACCTCGGTTGCAGTTTGTCCCCGGCCCTGGTTGGTCATGTGGGTGGCAGCCACTCGATGTGTCCCTTTACGTCGATGTTTCTCTCTCTCTCTCTTCCTCTCTCTCCCTCCTGCTCTATCTGAACAAAAAATGGAAAAATGTCCTCGGGTGAGGATAAAAAAAAAAGAATTTGGTTGAGGGGCTAACCCACATTCACATATAAACTATATCAAGACCTAACACTGTCAGAAATGGAAGAAACATAGGGGAAGGGGGGACTCAGTGGGGGAAAAAGGAGAAACATCTGTAACAAAAATAAATAAATTAATTAATTTTAAAAAAGGGGAAGAAACAATATAAGATAACATTTTACCTCTGAAACTAGAAAGCACCATGATTGAATCCCATTAGCACAGAGGTTAATGTACTCTGAGAGTATGACCTGCCGTAAAGACAGGGGTGATGTGCACAGCTGGGACCCTGAGCTATCTGGAAGAGTCTCTGTCACAATTCAATAAGCTTCATTGAAGACACTGTGAAAATGCATGAAATAGTAGAGAGAGTTTCCTTGAAAATAGTTATAATGTGATATGGAAAATTTTACAGCATAGGAGACAAATCATTAGTCACTTGTATAACTTAGACATTCCAGAAATTGTTACTTGAGAGTTTTAGCAAAGTTTTATTAAATTGTGGAAAGAGTTTCCACATTGCCAAGACAGATCCCTTTAAACGTTTATCTTATAGCTTCCCTGAAATGGACAAACAGAAGATGCTGAAAGCACCTCTTGCTGCTGAAATCTGTAATAGTCTCTAAACTCAACTTCCATTCCCCAAACCCCACTCTTGGGGGTTTAGTATAGAAAAAGTGATTCTGGTAATACTAGTAAATAAATATTAAAAATGCAAATGATGCACAACCCTACTCAGAGATAAACATTTTAAACCGGGGCATCTGGTCTTTCCATTTTACATGGAACAATGTTCTAATTATTTAAATATTTTACCTCAACATCATTTATAACAACTGCATAGTATTCCATTGTTTAATTATGATAATATATTAACTGATCCCAACTGTTGAATGTTTAGGTTGTTCTCAATTTTTTCAATATTATGTAAGATGCTGACAAAAATATATCTTACCAAAATTTTTGGTTACATGAATTCCTTCCTTGGGATTAATTTCTAGAAGTTAAATGCATCTTAAAGATGCTCTACAGAAGGGTTATTTTTAAAATATTGACCAGCAGATTCCAAAATGGTGGCACAGTGAATGGAAGCTACACAGACCACCTCCCAGGACCAACTAAAAAAAAGACAAATCGTCGGGAAAAAGCAATAGAAAAGCAGCTTGCGACGACCATATAACCAGGGACACTGAATCAATTCTGGTAGAATTGTGGAGGTGGGAGAGGGGTCTTAGCTGTGAGCAGCGCCCTCTCGGTTAAAATCCCAAGCCTGCTCCACAGCGCAGAGGGCTGGCACAGAGCACTAAAATAGCCACAGCCACTCACCTTGGGCTCCGGCAGAAGGAGAGCAAACTGGACTGGAATTGTGTGGGGACACTCGGGATTTGGAAGGCACTCAGAGCTTTAGCTGAGTTGCAGCCATGCAGGACAGTGGTCATCTTAGTCCTTCCCAGGGCTCTGGGGAGAGGTGGTGGCCCCTCCTTCGGAGATTCAACCCCCCTAGGTGGGCCATTGAAAGGCAAATTGAGGTTCATTAACAACCAGCATCTGTCCCAACCTCTGGAAATCCTCTTATGTGGAAAACATGAGGGAGTTTTTCATTCAACTGAGAAACCAAGGCTCTTAAAGTAACCAAGACTAATAGCCTCCAGGCAAGAAGCTAGAGGATAACTAAACCACTCCTGGGCTTGCAAATCTACCCAGGAAAGTAAGACTTAACAGTGGTGTTTAACATGGGTCCTCCCATGCTCATCCAAACCCAGCAGAGGGAGTCACAAACAGCAGAACACCAATGCCCACAGAAAAAATTTGGCAGCCTCCAAAACCCACTGAGATAGCCAAAAAAGGTGAAACAAAGAAACAAATCACAAATGAAAGAACAAGAGACCTCTACTGAAGATGAGATAAATAAAATGCAGTTAAGCAAATCATCAGAAGTAGTATTCAGAGCCATGATCTGGAGGAAGCTGAACACCATGAGTAAAGATATAGAAACATTAAAAATCAACCAATGGGAAATGAAAAACCACCAAGAAGAAATGAAGAATGACATAGCAGAAATAAAGAACACATTGGAAGGAATAAACAGTAGAGTAGAGGAAGCTGAGAACCAGGTCAGTGAATTAGAAGACAGGGTGGAAAAACATCAACCAATCAGAAAACCAAAAGGAAAAAAACAGTTAAAAAAACAGGAAGGCAGCTTATGAGAACTGTGGGACAACTGGAAACGTAATAATATTCCCATCATAGGAGTCCCTGAAGAAGAAGAAAATGAGCAAGGGTTAGAGAATATATTTCAAAAAATAGTGACAGAAAACTTCCCTAATTTGGTGAAGGAAGAAGGCATTCAAGTTCAAGAAGCACAGAGAGCCCCAAGTAAGAAGAACCCAAACAGGCCCACACCAAGACACATAGTACTAAAATGCCAAAAGTTAAAGACAAAGAGAGAATCCTAAAGGTAACAACAGATAAGCAACAGATTACCCACAAAGAAACTCCCATAAGGCTATCAGCTGACTTCTCAACAGAAACACTACAGGCCAGAAGGGAATGGCATGAAGTAATCAAGGTCATGAAAAACAAGGATCTGAATCCAGGACTACTCTACTCAGCAAGGCTATCATTCAAAATAGAAGGTCAAATAAAGAGCTAGCTTCCCAGGCAAAAAAAGGCTAATGGAATACTTTAGCACCAAACCAGCACTGCAAGAAATCTTGAAAGGACTGCTGTAATTAGTAGAAGAAATAGAAAGAAAAATAGAACCACACTAAACAAAATGGCAATATATAAGTACATATCAATAATCACCTTCAATGTAAATGGATTGAATGCTCCCATAAAAAGACACAGAGTAGCTGATTGGATAAGAAAGCATGACTCATCTATATGTTCTTTACAAGAGACCCACCTCACAACAAAAGACTCACATAGGTTGAAAGTGAAGGAATGAAAAAGAAATCTTCCAAGCAAACAAAAAGAAAACAACAGCTGTGGTAGGAACACTTATATCTGATAAAATAGATTTCAAAATGAAGGCCATAACTCGAGACAAAAAAGGTCACTACATAATATTGAAAGGATCTATCCAACAGGAAGATATAACCTTGGTAAACATATATGCGCCCAATATAGGAGCACCAAAATATATTAAAAATCTTCTAGAGGACTTCAAAGAAGAAATCGACAGCAATACAGTCAAAGCAGGGGACTTCAACAGCCCACAAACATTACTGGATAGATTCTCTAGATAAAAAATTAGCAAGGAAACACAGACTCTAAATGAAGCACTAGACTAAATGGATTTAATAGATATCTACAGAGGATTACACCCCAAAACTACAGAATTCACATTCCTCTCAAGTGTAAATGGGACATTCTCAGAGATAGACCACATGTTAGGACACAAACTAGGTCTCTACAAGTTCAAGAAGATTGAAATCATATCAAGCATCTTCTCAGATCACAATGGCATGAAACTAGAAATCAATAGCAACAAAAACATGCAAAGATATTTGAACACATGGAGGCTAAATAGCATGTTATTAAACAATGAATGGATTACTGAGGAGATCAAGGAAGACATTAAAAAATTCCTGAAAACCAATGAAAATGAAAACACAACAACACAAAATCTATGGGATGCAGTGAAAGCAGTTCTGAGAGGGAAGTTCAGGCCCACCTCAAGAAACAAGAAAAATTTCTAATAGACTATCTAACCTCACAACTTAAAGAATTAGAAAGCAATCAAAAAGAAAACCCCAGAGCAAGTAGAAGGAAGGAAATAGTAAAGATCAGAGCAGAAATAAATGACATAGAGACCAAAAAAAAAAAAAAGAAAGAAAAAATCAATTCAAAGGATCAATGAAACAAAGAGCTGGTTCTTTGAAAAGATAAACAAGATTGATGGACCCTTAGCTAGACTCACCAAGAAACAAAGAGAGAGAACCCAAATACACAAAATCAAAAATGAAAAGGAGAAGTAACAACTGAAACCACAGAAATACAAAGAATTGTTAACAAATACCATGAACAATTATATGGCAACAAATTAGACAATCTATGCAAAATAGACAAATTTCTAGAAACACATAGTCTCCCAAAACTGGACTGGGAAGAGATAGAAAACTTGAACAGACCAATAACAGCTAAGGAAATTGAAGATGTAATCAAGACTCTCCTAGCAAACAAAAGCCCACACCTGGATGGCTTCACGGTGGTTTTACTGAACATTCAAAGAAGAACTAATACTTATTCTCCTCGAACTATTTTTAAAAATTCAAGAAGAAGGAAGACTTCCAAACTTGTTTTATGAGGTCAGCATAATTCTAATTCCAAAACCAGAAAAAGACACTACAAAGAAAGAAAACTACAGGCCAATATCCCTGATGAACATAGATGCCAAAATCCTGAACAAAATACTAGCAAATCGGATCAAGCAATACATCAAAAAAATTATTCACCGTGACCAAGTGGGATTCATCCCAGGGATACAAGGCTGGTACAATATTCGCAAATCATTAAATGTGATACACCACATAAACAAAATGAAGAATAAAGACCACATGATTATATCAATAGATGCTGAAAAAGCATTTGACAAAATCCAGCACCCATTTCTGATAAAGTGCTCAGCAATGTGGGATTAGAGGGATCATATCTCGACATAATAAAGGCCATATATGAAAGACCTACAGCCAACATCATACTCAATGGGCAAAAACTAAAAGCATTTCCCTTAAGAACAGGAACAAGACAGGGATGCCCACTTTGCCCCTCTTATTTAACATAGTACTGGAAGTCTTAGCCACAGCAATCAGACAGGAAGAAAAAATAAAAGGGATCCAAATTGGAAAGGAGGAAGTGAAACTGTCATTATTCACAGATGACATGATACTATATGTAGAAAACCCCAAAGACTCCATCAGAAATTTACTAGACTTAATAAATGAATTTGGCAAAGTAGCAGGATATAAAATTAATGTCAAGAAATCGATGGCATTCTTTTTTAAAAATTTTTTATTTATTTTATTTTTTTTATCTTCACCCGAGGACATTTTTCCATCTTCTGTTCAGCTACAGTGGGAGGGAGAGAGAGGGAGAGAGAGAGAAACATCCATGTGAACGAGACACATCAACCCAGCAACCCAGCCAGGGCTGGGGACAAACTGCAACTGAGGTACATGTCCCTTGCAGAAACTAAACCCCGGTCTCTCCGGACCGCAGGCCAACACTCTAACCACTGAGCAAAACCTGCCAGGGCTTGATGGTATTCTTATACACCAATGATGAACTCACAGAAAGAGAAACTAAGAAAACAATCCCATTTACCATTGCGGCAAAAAAATTACGATACCTAGGAATAAACTTTTTTTTTCATTTATTGCATTTTTATTTTGAAAAATTAAAAACCTACAGAAAAGTTTCAAGACTAGCACAACAAACTCTTATAGACCTGTTGACAGATACTTAGAATGTGTCTTCCTCAAAGTTCTGGCCAGATTGTAACGTGAGGGGTCGTGAAGTGTCAGGGCAATTGTTAATAGCGGGGGTGTATTTGAATCAAAAGGTGGTGGCTTTTGCAGCTCAGATGAGCATCCTTAAAGGAGAATGCAGTTGAATGAGGACTAGCTGGCTCTCGGGATGCTTAGCAACATTTCTGTAGACGACACTTGGAGGACTCCAGCCCTACTATTCACCCCCTTTCAGACCATGACTCTCCCCCTCCTACTTCATAGAGAAAACAGACACTCATAGAGAACTCTAAACAACCTGCATTCACGTGCACTTAAAATGGGAAAAGTCTGCCTTTTCTCCTCCCAGGCTCTAGTCCCATCCTCAGAAGAAACTAACCTTGCCGACACCTTGCTCTTGGACTTCCAGCCTCCAGAACCGTAAGAATATAAATCTGGGTGTTTAAGCCACCCCATCTGCCGTCCCCTCTATGGCAGCCTACGCAAACTAATACCATTATATTATTACAGACTAAAGCAGGGGTCGAACTTCCCCATTTCAAACAGATAAAGTTTTTTTTCTTTCTTTATACTCAGTATGATGTGTCCAAATGTGCCTAGGAATAAACTTAACCAAAGAAGTAAAGGACCTATTCACAGAAAACTACAGGACATTGGTAAAAGAAATAGAGGAAGATATAAAAATGTGGAAGCATGTACCTTGTTCATGGATTGGAAGAATTAACAACATTAAAATGTCCATATTACCCAAAACAATCTATAGATTCAATGCAATCCCCATCAAAATACCAACGACATATTTCACAGAACTAGAACAAATACTTCAAAAGTTCATATGAAACCAAGAAAGACCCCAAATAGCCACAGCAATCTTGAAAAAGAAGGACAAAGTAGGTGGGATCACAATACCGGATATCAGGTTATACTACAAAGCTACTGTAATCAAAATAGCCTGCCACTTTTACAAGAATAGGACTATAGCCCTGGCTGATTTGGCTGAGCGGTTAGAGTGTCGGCCTGAGGTCCAGAGAGACCAGGGTTTGGTTCCCGCTAAGGGCATGTACCTCGGTTGCAGTTTGTCCTGGCCCTGGTTGGGTCGTGCGGGTGGCAGCCACTCGATGTGTCCCTTTCACATCAATGTTTTTCTCTTTCTCTCTCTCCCTCCCACTCTATCTGAACAAAAAATGGAAAAAAATGTCCTCGGGTGAGGATAAAAAAAAGAACAGGCATATAGACCAGTGGAATAGAATAGAGAACCCAGAAATGGACCCAAGACATTATGCTCAACTAATATTTGACAAAGGTAGCAAGAGCATACAGTGGAGTAAAGACAGCGTCTTTAATAAATGGTGTTGGGAAAATTGGACAGCTACATGCAAAAAAATGAAACTAGACCATCAACTTACACCATACACAAGAATAAACTCAAAATGGATAAAATACTTAAATGTGACTCATGAATCCATTAAATTCCTAGAAGAAAATGTAGGCAACAAAATTTTGGACATCAGACGCAGCAGAATTTTCACTGATACATCACCTAAGGCAACAGAAACAAAGGAAGAAATGAACACATGGGACTACATCAAACTAAAAATTTTCTGCACAGCAAAAGAAACAATCATCAAAATAGAAAGGGAACCCACTGAATGGGAAAGCATAATTGCCAATGATACATCAGATAAGGGGTTAATTTCCAAAATATATAGAGTACTCATACAACTCAACAAAAGGAAGACAAAGAACCCAATTAAAAAATGGGCAGAGGAACTAAATAGACACCTCTCCAAACAGGACATACAAATGGCCAAGAGACATATGAAGAAATGCTCAACATCACTAATTGTCAAAGAGATGCAAATTAAAACTGCAATGAGGTATCACCTCACACCTGTCAGAATGGCTGCCATCAACAAATCATCAAACAACAAGGGTTGGCGAGGGTGTGGAGAACAGGAGACTATTACATTGCTGGTGGGAATGCAGGCTGGTGCAGCCACTATGGAAAACACTATGGTGTTACCTCAAATAATTAAAAATTGAATTGCCATTTGACCCAGTGATCCCACTTCTAGGAATATACCATAAGAAGCCTGAAACACCAATCAGAAAGAATATATGTACCCTCATGTTCATAGCAGCACTATTTACAACAGCTAAGATCTGGAATCAACCCAATTGTCCATCAGTAGACAAATGGATAAAAAAGCAATGGTACATATACACAATGGAGTACTATGCAGATGTAAGAAAGAAAGATCTTTTATCTTTTGAGACGACATGGAGGGACCTGGAGAGTATTATCCTAAGCGAGACAAGCCAAGCAGAGAAAGACAAATATCACATGATCTCACTTATTTGTGGAATATAATGAACATAACAGTCTGAGGAACAGGGTAGTCTCAGAGACACGGCAATAGGGTACAGACTGACAATCCCCAGAAGAGGGGGCCAAGGGGAGGGAAGAGATCAACCACAGAACTTGTACACATGTGTGCATAACCGATGGACATGGACAACAAAGCTGGGGATGGGGTGAGGGGGATGGGGAGGAGAGTGTCAATAGGGAAAAAGGGGAAACATCTGTAACAAAAATAAAGTAATAAAGAAAAAAATGAAAGATTAAGCTTTTTGATACCTTTAAAAAAACAAAACAAAACAGATAATAAAATATTCACCAGCAATGTATCAGAGGGTCAGCTTCTGGACCCAAATCAACACTGGGTATTAAAGATGAGTCTTGGTGTATTTGTGACTTCCCTGCAATGCCTCCACCACATGGCCCCATTGGTTTTAGTTTGTGCTGATTACTTTCATAATCAGTGAGGTGGGACATTTCTTACGTGTTTATTAGGCACTTGTATTCTCTTACTGTATATTGCCTATTAATGTACTTCATCTATTTTCCAGTTGAAGATTTACATATTGTTGTATTACTAATTTATAAGATTTTTATTAAGCAAATTAAACTTTCATCACATCACAAACACTTTTTCACAATTTGCATTTACAATGAATAGTGTTTATTTTTGCTGTTTTTGTTTAAAGCAGTTCAAAAAATGTATGAGATCAAGTCTGTTAAACTTCATTTTCTAGTACTTAAAAAGTTTTTTCCCCCCTCAAGTGTTATATAAAATGTACAAGTTCATTTATTCAGATCTGGATTTTTCTTAATTTATTATTTATATCTATCAGAATTTGCCTTTGAAAAAATGTGAGGAAGGGATCTAACAATATTTCTTAGGTAGCTTGATTAGTCCTAAGACCAGTTATTGGATAATGCATCCTGAAACACAATTTAGAAGGTGGCTAAATCAGTTCAGAAGAAATATTAATGAGCATTGTGACAGAGTTAGTTATTCTCTGAATGCTTTCTGTGATAAGTTTGAGCCAATCTTTGATAAATATGAGCAGTAATGTGAACTGGCAAAGGATGGGGAGGTGGGATCCACTTCAATTCAACAACCGTTTAGTCAACTTACCATGTGCTACAGTTCCAAGCCGGTGTTGGTGGAGGGACCAGGAGGTCGTGTTCAGGATAGAATTAGAAGATTAACTTGGTATTTTGGGGGGCCACATGGGAGGAAAAAAAATGAGATGGGTTAGCCAGGTACAGGGCAGTTAATTATTGGGCACAAAAACTGGACAAAAGTTAGGAAAACACCTTCCACTGCTAAGGAACTTTCACATATATACTTATAAAGATGATTTCTCCTGCTTCAATAATAATCAGTGGAATTTAGTTATTAAAGGATGTTAAATGGAGAGTATTAACAATGTGGAGAAAAAAATTTAAAAGATTAAGCTAATGCCGGCTCAACTGGAATGCTGTTAATTGAGAGGAGTAATCCCTAATGCCTTAATCCGTAGACTCATTAAGGATTTGAAAAAAAATTTTGAATAACTTGTTCCATTAACTGAATTTGGTTTTAATTAAGATTTCTTGGTAAAACAAGAGTATAGGGCAAAGTTAAAGTCATGTTAAGATGTGGAAGGGCAAACTCCGTTCTGAAAGAGGCCTAGAGCAGAGACACCTGACTCAGCAGCTATTAAAGGAACAGCGTCTTGATATATCTAAAGCCTGGAATATCCTGAAATACTTCTCTCGGCTCAGAGCATGTTATTGTTGAGTATTTGGGGACAAAGTTCAATTTAATTATTATTCTTATGTGTGTGTGTGTGTTTAATATTTACAATTCTTTAAAAGTGAGTGACTTATTACACCTTCTATAAAAAAGTTAGCTATGTATAATGTCTGTTAACATCAAGTACAATAGATACACTGATAAAATAATCAACTCTAAGCATAAACCTAACATTCAATATTTACAAGCTTCATAAACTGCCCTACTCTACTTATCTGAGTTGATTTGTTAGTGCAGCCCAACACTAAATTTCAGATTTAAAAGAGAACTTGGGTTGATATAGATCAGTGGGTCTCAAACTTTAGCGTGCGTCAGAATCCACAGGAAATTTTTAAACATTAGAAAGATTGCTGAGCTTCTGCTTCTATAGGTCTAGGTGGGGTCTGAAAATCTGCATTTCAATCACCTTCACAAATGGTGCTGATGTTGCTGAGCCAGGAACTCCTCTTTGAGAATCACGACTAGAGCACCTTTCTATACAAATGATAAATCAAGAATCAAAATGATTTGCTAGATATCATAAAACTAGTTAGTGACATAATTAGAAACTTCACTATAAACTTCAGGAGCAGGTTCTCAAGGTTAGATTTTGTGACTCTAAACCTGTGTGTAAACACCATTGTCTCCTTAAATAAAAATTGGTTTTGAAGTTATACATATATTTTTATGTATTTCTCAGTTATTTCTAAGACATTGAAAAGTTCCACCATCTACACACTATCCCAAATAGAAACCTTGACTGAATTAATGAATCTATTATTTTTCTCATGTAACAATTGATTTCCAATTCCAAATGATTTTATCTCATATATATATTTATTTATATTTATATTTATATACATTTTATTTTCCATCTTCTCTCCATTCCCAAAGCTACCATGTTAGTTTGGGATCTCATCAGTTCTTTTCCAGAAGACACATAATTTTCTAGTTGTCCTTTCTGCCTTGTTCTAGGCTTACATTTATTCTAAGGTTCACAGTGTCTTTCTAAAAATCAAATCTGTCTTATGATATACACCATTTCCTTTCGTTTTAATTTTAATAAGGTAAGTTTAGAAAATAGGAAGTAATAAAAATTTACTGGCGCATTTTGGAAAATTTCACAAATATAGTGAAGAAAATAAGAATGAATCGTGACCCTCGGCACAGAGAGAACCCCAGTTCACATTGTGGTGTGCTTCCTTTTCCCTGCTGTTGAGATGTGATTCATAGCCATGTAATTCACCCACTGAAAGTGCAGTTAGTGGTTCTTAGCATATTCACAGAATTGTGTAAACTATCACCACAATCTAATTTTAGAACATTTTCATCGTTTCCCCCCAAAATCCCATACCCATTACCAGTCATTCTGTCATTGCTCCCGTCACTCCATCCAGAGCCACAGGTAACTACTAATCTTCTTTCTGTCTCTATAAACTTGTCATTCTGAATATATTATATAAATGGAATCATTTATGCATGTTGGTTTTTTTTTTGTAATTTGCTTCTTATACTTAGCATAATGTTTTCAAGGTTTATGCATTGTAACATCCATCGGTACTTCATTTCTTTTTATTGCTGAATAATATTCCATTGCATAGTTATACAAATGTTTTATTCACTTATCAGTTGATGGCTATTTGGGTTGTTTCCACTTTAACTGTTACAAATAGCCCCACTATGAACATTTATGAACACATTTTTGTGTCTACATATATTTTCTTTGGGTATATCTAAGAATGCAATTGTTGGGTCATATGGTAACTTTACATTTCACATTTTGAGAAACAACCAAAGATTTTTCTTTTTTAAAATATGTTTTTATTGATACTTTAGAGAGAGAGGAGGGGAGAGAGAGATAGAAACATTGATGTGAGAAAGAAACATCAATCAGCTGCCTCCTGCATGCCCCCTTTGGGGACTGAGCCTGCAATCGGTCATGTGCCCTGACCAGGAAATGAGCCAAGACCTCTCAGTCCATGGGAAGATGCTCAATCCACTGAGCTACATCAGCCAGGCCTAAATATTTTTCTTAATTGGCTGCACCATTTCATATTCCCAGGTGCAATTTATAAGGGTCCCAATCTCTGCATATCCTGGGCAACCCTAGTTATTGCATTTTATAAAATTATAGTCATATTTATTGGTGTGAAAATGTATCTCATTGTGGTTTTGCATTGCTTAATGACTAACAATATTCATGTGCTTATTGGCCATTTGTATACCTGATGGAGAATTGTGTATTCAAATCCTTTGCTAATTTTTAATTGTGTTGTCTTTTTTATTATTGAGTTGCAAGACATATTTATTTTGAATACTATCTTGTTAGAGATATCATTTGCAAATATTTTCTCCTATTCTCTATATTGTCTTTTCACTTTATTCATAGAATCATTTGAAGCACAAAAGTTTTAATTTTGACAAAGTCCAGTTTATTGATTCTGTTGTTGTTGTGCTTTTGGTGTCAGATCCAAGAAACCAGTGCCTGACCCAACATTGTGAAGTTTTACTCGTGTGTGTGTTTAAGAATTTTATATTTAGGTGTATGGTTCATTCTGAATTAATTTTTGTGTATAGTGTAAGGAAAAATTCCATCTGTAATCCTTTGCCTGAGGATATACATTTGTCTCAGGGTTATTTGTTGAAAAGAATATTCTTTCCCTATTGAATGGTTTTGCTTCCCTTGTTGAAATCAATTGACCATAAATGTAAGGGTTAATTTCTAGGCCCTCAATTTTATTCCATTGGTCTACATGTCTCTCCTTTGCTAGTACAACACTATCTTAATTATTGTAGCTTTGTAAGAAGTTTTAAATTGCAAACTGTAAGTCATCAACATTATCTTTCTTTTGTAATATCTTTTTTTCTTTTTCTATTCTAGGTCCCTTGCATTTTCAAATTAATTTCTGTCTTCCTTTCTTGTTTTTATTGTTGAAAGCATTACAGATGCCCCCCTTTTCCCCTCATTGACCCCTCCTTCCTGCTCCCACCTCCAAATTAATTTCTTAATTTCATTTTGAATTCTTCATTGCTAGTGTATTGAAATACAATTATATCTTGTATCCTGAAACCTTGCTGAACTTGTTTACTAACTTTAATATTTTTAGAAACTGGATTTCTTAAGACTTTATATACACTAGATCATGTCAACCAAAAATAGATCATTTTACTACTTTTTCAATCCAGATGACTTTTGTTTATTAATTTTTTCTTGCCTAATTGTTCTGCCTAGATCTCCACTACAATATTGAATGTGGGTGATAAAAACAGATATATCTTTGTCTTGACCCTGATCTTAGGAAAAAGCATTTAGTCTTTCACCATTGGCTGTGAAGTTAGATGTGGGGTTTTGCTATAGATGTCCTAGGCAGGTTAAAGAAGTTTTCAGTTCTACTTTGTTCAGTCAATCACCCCATCTTTTTAAAAAGTGCTTCAGTAGATCCTTATTTCTCATCACATCAAGTTCATGTCCTATAGCCTGGATGTAAGACCCTCCTAGAGCTTCCTCTACTTATTTATTTATTTTTCCAGCCTCATCTCCTGATATTCCCCATGGACCACCTTTTCTAACCGCATCTCCAAAATGTTTAGCTCCAGCTGTATTCACGCGTTATTCCTAATATTCCATGTTACCTCTTGACTGCTTTATCCCCATTTCACCTCTTCACTGTACTTCATTATTTAGCTCAAGTGTCACTAATTTAAAAAGGTGTCAGTCAACTAGATCTGGACTAAGTGCTCCTTTTCTGTATTCTCATCACACGTAGTCATATTTCTATGCTAGAATTTAATGTACTGTGCTGCATTGTTGATTTAAATTTCTGCCTCTCCAAGCAGGATACATTTCTTAGAGGCAAGGGCCATATCCTATTAATTTGTATCCGCAGGGTCTAGAATTCACTCACTAAATTGACAGATAGATGGATGGTTGGATGGATAGATGTTAAAATTTAGGCCTTTTCAAAAACAATTAGTAAGCCACTTTCTTATTGAATTTTTGGAGTGACACTGGTTAGTAAAATTTTATAGGTTTCAGATGTACACTTCTACAATACATCATCTATACATTGTATTGTTTGTTCACCACCACAAATCATATCTCCTTCCATCACCGTTTATCGCCCCTTGACCCTCTTCTCCCTCCCTCCACCCCCCTTTCCCTACAGTAATCACCATACTGTTGTCCGTGTCTATGAGTTTGTTTGATTTCTGCTTAATCCCTTCACCTTTTTCACTCAGCCCTCTAACCCCTCCCCTTCGACAGCTGTCAGTCTGTTCTCTGTATGTAGGAGTCTGTTTCTATTTTATTTGTTAGTTCATTAGATTCCACATACAACTGAAAACATATGGTACTTGTCTTTCTCTGACTGGCTTATTTCACTTAGCATAATACTCTCCAGGTCCATCTGTGCTGTTACAAAAGGTAAGATTTCTATCTTTTTTTACAGCCGAATAGTATTTCATTATGTAAATATACAACAGCATTTTTTTTTTTTAATTCTCACCTGAGGATATTTTTCCATTTATCTTCAGATAGAGTTGGAGGGAAAGGAGAGAGAGAGGGAGAAACATCAATGTGAGAGAGGCACATTGACTGGTTGCTTTCCTCATGACCCCAACCAGGGCCAGGACCAAACCACAACCTAGGTACGTGCCCTTGACCGGACTCTTTGGTCTGTGGTCCAGCACTCCAACTGCTGAGCCAAACTAGCCAGGGAACCACAGCATTTTACTAACTCATCTACTGATGGGCACTTGGGCTCCTCCCAAATCTTGGCCATTGTAAATAATGTTCAATGAATATAGAAGTGCAAACATTCTTTTGAATTAGTGATTCAGGTTTCTTTGGATAAATTCTCAGAAGTTAAATTACTGTGTCATAAGGCAGTTCCATTGTTAATGGTTTGCAATAACTACACACTACTTTCAATGGTGGCTGCAACAATCTATATTCCCACTAATAGTACATGAAGGCTTCCTTTCCTCCACATCCTCAATCAACACTTGTTGTTTGTTGTTTTATTCACAATAGCCATTCTGACAGATGTGAGGTGATATCTTACTGTGGTTTTAATTTGCATTTCTTTGATAATTGGTGACATTGAGCAACTTTTCATATGTCTTCTGGCCATCTGTGTGTCTTCTTTGGGGAAGAGTCTATTCAGGTCTTTGCCCATTTTTTAATTGGATTGGTGGGGTTTTTTTGGTGTTCCGTTTCATAAGTTCTTTATAAATTTTGGATACTAACCCCTTATCAGATGCATCATTGGCAAATATGTCTCCTATTCACCACCATACTATCTTTCCATTTTGTTGATAGTTTCCTTTGCTACGCAAAAACTTTTTAGTTTAATGTAGTCCCATTTGTTTATGTTCTCTTTTGTTTTTCTTGTCCCAGGAGACATAGCAGAAAAAAATATTACTACAAGAAATGTCCAAGGTTTTACTGCCTATGTTTTCCTCTAGGATTTTAATGGTTTCCAGTCTAACATTTAAGTCTTTAGTCCATTTTGAAATTATTTTTATTTATGGTGTAAGGAGGTGGTCTAGTTTTATTTTTTGCAGCTATCTGTCCAATTTTCCCAACACCATTATTGAATAGAGTATTTTTACCCCCATCGTATGTTCTTGCCTCCTTTGTCAAAAATTAATTGACCATAAAGGCATGGGTTTATTCCTGGGCTCTTTATTCTGTTCCATTGATCTATATGTCTGTTTTTATGCCAGCACCATGCTTTTTTGATTACTATGGCCCTTTATTATAGGTTGATATCAGGTAGCATGATTCCTCCAATTTTGTTCTTCTTTCTCAGAATTGCTGTGGTTATTCAGTTTCTTCTGTGGTTCCATATAAATATTTGTTCTAGTTCTGTGAAATATGCCATTAGTATCTTGTTAGAAATTGTATTGAATCTATAGATTGTTTTGGGTAATATAGACATTTTAATTATGTTAATTTTTTCTATCCATGAACATGATATATGCTCCCACTTATTTGTATCTTTTTCAGTTTCTTCTTTCAATGTCTTATAACTTTCCAAGTACAGATTTTATACATCCTTGGTTAAATTCATTACTAGGTTTTTTGTTTTTTTAATACAATTGCAAATGGGATTGTTTTCTTAGTTTCCCTAACCATTAATTCATTTTTTCTGTATAAAAATGCAATTGATTTCTGGATATCTATTTTGTATTCTGCTACTTTAATAAATTCATTTATTAGCTCTAGTAGTTTTCTGGTGGGATCTTTAGGGTTCTTACTATACAGTATCATGTCATGTGCAGATAATGACAGTTCTACTTCTTCCTTTCCAATTCAGATGCCTTTTATTTCTTTTTCTTGTCTAATGGCTGGGGCTAGAACTTTCAGTACTATGTTAAATTAAAGTGGTGAAAGCAGACATCACTGTCTTGTTCCTGATCTTAAGGGAAATACTTTTAGTTTTTGTCCATTGAGTATGATGTTGGTTGTGGGTTTATGATATATGGCTTTCATTTCTTTATTAGGTTGAAATATGTTCCCTCTATTCCCACTTTGCTGGCAGTTTTTATCATAGATGGGTGCTAGATTTTATCCAATGGTTTTTCTGCATCAATTTATATGATCATGTGATTTTTATCCTTTATTTTGTTTATGTGGTATATATTTATTGACTTATGGATATTGTGCCAGCCTTGTATCCCCAGAATCAATCCCACTTGATCATGGTGTATGATTTTTTTTAATGTATTGCTGGATCCAATTTGCTAATATTTTGTTGAGGATTTTAACATCTATGTTCATCAGGGATATTGGCCTATATATATTTTTTCTTTGTAGTATCTTTATCTGGTTTTGGAATTAGGATAATGCTGGCCTCATAAAATAAGCTTAGGAATATTCCTTTCTCTTGAATTTTTTGGAAGAGTATGGGAAGGATAGTTGTTACTCCTTCTTTGAATGTATTCATCTGTGAAGCCATCTGGTCTAGGACTTTTGTTTGTTGGAATTTTTTTTATTACAGCTTCAATTTCAGTGGTTGTAATCTGTCTATTCAGATTTTCTGATTCTTCCTGATTCTGTTTTGGAAGATTAAATGTTTGCAATAATTTATTCATTTCATCCAGATTGTACAATTTATTGCAAGCAGTTGTATGTAATATTTTCTTAAAATCCTTTGCATTTCTTTTGTGTCCATTGTTATTTTCCCTTTTTCATTTCTGGTCTGTTTAATTTGTCCTCTCTCTTTTTTTTCCCTCTATGATTGATTTCTAATTTCATACCATTATGGTCTGAGAAGATGCTTAATATGATTTCAGTCTTCTTAAATTTATTGAGACTTGTTTTGTGTCCTAACAAGTGGTATACACATGTTCCATGTGCACCTGAAAAGAATGTATATTCTGCTGCTTTGGGTGAAATGATCTGAAGATAGCAATTAAATCCATCTGATCTAGTGTGTCATTTAAGGCCACTGTTTTGTTTTTTATTTTCTAACTGGAAGATGTATCCATTGGTGTCAATGTGATGTTAAAATCTCCTACTCCCCTTATGTCCATCAAAAGCTGTTTTATATATTTAGATGCCCTTATGTTGGGTGCATAAATATTTACAAGGATTATATCTTCTTGTTGGATTTCTTCTTTTATCGTTATGTAGTGTCCTTCTTTGTCTCTTACTATAACATTTGTTTTAAAGTCTATTTTGTCATATATAAGCATTGTTACCTAAGTTCTTTTACATGCAAAAAGATATTTTGCATGAAATATCTTTTTCCATCCTTTTACTTTTAGTCTGTGGGTATCTTTTATTCTGAGAATGGTATGTGAATCTTGTTTTCTTATACATTCAGCTACCCTCTGTCTTTTGATGGGAGCATTTCAGCTATTTATATTTCAAGTGATTATTGATAGGTGAGTATTTATTTCCATTTTATTCTTTTAATTATGTTCCTCTCTGTTACTTTTCTCCTCCTCCTCCTCCTCCTCCTCCTCCTCCTCCTCCTCCTTCTTCTTCTTCTTCTTCTTCTTCAAGTATACACTTTACCATTTCTTCTAATACTGCTTCTGATGGTAACAAACTCATTTAGCTGCTTCTTGTCTGGGAAGCTCTTTATTTCTCCATTAATTTTAAATAATAACCTTGCTGGGTAAAGTAGTCTTGGTTGTAAGTTCTTACTTTTCATCACTTTAAATATTTCATGCTAATGCCTTTTGGCCTGAAATGTTTCTGTTGAGAAATCAGCGGACGGTTTTATGGGAGTTTTTTTGTAAGTAACAAACTGTCTTTCTCTTGCTGATTTTAAGATTCTCTTTTTGTGTTTAACCATTGCCATTTTAATCAGAATGTGTCTTGGTGTGGGCCTCTTTGTGTTCATCTTGTTTGGACTCTCTGCACTTACTGGACTTGTGTGTCTTTTCCCTTTACCAGGTTAGGAAAGTTTTCACTCAGTTTTTTTCTTCAAATAGATTCTCCATCTCTTGTGTTCTCTCTTTTCCTTCTGTTGTTACCCTTATGATAAAGATGTTGTTATGTTCATGTTGTCCCAAATGTCCCTTAAACTACTCTCATTTTTTAATTGCTTTTTTTTTCTTTTTGTTGTTCTGATTAGGTGTTTTCTTTACCTTGTCATTTAAATCACTGATTCAATCCTCTGTTTCATCTAACCTACTGTTTATTCCTTCTAATTTATTCTTCATTTAAGATATTTTATTCTTCATTTCTGAATCTTTCTTTTTTATGGTTTATACGTCTTTTTCATGATGTTGTAGTTCTCATAAGTTCCTTGAACATCTTTCTAACCATTTCTTGAACTCTATATCTGGTAAAGTACTTGCCTTCATTTCATTGAGCTCCTTTTTTGGAAAATTTCTCCTATTCTTTTATTTGCTGCATGTTTTTTGTTTTTGTTTTTGATCTCCCCATTTTGGCTGCCTCTCTGTGTTTGTTTCTGTGTATTAGGTATATCTGCTATGATTTCCAGTCTTTATACATAAGGTATCCTTATGTAGCAGATGTTCTCTGGAACCTAGTGACACAGACTCCTTGATCACCTAAGCTGGGTGCTCCAGGAATGTCCCTTGTGTGGGTTATTTGGGCCTTCCTATTTTCATTGACTCTTGATTGCTATTGGTCTGCTCATGCATGGTAGTCAACCCTCAGTCTGGCTGTGTGAGGACCAACTCCAACCACAGTGTATGAGTTGTGCTGACCACACAAAGCATAATTTGCCTCAGCAGGGTCTGGTGCCTGCTAAGCTATCCCTTTGGATATGCTGCTTGTGAAGCTAACTGGATCTTGCTCTGATGTTGACTGAAGCTGGCCACTGTCTGCATTACTTCTCAGGCCTCTTAGGAGAGACACTGGTGCAGGCCAATGTCAGATGCTGCCTGTGACTGGCCCTGGGCAACTTGTTTGGAGCTACAAAGTGACCCACAGTTAGTGGCTGCCTCTGCTGGGCTTGGGTGTGCACAAGAAGAACCAAGCTATGCACTAAGGCTAGCTTTTACCAGCATAAGCTCAGGGGCAGGTCAGCAAATTCTCAGGCCATCCCAAGATCCACCTCTGCCTTCTTCTACCTCCTGGCTGCCTGTTAGGCTCAGTCACTAAAAAATCTCTGGCTATACTCAAGTTGCATGAGGTAGGTTCTCAGTAAGTCACCACATAGTGGTAAGTGGTATTCACCAGAATGAAACAGATTCAAACTCTGTGCCAATGCTGGTGGCCAATGTCTGTGCCAATGAGGCCACTCAGAAAATGTCCAGGTATACCAAGTCTAGCTGCCATCCTCTGGGTGCTTGCAGACCTTTGTGGTGGGGCATGGTCTCTCAGGGTTGTCAGGGTCAGGCCAGCAGAATTTATCAGGCTCAAACAGACCAAGACTTGGCCATGTGAAGAGAGGGCTCTGCATCAGTAGGGCATGCAAGGGGAAAACGGCCCCTGTCCTAGAGGCACACAACTCAGTCTGTCCAAGATTATTCCAGAATCCCATTTTTTAGTAGAGTGGGACCACAGGGAGTTGGGAGGGTGGGTCTAGCAGATCTCTTGTGAGGGGCAGACACCAGTCACATTCATAGGGAAGTAGGAGGAATGGTCCTTGCCCCAAAGTGACACAACTCACTCACTGACACCCACCCCCCCCAAGTCAGCC
This sequence comes from Molossus molossus, assembly GCF_014108415.1. NCBI lineage: Eukaryota > Metazoa > Chordata > Mammalia > Chiroptera > Molossidae > Molossus > Molossus molossus. The sequence goes on from NW_023425351.1 coordinate 19,245,013, forward strand.
CAGACTTCTATACTCTGTGCCAGGCAGCTGACTCCTCAGCAAGGCACCAGCTCTGCAGGGTAGGGTGACAGGAAAGCCAGATGGTGGAGCTATTGCTTTCACCCAGTGTAATACCATATGGAGAAGAGTGCACCACCCAAGAAAGATGGCATCTGTGGTGTGGAAGAGTGATTCAGCACAGGAATCCTGGTAGCTTTCCCTTCAGCTCGCTCCCCAGAGCCACAAACCTCAGTCTCTCCTCATGCTACTCTAGTGTGCTCTGCCTTCCCTCCACCAGAACCCAGGGTTAGTGGCTACACAGGAGATTTTGTACATTGGCCCTTTAAGAGGGTGGCTGTGTCTCTAGCAGACTCCTGTCTCTCCCCGGCCTAGAGAATCCCTGATGATTTTCACAACCAGATGTTATAAGTGTGCCTCTTCCTAGCTCGGGTGCTCTGGGCTGGGAGACTGGCTTGGGGTTTAGACTCCACACTCCTCAGGGGGGACCCTCCATAGCTGAGACGTTGCTCCAGAATCTTAGCCACCGCCAGTGGGAGCAGGCCAGCTGTTTTCGGGTCTTTGCCCTTCCTACTAGTCTCCATGTGGCTTCGTCTGTAAGTCCTTGGTTATAAGGCTTCTCTTCAGCTAGTCTTCAGTTAGTTATTCAGGTTGATTGCTCTATATTTTAGTTGTAATTCCAGTTTGGTCCTGAGAGGAGGTGAGTGTAGCTTCCACCTACTCCACTGCCATCTTGGATCCTCTGTTATGTTTTATATTAAGCGCATAAGTTAATTTATAAGATTCAAAGAATTCTAAAGTCCTTAGCAGCAATAAAAAGTAAAAGACCCTAAAGGAAAATTAGTTATTCTAGTGCCTGTGGAATATAAATGGGAGGGGGGGGTGGTGAATTACAAATAAAAAAATATGAGCGAAAAATAGTGTTGGAACCTAGGGTTTCCACAGAACTTATTTCAATCCCTGAAAATAATGCTCTCTGTGACTTGTCTCAATTGCTGTAATGCTCTATGAATAACACTTCCTAGGGACCCTCATCCGTCATCTCTGCCACCCCTCACTCACTCTCTCCACCACCAATTATTATACACTCTATTTAATTAAAAATATAGTAGCCCTGCCTGGTTTGGCTCAGTGGTTGCAGCGTCAGCCCATGGACCAAAGAGTTGCTGGTTTGATTCTGGTCAAGGACACATACCTCAGTTGCGGTTTGTACTTGCCCCTGGTCAGGTCATGTAGGAGGCAACCAATCGATGTGTCTCTCTCACGTCGATGTTTCTCTCTCTCTCTCCCTCCCACTGTCTGAAGATAAATGAAATAATATCCTCGGGTGAAGATTAAAAACAAGATATATGGTAGAACATATATTAAGTAATCAACCATGTTCATGTATAAAAGAAGTAAATGTTGCAGCCTGTGATTGCAATAAAACCATTTCATCAAATTGTCAATTCTCACACATGAGATTGAGTGAGACATCAAAAGCAGCTAATAATTAAATGTCAAAATGGACAGTACAGACAATAGCAGTTCAGTGGAGGGAAAGATTCATCCAGTGAACAGTTATTGACCGTGTGCTAGCAATGTGCTGGGTGAGTAAGTGGTGCTGAATAATTCATAATCTGTGTGTTCAAAGAATCTATGGTCTACCAAAGAAGTAGTGCAAGTTAATATAGAACTTATTCACTCAGAAAATACTACTAAAAACCATCATAGATAGCACTCTAGGGGTGCTCATGACACAGTAATGAATAAAAAAGACTAAAATCTGTCTGGCCAGTGTGGCTTAGTGGTTGAGCATCGACCCATGCACCAAGAGGTTGCCGGTTAGATTCTCGGTCAGGACACATGCCCAGGTTGTGAACCCCATCTCCAGTGGGGGGCATGCAGGAGGCCAATCGATGTTCTCTCTCATTGATGTTTCTATCTCTCTCTCTCCCTTTCACTTCCTCTCCTTCTAACATCGATAAAGGGAAAATAAAATTTTATAAAAAGACTGAAATCTCTGCCCAGGTAGAGCATACATTCTAGTGAAGAGAGGCAGGCAATAACCAAATAGATAAATTATATAGTGTGTTTAAAAAAAAAGTGCTATAGAAAAGAAGAAAACACAGATTAGGGTGATCCAGATTTCTGGAGCATGGGCGAGAATGGGTTGCAATTTAAAGTGGTGTTATTGTCAAACTGAGGGCTGCCAGATGGGGGATGATTTGGGGGACTGGATGAAAAAGGTGAAGGGATTAAGAAGTACAAATTGCCAGTTATGAACATAGTCATGGGGATGTAAAGTACAGCATAGGGAATATAGTCAATACTATTGAATAATCATGTAAGTCGCAGATGGGTACGGAATGTTCTAGGCAGAGGGAAGAGTGAAGCCAATGCCCTCAGGTGAGAGTGTGCTGGAATGTTTACAGACGAGCAAGAAGGCTCTGGTTCTGAAGTCAAGTGACAGGAGCAGTGGTGGGAGAGGAGGTCAGAGAGGTCGGAGTGCTCTGTGGGCCTCGGCAGGAGGCTGATCTCAGCACAGCGAGGAACAATTGGAGGGCTGTGATGCAATTCAGTTTACATTTTAAATGATTCCTCTGGCTGCTCGTGAGGAAGAGAGTTGAGGTGCTCTTAAGAGCAGATACCGGGAAACCGGTCGGGAGACCATTGGCATCATTTAGATTTGAGGTTGTTCTAGAGGCAGAGTGGGCGGTCCAGGTGGTGAGAAGATACCAGAGTCTGATCTATTCAAGGTTAGAGCCAACACAGGATGTGCGAGTTTTGAAACAGAGAGGAGTCAAATTCAGGATTTTTGTAGGAGAATGGGGGAAAAATGGGGAGGAAGGAAAAGATTTTAGATGAAACCAATTGGTCACAGGGTCGGGGAGATTAGGAATTCAGTTTTCACACCAGAAGTGTGAAATCTTCCAGGTGCAGCTATTGCCTCGGCAGTTGGATAGGTAAGCACCAAAACAAAGGTGAGCACAAGAGTCTATGGGAACATGTGGGAAGGGCACCCACACAACGTTTCCCGAAGAAATGACAAATGCTGCTTTTACAGAGGAAGCTGATGCAATCAAGAAAGCTTCTGGAAGTGAAGTAGTTATCAAACATCAGGAAAGTTTGGCTACAGATAGAGTAATAAGAGATTTCCAGACACGGCGAACATCTAAGCAAGATCCTCAGAACAACAACAATCACATGAGAGTTTGAGTGAGCAGGGAGCCCTGCCTGGTGGGAATCCTCACTAGAAATACCAGGAGTAAACATGACAGGTATTTTGGGGCCAGATTTGCAGACCCCTTGAAGCTCGGCTCCTCCCTTAGAAGCCACAGGGCCAGGGCCAGGCTCCTGCCCAAGCCCTCTGGAAACCAGTGTTCACACTTCTCTCAGCACCCTCCCGGAGTTTGCTGAGGGTCTGTTTACTTTCTTTCAGCCTTCTTAGATTATAAGTTCCTTGGGAGCAAAGAACTTAAATTTTGATGTTTATCTATTACAATGATTCATTAGTGGGATTTTAATAAATATTGTTCAAAGAATAAATTCTGTTTGACACATACACTCCTCCTGATCACATTTTCATTTCAATGCCTAGGTTTTTAATTAAAAGAAGAATCCTTGTCTTGATTGAATAGGTGAAAGTTCCATTATAATTAGCCTACCTTATACGAGCACACTAGAAAGATTGCAGAGAACACGATTTTTCAAAATAGCAACGACCAAGTGACAGAGAGCACAATACCCCTCAAGCTGTGAGGAGAAACGTTTGGAAACTTGAAGGTAGAGAACAGATCAGCTTGTTATGAATTAATTAAAGAGAGGAAAATGGCTGGTGGATTTGCAGTAAGAGCATTTGTCGAAGCCAGTTGCATACCTTATATGGAGGAAGGAACTAAAGTGCTCATTTAGATAATGAGAACTTTAGCATTTGATACTTATCCCTTCAGAGACCTGTCAGCAGAGCCCTGGGTTCAGCCCACCCACAAGGTCCCCTGAGATGACAGCCATCCTTTAGGGATTCCACGTTAAGCTCAATTACCAGCCCTTGCAAAAAAAAAGTAGGGTGGGCGGTCACGTGTGGCTTAAAACCAGCCATTTGCCATTGGTCCGGGGTTTGGCCGCCAGAGCCAGGTCGGCTCTGCCCAGCACAAGCTGATGGCAAATGGCTGCTGCTTAAGCTGCCAACCGGTTTGAATGTTACAAAGACCTCTGTAGGAGCAGTAAAGATATGACTAATGCATCTTAAAATATTTCTGTGTTAATTACTGTACTAGCCGTGGCTCTTGCCCTGACTCTTCTGACTTGAAAATGCTATCACTTGTTTTCCTTGAAATGACAGGGTCACTTAGCTCATTTTGGAGAAAGCATCTGCCAGAAACCCAAATCTGATTCCGGGCTTTGCCTTTCGGTCATTCATGTGACAGGCAGCCGGCTCACTCCCAAGGCAAACAATGGCACAAAGACGTTTCCTCCAGACAACTGGTCCTACCCAGGGCCCAGTGGCAGACTTCATGTGGACTTGCCGCTTCCTGCCAGAAACTATGAAAATGCTGTGGATTTAAAAATCAAGATTTAATAGAATTACTAATGTTTACTGCTTTATCAAGGACACCCTAAAGTGGAACAGGCATACCTTTCACTCCTGGGGCATGGCAGGGTGGGGACAATGAGTTCTTGTATAGTTTGGTGCCACTGTCTTTATTCATGTTACATCATTGGTGCAAATGGCAACACAGTGAAAAAGGCAGATAATCTTAATATTAGTGACAAAATAGTTTTGACCTTGCAGTCACCCAAAAAGGGTCTCAAGTATCCCTGCAGGATGGTGGACTACAGTTTAAGAACTGTTACTGTATATAAATTACTTGTTACCTTAAAATTCTTGGGTCAAAGTCTATAAATATTGTAAGGTGTCTAATACACATTACCAAAATGCCATTCAGACATGACACACCAATTTGCACTTCCTTCTGCAATATGGAAGCCCATTTTTATCAAGCAAACTCTCTAAAGAATTCAAGCTCCTAATTATGTCCTGTTCACAGGTGAGATAGAGTCTAAACGGCAATTCATGGTTCTGTTTTGTCTGAAGGGAAGAGAGTAATTTCTCTTCAATTTCTGTTTCTTCTCTCAACTCAGATATATCAGCTACTCAGTACATGCGAATGCCAAGCCATTTTCCAAAATAGAATCCATCACAGCAGATCCTTAAATTTAGAGAAGGAAAGAAATAGTGATGAAAACAAATGCATGCCCATTACCCATTGCTTCTCCTCTTCTGTGCCCCAAGGAACACCCCCCCCTTTTTTTTTATTAATTCACTCCAGAGACCAGCAATCAGTTGTGTTTCAACTCATTTTATCTAAAATGTGATTTTTAGGTATATGTTCATTATAATAAATTTGCAAGGTGAAAATAGTTTATGATAATCATCTGAATGAAAGAGAACACAGTTCCTGATTAATTGACATAACCTCAGGAAGTTTGGCATAAAATTCCTTCTAGATAAAATCATTTTAATCAAGAATTCAACAAAAGACAAGATTCTGTAGTTTTAAGAATTTTATAGTATACTGAACCTTATTATTATTAGTGATAAATTTAAAATAAGATTTATCTTGGACCCAGATCAAAGGGATTTAGCTCCCTAAGGGACCATACCACAGTGGAGACTCCATCACACACTCTGCCCCACAAGGGTTGTTCCTCAAGCCTGAGTGGTTAGCAGAGAACACTTGGTTGGTCCCCAGCATATGAAAAACACCTAGCACCATGTATAGACACACAATAGATGTTCACTTTCCTTTCTGAAATCGGGCTCACTATCTGTAATTTCACCTCACCAGAAAAAGACATATGTTTGAGAAAGAAAATGCTCTTTTTAAAAAGAGATTTAAGCCTCATTGAAAAGCACAGATTTTATTTGTATTTTTAAATGTAACTAATTTTGTCTATAGGACTATTAATACTGTAAATGTAGACTTGTGGGTAGGATTTACTAAACCAACACATGACTAAACTCTAGTTATTTATACAATTTAAAAATCTACTTCAAAACTTATAAAATGGCATTTAAAATAAGAATACAATTTCTAAAAATATTGCATTACTGAAGATAATAAATTTTATGCAATTGATTTTTAACCCAGGTATTGGAGGAAAAAAATAGATTTACTTTTACTACAAGTTCCATTGATTCTCAAGAAAGAAATTACATGTATAATAAATAAGTTGTCTGGTAGTTAAGTCTTTTAAGTTAAATAAGCCTTTTAATGTATTTTGGGTTTTCTTAACACTTAAGGAAAGTATGAAAGAAAGCTGTGCTTTCATTCAGGATTTCAGACGTCTCTGTAATTGTCCTAAGTGTGATAGAAAAGAGTGATCACTGAACAACTAAGGGTCAAGCCAGAGTCTTTTCTTTGCCATATTGAGTGTTCTGAAAGGTAATGTTCATGTCTAAGGAGAATTTACTTGAATTTATTCATTCACTGAATGAGTATTTGTTAAAGGTTTTCATTTGCTAGGTTTGTGCATAAAACCCAATGAGACATGGACTCTAATCTTCCATTTATTATTTCAACAAATACTGAGATCTTATTATGGGTCACACACTGTTCTAGGCCCTGGAATACATAGGAAGGCAAGACAGACCAGGTCCCTAGGAGTTTATAGTTTATTGGGTGGTAGGGAGGAGAGGATAATAAATGATAAGTAAACAAATGAGTGAACAAGGCCATTTCAGACGGTGATTAGTGCTATCAAGAAAATAAAACAAAAGAGTGTAATTGAATAAAGGGGTGGGAGGGCAATAGAAGAAGAAGTACATTCTCAAGAAACGAAATTAGAGATTTGACCCTGGAGAAGACAGACATTCAATCCAGGGCAGCAGTTTCGAGGCTGAGGAAACAGCATGTGCCACGGGCTTCAGAAGAAGAGAGTTAAAAAATAATCAGATTGGAAAGACAGGCAAGTGGAAGCTCTTCCTTCCTCCAGCTCCCCTCCTCCCCTCCCCCAGGCGTGTTCACCTGATGTTACCACTGATCCACCTCTCTTCTCTGCACCTGGCCCACTGGGCCGAAACTGACAACGTTTCATATGCCTACAGCAAGTTACAGACTTTTGTTTGTTTGTTTCATCTGCATAGATGCATTTAGAAATTCTTACCTTTTGCACAGAAACATTGTTAAATTGAACATTATAGAAATTGCTTGCAACTGAGGAAAAGAAGCTCTGGCATATGGGAACAAATGCCTGGAACCCTGGTGCCATTATCTCAATGAGAGGCATTGCCTTTCCCTTCAGCCCCACTCGTGGGCTGACACACGACAGCTGTGGATCTTCTTGGGTGTTGTTAACAGGTAGAGAACAGTGATCTATAGAGGAAAACACTCCATGTGTTAAGAAAATCTGGCTTCTCGGAGACAGATATCCAGAGCTAATGGGGAAACAGCGGTCTCCATGCTGTTGACAGAGCCCCCCAAATCCTCAGGCCACTCATCAGCACCGTTATTTATCGTCTTCTCCCGGTCAAAGGAAGAAATATGTCAGGCTTAACAGCCCTAATGGGAACAGGAAAAAAAGAGAGAGAGAGACAGGGCAATTTGTAAGAAGCAGTTTTGAATTTTGTTTTCGTTTCCCTGAAGAGGACCTTTTTGGTGATACTATTAAAATCAGACAGTCCTCGGGTGAGGATAAAAAACAAAAAAATCAGACGTATCTCGCCCTGGCTGGTTTGGCTCAGCGGTTAGAGCGTCGGCCTGCCGTCCAGAGAGATGCAGGTTCGGTTCCCGCTAAGGGCATGTATCTCAGCTGCAGTTTGTCCCCAGCCCTGGTTGGGTCGCAGGTGGCAGCCACTCGATGTGTCACTTTCACGTTGATGTTTCTCTCTCCCTCCCATTCTATCTGAACAACAAAAAAATGGAAAAATGTCCTCAGGTGAAGATAAAAAATAATAATAATAAATAAATAAAATAAAATCAGACATATTTCAATCTGACTGACATAATATATATGTTTTGAATAGGTTATCCATTCACATAGCATATAAATTAAAACAATATAAAGAAGTATTCAGCAAAATGTTTCTACTTCTTTCCTATCCTTCATTTTATGTCTTTGTTTTTTATGTAACAGAAATTTAAGTGTGTATTCTTGTTTTCTTTTGTTTGTTCTAAGAGTCCATACGCTCCAGTGTTATATATTTTGCTTTATTATTTAAACAGTATGTCTGGAGGATTTCAGTATATCATTCTATGAAAGAAAATCTTTCCATATCCTCATATAAAAGCATCTCCCCTTATTTTCTATTACATGTGCATAATATTCCATTATATGGATGTACCACAGTTTGCTAAGCACATTCCTTTATAAATGAATATTTGGTCTAATTATGATCTTTTGTTATTGCAACCAATGCAACAACTAACAAGTTTCTAATTCATCACTTTGCACATGTGAAATTATATCTGCAAGATAAATTCCCAGAAGTTGGATTTCTGTATAAATTAAAAAGTATCCATTTGTAATTTGGATAAATATTCAGAAATATCCTTCCACAGAGGATTCACTCCAATATCCACTACTATCAATAATGTATGATTGTGCCTATTACCCACGGCCTTGCCGACAGAAGAGATGCACAAAAGTTTGGATTTTGACAGCCTAATAGGATAAAAAATGTCTTCTCAGTGAAATTTTAATTTGCATTTCTCTAGTTATGACCGAAGTGAAGCATCTTTTCATATGTTTAAATGGAATTTGTATTTCCTTTTCTGTTCATATCCTTTTCCCATTTTCTTTATTATGTTGTTGGTTATATCAATTTATATTAGCTCTTCGTGATACAATTTGCAAATGTTTCTCATAGGGTTTTGTTTTTTCAGTTGGTTTTGTTTTGACTTCACAGGATTTCTTTTGCTTTGTTTTGTTTTTGCTAGATAAGGGGATTTTCATTGACGCATTTATTAATTTTGTATGGCTTCTGTATTTTCTCCTAAAATTTTATGGTGTCTTTTTATTTTACATTTAAAATTTTCATCCATTTACACTTGGTCCTAGTGTACAGAGTGAGTGTTTTGTTTTACTTTTCTCTGCTTTTCTCTAGAAGGCTGCCTGGTTGTTCCAATACAATTTATGAAACATTTTCTTCTCCTCTGTGCTTGCCTATCATACACCATTCATGCTGAAGTCCCTTCATGCTTAGATGCCTCTGTTTTAACTATCGAGCCTAAAGAATCAGCACTAATATCGAGTAGACCCAGTTCCTCTGAATAACTGCTCAATCTCACTCCATCAGCTGTGCAAAGAAGTAGAGCTGGTTGTCAAAAGCTGACTATGCTTTTCCAGGTCAGAAGCCAATGACCTCCATCAGCAAGGCCTCTGGCCCTCTCCTGCTGTCCGCCCGCCCGCTCTCCACCCCACCAATCTGCAGTTCTCTTCTGTGCTCTGCTCTTCCAGTGTTTGTCCAATGGTCAAATGCAGTGCTTTTTAAAGCTTCCAGATGTGGGAGACGTATGTCTGCATTCCACGTGGTTGCATCCAGATCCTGGGGGGTGTTCCGAGGAGCAGATAATCATTACATGTTCACATACCGCTATGGAAACGTATGCTTCAAGGACATATTTAGGAGGAACTGACATAAGTAGCGGGACGTGTAAGCCAAAATGAGAGGGGGGGAGAGAGAGAGAGAGAGAGAGAGAGAGAGAGAGAGAGAGAGAGAAGGGATGTTTTCCAAGCTCCAGGCTTGCTTGACTTAATTCCTCCCAAAGTGCACAGCAGCCCCGCCCCACAGCCCCACCCCCAGGGCTGTGAGCTGAGCCCCTGACACCGGAAGGAATGAAGGACAGAGCAGGCTCTGCACCCTCTCCTTTCGGAGCAGTGCAGACAGACAGACAGACACACACTCTCTCACACACACACACACGCACACACAAACAGCCACAGAAAGAGATAGACACACACACAACCACAGAGACAGACACACACACACACTCACAACCACAGAAAGAGACAGACACACACACACAGCCACAGAGACAGACAGACACACACACAGCGACAGAAACAGACAAATACACACAGGGACAGAGACAGACAGACACACAAATACACACACACACAACCACAGGGAGAGATAGACACATAGCCACAGAGAGAGACAGACACACAGCCACAGAGAGAGACAGACACACAGCCACAGAGAGAGACAGCAGCAGCAACAGAGACACAGACACAGAGAGAGACAAAGAACGGAAAGAGGGTCAGACAGGGACAGACAGCAACAAAAAGATTAAACATGAAGGATGTTTAAAGCTTCTCAGTTGTGGTGGCAGCCCCTGGAGGGGTGAACTTCCAGTCATCCCTCAGGGCCTCAGGCCCTGCAGCATCTTCTCTGTGGGTGACCTAAGGGGAGAGAGGCTTGCCACATATCTGGTCACAGTACACAGAGTGGGGATGCCAACCCCCTCTTCCCGAGCCCCTGCAGGCCCCTCAGTTCTCCCACCTTCCTGAGCTCAGACCATCCTTAGATATGCACAGTGCCCAGGACCCACTCAGACTCCCCCTTTCCCGACAGGGTCTCACCGCACCCCATTTCTTCAGAATTTCACCCTCCTCCCTGAGGAAAGCCCACCTCCACCTCCTGGTGCCCAGCTCTGTCACCTCCCACTCCCACTCCCCCCTCAGTCACACTCCCTGCCACACACCCACCCTCAGAGTCCCACTCACTGAGCCCCTACTCCACCTCCCCTCACTCACTACTCACACCTCCCCTCACTCACTACTCACACCTCCCCTCACTCACTACTCACACCTCCCCTCACTCACTACTCACACCTCACCCATTACTCACACCTCCCCTCACTCACTACTCACACCTCCCTTCACTCACTACTCACACCTCCCCTCACTGAGCCCCTACTCCACCTCCCCTCACTCACTACTCACACCTCCCCTCACTCACTACTCACACCTCCCCTCACACTCACTACTCACACCTCCCCTCACTCACTACTCACACCTCCCCTCACTCACTACTCACACCTCCCCTCACACTCACTACTCACACCTCCCCTCACTCACTACTCACACCTCCCCTCACACTCACTACTCACACCTCCCCTCACTCACTACTCACACCTCCCCTCACTCACTACTCACACCTCCCCTCACCCACTACTCACACCTCCCCTCACTCACTACTCACACCTCCCCTCACTCACTACCCACACCTCCCCTCACTCACTACTCACACCTCCCCTCACCCACTACTCACACCTCCCCTCACTCACTACTCACACCTCCCCTCACTCACTACTCACACCCTGGCTCACACATTCTCTCTTCTCCCTCTTCACTGACTCCCACTGTCCCTCCTGGGCACTCACTCTCCCCACTGGACACTCATTGTCCCTCCTGGGCACTCACTCTCCCCACTGATTCCCACTGTCCCTCCTGGGCACTCACTCTCCCCACTGGGCACTCACTGTCCCTCCTGGACACTCACTCTCCCCACTGGACATTCAGTGTCCCTCCTGGGCACTCACTCTCCACACTGGGCACTCACTCTCCCCACTGGGCACTCACTGTCCCTCCTGGACACTCACTCTCCACACTGGGCACTCACTCTCCCCACTGGGCACTCACTGTCCCTCCTGGACACTCACTCTCCCCACTGGGCACTCACTCTCCCCACTGGGCACTCACTGTCCCTCCTGGACACTCACTCTCCACACTGGGCACTCACTCTCCCCACTGGGCACTCACTCTCCCCACTGGGCACTCACTGTCCCTCCTGGACACTCACTCTCCACACTGGGCACTCACTCTCCCCACTGGGCACTCACTCTCCCCACTGGGCACTCACTATCCCTCCTGGACACTCACTCTCCACACTGGGCACTCACTCTCCCCACTGGGCACTCACTGTCCCTCCTGGACACTCACTCTCCCCACTGGACACTCACTCTCCCCACTGGGCACTCACTGTCCCTCCTGGACACTCACTCTCCCCACTGGGCACTCACTCTCCACACTGGGCACTCACTGTCCCTCCTGGGCACTCACTCTCCCCACTGGGCACTCACTCTCCCCACTGGGCACTCACTGTCCCTCCTGGGCACTCACTGTCCCTCCTGGGCACTCACTCTCCCCACTGGGCACTCACTCTCCACACTGGGCACTCACTGTCCCCACTGGGCACTCACTGTCCCTCCTGGGCACTCACTGTCCCTCCTGGGCACTCACTCTCCCCACTGGGCACTCACTGTCCCTCCTGGGCACTCACTCTCCCCACTGGGCACTCACTTTCCCACACACTCCCTTTCATCTGCTTTCCTTTCTCTGGGGAGTCAGTCTGCTTTCCTGGGAAGTATAGCCCCTTTCAGGGAGAAAAGGAAGAAGCCTTCTCTAATCACAGCAGGATGTGCAGCTACGTTAGCACTTCAATTGTTATCAAAGAAAAAGAAATCCGTATGTTTCCATGCAACTTAACCAATATTTGCATAGGTGGGCAGGGAATAGGAAGAGGAGGAGGCAGCTACAGCCCCTGAGAGCCAGGGCTGGCCTTGCACTTGCTCCAAAGGCATCGCTTTTCATTGCTCATCCCGTCACACCTGGTAGCAGATATTGACGCAACATCCTTGCGCTCAGCAGCGGGAGGTCCTGGGGATAGAGCAATGGGAAAGGCACCGTGCTATCCCTGAAGAACTTGACGGTTTGTTGGGGGCATATGAAATATAAACTAATAGTTAAACACACATTTTATTTTTATTTTATTTTTTAATCCTCACTCGAGGATATTTTTCCATTTATCTTCAGATACACATTGATTGATTGCCTCCCCCCCAACCTTGACCAGGGCCTGAGAGAGAGGTGCCCTTGACCGGAAATCGAGCTCATGACTCTTTGGTCCATGGGCCCATGCTCTGACCACTGAGCCAAACCGGCCAGGGCTAAAACACAAATTTTAAATTATTTTGAATTAAAAAGTTAAATTTTTCATCGAAATACTATGACATGCACTGAAAGCAGTTGAAACACAGAGAAAGGACTAAGTCAAAGAAAGATAAAAAAACAAAGTATGAAAATTTGGTAAAACCAAATGACTACACGTGGCAGGGGTCTCCATACAGGCGTTGACTCAGACGTGGGAAATAAGGTTAAGTTATAACGAAAGCTCTCAATAGGCATCTACACTGGTTGGAGGTAGCAGTAGGGATGGGGTTGAGATGAGTCCGTGGCATTACTATGAGTCAAACTTGCGTGTGCAAAGCCCCAGTGCTCTGGTATGGTGGCGTTCCTTCCTGGTGACAACCAGAGAAGGAGCAGCTGCTTGTCCTCTTTCACTGTCCAGACACCAGGGCAGGAGGACCCGAGTGCCCAAGGAGGAGCAAGGAGCCAGTGTGGGGAAGACATGCGCATAAATCAAGGCGAAGACTTGGGCTTGTTATTTCATAGTGGGTCTTCAGCGTCAACAAAGGAGCGAAGAACTGGTATGAATTTCTAAACTCCCGGGACCTTCCTGTGAGAATCACCAGAGAGATCTCTAAATTGCACATTTTTATTCTCCTTTAATTACTTTCACCACTAATAATAGATATCTATATTTTTCTCTTTAATTTTTTGCCTTTCTGATTTACATTCAGAAACATTTGTGTGTTTTTAGAACTAACACTTTAATTTAATCGATGTGTGAATGATCTTTTAAGAGCGTGGCAAACTGTCATTTTGCCAAGGCTCTTGAACTCTGCCCCAGGAGCCTAGAAGAGCAGCAGTCACTTAGCCGTGGGGAGGCCTGGCTCAGGCCTGCCTCTAGATCTCAGCCTCCTCTGAGGTCTGTTTGCAACTCCTGGTCAAAGATTTATTTTATGGGGCAAATCATGTACTGCTGTAATATTCACAAAATGCAAAAGAATATACTCCATTCATATTTTTCTTATTTATTCATTTTTACATTTCAAAGATTTGTGGTAAATTTATTGAGTTGTGCAATTATCATCACAATCTATTTTTAGAATACTTTCATCAAGCCAGTAAGATCCTTCATGGTCATTTATAGTTAATTCCTGTTCCCACCCCTTGTTCCAGGCAGCTACTCGTCTACTTTCTCTATAGATTTGCCTTTTCTCCCCCGTACCCCAATCCCTTTGGTGACTTCTTTTATTGTGGTAAAATAGACATGACATACAATTTATCATTTTAAACTTTTTTTTTTTTGCATTCATTTTCAGATAGAGTGGGAGGAAGAGAGAGAGGAACATCGATGTGAGAGAGATACATCAACTGGTTGCCACCCACACAACCACAACTGGGGCCGGGGACATACTGAAACTGAGGCACATGCCCTTAGTGGGAATCGAACCTGGAACGCCCTGGTCAACACCCTAACCACTGAGCCACACTGGCCAGGGCTACTTTAAACGTACAGTTCAGTAGCATTAAGTACATTTACAATGTTGTGCAACCATCATCACTATCTATTCCTATAACTTTAGTTTTTAATCCTCACCAGAGGATACTTTTCCATTGATTTTCAGATAGAGTGGGAGGGCGGGATGGAGAGAGAGGAAGAGAGAAACATCAAGTGAGAGAAACACACTGACTGATTGCCTCCTGCATGACCCCAACCAGGGCTGGGGATGGAACCACAACTAAGGCATGTGCCCTTGACTGGAATCGAAGCCATGACTCTTTGGTCCATGGACTGGTGCTCTAATTGCTGAGCTAAACTAGCCAGGGCTATTTCTCTAACTTTTTATCATCTCAAACAGAAACTCTGATAAACAAATCAAAACTAGAAAATAATTTTTTGCATTTATTCTTTGTTTAATCATTTTTTATTTTTCAATTACAGTTGACATATATTATTATATTAGTTCCAGGTGTACTTCCCAGTGGTTAGACATTATAAAACTTACTAAGTGATCATCTCGAAAAATCTCATACCATCTAACACCATACATAATTATTAGAATATTATTGACTATATTCTCTATGCTTTACTTTATACTCCCATGACTATGTTATACCTACTAATTTGTACTCCTAAATTTCTTCACCTTTTTCACCCAAACCCCTAATTCCACTCTCATCTGGCAACTATCAAAATGTTCTCTGTATCTGTGAGTCTGTTTCTGTTCTGCTTATTTGTTTATTTTTATTTTTATATTCAATGGTTGATAGATATGTATTTATTAATATTTTATTGTTCATAGGTTTTTTTGGCATTTAAAATTTTAATTATTATTAATTTGCTTATTTATTTATTTTTTAAAATTTTTATTTATTTTTTTGTTACAGATATTTCACCTTTTTTACCCCATTGGCACACCCCTCCCCACCCCACCCCTGCCCCGTCCCCGGCTTAGTTGTCCATGTCCGTTGGTCATGCATACATGCATATAAGTTCTGTAGTTTATCTTTTCTCACCCCCCCACCTCCCCACCCCCTCTTCTGAGGGATGTCAGTCTGTGCCCTACTTCCATGTTTCTGGGTCTACCATATTCCTCAGACTATTATGTTCATTATATTCCGTATATAAGTGAGATCATGTGGTATTTGTCTTTTTCTGCTTGGCTTATTTCACTTAGGATAATACTTTCCAGGTCCCTCCATGTCGTCTCAAAGGATAAGAGATCTTTCTTTCTTACCGCTGCATAGTACTCCATTGTGTATATGTACCACAGCTTTGTTATCCATTCGTCTACTGATGGGCACTTGGGCTGTTTCCAGATCTTAGCTATTGTAAATAGTGCTGCTATGAACATGGGGGTAAATATATTCTTCCTGATTGGTGTTTCAGGCTTCTTAGGGTATATTCCTAGAAGTGGGATCATTGGGTCAAATGAAAGTTCAATTTTTAATTTTTTGAGGTAATACCATATTGCTTTCCATAGTGGCTGCACCAGTCTGCATTCCCACCAGCAGTGTATTAGAGTCCCCTTTTCTCCACACCCTCGCCAACACTTGTTGTTTGATGATTTGTTGATGGCGGCCATTCTGACAGGTGTGAGGTGATACTTCATTGTTGTTTTAATTTGCATCTCTCTGATGATTAGTGATGTTGAGCATTTCTTCATATGTCTCTTGGCCATTTGTATGTCCTGTTTGGAGAGGTGTCTATTCAGCTCCTCTGCCCATTTTTTAATTGGGTTCTTTGTCTTCCTTTTGTTGAGTTGTATGAGCACTCTATATATATTGGAAATTAACCCTTACCTGATACATCATTGGCAATGATGTTCTCCCATACAGTGGGTTGCCTTTCCATTTTGATGATTATTTCTTTTGCTGTGCAGAAGCTTTTGAGTTTGATGTAGTCCCATGTGTTCATTTTTTCCTTTGTTTCTGTTGCCTTAGGTGATGTATCAGTGAAAATTCTGCTCCGTATGATGTCCGAAATTTTGTTGCCTACATTTTCTTCTAGAATTTTTATGGATTCACAGGTCACATTTAAGTCTTTCATTCATTTTGAGTTTATTTTTGTGTATGGTGTAAGTTGATGGTCTAGTTTCATTTTTTTGCATGTAGCTGTCCAATTTTCTCAACACCATTTATTAAAGAGGTTGTCTTTACTCCACTGTATATTCTTGCCACCTTTGTCAAATATTAATTGAGCGTATTGCCTTGGGTCCATTTCTGGGTTTTCATTTCTGTTCCACTGGTCTATATGCCTGTTCTTGTGCCTGTACCAGGCTGTTTTGGTTACCGTCGCTTTATAGTATAACCTGATATCTGGTATTGTGATCCCACCTACTTTGTCCTTCTTTTTCAAGATTGCTGTGGCTATTCGGGGTCTTTTTTGGTTCCATATGAACTTTTGAATTATTTGTTCTAGTTCTATGAAATATGTCATTGGTATTTTGATGGGGATTGCATTGAATCGATAGATTGCTTTGGGTAGTATGGACATTTTAATGATGTTAATTCTTCCAATCCATGAACAGGGTATGTGCTTCCACTTTTTTTATATCTTTCTCTATTTCTTTTTTCAATGACCTATAGTTTTCTGCAAATAGGTCCTTTACTTCTTTGGTTAAGTTTATTCCTAGGTATCTTAATTTTTTTGGTGCGATGGTAAATGGGATTGTTTTTTCAGTTTCTCTTTTTTGTGAGTTCATCATTGGTGTACAAAAATGCCATCGATTTCTTGGCGTTAATTTTGTATCCTGCTACTTTCCAAATTCATTTATTAAGTCTAGTAGATTTTTGATGGAGTCTTTAGGGTTTTCTATGTATAATATCATGTCATCTGCAAATAATGACAGTTTCACTTTCTCCTTTCCAATTTGGATCCCTTTTATTTTTTCTTCCTGTCTGATTGCTGTGGCTAAGACTTCCAGTACTATGTTAAATAAGAGTGGCGAAAGTGGACATCCCTGTCTTGTTCCTGTTCTTAAGGGAAATGCTTTTAGTTTCTGTCCATTGAGTATGATATTGGCTGTAGGTCTTTCATATATGGCCTTTATTATGTCGAGATATGATCCATCTATTTCCACATTGCTGAGCGTTTTTATCAGAAATGGATGCTGGATTTTGTCAAATGCTTTTTCAGCATCTATTGATATGATCATGTGGTTTTTATTCTTCATCTTATTTATGTGGTGTATCACATTTATTGATTTGCGAATATTGTACCAGCCTTGCATCCCTGGAATGAATCCCACTTGGTCATGGTGAATTATTTTTTTGATGTGTTTCTGGATCCGATTTGCTAACATTTTGTTCAGGATTTTGGCATCTATGTTTATCAGGGATATTAGCCTGTAGTTTTCTTTCTTCGTAGTGTCTTTTTCTGGTTTTGGAATTAGAATTATGCTGGCCTCATAGAACGTGTTTGGAAGTCTTCCTTCTTCTTGAATTTTTTGAAATAGTTTGAGGAGAATGGGTGTTAGTTCTTTTTTGAATGTTCGGTAAAACTCCCCCGTGAAGCCTTCTGGGCCTGGGCTTTTGTTTGCTGGGAGAGTCTTGATTACCTCTTCAATTTCCTTAGTTGTTATTGGTCTGTTCAAGTTTTCTAACTCTTCCCGGTCCAGGTTTGGGAGACTGTGTGTTTCTAGAAATTTGTCCATTTCGCTTAGATTGTCGAATTTGTTGCCATATAGTTGTTCATAGCAGTTGTTAACAATCTTTTGTATTTCCGTGGTGTTGGTTGTTACTTCTCCTCTTTCATTTCTGATTTTGTGTATTTGGGTTCTCTCTCTTTGTTTCTTGGTGAGTCTAGCTAAGGGTCCATCAATCTTGTTTATCTTTTCGAAAAACAAGCTCTTTGTTTCATTGGTCCTTTGAATTGTTTTTTTGGTCTCTATGTCATTTATTTCTGCTCTGATCTTTACTATTTCCTTCCTTCTACTTGCTCTGGGGTTTTTGTTTGTTTGTTTGTTTGCTTTCTAATTCTTTAAGTTGTGAGGTTGTACAGTCAATTAGAAATTTTTCTTGTTTTTTGAGGTAGGCCTGTAATGCTATGAACTTCCCTCTCAGAACTGCTTTCGCTGCATCCCATAGATTTTGTGTTGTTGTGTGTTCATTTTCATTGGTTTCCAGGAAGTTTTTAATTTCTTCCTTGGTCTCCTCGGGGACCCATTCATTGTTTAATAATATGCTATTTAGCCTCCATGTGTTGAAATGTCTTTGCATGTTCTTGTTGCAATTGATTTCTAGTTTCATGCCATTGTGATCTGAGAAGATGCTTGATATGATTTCAGTCTTCTTGAACTTGTAGAGATTTAGTTTGTGTCCTATCATGTGGTCTATCTTTGAGAATGTCCCATGTGCACTTGAGAAGAATGTGTATTCTGTAGTTTTGGGGTATAATTCTCTGTAGATATCTATTAAATCCATTTGGTCTAGTGCTTCATTTAGAGTCTCTGTTTCCTTGCTAATTTTTTGCCTAGAGGATCTATCCAGTGCTGTCAACGGGGTGTTGAAGTCTCCTGCTATGATTGTATTGTTGTCGATTTCTCCTTTGAAGTCCTCCAGAAGATTTTTAATATAATTTGGTGCTCCTATATTGGGTACATATATGTTTATCAAGGTTATATCTTCCTGTTGGATAGATCCTTTCAATATTATGTAGTGGCCTTCTTTGTCTCTAGTTATGGTCTTCATTTTGAAATCTATTTTATCAGATATGAGAATTGCTACCCCAGCTTTTTTTGATTTCCATTTGCTTGAAAGACTTTTTTCCATCCCTTCCCTTTCAACCTATGTGAGTCTTTTGTTGTGAGGTGGGTCTCTTGTAAACAACATATAGATGAGTCATGCTTTCTTATCCAATCAGCTACTCTGTGTCTTTTTATGGGAGCATTCAATCCATTTACATTTAAGGTGATTATTGATATGTACTTATTCATTGCCATTTTTGTTCAGTGTGGTTCTATTTTTCTTCCCATTTCTACTGCTAATTACAGCAGTCCTTTTAACATTTCTTGCAGTGCTGGTTTGATGCTAATGTATTCCATTAGCCTTTTTTTTTTTTTTTTTTTTTGTCTGGGAAGCTCTTTATTTGACCTTCTATTTTGAATGATAGCCTTGCTGGGTAGAGTAGTCTTGGATTCAGATTCTTGTTTTTCATGACTTTCATTACTTCCTGCCATTCCCTTCTGGCCTGTAGTGTTTCTTATGAGAAGTCAGCTGAGAGCCTTATGGGGTTTCCTTTGTAGGTAACCTGTTGCTTATCTCTTGCTGCTTTTAGGATTCTCTCTTTGTCTTTAATTTGTGGCATTTTAATTACTATGTGTCTTGGTGTGGTCCTGTTTGGGTTCTTCTTACTTGGGACTCTCTTGAACTTGAATGCCTTCTTCCTTCACCAAATTAGGGAAGTTTTCTGTCACTATTTTTTTGAATATATTCTCTATCCCTTGCTCATTTTCTTCTTCTTCAGGGACTCCTATGATGTGAATATTATTGGGTTTCCAGTTGTCCCATAGTTCTCTTAAGCTACCTTCCTGTTTTTTAATTGTTTTTTTCCTTTTGGTTTTCTGATTGGTTGATTTTTCTACCCTGTCTTCTAATTCACTAATCCAGTCCTCAGCTTCCCCTACTCTGCTTTTTAAACCTTCCAGTGTGTTTTTCATTTCTGATATGTCATTTTTTATCTCTTCTTGATGGTTTTTAATTTCCAATCGGCTTATTTTCAGTGTCTCTATGTCCTTACTCATGCTGTTCAGCTTCCTCAAAATCATGGCTCTGAATTCTAGCTCTGTTAACATGCCTTATTGCTGCACATTGATCTCATCTTCAGTGGAGGTCTCTTGCTCTTTCATTTGGCTTCTGTTTCTGTGTTTCACCATTTTGGCTATCACTGTGGGCTTTGGAGCCTGTCAAGTTTTCCCTTGGGTGTTGGTGTTCTGCTGTTTGTGGCTCCCTCTCCTGTGTTTAGATGAGCGAGGGAGGACCCACGTTAAACACTAGTGTCAAGTTTTACTTTCCTGGTTAAAGTTACTAGCCCAGGAAAGGTACTGTTATCCTCAAGCTTTTTGACTGGAGGCTAGCAGTTGAGGTTACTTGATGAGTTTTGGGTTGTCAGTTGATTGAAAAACTCCCTCAGGTGCTCAGAACACAGGGGATTTCACAAGGGTGGGGCAGATGCTAATTGTTAATGAGTCTCAATTAGCACTTCAATGGCCCACAGGCTGGGGTTGGATCTCCGAGGGAGGGGCTGCTGCCTCTCCTCAGAGCAATATGGCCACCATCCTGCATGGCTGCACTCAGCCAAAGCTCTGAGCGCCCTCCAAATCCCGAGTGTCCCGACACAGTTCCAGTCCAGTCTGCCCTCCCTCTGCCGGAGCCCAAGGTGAGTGGCTGTGGCTGTTTTAGCCTCTGTCCCGGCTCTGTGCTGTGGAGCCACTTGGGAGTGTAACCCGAGGGCGCCGCTCCCAGCTAAGGCCGCTGCCAAGTTGCTGACTGTGGGCTCCCAGCCCCCTCTCGCGCCTTCGCAACCCTACCAGGATGGAGTCAGTGTCCCTCGTTATATGGTCCTCACAAGCTGCTTTTCTGTTGCTTTTTCCCATCAATTTGTCTGTGTTATAATTGTAATTCCAGTTTGGTTCTGGGAGATGGTCTGTGTAGCTTCCGTTCACTCTGCCGCCATTTTTCTCTCATAGTTTTTATCTTCTTCTTAGAGAAGACTCTTTAACCTTTCATGTAATACTGGTTTGGTGGTGATGAATTCCTTTAACTTTTTCTGGTCTAGGAAGCATTTTACCTGGCCTTCAATTCCAAATGATAACTTTTCTAGGAGTAATCTTGGTTGTAGGTTCCTGTTTTTATCACTTTGAATATTTCTTGCTACTCCCTTCTGGCCTGCAAAGTTTCTGTTGAGAAATCAGCTGACAGTCTTATGGAAGTTCCCTTGTAGGCAACCAGCTGCTTTTCTCTTGTTGTTTTTAAGATTCTTTGTTTGTCTTTAACCTTTGGCGTTTTAATTATGATGTGTCTTGGTGTGTGCCTCTTTGGATTCATCTTGTTTAAGATTCTCTGCACTTCCTGGACTTTTATGTGTATTTCTTTCACCAGGTAAGAAAACTTTACTGTCATTATTTATTCAAATAGGTTTTAAATTTCTTGCTCTCTCTCTTCTCCTTCTGGCACCCCCATGATGCAAATGTTGGTACACAGGAAGTTGTCCCAAAGGCTCCTTACACTATCTTCATATTTTTGGATTCTTTTCTCTTTTTGCTGTTCTGATGGAGTGTTTTTTTGCTTGATCATATTCCAAATTGCTGATTTTGTTCTTGGCACCCTCTATTCTACTGTTGATTCCCTGTAAATTTTCTTCATTTCAGTTAGTGTATCCTTCATTTCTGATTGGGTTTTTTTTGTTGTTGATGTTCTCACTAAGTTCCTTGAGCATCTTTACAACCATCGTTTTGAACTCTGTGTCTGGTAGTTTGCTTGCTTTAATGTCACTTAGTTCTTTCTCTGGAGATTTCTGCTGTTCTTTCATTTGTGACATGTTTCTTTATCTCCATATTTTGGCTGCTTCCCTGTGTCTGTATCTATGTATTAGTGAGTTGCATGTCTCCCAAACTTGGGAGAGTGGCCTTATGTAGTAAGTGTCCTGTAGGGCCCAGTGACTCAGCCTCCCCAGTCACCTAAGCTGGGCACTCCAGGTGAGCCCCTGCATGAGCTGTGTGCACTGTCCTATTGTAGTTGAGCCTTGATTGCTCTTGATGTTACTGGGAGGGATTGACCTCCACGCCAATCGGCTGAAAAGCTGCTGTGCAGGAGCTGACCCTATAGAGCAGGATTTGCTTCAGTGGGGCTTTGGTGCTCACCGAGTCCACCCCTTGTGTGTGTTGCTCATGGAGGTGGTAGGGTTGTAATCGGCACGGTCTGAAGCTGACCACTGGGTGCACTGGCTCTGGGTCCACCAGGGAGTTGCAAACTCAGCCACTACCTTTGCCCTGCCTGGAACCATGCAGCACAAGCTACAGAGCCATCTGCAGATTTCTGTTACTTGTGTTGAGCTTGGAGGTGCTCAGGAGAGGATAATCTGTGAACCAAGGCTGGCTGCTGCTAGTGCCAAGCCTGGGACCACTTACTGAGAGGTATGAAGCATGCTGAGGTCAGCTGCTGCTTGTATGAAAGTTTTTAGAGAAGTCTGAAATCTGAGGTAGGAGAAGCTAGTTGTACTGAAAAGCCACTGGAAATGGCTTGGATGAGCCTACAGATTAAGTGGGACAGGGTCTTAGGGAATCACCAGGGCAGGGTGAACAGAGTGAGCCAGGTTGATGGAGTCTCAGATTTGGCACCTGTGTGCAGGCTCCGTGGTGGGAAGGGCTCAGCAAGGGAACAAGGGCTTCTGCCAGCAGTTCTGTCTGAGAGAAAGCTGACTCCCCAGCTCTTGCCCTGAAGCCAGACAATTTAGTTCCTCCCTGTATGTCCCTGGTTTCTTTCAAGCTGCTCCAATGCTGGAGCTCAGAGGGAGTGAGTTCATACTTGCATGAGCCCTTTAAGAGGAGCCTGGGACTCCAGCAGCCTTCGTGTCACTCAGCCACAATTACTCCATTAATATTGCAATAAAACTGCTCTGTATTATGCATTGCTAATATACAGGGTGTCTCCTTGATCACAAATTTATGCTTGGAGGGTTTTATTAAGGATTTTGGCAATGTTACCTACCATTCTGGACATAGAACTTCTGGGAAACTTCATTTCTAGTTTCAAAGAACTCATTAATAAATTAGCTCCAAGGACCCATCAGTCAATAAACACTGAGCATTGTGCTGAACTACAAAAAAGAAAAAAGATAATAACATAAAATAAAATAAAAATGAGAAGGGGGTGAAAAATAAATGAGGGTTTCTGCCTCAAGGCAGATCATCGCTTTGTGAGAGTGATAGACATATAAACTAACACTTGCAAAGACACGTATGAAAATAAAGATGCAATGAAGCTCCCAGAGAGTAATGCATAGCCTGGGTCATTAGCCTATCAGACAAGACAGGCTCCAAGGCTCAAATGGGATCCAATTATTGAACTAGGTTATAAAAAATGAAGAAGAAACATGGGCATTCAAGCTTTATTTGAAATGATCAGAAAACTTATTTTTACATATTTTGCATGTTTTTTTTCTCTGATTATATTGGGGGTGGGGTGTTTTTGTGACACCAAGTGGGGACAGAATGAGACACCTTTAGCAAGGATGGCAGATCTCAGAGCTGTTTTCCAAGAGATGGAGAAATGGCTTCCTCCCTGGGCTGGGGGTGGGGTCTAAGGCTTCCAGATTGGTGCAAGGAGCCTGCTGCTACCTTCGCTTTTGCTGCAACCAGCCTGTAACCCCTGAGGAGAGCTAAGAGAGGAAGAGAAGTCTGCAGAGGAAGAGAACAAGGAACACAGCTAAGGTGACTGAAAGGAGCCTCTCGGTGCAGTGATCAATCTCTCCCCGGCTACCTCAGGCAGGTGGCTTCCTGCACCAGATGGATGAGGTGTCACACGCAGCTGTCCTCACACAACTGCACCTGCCAGGGACAGCCCACCTGCTAATCAGGCAATTTAACAGCATATTTTGCAGATTCGTAGGTTTAGCTTATTCTCTGCACCCCACGCTGTTTGCTACAGAGAGATGGCAGAAGGTCGGTGCTGTTTGGGGGTTGGAAAATGGAAATAGTAAACTGAAGTTTCCCAGCTGGAGAACAGGAGATTGAAATGCAGTTTCTGCTGCAAAGGCCCAGGGCTGTGGGCTTAATTACTCTCTCTAGCTCTTGCCTCCTCTGCATTCTTATGCTTTTGCTCCCAAACCATGTCTTGCATTTCTGGGCTCTCACAGGCATTGGCACTTCACAGCGGGCCCATTTTTTATGTTATCCGTTTTTGGCTGTTAATACTTGCTGAGGGGAGGAGCCAAGAGGGGGGAGGCTGTTTGGAGGCTCAGAGTGCAGGCCTGCCCTGCTCTCAGCCTCCCAGTCTTTTTGCTTTGCAGTCATAAATTTGTGTCATAAACATTTTCTAAAGAAAAGGGTAAAATCGATAACAAGAAAAAAGGCACGTTAGGAGATTCTAAATTATCTTTCCAATGGTGATGGCTAAGTCATCTCAAGTATAGAATTTTATTCTAAGGCATCAAAACAATCAGGTGTTTAATGGTTTTTCCTTCCTGCTCATCAAAAATCCCTGGGAAATGATTAGCAGGTGGGTGGCAGCAGAGTGGCAGAGCTCGGGGACCCTCCGAGGAGCGTGGGCTCCACAAGCCTTCTGTGGGGCCCAGCACAGGCTCCTGGCTTTTGCTCTCCAGAAATGACAAGTATTTCCAATGAGTGGCCACCTATCCTCTTTACTGAGGTGATGAAACACATGTTTTATTTAAGTATGAGACAGACTAGCAGTCCCCAGGTGGAGGTACAAGATGGCCCAGTGAGGTACAGCAAGAAAAATGTCTCTTCTATCTTCATTGATTTGATCCCTGCAGTCAATGTACACAGAGGTGTACACTATCAAAAAGTTTGAAGACCCCCAAGTTAGACACCGAGCAGCACAAACCAAACCTGGTGAATCCTGCACCACTCGGCAGGGCGTACATAGGGGCAAACTGGTGCTGCACGTGGGCAGAGGAGAGTTTCTCCAACACTTGCAGTGGAGCTGAGAGGAACCTGCACCCGAAGACGGGATGTGCCTTTGGATAACAAAGTTATGAAACCTGTAACAGAAGACATTAAAAATGGCAATCTTCTTATTTTGTGTAATTTCTTTGACTAGAACTTAGTATTCTAGGGTTACCCCCAGATATGGAATTTGAGAATTATACATTTATTTTAAATAGTGATGTATGTCTATTATTATTATTTTCTTCTAAATTTCAGCACTGGCTTCCTAAAAAGCTCTACTGAATAAGATATAGATAGATAGATAGATAGATAGATGAGAGAGAGATAATAGAGAGAGATTCCAATGCATAGAATAAATGTTTGAAACAGTAGCGAGACCAAATATTTTGCATTGGTTTATCCCAAGATGATCTGTCACTTGAGTTCAAGATCTTGATTTTTATTTTGCAAAATATGAATATTTATGTGAAAGATACTAGGTTGAGTTTTTATCTCTGCATCTATCTCCATCAAAAGAGTGGACCACAGCCAGGTAACAAATGGGCACAGCTCCACCTAGGAATGCAAGAATAGACAAGGGCATTTCTAACAGCCATGGAACCTTCCTTGAGGTGGTCTCTAGCTGAAGACCACCTTTCATTGTTCACTATGATCTACCAGATTAGTGTTCCATACACTGGGCTACAAGGTGAAATTCAGTCTTAAGAGGTAGAAAATTCAGTCAGTCAGAATGCTGGTGAGTTTGAGGTGGGTGGAAGGGACATTTGGTCCAGGCAGGATGGGGTTGATTCTTAAGAGAATGACAACCCAAGTAGAAACTGCTCCCCTGCTGTGTGGCAGGGAGTTATTTGTCAGGAGTTGTTACCTGTGGCCAGGGCAGGAGGAAATGGGGGAGGCACACCTGCCTGAGGAGACCAGAGACCATGACACAGAGGCATGAGTGACATGTGAGACAGAAGGGCAAGGCTGGGGAATGTCACAGAGAGACTGGGAACTGGAGAGAAAAGAAACCTTGTTTGGGAGTTTCTGCAGGACATGGATGAGATGGAGAATAAGTGATATTTGAACACAAAATGAAAAAGTGCAGCTGTACATGGGTTTTCTTCCATTGGGATCATTTATAGAAAGGAAACGCCCACAGAATGTATCAGGGAGGCTGTATGCCCACATTTTCTGTGTGCAAGGCACATATCTTCCTCCTAGCCCTAAGCTCTTTAACCACATGCATATTAAGAATAAACAGTTAAGCCCTGGCCAGTTTGGCTCAGCGGTTGAGCGTCAGCCTGTGGACCGGAGAGCCCTGGGTTAGGTTCCCGCTAGGGGCATGTACCACAAAAAAAATAAAAATAAACAGTTAAGCCCAGCCAGTGTGGCTCAGTGGCTGAGCGTCAACCCATGCACCAGGAATCTGCCAGTTCGATTCCTGGTCAGGGCACATGCCCAGGTTGTGGGCCAAATCCCCAGTGAAGGGCATGCAGGAGGCAGTCAATTGATGTTCTCTCTCATTGATATTTCTATCTTTCTCTCCCTCTCCCTTCCTTTCTCTCTAAAATCAATAAAGAAAAAAAAGTGCAGCTATGCATTAAGAAAGTTACCGCCAAACCCCCACTCTACCAGTATGTATGTGCCCATGACTTGTGTGGTTTGAGAAACAGTCCATATATCTGAATTATTTAGAAAATATTTTTTTGGACCAGACTTTTGTTTCTTTAATATGATGCCAAGTAGAAACTGAACCATGTAAACTTCTTGGTTTAAATTTGGCTATGCCTGTTGACCTTTCTGGTTTGGAGGGAAGCCTGCCTCAGGGTCAGAATTCTCCTGGTTGTTCACCTGCTCAGTTCACATGCACTTAATTTTTTGATCACCATGGAATATCACCACTATAATATCTCTCCTCTTTTCTGAGACTCTTCCATGGGAGAAGTGAGGACCTCTTAGTATGTAAATTAATTTTTACTGGCATCAAATATTAAAAACTATATTCAAAACTGAAAAGCAGGTAGAAAAATATCTTAAACATTTCCCAATTAAGTTTCCACACTCACACAATTATCCATGCCTACAATTAAGAGTCATCTTTAATCTACTTTCTTATCTCAGAGACTGGGAAGTCCAGTCTGAGAACCATTTGATAATAGCTGGGGACTGTTATAGGGTCTCTAGACTTAATGAAAACTTGGTAGTCATCCTGACGTCAGGCATCTTACCCAGAGCCAACTGGCCTACTAATTTCTTTAATCAAAATGTCTTATCCTTCAGTACCTGAGACTTTTATATTGCTTTTGCACCCTCCCCCAAATCTTGACAAACTGTGATGTGTTTGTTCTAATGAAAAGAACCAGCTACTGTGGGCAGAAATCTCACTGTCCTCCCAGCCAGATTGGGCTTGGAGCCTGGGTGCGCTGTTTCTACCCCCATTACCTCAGGATGTCTTTGGTTTCTCCCAGATTCAGTTTCTTCACCTATAAAAATAAAGAATTGCTGGTCTCCTAGGATTGTTTATTTTTCTGTTTGGTTATTAAATGTAAAATTTTTATTTGATACTTTTTAAACTACAAAAGTAATGCATACTAATTTTATCTGATGAAATAGGAGTTAAGAAAACAAACCTGTAGAAAGGCAAAGATGGTTTTCTCCCATCCCCTCCTCTTCCTTCTCTGATACAGCAGTGTCCTCAGCCCAGTGTGCACCTTCCCCCCTCCCTTGCTCATGCAAACATAAGTAAATAAAGAGGAATTCTGTTTGTACTGAAATTTATTTATAATATACACATTATTCTGCAACTAGGTTTTTTGGGTTTTTTTCCCATTCAAAATATTGTTGTCTTGAGGAACAAATGATAGAGCTTAGTGAATTG
Organism: Molossus molossus; assembly: GCF_014108415.1. NCBI lineage: Eukaryota > Metazoa > Chordata > Mammalia > Chiroptera > Molossidae > Molossus > Molossus molossus. The sequence goes on from NW_023425351.1 coordinate 19,272,895, forward strand.
TAGTCACCACTCTTCAAGTCCTGAGGCATTTTGTTTGTTAGATCAATCCGCTTTCTCTCCCTAGCATCCATAAGCGATCGGCTCAGTGAAGGAATAGGTAAATTTATTGAGCACAGATGAAGTCAGTAACTTTGTTGCATAGAATACAGAGTTGCCCCATCCGCCCAGCCTCATGGACAATATGTCAGTTGGAGCAATACGAGGGCCCAGGGGCTGGGGAAGAAGAGAGCCCGGACCACCTGGGCCATGTTTGTCCCCAGAACCAAGCACACTACAGAGTGCATGACCAATAAACATGGGATGTGATGGAAAAATGTAAGAAAAATGAACGAATAGATCAATGAATTTAGAAAGTAAAAAACAAAGGTACAAGCAAGACTACAAATAAGGACATTTCTTTAATCAATGTGAAAGTAAAGAAGAAAGTAATGAGGGGAAATAGGGAATTTTCTCTAAGGCATCTGGGGATCATTTGAATAAGCAGTGAGAAAAAATGCTGCACCCTGCAGGCTGATGGCAAGGGGCCTGTAATTGTTTCACCAGCCAAGGGAACTCCAAAGCTGAATCGGAAATCAGGCTTCTCTCCTAACCTCTCACATTAATACAGTTTAACATAACTCTTTGGAACTCCCTCGGGGAGTACTTCCTCTGGAAGCAGCCGACTCACAAGCTGGATGCCTTAGTTCTGTTCATTATCTTTCTATCTCCATAAGCTCTCAGGCTTTTCTGACATAACATCCTGATTCTAGATGCTCCTGGACTCTGCTTGTTGAAATTAATTACCTGTCTACAAACAGCCAGTTAAAGAGAGAAGGTCCAAAGGGCTCTAAACAAACTTCTAGAGTTTCTGAGAATGTCGTCTAAGCCCTTTGCGTTTGCTATTGACCCGTTAGTCATGCTAAATAAGCATGTGAAGGCTGGCTCACTAAGGTAACAGGCCAGTAACCTACCCATTATTTACACAAATCTGAAACCTTCAAATCTGATTGTTATACTAGCTTTCAATACTTTTCCTCCCTTTTATTTATGCAATATAGGAACTCTGGAGTTAGACAGCCTGGATTCAAATCCTGACTCCACAGAATATTGGTTATAGACCCTTCGGTAAATTAGCTAACCTCTCTTAGTCTCAGTTTTCTCACCCTTATAATGGAACTTTTAGCGATAATATTGAGCACAGATGAAGTCAGTTACTTTGTTTCCTTTCACAAAATTATAATAGTGAATTCATTCATGTACAAAAGCACATAGCAGGAGGTTTAGCACATGGCAAACCTCCAATAAAAGCTTGAAAAGCAAACTTTAAAAAAGATTATTATTTTAGAAATTGTGTCTATCAATAATTTATTTTTTGTAATACTCTATACTATATGCAATAGAATATGCAAGTTAAAAATAGAAACTAAAACTAGCATCAAATATAGGGTAGTTTTTGCTTGTTTGTTTGAGGTAGTTGGTGTTTTGTTGGAGTACAAATTATGTTCTGAGATAAACTTGAAATATTGAAAATGACTGGAAGGACACCCAGGACCCAGCCCCTCAGTAGGCCCCCACTGGACGTCACTGCTCAAGCCTTGTCCGAAGATCTGTAAATACATAGCTGCGTCTCTAAGAAACTCATTCTCTGGTTAACACACAGGAAAAAGCTGCTTACTAAGCCCTTTGATGAGCCAGTGGTTGGCCTAGGTGCTGAATTTGCAGAGTGCAAAGCAAACGTGATCACTGAGTCATATGGATTGGAGACCCAAGAAGAAGGAAACATAGAACAAATATGTAATTAATGATTATATTCAATGCTGTGAAGAACTGGTACACTTTCCCCTCGCTCTCCTCGGCTGTGGCATCGGGACTGGGAACTTATTTCTTTATTAGCTCATGTGATCCTGAAACTCAGATGAGCAAGGGTCTAACTGCTTTAGCTTAGCAGAGATTAGTAATACTAAAAATTAAAACATTCTTGAAGCCAGGCCATATAAAAATTATCTAATTCGTAAAAAGAACATTTTCAATTAGCTTACTCAAAACAAATTCATCATGACTTTCACATCTTTTCTAGGGCAGGACAAGCATAGAAATATTCTATAAAGATTTCTCCCTGTAGGGACACTTGCTTGCCTTTCTCACCTGATTATAAGTGTCTTACAGTTTAATCTGTGTGGTGTTATATAATTGTGCTTAAAATATTTTTCACTAGAAGAATGACTGATAATGAGTACTGTGTCCTAAATCTGACCAAAGATATGTCAAAAATAAGGGTGCAGTTATAAACCTGTGTGGAAAAATTGGAAAGCTGTCTATGCTCCAAGTTCTACAAAATGGTGTACGTATGTATTGCCCACATGGATTTTATACAGGTTATTAGTGTCTGTAAAGTATATATTTTAGTCACCAAAACATATACAAACAGCAAAACCTAATATTTAACAATAGAGTGGGTTATAATAAAATTCCCTGCATAATTAAATTTAATAGATTTTTGTTTTTTTCTTTTAAGAATGATTGATCTAGAGTCCCTTAAAATGCTATTCAGGAAGATTTCAATAGTGCCCCCTTTTCCTCTTGCCTCTTAATAGAATTAATTACCTAACAGCTAAGAGAGGTATTTGAAATAATTTTACTGACTATACAGCTAAATTTCCCCAAAATTCCCAGAAGTGTTCCCTTTCCACCATTTAATAGCAAACCATGTTTGACCAAAATGTCTCTCGGGTAAGAAAGAGTAGACTGAATTGAGATGGGAATGTAACTTGAGCAATATGAGAACACTAATTTTCTGTGTGTAACAAAGGTGTCCAGTGTACAAATAAAGAGTAATTTGCAGAGATGTGGAATGTCATTTATCAACATTTTGTAAGATTATTAAGTGAGGCTCCAGAACACAAACCTTTTCTGTCTATGCTTATCTCTCCTCACTTGCATACACACACACACTGTATATAGCCACCTGGCACTGTGCACAGACTGATATACCTGTTGAACTATGACAATGGAGAGGACTAATTAGCAAGCTCATTAATTAGCTCCTGTTTTCTCCTAAAAATTGTGAGCTGTAATCATTTACTTGTTTTCCCAAATTGTCTACCACTAGTATCATTATGAGTGACTCCCAGTGAATGCCTGGACTTCACAAAGGTCTTTCACTTCTGCAAAGCGAGGCCCCCAGTGTACCAAGAGTTGTGGGCAGAGCATTGAATGTTCCTTGACAAATGGCTGCTCTTTGGTATAGAGAACTAAAACAAAAGACTAAGTCCTAATTTGTTCTGTATCCCCAGTGGCAAAAATCCACAGACATACAGACAGCAAAGTAGCTTGACCTAATTTCCATAAATAAGTTTCAATTCATAGACAATTTATTTGTGATTGTGAGGCAGTAGAAGCTTTGTTAACTATGTAGCAGTGTATATAGACCTGCCTTTATATGTGTGTGTGTGTGTGTTTATTGATTATTTTAGAGAGAGAGAGGGAGAGGGAAAGAAAGATAGAAACATCAATGAGAGAGAAACATCGGTTGGCTGCTTCCTGCACGCCCCCAACTGGGGATCAAGCCTGCAACCCGGGCATGTGCCTTGACCGGGAATCGAACTGGTGACCTCTTGGTGCATGGGTTGATGCTCAACCACTGAGCTATACCAGCCAGGCTAGACTTTCCTTTAATTATTTATAAAACTGTACATGTTCTCCTACATCTATAATAATCAAATATCATAGTTGTTTTTTCCCACCAAACCATGTCTCTCTGAAGGGAGGCTTCTGAATACTTCATCTTTGTGTCTCAGTGCCTCCACCCAGACACAGCAGGTCTCATTAGATAATCGACAGCTAAACATATGAGTTACCCTGGATGATTTGGGTTTTCTTGCATTGGGACCATTTACATAAAGGAAACGCCTATAGAATGTATCAGGGAGCTTGTATGCCCACATTTCATGTGTGCAAAGGTACATATCTTCCTCCTAGCTCTGAGCTCTTTAACCACGTGCATATTAAGAATAGACAGTAGAGCCTAGACAGTGTGGTTCAGTGGTTGAGCATCGACCCATGCACCAGGAGGTTGCCAGTTCGATTCCCAGTCAGGGCACATGCCCACCAGGTTGTGGGCCCGATCCCCAGTGGGGGGCATGAAGGAGGTGGCCAATCAAAGTTCTCTCTCATTGATGTCTCTCTCTCTCTCTCTCTTTCTACCTCCTCTCCCTCTCAAATCAATAAAGAAAAAAATTTTTTCAATAAAAAGAATGAACAGTTGACCTTTGCACAACACAGGAATTAGGGTTGAGAACCCCTTTCCCATGTGCATTAAAAAATCTGTCCATAACTATTGGCTCCACAAAACGTAATGACTAATAGCCTATTGTTGAATGGGGGAAGCCATACCAGTAAAATAAAGTCAATTAACATGTAGTTTGTATGTTATAAGTATTGTACATTGTATTTTTACAACACAGTAAGGTAGAGAAAAGAACATGTTATTATAGAAATCATAAAAAAGAAAAATACATTTATAGCATTTTTTTAAATCCATGTACAAGTGGACCCGCACAGGTCAAACCCCTATTATTCAGGTGTACAATGAAAATGACTATGTCCTCTCGATACATTTGATTCAACTCCCAATTGTGCCTGTATTCAGGACAGCTGAAGACTTAAATCAGCTTTAAGGTTAACAGCTCAAAGCCGGTTCTCATGATCTACCCCCAGTTACAAAAGCAGTTATAAAAGATCAGTAAGCAGAGTCTCACCAGGCCTCTGTCTTTGTCTCCTTCAGGAGCTGGGCTCTCCTTGACTGCGTTCCTTGGCCATTAATCCCCAGCGAAGGGAGAGCTACCTTTGGGAGAGGAGAATAATATTTTATTTCACCCAGTATATCCACAATCTTGCCATTTCAGCATGTAATAGAGGTTTGAAAAGGATTAAAGAGGTATTGTAGTTTTGTTTTGTTTTTTTGTACTGAGTCTTCCAAATTTGGTATTTGATGCTGACAGCACATCCCAGTTTGGAAAAGAGGCATTTCAAGTGTTCGACAATGAAGTGCCACTCATCCTGGACAGGTCAGGGTTATAGGAGTTGGCTGCTGGCCGCTGTAGTCTGCTGAGGCTCATGATGGATGCTGACAGGTAGAGAACTGACTGTAGTTCTGGGACATAAACCTTAGAGGGAAGTCACAATTCCAGGAAGGAACTCCCATTTCTCTCTTCATAGAAGCATCAGGATCCGTGGTCGAGATGAACCCAATTCTGTTACACTTGTGTAACTCTCTGTCCCAAATTTCATCTGAGAGAGTCCCAGAGTGTTGCTCAAGCTGGAGATGAATCTATATAACTCAGTATATAGTGTATTCAACTGGTCATAGAGAATTTCAAAATGTTTTAGTGCTCAGTGATTCAGCGATGAGACCTAGCTTTTCAGGATTCTAGAAAAATACTGCAACTCAGATTTCTGAATAAATGTTAGTTAGACAAAATGGCCAAATGAACCAAGAGCCCACCCACCAATTCTCTGATACACAAAGTATGTTTAGCCCTAAGTTAATGAGGCCCCATGCTCATTTGCCTGCGGGTATTCTGCTTCAAGTGTTTTCATATTTCAACTGCATACTTTTTTTCTCTATTTGAGGTCATAATTTTCATTGGCTTATAATGTAAATCCCTTATTTTCAAGAACAAAACTAATTTATTACACTGTATACAATAAGCTGTGTTTGGATTCTTGAGTTGTAATGTACCTCATCAAGGTTTTAATAAAAATCTCACCTGTGATTTTCATTAAAATAACAGCTTTATTGAAATATAATTCCAATACCACAAAATTCACCCTTTTAAAGTGCACAATTCAGTGGGTTGTAGTATAATCACAGAACCATCACCACTATCTAATTTCAGAACATTTTCATCACCCCAAATAGAAAGTCTGTGTCCTTTAGTAAGCCACTCAGTGGTCCTCCTGCCCCAGCCCCACCTAGCTACCTTTCAACTAGAAAAACCCTCTCAAAGGCTGTTTATAGTTTGTGTAGTGGAATAGGCAGTGGGCTTTTTGGTGTGGTGGTTCCTTACTGTCATATTATTCTCTATTTCAGTTGCTCTAAAAATATTTATTGAATAGTCTAGGGTATTCAAATGGAAGAGCGTGAATCTCTCTGCATGTGCGGTGTGGTTCTTTTCTGAGATAAGCTCAGGGTACACAGCCTAGGTCTCATTTCTGTGTGTGGTTGCTGTTAGATCGGCTACAGAACCATTTTGTATAAAGTGGGAGTTTTAGTTGCTAAAATACCATCATTTTGTATTTCTGGCCCTATCGAGCTGTGAATACATTTTTGCAAGTTTATTTAGAGTTAGAACCTGGCTCCAATCAGGAGGCCATAGGTGGATGAGTAAAAAGTTTGTCTTGCTTCCATTTCACGTTCTACCTCTATTCTACTTGATTTCAGAGAAAACCAACCAGCATATAGTCCGTGAATACCAACCCATCTCTAACACACACATCATTCTTACACCTGCCCTCTCTACCAGGGGGTCTATGGCGTCACCTGAATGTAGTTCAAACATTCTTCTGCACCTTTAATTCTGTTGCCTAAATTCTTTGATGCAGGAGAAGCTTACCTGATAGACAGTCCCCTCAGTTCCCAGCCACTTCTAGCTCAGGACCTGGCGCTTCACTCTGTATGGACTGACATTAGTTGTTAATTGTATCTTGTATTTGTCTTATCTTCTCAAATAGAGTGCGGGTGTCTTGAGACTAGCAAACAGTATGCCCTCCCCACCCAGCCATTACATGGTAGTGTGTCCTCAAGCCATTAACACATAATTGATGGAGTTGGTTCAGGTGCCAGGTAGACAGCTCCAGGCTGAACCGTCCTTTGCGCTCACGCATTGGGGAGTGTGCCCCTGTCGCTGGTGCTGCAGTGTCCAGCCCTGCACACTACCACTGGGTTAGCCTCAGGTGTGAGCACCTGCTGAGTGCCTGGCGCTGTGCTAGGTTTTTGAAAGCGGCACCCCCGCTCTGTGCTCACCCGCACACCCCTATCAGAACAGTCACCCCTGGTGTAGTGCGTGTTTCATGTTCTGTCTCCCTCCCTGGCCTGTGGCTCCTCATGGGCAAAGTGGAGTGTTGCCCAGAGCCTGGCGCAGAGCAGGCTCACTCCATGTCTGTCCCATGGGTAAGGGAGGGAAGAGGCAGCAGCTAGCAGCTTTCCCCGCGGCACACCCAGCGAGGTTGGGAAGTGGAGAGGGCCTGCCAGGGCTGCAGAGAATCTTCTTTGTCATTTCGAGACCCATGCTGGCTGATGCGGTGCAGTAGCAGCAAGCACACACTTAGCCCACACTGACGGGACTCCCACCCTCCAACACGAAATGTAAGCCACAGGTCTCAGGAAAGGGTTCCCCACTCCCAGCCCTGGAGACATGACACCCCGGGTCATGGAGAGTCTCGCTGGTCCTCCTGCAGGAGTTTTAGCTCAGTGGACAGCCAGGGAAAACAGAGGTCCCACCTGGACAAAACATGCACACCCTCTGTGCCTGTGCCAACCTATATTCACCAGGCCCCAGCTAACTTGGCCCTGTGAGGGTTCAATTCCATTTTCCTGAGGAAACTAAGGATCCAGTGGTTTGAAATGTCACAGTGTGAGTTTCCAAACCAGAGGAGAATTTAGTAATGTCCATGATTCAGCATCCATGTATTAGTCAGGGTTCAACCAGGAAAACAGAAACAGTTATAAGGAGCATCATCCTGACATGCCAAGGTTGCAGGTTCAAGCCCTGGTAAGGGCACATACAAGAATTAACCAATGAATACATAAATGAGTGGAACAACACATCGGTTGTGTGCCTTTCTCTCTCTCTCTCAAAACAAAAAATAAAATAAAAATAAATAAAAACAAGGTAATCTAATACAAGAAAATGGCTACACCACACAGGTGATGGAAAATCTGAGCAGCCGAACAAGAGTGATGAGGTAAACTAGAGCGTAGCAGAACAGAAAACCCAGACTGAGGCTGAGAGACAAATGGTTACTGGGGTCCAGGGACTGAACCCACATGGGCCTGTCCCAAGGGAGCAAGAATCTCAGAAAAGGGACCACCTGAGGTGGCGCCACAGGAGGAGAGGGCCCAGGCTTCCCCACCCCCCACACCTCAGCGTTTCAACTAATAGCTCCCACTGGCTGGGAGGGAGCCTGGGAAATGGAGGTGAGAGCGGGGTCAGAGCCCTGCACTGCGGCACAGGGCAGGGGCGGGTGAGTGACGGACCTACCCTGGGACCAACAGGACCAGGAAGCACAGCCCGGGTGAGAGATCACCGACAACCTGGGGAAAGGGGGATGTGAACAGAAGACAGACGTGGCGGTGCAGAGCTGGCCCGGTCACGTGGACAGGCCCACCTATGCGGCACGGAGAGTGGGACCCGTGAGTCAAGCTCCCCAGTCTGTTGAAGCCTCGCAGTCACCTGCAGGATTTTATCAGGAATGAACAGGCCCAGGGAGATGAAGAACTTGCCCAAAGTTGCAGTCTGTGTAGTATCGGAACCAACATCCCTAGACACCAAGTTTCCCCTGGCCACCCTGCACCTGAAATGCAATTCCCACAGGTGCCCTGAGTCTGTCCCTTTTGGTAGCACCATCAGAGGGACGGAGTTGGTGAAAGTTTGCAGTTTGTGCTTTTCTGCTTTCCATGGCAGGCCTTCTTCTCAGCCCTACAAATACCTTGTCCCCCTTGTTCTTCCCCACCACCAGCGGGCGCACTGTGCACACACACACACACACACACACACACACACACCTTGGACCAGTAACAGCTCCAGATCTGCTCTGAGGAAATCTGAGAGAAAAAGACCTGGGGCCCTTCTGGTGTGGCTCAGTGGACTGAGCATCATCCCATGGACTGAGAGGTCCCGGTTCAATTCTCGCTCAGGGCACATGCCTGAGTTACAGGCTTGATCCCCAGTAGGGGGGGTGCAGGAGGCAGCCAATCAATGTATCCTTCTCACATTAATGTTTCTATCTCTCTCTCCCTTTTACTCTCTCTAAAAAATCAAATAAAAAAATTAATGGAAAGGTATCCTCGGGTGAGGATTCACAAAAATAAATATAATAATAATGATAAAAGATAATAAATAAATTATGCTGACATAAGGGAATGCCCTCTTCCCCTTGGAGCTGATTGAGATGCCCCAACAATGTTACTCTGCAGATATACATGCATTGTGTGTGGGGCTGTGAACCATTATATCTAAGAGCATTTTCTTGAAGACACCAGCTAACTCTGAAAGCCTCCACTCTAAAATAGAATACCAAATGCTGTAGTTTTTAAGAAACATAGTGTTTTAGCTAATACAAAATACTTCTAAGAATTTGTGTTACTCATAAAAAACAGGAAAGCCACTTTCCCCAAGGTATATTATAATGGTGGTGGTAAATCTGCTCTAATAGAAAATATCTAATTTTATTAGTAATAATCTTATCTCGCTGGGCACTTAAATTCCCAAAGATTCTCACAGCTGAGTTAAAAGCACAAACAAAATTTCAAAATTAACAAGTCCTCTTTGGTGAGCTGTTATTTTCTCTGGGATCATTTATAACTTTATTTTAAACTACCAAGAAAAGATACTCTTTTTATGAAAACATCACTCAGATATTCATAATGGCCAATACTTATTAAGGAGCTGATTGTGTTTTCGGCACTTGGGCCAATGCGATACATACATAAGTATAGAAAGACTGTTGTAGAGTCTACACACCAGTCAAAACTCTTTTCAGATGAATTTATGAATCATCAATATGTGAACACAGCAGATCTCCAGAGATGCTTAAATCAAATGTTCAATTTCATGGTGCCACTGGGGTAGTTTGGTGAGATTTAGCAAGAATTTTCTCTGGATAGTGGAGTGAGTGTTTACCAGGAATCTAGGCCCTGTGCTGCATAGAAGACAGATGAACAAAAAGAACAGGTGTACAAGATAGTTTTTCCAAAAAGAAGAGAAAAGAAAATCCCCCCCAAGGGCACTTATTTACCCTCCATGTACAAGGCATGTATGTTGTTTCCATCCAGCAGAGCAGCAAATTCCTATTCGGGCAGTAAAAAGCAGTGTTCTCTATGTGTGAAATGACTCTCAGATTCAAGGGGTTTTATTTAGGCCCAGCCTGGCTCTTCTCCTGGGTCCCAGGTCACAGTGACCTGCCAGCCATCTCTGCTGCTGCCGGCGTCCTGCTCTCTGGGGGACACCAACTCAGTGCCCAAAGTGTTTCCATGTAACGGAAAGGTTGTGCCATGTGCTAACCTCCAATGCAGGTGTCATTTAGCTTCAAATGGACAGAGAAACAAAGAACTGGAGTGGAAAATAAACTGATTGCTCAGGAGGAGATTCAGTTCCCTGCTCCTCCTGGCTCAAGCAAGAAATCAGTGGGCTTCCCCCTTTCTAAAGACCTAAAGACCATGAGCAAGCTGGGTGAGAAAGGAATAATACAGATTTGCAAATGATTAAAATGCAGTTCTTAAAAAGACACAAAGTCATTTTTTGAAATCACATGCAGGCTCCCTGTAACTACATGACTTTCATAATAGATTTGTTTAAAATGATACCTGACAATGTTTAAACTGTCGCATTACCAACTCAAGTCAGATAGACCTGTTACCCTGAAATACATTGTTTTCTGACATGAACAGAGAGTCAAGGAAGTCCAAAATGTTCCCTTGTGGATTGTTTAGAATATTGGTTTTGGTTCATAGATAACCTCCCAAAAATGTCTTATGATTTGAATCACATGGGAAACAACAGATCAGAATTCAATTGTTTGTTGTTGTTGTTGTTTTGTTACTGGATTTTTTCAAAGACTACCATTAAATAAATAAATGTGTTCCTTTACTTCCCAAGGGACTCCGAGTATGCAGTGTTTAACTTGGGATCCTCTCTCTGCAGGGGAGACCCTTCAGAATGAATATTCTGCTTTCCTTACGTTGGGAAAGGCTGAGTCCACCCCTTTCTTAGACATTATGGGGGTGTTCCAGCTGCTGAATGTTCACACCTGTTTCCTTTGCTTGAAACACTCACCCCAAAACATCACATGCCGGCTGCCCACACCACCTTCAGCCTTGACTCAGAGGGCACTTTCTCAGTGAGGCCATCCCTGACCACGTTTTCAAAAGTCAAGTCCCTTCCTCAACATTCCCTAGCTTTCTTCCCTGTTTATTTCCAATGCAGCATCTTCTATCTAGTATATACATTTTTTACTTTGGTTATTATCTCTCCCAACTGGAAGGTACTTCTTAAAGGCAGGACCTTCACAATGCCTGACATTCAAGGGACATTTCTCAGCTCTCATCTTACTTAGCTGCTCAGGGTCATTTGACATCACTGAATGCTCTGCCAATTGTGAAAGTGCCGAGATATTGCAAAACTACCTGACTGGTCACCCTTCAGCCATCTGTCCTGTATTCTTCTCATATTTCCTCCCTCTAAATATGACAGTCCTGAGATCCTGTCTCTGTTCTACTTCACTCGCTTTCTTCAAAGTGCATAGATATTATCTACAAGCTGATTCCTAAGTCATTTCAAAAGTCCAGATGCCCACTACCCTTCATTGTTAGTGTCTGAGCTCATTAGGATGGGATAAGCTGTGCTGTTTGGCTTTACTAGCAGAATGAGTGTTTATTTCGCACTCCTACAAATTCCTCTACTGTTGTCCTGAGTTAGGCAGCTCTCGTGGGCATTAATCCCTCCTCCAACAAATGGCTTACAGTTTGGAGCTCCTTCCATTTGGGGGCTCCCCCCTCTTCTAGGATCACAGAGTCCTTCACTTTCAGCCACGTGGAAAAGGGAGAAAGAGATGGAGAATTCACGTATGTTTGGTTGCTGGACCTTCCACCTACATCTCATCCTCCAGAACTTAGTCATTCATCCCACCTTGAAACCAGAGGGCTGGAAACAACTTGGCCATGGTCCTGGGAAGAAAAGACAGGAGTATTGGGGAGTTTCACCCACCCCATCATAAGGATGCAGGAGCAGTACCACAAATAAATGTTATGGCTTTGTCTAAGCCTGTCCTGATACAATCCTTCCTACTGTTTATTTTGGAGATAGGTTATTGGTAGTTTTTGACATAAAGAAGTAGTTTTTATTTAGTAATTAGAAAATGAAATGGACTAAGTACAAGGAAATTTCCAGTTGACTCAAATCTCTGCAGAATAAAACAAAGTTAAAATAAATATGCCCATGTTATAAAAAGTACAGTGTTCCCCAGTAAGAGGGGGACTTATATGGAGATATTCAGGTTCATTTTTAAAACTTCCAGAAAAAACAAAAACAAAAACAAACTTCCAGAGTGCTTACTAAGAATACTTTATTCTTTTAAAAAAAAAATTTTTTTTCTTTATTGATTTTAGAGAGAGAGGAAAGGAGAGGGAGAGAGAGAGAGAAACATTGATGAGAGAAAACATCAGTTGGCCGCCTCCTGCATGCCCCCACTGGGGATTGGGCCCACAACCTGGGCATGTGCCCTGACCAGGAATCAAACTGGTGACCTCTTAGTGCATAGGTCAACACTCAATCACTGAGCCACACCAGCCAGACATTGTTTATTCTATTCTAATATCAACTTCAACTCTCTTTAAATGACAACACTTTTAAACCATGATGATGGCCCTGTTTCGCAAGTTATATAAAGCACATGCAGCTAAAACAAATTAGGACATTTTACCTTGAAGTTAAGATTTTTGCTTATAAAATGTTTATTGTTTGATCTGAATTAGTAAGCATATGCATTCTGAAACCCCACATGAAGATGGTCAGGAGGCCACATTTTGCTGATGCACAGAGTTTAAATGGGCTTGTAAGAGAGCCACATAGTAGAGGAAATGAAAGTGTGACAATCAGATCTGTCAGGTCTGGATTCAAATTCATCAGGCTCTTGCTTGATGTGTGACCTTGACCAAGGTTGTAACTACTTTAAATAGGCTCTGTTTCCTTAACTGTAAAATTGGGATAATATAATATATATACATAATACCTATATAATATTGTCATGATGCTCTATGAGAGAACACATATAAAAATAATAGGTATTAAGTATTCAATTCTTAGTTTTAAATTATCTTTGATTGCAATTAAAACACATCTATATCTACATCTATTATATTAATTATACTTGCTGTTTACAAATTTAGTTTCACACCAAAGACATTTATGTGGTTAAAAGCTTAACCTCTGGCCAGGCTGGTGTGGTTCAGTGGTTGAGTGTTGACCCATGCACCAAGAGGTCACCAGTTTGATTCCTGGTCAGGGCACATGCCCAGGTTGTGGGCCCAGTCCCCAGTGAGGGCGTGCAGGATGTGGCCAACTGATGTTCTCTCTCATTGGTGTTTCTATCTCTCTCTTTCTCCCTTCCTCTCTCTCTCAAATCAATAAAAAAATATTTTTATTAAAAAAAGCTTAACCTTTTCCCAAAGGTTTGCTGTGAATGTCTTCTGCGTTCCCTCTGCCAGGCTTCTTTTTCTAGGAAACCCCATGATTTTGTGAATTGAAGCACTAAGAAGCAGGTCGAATCATATTGCATCTTCTGGCATTGATTTTCTGTGCAAAACAGTAATTTTAGTACTCTGGGTTTCTCCAGGAATTGGCTTGTAATTAATGAACAATAATCATCTATTTACCACTTAGGGGCCCTGAGGGAAAATTGAAGATGAAATATTGTATACTCACCACAATAAATTTGCTATTTAGTAGTCAAATAGAAACACTTTTTTTCCCAGGTCACTGTGGTTAGAAAAGCTGGAAGTAATTTTTATAGCAAATAAAGTTCCCACTGCTTGAGCTCAGCTGGGCTGATTCAGAGTGAACAGGCTGGGTGGGTCTGCTTCCACCCTCTGTCCTCCCGGCCGCAGTCCCCTCAAGTGTGTCACCGCCGTGCTCGTCCCGCCTGGCCAGCAAGAAGATTGCCAGAGCCAAGGAAGAAAGTAGTTCTCCTATTTGGAGCTCTATTATAGGAAATAAAAACAGCAAATTAGATTGTTTTTGTTTTCCTGTTACTAAAGTCTTTCTTACCAGGTGTGAGGAAGATACCAGTGTAACCAATATATTAGTTAAATTTATAGTCACATTTTCTGTTGTTTTGGCAGAAATTTGACAAACACAACATGAGATAATTTTTTTTTTAATCCTCACCAGAGGATATTTTTCCATTTATTTTCAGACAGAGTGGGAGAAAAAGAGAGAGAGAGAGAGAAACATTGATATGTGAGACACACATTGACTGGTTGTCTCCTGCACAACCACAACCAGGGCCGGGGACCAAACTGCAACCAAGGCACATGCCCCTGACCAGAATAGAACTGGAGACTCTGGCCAATGCTCCAACCCCTGAGCCAAAACGGCCAGGGCGAGATGATTTTTAAAATCTATTTCCCTCCCTCCCTCCCTCCCTCCCTCCCCCCTCCCTCCCTCCCTCCCTCCCTCCCTCCCTCCCTCCCTCCCTTCCTTCCTTCCTTCCTTCCTTCCTTCCTTCCTTCCTTCCTTCCTTCCTTCCTTCCTATGTTTTTATATTTAAAAATAGAGACCACTACTCAGGCCAGTGTGGCTCAGTTGGTAGGAGCATCATCCTGTACCCCAAAAGGAGGCAGGCTTGATTCCCAGTCAGGGCACATACTCGGGTACATCTCTCTCTCTAACAAAAAGAAAAAAACATAGAGATCACCTGTAAGCTTATTCCTAGAAAACAGTGGGGCTAAGCAAAATGTAGAAACTCCTGGTGGTGAATAAACTCTTGAAGACTCTCAAACATAGTCAAATATATAAACATATATTTATGCATCATCAAATCTTTTGTTATCTCTTTTTTTTTTAAATCCTCACCTGAGAATATTGTTTTCTATTTATCATCAAATAGAGTGGGAGGGAGGGAGAGAAGCATCATGTGAGAGAGACACATCAACTGGCTGCCTCCTGCACCAACCGCAACCGAGGTATGTGCCCTTGACTGGAATCGAACCCGAGACTCATTGGTCTGCAGGCTGATGCTCCAACTGCTGAACCAAACTGGCTAGGGCTATAAGGCTTTTTTATTTAACCTCTGCAGGACATCCGCTTTGCCCTGATCCTCACCTCTGGTTGTCTATGCTGTTTATTGACTCTGCTCTGAGGACCTCCCATAAACCAGAGAACCGAAACTCTGCACTCCGTGTCTGCGTCTCCAAGACGCACTGTCATTTCCCTCGCTCCACTGGGCATGCACTGATGGAAGACGAGCTCATCTCACAAGTCCCCGTGTCCCTGCATCTCACTCATAGAAGGAACTCAATAACGGCTTGTTGATCTGTTGATCAGAATCTAACATAAAAGAGATCATTAAGAAATGTTTGGGTTGCAGCCAAGGAAGGTTCTGAGCTTGATCTGCTCGCCTGGGCCAGTTTGACAGAAGGCCAGCCTCCCTTGCTACGGTTAGGAGAGTTGCCAAAGGGTTACCATTGTTCTGGGGTCTACAGATAAAAATTTGTCTTCTAGCACACCCTGATCTGAACCTGCATAAAAAACCCAAGCCCTTCCTAATCTCAAGGGAACACTGGGTTGGTACAGCTGCTCAGAAGTCAATAGCACCTTTGAGGGGCATATATTGGAAGAAAATCCATAGCCCATAATTAGTTGGAGCCTTTGCCCAACTGCCTTCCTAATAAGCACATTCTCTCTTCTCTCATGCTTGCTACTGATACATATATATAGCTAGCATTTGGAGTGTAACTGCTATTGCATGAGCCCTCCATTTCCTTGCAAATAGGTGGATATGTGACTTTCATGCTGATGACTACCACATGGTACAATAGAAACCCATCACCATGAAATATAGCATTTTTTAGCAGGCTCTCTTGCATCAGTGAAGCCCATTTATGCTGCTGAAAATGTTTTTATCTGTCTGCTTTGATGTGGGAAATGGGAGTCATTAGTAGGACATGCGTGAACTGAGCAGATAAAACCAAACTTCATGCTTGTGTCTTTCTGCCACCTGCAGACCTACATGCATACGGTTATACAAATGAATGGATGCTTTCTGTCAAGGCCTGAGAGGCACTCAGCTACTAACAGGAAGGAGGCAGAAGGTCTAAAAGACAGCTCAGGTCCTTGTGATCTCCCTTTTCATCTTTGCATTTGGCTTTCAAAGTCATCTTAATAGACGGAGAGAGTTCACAGTATTTGTGAGTCTGAGTTGTCCTGTTCCAGTTTCCATGGAAGAGAGGAAGAGGTGAGACAGGAGAAGAGTGGGAGAGGGCAACCAATGTGAGCCAAGCTCCCCAAGCTCCACAAGGCAATGCGATTTTGAGGTCAGGTGTGTTTTGAACTGTGGTGTGAAGTGTGTTAGCTTGCAGGCATGGCACATCTTAGAAAATGGTACATTACCCAGCAGAAAACTTGACCAACTGCTAGTAACATCTGTATCTCATTGTGAAAGAAAGAGAGGAAATAGTTCTGCCTCTATCGTGTAGCTCCCAAATCCTGAGTGAACGCAAGAAAAAGCAGCTGAGGGATGCTTAAAGTGTGCTTTGTGAAAATGAAGTGAAACAAAGTGCCCATTAAATAATGAAGCACATTTCTAAAAGATTGCAAGTCACTTAGTGGTGCCCAAGACTCCCAAAGAAAGTAAAGAAGAGACACTTAGGATGCCCTGCAATGTGTCTTGTGCCTTACAATTTACCTTGGCATTTTTTGTTTAATATCCCCTGTAAGACAGGAAACATCATACTTAGAAATGTTTCCACTGTACTTTAAAAAATGGTTACTGCCATTTGGGCGAGTTTTTAAATAATCACAATAATATTTAAATTTTTTTATTTTAATATAATTATAGATTCGTGTGCAGTTTCAGAGATAATACAGAGATATCCCAAATAGCCTTTACTTAGTTTCCCCCACTGGCAACATCTTACAAAACTAGAGAACAATATCACAACTATTATACTGATATTGATAGTCAAGTTAAAGAACATTTTTTTAAAATGGGTTTTATTGATTTTTTTTTGAGAGAGAGAGATAGAAACATTCATCTGCTGCCTCCCACACACCCACTACTGGGGATGGAGCCTGCAACCCAGGCATGTGCCCTGACTAGGAATTGAACCGAGAGGTCTCAGTCCGCGGGACGACACTTACTTAGTCCATTGAGCCATACCAGCCAGGCAAGTTACAGTACATTTTCATCACCACAAAGATCACTCATGTTACCCCTTTATAGTCACACCCACCCTTAGTCTCAAGCAACCACTAATACGTTGTTTTTATAGTTTTGTCATTTCAATAATGGTGTACGGTAAATGGAATCATACGTGTAACTTTTTAGGGTTGGCTTTTTGTACTTAGTGATATTCTCTGTACTTAGAGATTCATTCAGATTGTTGTGTATATCAGTAAATGTTCCTTTAATTGTTGAGTGGTATTCCACGGTAGAAATGCACCAATTTGTTTAACCATTCACTCATTGAAGGCTATGTAAGTTATTTCCAATTTGGGGCTATTGCAAATAAATCTGCTATATTTTCACCCATGCTATAGATTCTCTTTTCAACTGTTTCACGGAGTAAATGTTTTTAATTTTGACAACATCCAATTTATTTTTTTATTTTGGGAGTCAAGTCTAAGATCTCTTTGCTTAGTCTGAGATTCTAAAGGTTGTCTCCTATATTTTTTCTAAAATTTATTTTACTGGTCATTTGTTTCATTGATTTTCTTTATTGTTTTTCTATTTACAATTTTATTGATTTCTGCTCTTATCTTTATCCTTTCCTTTCTTTTCCTTGATTTGATTTATTTTGTTCTTCTCTTTCTACTTTCTTGAGGTGGGGACTTTGATTATTGATTCAAGATTTTTTCCTCTCTTCTTATATTTGTGTTTAGTGCTATAAATTTCCCTGTCAACACTGCTTTAGCTGTGTTCCCCAAACTTTGATGTTTTATTTCCATTCAGTTCCATTATTTTAAAATTTTTCCTTGAGACTTCTTTGGCCCATCCATGAATTATTTAAAGGTGTGTTCTTTAGTTTCCAACTGTTTGAAAACTTTCCCATTATCTTTCTGTTATTGATATCCAGTTTTATTTCATTATGGACAGAGAACATATTCTGTATGATTTCACTTCTTTTAAAATTGTTGAAGTTTATTTGATGGCCCAGGTATGGTCTATCTTAGTATCTGTCTTATAGGACATGAAAAAGAAAGTATATTCTAACCACTGAGCCAAACCTGCAAGGCAAGTCTGCCATTCTGTTTTCTTTTTTATTCTTTCTGTTTTGCATTTCCATTCTCACCTTTCTGCCTTCCATCAAGTTACTTTTACTACTTCTTAGTATTCTATTTTTATTTATTTATAGTGTTATTGAGTATACTTCTTTGTATAGCTTTGTTAGCAATGCACTAAGTGTTACATTGTACTTTTAAAAAATTTTATTAAATTTATTGGGGTGACACTAATGCACTATACATTTACAATCTATTGATGTCAAAATTTTACCAACTCATGTATAAAATATTCATCTCCCTTTACTTTCTTTTCTTTCTCCAATTTATATGATTGTCTTAAATATTTTCTTTACGTATACATAGAACTGCATCAGACAGTGTCATGGATTTTACTTCAATTTAGAAAACTTAAGAGGAGGAAAAAAAGCCTATCATATTTACCTATATTTTTTATTACTGTGTTCTTTCTTCCTTCCTGATTACCCAAGATTCTTTTCACCATTTCATTTCTGTTTAGAACTTCCTAAAACCATTCTTTTAGGGTAGATCTGCTGTCAAAAAATTGGCTTGGTTTTCCTTCACCTGAGAATTTATTGATTTCCCCCTCATTCCTAAAGGATACTTTTGTTGGATATAGAATCCTAGGTTGATAGTTCTTTCAGCATTTGAAAAACATTGTGCTACTTCCACCTGCTCTCCATGGTTTCTGATGAGCAATCCACTGTCATTGCACTTGTTTTTTTTTTTTTTTTTTTCAGCTGTAGGCAAGATAATTCTTCCCACTAGCGGCATTCAACATTCTGTCCTTAGATTTCAAAAATATAGTTATGATGTGTCTTGGCATCAATTGATTTGGGTTTACACTGTTTGGTTTTTACTGGGTGCTCCAAACTGTAGATTTAAGTCTCTTGCTAAATTTTTGGAAGTTTTCAGACATTATTTCTTTTTTTTTTTTTTTTTATCCTCACCCGAGGACATTTTTCCATTTTTTGTTCAGGTAGAGTGGGAGGGAGAGAGAGAGAGAAACATCGACATGAAGGGACACATCGAGTGGCTGCCACCCGCACGACCAACCAGGGCCGGGGACAAACTGCAACCGAGGTACGCGCCCTTAGCGGGAACCGAACCCGGGTCTCTCAGGACCGCAGGCCGACGCTCTAACCGCTGAGCCAAACCGGCCAGGGCCTCAGACATTATTTCTTAAACTACTTCCCAGTCCTGCCTTCTTTCTCCTCCTTTTCCAGGACTCTAATGTCACAAGTGTTGATCTTTTGCTGTAGACCCAAGAGGTCCTTAAGACTCTGCTTATTGTTTTAAACTGTATTTTCTCTTTGTTCACATTGGGTAATTTCTATTGTATCTTTCAATTCATCTCACTGTTGAGCCCCCATCTGCTGAACTTTTTTTCTGGTTATTGTATTTTTCAGTTCAAAATTCTATTTATTTTTCTTTATAGTTTATATTTCTTTGCTAAGAGTTCATATTTTTTTCTGAGATTTTCTATTTTTTATTTATTTATGTCAAGTATGTTTATAATTGCTTGTTAATTTAAAATCTTTGTCAAGTTATTCTAACATCTCTGTCATTAGGGCAGGCCCCTGTTAGTTATAATTTTTTCATTCAGTTTGAGGTCTTCAAGGTTCTTGGTATAAAAAGTGATTTCAAAATTTTTTAATTTTAACTTGGACATTTTATGTGCATGAGAAACAGATCTCAATGGTTTTAAATGATGAAAAACAAGGGCTGTGTTATTATAATGTAATATAGTCCATACTGAGCGTAAGAAAATAGCAAGAGTATGTTTTTGACAGTGGGAATATAGGCAATTTTTTTTCTCTTTTTACATTTTAAAATTTTTCAAATAACATTTTTATCTACTTTTTCTTTTTCTAGAGTGGTTGTTATTTTGTAACAAGGAAATACATAAAAGTAATTTAAATTGGCCCTAGCCAGTTTGGCTCAGCAGTTAGAACATCGGCCCACGTACCAGAGAGTCCCGGGTTTAGTTCCTGCTAAAGGCACGTGCCTCGGTTGCAGTTTGTCCCTGGCCCCAGTTGGGGTCGTGTGGGTGGCAACCAGTTGATGTGTCTCTCTCACATAGATGTTTCTCTCTCTCTCTCTTCCTCCCTCTCTCCCTCCTGCTCTATCTAAAGATAAATGCAAAAATGTCCTCGGGTGAGGATAAAAAAAAAAAAGTAATTTAAATTAGATAAAAGACAAATTTTATAATTAGAATGTTTATAATTTGAAGTGCTATGATATTTTTATTGACAAATACATGAAATATGCAAATATTGATACCATTTTCTTGAACCTAAGAAGTATTTTTGGCGCATACTCTTTAGTTGCCAAGAATATGAAACAACAAAGTGTTACACTGCCACTGGATCGTGGCTCACCATCTTGAGCTAGGTCTGCTCCAGCTCCTACAAAATGCACCTCCCTGGGGGTGGTGGACCCTGCTGAGGTCCTGGAAGACATCTGTGTGGCAGATAACTTCCCCTTTACCTGCAGTTTGCTAAAGAGATCAGGCTGCATGACCAACAACGATGAGCATTGTGTCTGCTAATTTTCCCTCCCTCACCTTTCTCTTTGCATAACACACACAGGCATCATTATTAATAATAATATGGTCAGGCTCATCGGAGAATACCCAGAATATGTGCACATTGCCTTTATTGCACAAGAGACCTTTCATTTGCATTTTATAGATGAGACTTGAAGAAAGTCATCCTCTTTCTACTCTGGCCTAAACCCAGAAGTCTGAGGCATACAATTTTAGTGAATGTATCTGCACATGGTCGCTGGCTGGCCTGAAGAAGATCAATAAAAACCCACTGGGCGTGCGAGCTGGCCGACTTGCAGCCAGAGCCAGCCCAGAGAGAACTGACAGGTGGCAGGCCTGTGTCTTGTCTCTCAACCTCCTCTGACACAAAGAGGTGGGTTTTGATGTCTTTGATGATTGACGTTCCATAGACTAAAGCTAAGGGTCTCTAGATATTTTTAAAAGGTTAATATTTTCTTTGAGATTTTGCCTATTGCCTCTAGCGTACTACTTACAGAATTTTCTTCCACTTTACTAACCTAGAAATGTGTAATACAACACACTCTGCAGAAATAAAAATCTTCTTATTGGTCCTATTAAAAAAGACAGCAAATCCCTGGTTTTATAGATAAACCCTTTCTTTTCCTTCTTCTACAGCCCCTCAGACCCATGTTCAGTGTGTGGGATAATGACTTAGACTTCTGAATAATAAGTTCCAAAGGACCAAAAGGAGTAAGGCTAGTGCTTAGCAGTTACTGCAATGGAAAAACTTTGGGAAATGGTCTTTTTTAAATTTATTTTAAAGGAAGCAAATATGTTTAGATTTCAAACGCTCCCAAAAAGAGAACAGACTACCTTATTAAGATCTTTTACATTTCCCAATTCAGAATTGAAATAGTGAGACATTATGACAAATGTACAAATTAGTATAAATGGTCTCTCTACCCTTACTTGGTAGTTTTATTAAGGTTTTTTAAAATAAAAGGAACCAAAAATAAATAAATACCCTGCAAAGAAAGAACTTTTATTGAAATTGTCTAGTGTAGCCTTCAAACTATTTGATTCCTTTGTACTCTATGAAATGTTTACATGGAGTCAAAATTACTTTCAAGATTTTCAAATGTCAACACTTAAACACAGTTCTATGCACTTATTGGAAACTAGGTCTTGGTATGAAAGATTCCAGAAGATGGCTGTAGACTCGGAGGGCTCTGAAGGAAAGTTAATAACAGTCTTTCCAAGTTACTACAAATGATCCCTGCAAAGCATTCCAGACACCAGCAGGAAGCAGCTAGCTGCCTGAACTCAGCTCAGACAGCCAGGCCCTGTCTGCTTTTATCTCATCTTGCCAACATTTTACAAACATTTTTGTTGCAATGAAATTGATTGCCAGCACACTAAGCAATTCAAATTGCATTAGCAGGCCCTTCTTTTAATGCCATTAACCAGGATGAATGCAATGCAATCCGGGGAAGGCCTTCATCAAGACCTCAGGAGTTGGTGCTGTGCGGCTAGCTCAGACTTAATGATCAGTGTCCCGTAGTGTGTGAATCTAGTTAGCACTGAGAGCAGCTTCTCAGCTTCTAAAACACAAGCTTTTGCCCTGATCTGGATTCCAAAATTGGAACCGTTTAAAAAACACTCCTGCCCTGGCCAGTGTGGCTTAATCAGTTGAGTGTCGTCCCATGTACCAAAGGGTCACCAGTTCCATTCCAGATCAGGGCACATGTCAGGGTTTCCAGCTTGACCCCTGGTAGGGGGCATGCAGGGGTCAGGCAGTCGATGTTTCTTTCTCACGTCAATGTTTCTCTCTCTCTCCCTCTCCTTACCCTCTCTCTAAGAATAAATAAATAAATACATATTTTTTAAAATACTCTATTAAAAAAACACTCTTATTTCCTGATACTTACAAAATGTGTTGATCTGCAGAAAAAAAGAGGACCTCTATTAGGATAATTAACTAACCTATCAATCAACAAGCATCTTTTCCCTGGGACCTATTGTGTGGGTCCCAGGATGAAGTGAGGACCTAATTCTGTAATCTGTGAAAAAAGTGCTGGTACCCATGGTGTCAGTGGATCCCAGAAATCCTTTGAAATTCTTTTCCAACCCCTTTCCACAGAGCCCCACTCACCCAGATATAACAGCCACTGTCATGGTAATCCGGGGGCGGGGCTGGAGCAGGCCAGCCCAGAAAGAGGCTAAGGAGGGAGAGCTGGGTTTAGGGCTGTGGGAACCGAAGCCTCGGTTCCCTGAGGCGCGAAGCAATCTGACTCCCTCCTATCCAGGCTGCGCATGCGCTTGCCACGTGGGTGGTCACATAACTGTGACTTGGGAAAGCAAGGCCTGGCACCAACGCATGGTTTTTCGGTTGTGGAGTCAAAGGGGTTGGGGGTGGGGGCGAGGGGAACAGAGGAAACCTCAACAGACAGGCAGGCGTGTTTTCTGTCTCCCCCACCAGCTGGAGCTTCAGAGACAAGCCAGGTTGTCCTGGTCTTGCGGCCCAGCTGGCTCGGGCTGACCTGGAATGCTGCTGACCGGCGTGTTTCTCTCTTTCCGCCTCAGGACAGCTTTCCTGCCCGCTTCGGAGGAGTCCATTTCGTCAACCAGCCCTGGTACATCCATGCCCTGTACACGCTCATCAAGCCGTTCCTCAAAGACAAGACCAGGAAGCGGGTAAGGAAGAGAGCCGCCCGACGCCGGGACGGTGGGGTGTGGGGGGCGCAGTCCGGGCGCCTCTCCTCTCAGTCTCTCCTCCTCTTCTCATTTTTCTCTGCAGTTTTTCTGCTTTTCTGTAGTCCCTGAGCGTTTGAGCCTCAGCTGGAGTTTGCAAATGGCCTAGATTCAATCAATAATTTAGTACGACTGGGTTATTTTCAGAGTCCCAGTGACAAACCAAAGGGAGCTTTGAAGGCATGCAAATACCAGATGCCCATTTTACTGCAAATGTTTGTGGGAGGTGTGGGATCAAGCAGCTTCCTGTTCGCGGGATATTTTAATAGTCAGCATTTTGTCTCGCAAATGTACTATCTCAATGAAGAATGTTTATAGTTTGTCCCAACCCCCACCTAAGACTCTAGGATCTTAGCTACCAAATCACCTTTGAGGTTGGGCAAATACTCTCCATTGGGAATAACAGTGAAGGCTTTCAAAATCTTGAGTGCATCAGCTGATGACATTTGGGGAGCTGACCTTTTTTATTTTTATTTTTTTTAATTAATTAATTAATTTTTGTTACAGATATTTCTCCTTTTCCCCCCACTGATTCTCCCCTCCTCCTCCCTCCCTGCCCTGTCCCCAACTTTGTTGTCCATGTCCATTGTTCATGCATACCTGCATATAAGTTCTGTGGTTTATCTTTCCCCCACCATTCTCTCTTCTGGGGATTGTTAGTCTGTACCCTACTTTCACGTCTCTGGCACTACACCATTCCTCAGACTGTTATGTTCATTATATTCCACAAATAAGTGAGATCATATGATACTTGTCTTTCTCTGTTTGGCTTGTTTCACTTAGGATAATACCTTCCAGGTCCCTCCATGCTGTCTCAAAGGATAAGAGATTTTTCTTTCTTACAGCTGCATAGTACTCCATTGTGTATATGTACCACCGCTTTTTTATCCATTCATCCACTGATGGACATTTGGGCTGTTTCCAGATCTTAAGGGGAGCTGGCCCTCTTTATGGCATTCTGATTATGGACATTCATAGCCACTGGATCTCAATGTCCTCATTTGTAAAATGGGGAAACTAACACCCACATCACAGAGCTGCTGGGGTAATTTAATGAGAGCACGTGAAAGCAGGTTGCAGAATGCTACACATGTAGAGACTCACGGACTTCTATTTTTCTTTACCATTCAACTCCCTTTTCTTTCAAACTTTCTGATTTCAACTACCTTTTGTTGTCAGGAACACCACCTCACAAGAGAACCTGGCCAGGGTCATTCTTAGAGCATTGTCCACGTGCCCCTGTACCCACAGACCCCATGTAAGGAAACAGCTCTGAGTATTGTGGGAAGAATGATGATGTGAAGAGCACACACACACACACACACTCACTCACTCTCTTCAGGGTTTCTAACTTCTAGACCTCAAATGCTTCCAGATCCTTAGGAAACACTGCAATAGGGTATAGGAGGGAGGGGCCATGCTCCTGTTCCTAAACAAATGTGAAATTGGGAATCAGAACTCACCAGCCTCTGGAGGCAGAGACATTCTGGGACATTGCCATCTGTCTGGGACTTAGGACAGAAACGTGCCCTAGACTGTTCCCAATATAGCTTCGGGCTTCCCAGTGGCTTCACCTGCTCAGGAAGGAGCCAGCAGGAATTCCTCCTACCAAGCAATCAGCACTTGGTGCTGTACCCTGGAAGGGAGTTTCTGGAGCTCTGGGTGCAGAACAGAATCAGACAGGTGGTACATGCAGCCTCCTACCTGTTGAGCTTCTCCGTCCCACGAAACCCCTAGGAGAGGGCTGGTTTCCACAGGCTCCTTGTCCTTTAAGAACTGGAGGTGTTGGGAGGGTGGGTACAAATGTTTGCTTTTAACACTGGGCTGGCGTTTAGTTCCAGCTTTTTTACACTTCAAATACTGAAGTTCCTCTTGTGAGATGTTTTGCAAAAAACAGAACATGTAAATTTCTTCAAAAGAAATAATTCTTATTAAAATTTGATAATAACTCAATCCAGTGTCAGAAAATGTCCACTGTTTTCTGTAGTGCTGCAGTATTCTTCTGAAGAATTTTAGTATTTAGCGTCTTGTCCCCTTCCTTGTTAAACGATGCCATTAATCTTAAGTCAAAAACAATACAACAGAAGAAAGTAGCAAGTGTTTATTATAGAGTAATATGGCATACTGTAATATGGTATACTGTTAATATAATACATGGTATGTTATGATACTATCTTTATATATTTTAAAAGTCACATGTGTGTTTCATAATGATTAACTGGGGTATGTCTGTGTGCATGTGGATGGTCCTTACTTTGTGCACTGAACCTACAACATGCAGAAGCGTGGAAACTGATGTCATTATGCAGATGTACTCTAAATGCACTCCCAGGAGTCAGTTCCGAAATTGCAGGCAGTGGTAATTATCAACCTGTGGCTCATCCACTTTGCGCGTTTGTCGGAAAATAATTGTGATTTGGGGCTGTTTTCTCCTCTGCTTGAGCATAGCCCTCACTCCAGACATGAATGGAAAATGGCTGCAGTAACATCCCACAGTGAGCTCCCACCTTGTGCCCACACCACCCCAGGAGTCAGGGGCATAGCGGAAGAGTGAGAAAACACCGTCCCTTTCTCTGTAGCTCTTTCTCCCCCTACTGTCCAGCGAGACATGAATGAACAAATCAGAAGAAATAGACGTCAGAAGATAACAAGAGTGGGGGGTGGGGTGGAGGAGCAGAGTGGGCAGGTGCCACCGGGACACATTTAGGACAAAGCTGCCACGTGGTGTAAGCCTGGGAATAATGGGGAGCACTGGGGGATGCAGAGGGCAGAGAATGAGCACGAGAGAGGAGATCAACGTGGAGGTGCAGGTGAAGCACGACAGGGGTCTGGTGGTCGCACCTACTCTCTCCCTCCGCAGGGATAATTAGGAGATCACTGTATCTGTAAATTTGGGCCATGGCCAAATAATTCCCAGTTTATCCATATATTTTATTTTTTTCATGTTACAATATGTAAGTTTATCGTAAACCGACTGCTGCATAATAGTTCATTGTGTGCATATAACATACGAGAGTAGTCAAGTCCTCTAGTAACGAACATAAAGGGTATTTCCCAGTCTTTGCAGCCACAAACAATGCCTCTGTGGACACGGCATCCATTTCCTTTTCGGGGTCAGTGTGAGTTATTCTGGGGCTACATCTAGGAGGGGGACCATGAGAGTTGTAGGATATATGCACACTGAACTTCATTCCTAAGGACGACTAATGCAGCCCCTTTTTCTGAGCAATAAATTAACATTTCATAAAGACGAATCTATAGACACAAAATTGAATGCCTCCTTAAACACCATGATCACCAGCAGCGCATCCAATTTGTCATTGCTCAATGGTGTATTAGAGTCAATACTTGGTCATATGTTTTGGATTTTTAAATTGCTAATTATTTTTTTCCCCCCAGATTTTCTTGCACGGGAACAACTTAAACAGCCTTCACCAGCTAATACACCCTGAATTTTTGCCCTCTGAATTTGGAGGAACCCTTCCTCCTTATGACATGGGAACCTGGGCTCGGACATTGCTGGGTCCCGACTACAGTGACGAGAATGACTATACTCACACTTCCTATAACGCGATGCACGTGAAACACACGTCCTCCAGCCTGGAGCGGGGGTGCTCCCCCAGGCCAATGCAGAGGTAAGGCCTGGCTCCTCGGAGCCGCCGGTCAGAGGGCAACAGGCATTTCTGAGTCGGGCCTATTGTGGGTTAAGTAATTAAAGACCTCTACGGGCACAGAACTTAAAAAAATAAATTGCAATATATTCTCAGTTGATTGAATCCGAATTGGAGGCAAATGGGACTTGGCTGGCCTAGAAATATATCTGTCCCGTTGTATTAAAGACACTATTAAAGGGCAGGACCTCACTCATGTCATGATTACAGTCTTAGTCGCTAAGGAGTCTGTTACTACACAGACTGAGATGTTGGACCTTTGAGACAGTGGATGCAGAAGCAGCCTATGAGGAAGCGTCCCCATCCATGCCCTTGGAACCATTTATTGAGCATGTCCTCGGCTGCAGGCGCTGATCAGGCACTGGGTGTAAGATGTGAAGAGACATCAGGAGAACAGAGGGTGGGCCTGGAGGAAACCTGCCGAGTTAGCCTTCCGGCAATCTACTTATAACGCGGTGACACGGGAGCCGAGCCCTCGGGGATGAAAATCAGCAGCCTGGGCTTGAAAAGGGGGGAGAAGACATTCCAAGCAGAGGGAACACCCAAAGACATGGACGCATTAGACAGATGGGACATTCTATCATGGTAGATAGGTGTGCAGGGGCTGGGGGTCGACAGGGGGCATGTTCTCAATTCCAGATTGTTGCGTCCAAGGGGTGAAGTACATTGCATACTGTGTCATGGAAGAGTTCTTTTTTTTTTTTTTTTTAATTGATATACAAATTATATATGACTGATTTCTCATTGTAAATAGTAAAACCTTATTTTTAAAACTAAATTCCCCTTCAACCACTATCCTTGATCCCAATCTTTTCCCACAGGTAACCTCTGTTATCAGGCTGGGGTAGACCCTTCCGTTTGGTTTTCTATACAGTACAGTGTATTAGTTTGCTACGGCTGCTGTGACAAGTGCCTCAGACCACATGTCTTAAAGAATGAAAATTTAGCCCTGGCCAGTTTGGCTCAGCGGTTAGAGCGTCGGCCTGCGGTCCGGAGACACCCGGGTTCGGTTCCTGCTAAGGGCGCGTGTCTCGGTTGCAGTTTGTCCCCGGCCCTGGTCGGTTGTGCGGGTGGCAGCCACTCGATGTGTTCCTTTCACATCAATGTTTCTCTCTCTCTCTCTGTTTCTCTCTCTCCCTCCCACTCTACCTGAACAAAAAATGGAAAAATGTCCTCGGGTGAGGTTAAAAAAAAAACAAAAAAAAAAGAATGGAAATGTATTCTCTCACAGTTCTGGAGGCTAGAAGTCCAAGAGCAAGGTGCTGGCAGGGCTGGTGTCTTCTGAGGCCTCTCTCCTTGGCTTGTGGATGACCCTGTTCTCCCAATGTCTCCACACGGTCTTCCCCCTTCTCATGTTGGACTAGGGCCCCCCTCACTTGACCTTAATTACCTGTCTAAAGATTCTGCAGCCAAACACAGAGACAGTCTGAGGTCCTGGAGGTTAGGACTTCAACGTACAGATTTTGGGTGGACACACTTTATCTCACACTGTATTGTGATGTAACATCTTTCCGTTAGTGGATTTAGACAAAGCTCATGTTTTCAATGCTGAGTAGCATTCTAGAACATGGATAAATCAGACTAATCATTTCCTTTTGATGAGCATTTAGGGTGGTTTTTGAAAATTTTCTCTATTCCAAACAAGGCTCAATGACATACCTCCTCATTCTCATAGGAAAGTCCCTCCAGGTAGACGTGGAGCCTGAAGCTGCTGGTGCAGAGGGTGTGTGCATTTCTCCACACTGCCTCGGGGTGTGCCAAAGCAGCCATACTGATGGACACTCCTCCAGGCGTGTGTGCGACGCTCCTTCCCCAAACCCCTGAAAAGTACATGAGATGATCTGACTTTAAGTTTAATCATAATCTGGTTGGTGGGACAACTCTATCATTTTGTTTTCATTTGGATTTCCCTATCAGACATAGTTGAGCAGAGCAATGACATACTAAGGTCTGAGTTTTATGAGGATCATGGAATTGGAGATGAAGAGCCCTCAGAAGGCCGACGCAGGGGCTCGGGGGTGCAGAGGAGGGTCAGAACTAATGCTGGAAGGGCTGGTGGAATTCTGCAGATGTTTGGGGAAGGAGGAGTGTCACTGATGGAGGCGCCTGTGGATAACTAGACTTCTGCTGACACCCTGAACCAAGACGGTGTCCCCAGGAGGAGAAGCGCTGTGGTTCCCTCTCTGGTGGGAATGTGACACCTGGGCCTCTGGAAACCCTCTCCGCTGGGACTGGGGGCATCTGGAAACTCACTTATTGGCTGCGAGGTTGGCTTCGTGTCTCACAGTGAAGGGACTGACCTTACTGATATGAGTGAAATTGCTTGGCCTGGGTCCTGACCTCGTCTCAGTCCAGCAGCCGCTCAATAAGGACAGTCATAACTCAGCTCACATGCTGACACTGTTCTGAGCCCTTTACCTGCATTAACTCTTTAAATCTTCACCACAACTGTATGTATTATCATTATTCCCATTAAACATTTTTATTTTTCTTCATTGAATTTTAGAGAGAGAAGAAGGGAGAGGGAGAGAGAGCTAGAAACATCAATGAGAGAGAACATCGACTGTTTGCCCATAGTAGGTACCCTGACAAGGGATCAAACCCATAACCTAGGTGTGTGCCCTGACCGGGAAGAGAAACCACGACCTTTTGATATATGGAATGACGCTCCAACCAACCGACCCACCCAGCCAAGTCTGTCAAACTCTACGTACCTTACCCCCTCCCCAAGAATCCAACTCAATGTCCAACACACAGGAGACATGCTACGCATGTCTTCCATGTATGAATTAATGTTTAATGAAAGATACTACCTCCAAAATCGATCCTTGGTGCATTTGTCCAATTGCTTCAACCAAACTGTCAGCTCCCAGATGGAAAGAGTCGACTTCCCCTGCTTTCCCAAGGCCTTTGTGGATTCTGCTCTATACGAGCCCAGTAGGGGAGATAGGACTTGCCCACAAATAACTATAGGACACTGCAGACTGGGAGAGGTGCTATAAAGGAGGTGGAGGTCCCTCTCGGTGTTCTGAGGAAACATCCACTAATTTCCACAATTAGGAAGACTCTTGGGAGTCCTCACGGAGGAAGGCATGGCTGGGTTTTGGAGGCACAGAGGCACTAGAGGGAAGAGACATTGCATACCCACCTCCTAACTCTACTGAGGCCACCAAGGTGTCCTGCCCACTCCGGCTGCCTCTGCTGCACCATCCTGGAGCCTTTGCTTGGGTATTTCAGGCCGTAGGAGGATGGGCAGTGAGGATCCTGGTGTCAGCAGTGACAAGGAGGGACAAGCTCTGCTGTTGGACTGTGCCAGCCATCAGGTGCCTCACTGACGGAATCTGCAGTGACAGAAAATCACAGGGACAGAACAAGCACTATTCATGGCATCTTTTGACGTTTTGCAATCTACAGGGACATGGGAAAATGGAAAAGAGAACTGGAGGAGACCTTAAAGGCCATCTCTTCCAGTTTCCCTGCTGATGTGCTTGCCTGTTCTGTAGCACAGGTTGTCGGCCTGTCTGACTTCGCATCGTCCGGAGACGGGCACACAGCGTGGGGGCAGCAGCTCCCTGCAGCATGGCTGTAGGAAGTACCTCCGTATCCTGAGCCGACGACCTGGGTCTGTCCTCTGGAACGGCCTTTCTACTTCCATGAGTGGACATCACCTATAGTCCTAACCCCTGTCATAGTCTCCAACAGCCTTTAGGCCCAGTGATTCCTCCCATTATCTTTCCAAGTAAACGTTCACGACTCAGCATCGAAAGCCCGATGACAGTGGAGCCATGACTTCTTCTAGAAGCCCTGACATTTCCACACACAAAAGCACATTTTTCTTCCCTTGGGCAGCAAGAGCTGGTGGAGTTATCACTACACCCAGCTGCGACACAGCCCAGCCGCGCCAGCCACCAGGCCAAATGGAGTCCCTTCGGGAAAAGCAGACCCAGAGTGCCTTTGAAGATGCACAGAGAGGTGTGTAATGTGCAGAATCCAACACAGAGAACAATGACCATGCCCACCCAGGCGTTACCCATTCAACAAATATTTAGCGAGCATCTCCTCCGTGCTGAGATCACAGGCCCCTGTCTGTCATGGAATCAAACGACCAGTGTCAGCAAAGCACCTCAGTGCAAAAAGGGACAGTATCATATGCCACCCATGCAGAAGGGCACAAACATCACATCTTGGTTACAAATCCTTACTCACTTTCTCAGCTGACATGACGTAGTAGTGATTCTGTTTCCTTCGCTATATACAGGTGTTGTCAAAAATAGGTTTACGGTTGAGTATGTGAAATGCAGAGTTTATTCTTGTATTATTATTTTTTAATTTTTGTATTATTTCCCATACGAATAACTGTAGACCTACTTTTGCATAGCCCTGTATTTACATTTAAAGATGTTTGTTTCCAAAATTTTTCTTTCTTGCTCTCTTCTTCTTCTTCTTTTTTTTTTTTTTTTTTTTAGCTACATGGTAACATCATTTATATAGTCAAAACGTTCAATTCTTGCCAGGAAGGTTGTGGTGAGTGTTTGTTGCAGCCTGACCATGGACAGAGTTGGGCTGAGTATATGCAATAATTTCTGCTCTTATTTATTTATTAAACTTATCAGAGGTCCAGAGAACTACTTATAGAGAAAAAGACCTAGAAACCTCAAGCTCATCTCCACTGTCTCGAGTAAAGAATGGCCCCGATTTTCAGATGCTCCCCGTGCACCCTATGTGGTCAGTGATGGGAGGGGCCAGTGCCCTGGGGTCCTCTCCCGCTGTCCATGGTAGGATTTCTTTTGATCCTTTTGACCAAATGCCTTCATCCTTATAGTCTCCGAATACCCCTCTTGGATTTCACACATAAGAAGTGAGAAGTGTCATAAAGACATTGTGAGCCATCTGATTTGGGAGCTGGGGGTGGGGAGAAGATAGAAAAAGCCTGGATTAAGTTCAGGTTTCTGAGCCAGAAAGAAATTTTAGGCCACATTGCTCCCTCTTCGTGGTAAAGTCAGCTTAACCGTTTCAGCCGTCAGTAGAATTGGCCATGACCTTGGTGATCTTTCCGTATGAGCCCTCTTTGTACAGGGCGGATGTAAGCATGTGCTGGATGGCTACTCATTTCCGGCAGAAGCAATACATCACCGTGAAGCACAGCCCCTACGAAAGAATAAGGGGTGATAGTGTGGGAACAGGAGGACCCTTGTCTCCTAAGCAGTCGGGGCAAAAAGGGTCAGTTTTACTGTGTGGCTTGGGAACAGATGTCCCATATAGATGTTACATTCACTAAAATGTCATAATGCACCATTTCATAACCAATGACCCACAGTCCCAGCTGCCCCCTAATTGTCTCGTGACTGGGTTCCAGCGAAAAAGAATGGAACTTTTTAGTTTTGGGGTGTCACTCTGACTCAGGCAGCTAATGCCCGAGAGCCGTTGCTTTAGAAGCAAAGTCCTCTCGGGTAAGTCAGTAATGCCCAGTGTTTCATGCAGGTTATTGGGCAGGAATTTGTTAACATTTCTTAAAGAACAAAGAAAAAGCTCCGTAGCCTCCCCACTGCCTCTGGCTGAGATAGTTTTCTTTTCCGTGGCAGAAAGCAAGGGGCCTCTCCCTCCGCGCGCAGCCGATTCAGCCGTGCGGCTCTAGCGTGAAAGGCAGTCCACACAATGCGTTTGGCCAATGCGAAGATGAATGGTGCTGGAAAATGTTGTGTACATGCTTTCTCTTCCTTTTTAAAGAATGACACGGCACATTCTGAGATCCAGTGTTCTGAGCTCCTGGCAAAGCGGGGGTGGGGCCGAATTAGAGGGACAGGAACAGAGGCGGTGGACCGCCTGGTGCAGATTCAAACTCAAGCAGTTTGCTCACTCAGTGTATGTTCTGAGAAAGACTCCTGTGGGCCCAAGAACCAAGTCAGATGCAAGTACTTGGGAAGGGGGATGTAGTCCAGGCGAGAAAAACAAAGAGCATTTCTTCCTTGCGAGCATATTGCTGTTGGTAAACAGACATTTTGCTGGATTCCAATAAAGCTGGTGCTGTGTGTGCCCACCATCTAGCCAGCAAGGACTGTCTCGTGCAAGCTTTAAGGAGTGTAGCATGCGCTAAAAATCTCTCCGCGGTGTCATTCTGGAAAACAGGGTGCTGCGTGCATTCAGAATTATGGTTTCTTTTAAGATTTAGGCAAACCTTGCTGCGGAGAGCATTTGGGCTTCACGTGTCCAAATTGTGGTGTTTGAGTTTATGTCAAGGCCATACGTGAGTACTGTCGAGCTTCCAGCATCTCCCTGGAAACGCCCGTGTTCCTGTGCTGACGGTGATCAGCCCGGGAGCCCTCTTCGCTTTGCTCTGCTGCTCAGATGGGTCTCTGAGGTGCTATGAACATGTCACCGCATCCTAAGCCCTGCCTGCTTGCTGATGCTTTGTGACTTTGACACCGGGTTACACTTTCTCTTCCTCTCTATTTGTCTTTCTTTCCCAATTTTACTAGATGTGGGTTCTTGGCATTTTCTTCTACTGAGTTCTTTAGTTCTGTGACCTTGGGCAAGTCATTTAACCTTGCCACATCTTGGCTTCCTCGGTTATTAAGTGGATATAACCCCAGGGGGTCACGGTTAGAGTGGAATGACAGAGGGGTGAATAAGGACACCACAATGCGCTCAAGAACAGCTCAACAAATAGTGTTTTCTTCCCCAGCTGGTCCACAAGGATTTCCATTTGGTAGTTTTGATTCCTTTCCCAATAGAAATTTCTTCCGAACAATGAAAATTCCCCACCCCCCAACAAAGAAGCAGGCAGTGATTAGGCTTGGTGGCTTGAAGGGAGATGCCTCGAGTTTCTGGTTAGAAGTAAGGCTTATACTGGCCATTTTCCTTTGCCTTATTTTATGCACAGGGCCAGTGTGGGGCCAGGATCGTGGAGCCCTGCACCCAGAATGTGGCCGGGCCGAGGAGGTACAGGGCACAGAAGGCAAAACCAAGGAGGAGAAATTAGGAGCACAGAGCCCCTTGCCTTTCTTCCTTCTTGTTTGTCAAGCTGACCTCCTCTTCACCACCCTGCCTGGTCTCAGCCTGTCCCTGTATGCCTCGGAGAACAATTACCACTGTATTGATCTTCGATAGTGGTGCTCCTTTCTCTCCATCCATATAATAAAAACTGTTATCCTTGTGGTCTTGCGTGCAATCTTTAAAAATCCTAATGATGCTCTGGCCGGTGTGGCTCAATTGGTTGGGAATCATCCTGTGCACCAAAAGGTTGCTGGTTCCATTCCTGTTCAGGGCCCACGCCCAGGCTGTGAGCTCAATCCCCGGAGAGGGACATGCAGGAGGCAGCCGATCGATGTCTCTCTCTCTCACATTGATGTCTCTCTCTCTCTCTCTCTCTCCCTCTCCCTTCCTTTCTCTCTAAAAATCAATTAAAGCCCTGGCCGGTTTGGCTCAGCGGTTAGAGCGTTGGCCTGTGGTCCAGAGAGACCCGGGTTCGGTTCCCGCTAAGGGCACGTACCTCGGTTGCAGTTTGTCCCCGGCCCTGGTTGGTCGAGCGGGTGGCAGCCACTCGATGTGTTCCTTTCACATCGATGTTTCTCTCTCTCTCTCTCTTCCTCTCCTTCCCTCCCACTCTATCTGAACAAAAAAATGGAAAAATGTCCTTGGGTGAGGATAAAAATAAAAAAAAATCAATTAAAAATACGTTTTTATTGATTTAAAAAAAAGAGAGAGAGATTGGTTTTCATACTCCCTCTCTGTGCCAGGCTTCTTCCTTGCTCTGGGATGCTCTCAGCCTCACTCATGGTCAACTCCTCCTCCCTCAGGTCTGGCTTCCCCATCCACTCCCTTCCCATCCCGCTTTCTCTACTGCTTAATTCTGGTTCCTCCTTAGTAGGGATCACAATTCCATAATTTTATATTTGGCGGTTCTACTTACGTATCAAATCTCCCTTCTATAGATTATATACTGTCTGAGGGCAGGGGCTGTGCTGTTTTATTCAGCAACGTGTATCTGTACCTCACACAGTCCCTAGTATGTAATAGAGGCTGAATGTACATTTTCTGAAGAAGGACGGAAGGGGGGGGGGAGAAAAAAGAGAAGGGAACTAGGAAACAAGGAAGGAAGAAGCTTTATGACAGTAAATGCTGCTGGAACAGGGTGCCTTGTACAGTGATGAGAAAGTTATCTTCAACCATCCGTAATGGAGAAAGACAGTAACATGCTCTTTGTAATTAGTTTCATTAGAATTTGAAATTGTCTTTAGGGCTGTCAACAATGAACTCCTTAATCTTATTGTTTCTTCCAGTTTCTGGACTTTCACGAACAATTAACATTTACAATACTTATGTTTTTAAAAATTTTACTCATTTATTCAATAAATATGCATCGAACCTCCTGGGCACCATGATGCAGTATAGGATAGAGTATTTAAGAGACCAGGATCTGAAATCAGAGTCTCTGGGTTCAGATGAGCTGCGGTGTGATCCGAGGAGCTGTCTCTCTGTGACCTTGTGTCTCTTGCTAACAGGGGCAGTCATAGACCAGCCTTACTATTGTGCTGTGAGCCCTGGCCAGTTTGGCTCAGCGGTTAGAGTGTCGGCCTGCGGTCCGGAGAGACCCGGGTTCGGTTCCCGCTAAGGGCACGTACTTCGGTTGCAGTTTGTCCCCGGTCCCGGTTGGTCGTGTGGGTGGCAGCCACTCGATGTGTCCCTATTGTGCTGTGAGTGCCAACGTTAGCCGCTGGGGCAGGAGTGGGTCCCAGGGCAGACCTGCTCCCTCTCCCCCTATACTAAGAGGACGAACTGGAAACGCATCACGACACACAGCGGTTTCAGGATCGCCATGACGAGTGCTTTGGAAATTCGTGTGCCATCGGGGTGCATTGGGGTCCCCATCTCGTTCGGGAGAGGATGGGCAGGAAGGGCTTCTCAGATGAAGCCACACGTACGCTGAGATATGAAGGATGAGAGAAAGAAATGTCCAGGTAACAGGAGGAGCAGTGGGGGCAAACACCCTGTGTTTGGAAGGGACGGGTCCAGCTCCAGGAACGCGCGTGTCTTCCCAAGAGGCCGGCGAGCAGGGAGCACGGAGAAGACGGCAGGTGGCCGGGGCCTGCCCCGCGGGGCCTCGTGGGTTTTCATAAAGATACCGAATTTTATCTTGTGAGCAAAGCAAACTCACAGGAAAATTTTAAGCAGGGGAGTCATCTGAAGATATGAATGTATTGAAAAGTTTACTCTGTCTCAGAAGAAGACAGGATTGGAGTGGGGAGAGTGAAGACAGGGAGACCATCTGGACTCCTGCCCAAGTGCTGGCAGGAGCCATGGTGGTGGGACTGGGCCGGGGAGGCGATGGAACACAGAAGGTAGACGCAAAAATATTTAGTGAGTAAAAGCAAGCGGGCCTCGTGGTCGCATGGTTGCGGGAGTAAAGAAAAGAGGTTTCAGGAGTGACGGGCAGTCTGTGGCACTTGTGACTGGAGGGAGAACATTCCCATTTCCCAGGATACGGAACTCTGCAGGCGGTGCTCACTGGGGACAAGGGCAAAGAGTGACCACTCCATCCTTCCGGGAACTCCCTGTCTGTGCCCTTGGCTTCAGGGACACGCATCCCCTGCACCTCTTATCCTTGGACATTCCCCCTCCGCTCTCTTCCCAGGGCTCACGCGCCTTTGTTATTTGTGTGTGTGAGCTCCTAGTGTGCGACCATTCCAGAACTCCCTTCCACGTTTCAGAGCCCTCACGCTGACCGTGCTCAAACCTGGACTCATCACTTCCCCCCAGTCCTGCAGCTTCTACCCCTAAATACGCATCTGAACGCATTGTTGTAAGTCAGCTGGTTTCTTTAACTGGACTCAAAGTAAAGCATAGGTCTAAATTGAATAGTAGTAATTTTACATCTTGGTGGAGGCGTACCCTCACTAAAGCAGCATGAGTCCCCTTCCCCCAGGCCCCTCTGTCGTGTTGTCCTGATCAGACCTTCCCACTTTCCGGAACTTTCCACTTGCTTCCTTCTTCATTGGCACTGTCAGCACCTCATCCCCAGCTCCCAAAACAGATGTTCCCTAGATTGTTCTGAGGATTCTTGAAAACTGAGCTTTCCAGGTTTTGAGAATTAAAAAAAAATTAAAAATAGATCATTTAAAAAATAGATTTAAAGTAGATAAAATAGAAAGATTATTATCTCCATGTTATAGATAAAGTGGCTGGGGCACACAGAAGCTAAATGATTTACCCACAACTACTGGGTGGCAAAATACTGTAGATTCAGTTCTCTGTGCTCCAGGTCAAATACTCTCTCTCCTGTAGCACATCTGTTCTCATGCTGTTCGTGTCTTCCTCCCTCCCTCCCTTCCTTCCACAAGGGCACGTAGACCACTTTCTCAGCATTGCCGTTGCTCAGCTATCTTGGACAAAGTCTGTTTCCATTCCCGCCAGCCCCAACTCTCTCCTGTCTTTAATATTCATTTGAAAAGCTACTTCCTCATCACACTGTGCTTGCAATGTGCTGTTCCTAACCCCATCTGAGCATGGAAGGTACAGACACTCAGGAAAAAAACTGACATTCGGGCTAATCTAGTAATATCAAAGAAGATCCATTAACATGTTATAATTTAGACCCATTAATGCATTAATGTGCTGTCACTTCACCCAAAATACAGGCCCATGAAAGGTAGATTTTATTGAGAATACTAGCGATCCTTTTCCAACTCTGATGGAATGAGTTATCTTCATTGTCTCAACTGTTGGCAGCTTCCGGTATTTTTCTACCTGTTCAGAACATCTACCAAAACTGCTCCACCAAGCTGTGCACCAACTCAGAGGGAGGAGAACAGTTAGGAACGAATAGAATGCTCTGAAACTGATTGACAGCTCTTTGTGCCAATCGAATTCTAATGAAATATGACTCTATTCAAAGTGGGAGGTGCAAGCTCCTGCAGCCATTTGCTGTGTTGCCCTTTTAAGTTTGGATTGGTAGAAAAAACTTTCCAGAAATATCTGCAGGTTAAAAACATGCTTTTTCACACTCCACCTGACCACATCAGAACTCCTGAATACACATCAATGTAAATGCAGCAGTGCATCCCATTCCTGAAAACTGCAGACCTCACACCCAGAGAATATGGAGTGAGTCCAAGGCCAGGTGACTGGTTCAGATACAGATTGAGCCATAAGACCTCCCTCTGGCACCCGGGTTCTGACCTAGGATTTGGGCACAATATACACTAGCTATGACCTTGAATTCTCTCATACTCCAGATGCACTAGAGACACTCTGCTTATGGGAATTCTTTGGTAAATTGCTCAGTAAAATCAAGATTGTGCACTGTAACCGATCTTCTGTTCCATGTCTATTTTCTAAGTTTGTAGTCTTTTGTTTGGTTTTCTGCAAGTGGACAGACATGGCTGTCTTTGTTACCAGACAAGGCAGAGTGTTAGTGGTTCATGCTCCTACTTAAAAGATGTTAGTAAAATGATAAATACTTCCAAGTTAAACCATTTCTCCTTTAGAGAACTGCAAGCACTTTATTACATCTTATATCTCTCACAGCCTTGTGGAGAATACGGTAATGGTCTCCCATCTTACAGTATGTAACTGAGTTAACATAACAGGAATACAGTTTCATAAAGAGCGGCAACCTCCTTTGTAAATAAATTAAACAAAATGTCCGATTGCAGCTGCCAGTTTCCACCATGGCCTTTTTGAAATCCCTTCCTAATTTCCTTCCTCCTCATGTCCAAGTTCCTGGACTGGTTTGGCAGCCAACTATCCTCAATTAGGTTGAATCTGCTCCCTTTCTGCACACTAATCAACTTTCCTGTTGACCGGTTGCAGTTTTGCAGAGGTGGTCCCAGGTATTGGGTGAATGTTATACATTTAAAAGAAAAGATCTTGCCCTGGCCGGTTTGGCTCAGGGGTAGAGCGTCGGCCTGCAGACCAATGAGTCACAGGTTCAATTCCTGCCAAGGGCATGTACCTCGGTTGCGGTTCATCCCTGGCCCTGGTTGGGTCCTGCAGGAGGCAACCAGTCAATGTGTCTCTCTCACATTGATGTTTCTCTCTCTCCCCTCTCTCCCTCCCTCCCTTCCACTCTATCTGATAATAAATAGAAAAATATCCTTGGGTGAGGATTAGAAAAGAAAAGAAAAGAAAAAAGAAAAGAAAAGAAAAGAAAAGAAAAGAAAAGAAAAGAAAGGAAAAGAAAGGAAAAGAAAGGAAAAGAAAAGAAAGGAAAAGAAAGGATCTTGAAGTGTTATTAAATACCCTAATGGTCAGTATAGATGAGAATATGATTGCAGACACTGTAATTCTTAGAACACGTTTTTTTGTTTTTTTTTTCTGAATGAAATTTTATTATGTTCTTTTCTGACTTAATTCACTATGCCTAAAATTTAATAAATAATAGATGATTATGTAACTATTGGATTAATCAATACCAATAGGAAAAATGCTCCTTTGAGCACTCGAATATTAAGAGTTTCTGATATACAGGTTTATATCCTTTAATTTCTTACCAAGTTGTAGATATTTCTTGTACAATATAGCATAGTGTTGAAGAAAGTAGACCCTAGAGCAGTGGTTCTCAACCTTCCTAATACTGCAGCCTTTTAATACAGTTCCTCATGTTGTGGTGACCCCCAACCATAAAACTATTTTTGTTGCTACTCCATAACTGTAATTTTGCTACTGTTATGTCTTAGGTGACCCCTGTGAAAGGGTCGTTTGACTCCCAAAGGGGTCGCAACCCACAGATTGAGAACCGCTCCTCTAGAGTCATATTTGGGTTTCCACAACTAGCTGTGGAAACTTGTACAAATTAATCAACTTCTCCAAGGCTCAGATTCTTGATTTGCAAAACGAAATTAAAAATACCCACCTCAGCCCTGGCCAGTTTGGCTCAGCGGTTAGAGCGTCAGCCTGCGGTCCTGAGAGACCCGGGTTCGGTTCCCGCTAAGGGCATGTGCCTCGGTTGCAGTTTGTCCCCGGCCCTGGTCGGTTGTGCGGGTGGCAGCCACTCGATGTGTTCCTTTCACGTCGATGTTTCTCTCTCTCTCTCTGTTCCTCTCTCTCCCTCCCACTCTACCTGAACAAAAAATGGAAAAATGTCCTCGGGTGAGGATAAAAAAAAAAAAATACCCACCTCAGAAGATTATTGTGAGGATTAAACAAAGGCAATGCTGGCTGAATACTTAGTGCAGAACCTGGCAGGGAGTAAGTACTCAATAAATGGTGGTGGTTGTCAGTGATGATGATGATGATTATAACCACTCATGCTGATGGGAAACTCTTGTAGGTGCCAATTCTAAAAGCAGTCAAATACATTTGGAATATTTTTTCCCCACAAACATTCTTAAACTGATTTCAGCAGTGACAACAAGGTGCACTGATTGCAGATTGGGACTGGTGTGCACACTGGGAAGCCTTGGTGGCTACACATCAGATGGGAGCTACTTGCTGCAGCGGGAAATGGCTTGAGGGGGGATCGTTTCTAGCAATAAGCTACTTTAAAGAATCTGAAACACTTTGAAAATGACACAAGAAAAGAGTTAAGGAGCACCTGGCAGCTTTGAATTCAACATTTAGAAACTTAAGGAAGTGAAGAATATTTTTAAAAGGTAAATCTTTTTGGCTCATGGAACTAAATGTATTGGGAACATACTGGCTTCAGAAAAGGCTTTCCATGTGTTGCCAACTTCTGTCATTTTTGGTATTTTTATGCTTTTCTTGAAGGAGGTAGAGATGTACTTAGATTATTGGAGCAAATTAGCTCAAGGTCTGAATTGTAGAACTTAGAAAATTGAAGAACAATGGTGATTATAACCCAGTCTGTAGAGTTCGGGAAGTCTTGGGGGATAACAGTATCACCTCATCCGAGATCACCCTTTTCAAGTTGAAGAACGTGGCATCAGAACAGCTGAGTGAGGTGCTCCACAGAGTCCCACAGCGAGCGAGGGACATGAGTGACAGGAAGAGGCGCTGAGTCCCTGGCCCGGTACATGTCCATCCGTTCATCTCTCAGAGGGCCCGTGCAATGAACAGCAAAAAACGTCTGGAGTCCTCACATAAAGTTCACATTAAACTCATTTGGTTTTCAGAAAGAACATTTCTTTCAGTAGTTTAAACTTCTTCCTAAAATTTTCTCATACTATTTATTCCTTTATAGATTAAAAATGTATGTGCTCACTTTCATCTAAATGATAACAGGTTAGCTGAGTCTACACTAATGAAGTTTCTTTCTGATTAGAATTTAAGCAACAACAGTGATGCTTAGAAAACAGCCCTCATGTCGCACTAGACTTTGAGTTCGCCAGCGTGAGGACTGATTGAGTTAATACGTGGAAAGCTTAGAAGAGTAAATATTAGCAACGACAGATCATAATGTTGCTCGGGCCCTTGAAGATGACTACAAATTTATAAATGAGGATTAATATATTACTCTGGGTTCAGCCACAGGCAGATACAGTAAATAAGCCTCTGACCAATGCCGTCCAGAAGAAGCATCATGTGAGTCGCATAAGTAATTTTAAGTCGTCTTGTAGCCACATCACAAAAGTAAAGAGAAACAGGTGAAATTAATTTAACAATGTTTTATTTAGCCCAATGTATACAACAGAACATATCATTTTAAAAGCTCTTGAGATACTTGACATTCTTTTTTTCTCATCCTGCCTTTGAAGTCCAGTGAACTCACTGTCTTTTTGCCCATCTCAGCTCAGACTGCCCAGTCTCACGCGCTCGGTGGCCACGTGGTCAGGGCTCTGTGGCTCTGTGTGGGACAGTACTGCTCTCGTGCTATTTACTTGTGAGCCCACTTTCACAAAAGCAACCTATTTTCATCTTTTCTGAAAGTGTACGTGCTTTTTCTTGGCTTTTCTTTCCTTGTTATAAGATGGGTAATCCATGCCCAAGCCCATCAGAGTTAAATATAAATACATTACACATTTAAATTTGAATTATAGCGCACACAGGCAAGAACTGAATAGAATGTTTGGCTCACTCTAAAAATAGTTTGCTTAAGAAGTAATAGAATATTTATTTTTCTTCTCTTGGTTTCTTTATGTTTCAATAAATAGTGACAGATTATGTTGTCAATTAGAGAGAAGTTTATTTTTTATCTTTTCACTATGAGAAATACTTAGGCTTGTCTTTTAAAAAATAAGAGCTAAAACCAACAAGCACATATGCCAAACTGACACTGGTCTATACACTTCACAAGCCTCGGTCCACCTAGTCTTCATTACTCCCACCCACCGCGATGTGGGCACTAGTGCATCTCCATTCACAGAGGAGGTAGAATTCACCCAATATTACAAAGTCAGTGGTGGAGGCATCATCAAGCCCAGGCTGAATTCCTGGGGGTATTTCCTTGATACTTTAAGTTACAGAAAGAAAACAAAGTTGAATAGAATTACTTAGAATTCTTTAAACATGTGGGGGTTTTTTTGTTTTGCTTTTTGTTTTTTTATTAAAGACATTCTTTCCATTTAAAAGTCCTTATATAGGCTCACCAGAAAATTAGAAGTTTTGTGCTATTCCACAAAACTCATCGTTGACTTTGGGAAATAAAGCCAGGACTGTGCAATTCTCCCTAATGAAGTAATGAGGTTGATCTCCGGAGCACGAATGGGTAGGACCCGATTCAATGAGGATTTGGTTGAATCTCTCTGAGCTCCTTACAGCTCTGGCCTTTCTTTGATCGCTCTTGCAAAATGCTGGGGTTGAAGGGCAGAGTTCCTGTGCCCTGATTTGGGGTCCATATCAGCTCAGGTCAGGCAATGGCAATTCATGAGTAAGAAGAATATGTGGTGACAGCTGTTAAGATATGGTAGCTAAATAAAGTTTTGAAAATAAACTTCTGACTGAGAGCAGAACTCCAGTTGTAGGTGTATGCAGAATAGACCCACTCATGGGGAATGTTTGCCTCTTTCATCTTGTTCTCTGGAATTTACTTGCCTTTGCAGTCAGTAAAAATTAAAGCATGACTCTAGGTCTTTGGTGATATGAAATGGGGAAAGTTCAGATTTGGGGAGAGGAAAGGGGGAAGGAAGAAGGTAGAAAGGGAGAGAAAAAAGCAGGGGGGGAGGGAGGAATGTGGGAGGAGGAGGGAAGAGACAGAGAAGGGAGGGAGGAGAAAGGGAGACCGAATGTAGTAGGAAAACAAATGTGGCTGTCAGGGCTAGAAGGAAGCTTTGTGAGAGCAGTCTGCGCACCACTGAGATAGTGATGGCTGAAGCAGCTCAAGGCGCTCCCCTCCTGCCCTTGGGGTTCAGCTGGCTCTCAGTGCTGGAAAGGGGACCTCAGGGAAAAGTCGAAATGTTTATTTTAGTAGAAGTGTTAAGCTTCTTGGGATAAGGCAAAGTCCCTGAATAGGGAGATTACCACCAAGAGTGACCTGGACAAGGGAGTCGCCAGGCGGGTGTCTCCTCACGGTCAGTACACTAACTGCACAGTTCCTGAGCGCTCTGTTTACAAGTGGTGGAGACGTTTTTATCAGTGAGCAGTTGATCGGTCTTCCCACTGATCACTTTGGCAAGATTTAAGAAGAGTGCTTCTCTTGGCTTCATTTACTTGTACTAGATTTTTTTAAAGCAATATTCACTTTATATTTTTCCAATGGATTTCAAATATTTCATAATATAGTATTACTTATATCCAATGTTCATTGTGTGATCAGGTTAATGGAATTATGTCCCACTGAACGTGGAGCCATGGTCATCTTCTTCATCAGGGAAAAGGCAGACGACAAAGCTATGTTTGGTTCCACATGCTCAGTTCCTCAGAATTGTTCAGTTGTTACCCGCTACTCAACCAGCACATAGCTATTGGCTAAGAGAGCCTGCATTCTGTGCCTGCTGTCAGTATAGGTACTGAAAGAAGTCACATAGATCCAACTTGACCTCAGGTGGAGGTGGAGGGGAGAGTCACCTGAACAAGGTCTGTGAATGATGTGATTGTGCGAATGATAACTTTATGCTTCCTTCCTTTCCTTCTAGGGCCAATGACTCCCTCTCCGCAAAACCCTCTCCTCTGGGTACTATCACAATAATCCTACACCTGTTCGTGGGTCTGTGGCTGGGTAACTGAAGCAATATTTCAACAAAAGAATATGTTTCTCAACATTTTCTCCCAGCCCTGGTATATAGCAGGAAACATTCACAAACATTTCTTATCATGAGTGAATGTAAATAAATGGATTTGAAGTCAATAGTTGAGAATTTGCCAAGGTGTTTTTGTTTGTTTGTTTTCATAGTGGCTCCCCAAATAAGGGTAGGGAAAGTTTGGAAGCAAATCCAATACTCATTGAAATCACAGACAATAATTTGGACAGGAACAAATTTCAAGATTCAAAAGGATGGAGATAGGGTGGAAATATGAACCAAAATTTGAAAGATGAAATTTAATGCTCAACCAAGCACCTTCAAGATGGGAGAGAAATGTGCAAATATAGCTAAATTTCCCTCGGCTATGTTATGTGTCAGAAAGGCTCATGCAATTCTAGGTGCACTTTCT
Source organism: Molossus molossus (assembly GCF_014108415.1). Taxonomy (NCBI): domain Eukaryota; kingdom Metazoa; phylum Chordata; class Mammalia; order Chiroptera; family Molossidae; genus Molossus; species Molossus molossus. The sequence goes on from NW_023425351.1 coordinate 19,317,525, forward strand.
ATGTTTCAACAGAAGCATACAAAAAAGAAGGAAGCAATAATTTTACTCTATTTTGAGATAATACTCTCTGGGCAGCCAGTTGACACAGAGATGTAGGAAATTGCCAGAGTGGTGAGTTTTAGAAACCTTGGCATAAGAGCCCTGGCTGGTGTGGCTTAGTTGGTTAGACATCGTCCTGTGCACCAAGCGATTGTTACTGGTTCAAGTCCCAGTTAGGGCACATGCCTGGGTCATAGACTCACAGCCAATCAATGTTCTGCTCTCTTTCTCTCCCCCCCTACTTTCCTCTCCCTTCTTCTCACTCTAAAAATCCATTTTAAAATCTTTTAAAAAATTAACTTTTGGTAGAAGAGGATCTAGTTAGTTTTGGTGAAGGCGACGAGAGGGCTGGAGGGCACTAGATAAATCTGTATAGGGCTGTATGCGGACCTGATGGATTACATGTACTCTGGTGGCTCCAGCAGATGGAACCAGAAACAGTACATTAAAGTTGCAAAAAGACAGGTTTTAGTTCAGTGTAAGGAAGAACTTTCTAGCAGAGTTGCCCCTGTAGGGGCAGGATGTGTGGGTTTCTCAAGTTGGATATAGTCGAGGGGTTGCATGGCCCCTTAGTAAATAGTTTCTACTGAGTTACTCGAGATACAGATCCTTTTGAACTCTGTGGCTGTGACTCACTTGCTGTGTTGTAAAATAAAGCCACCTGGCATGAAAGCAGAGAAAAGCAGCATGATGTCTCTAAAGGGGAATGGCCATCCACAGCCTCCATTTCACCAGGGCCTACGGGCCAGCAGTAGGCAGCTGTCCGTGGTGCTGGAAGGAGTTGCCCTGAGTAGGCAGTTGTGCTTCTCTGGGTTTCTTTCTCCTTGTTTGGGTATGTTTTAATATCTTCTGGATTTGGGGCTTTTCTGCTCTTTCTATTAACTATTAAATCTATTAACTACCTCCCCAATTCCCACACACATCAGGCTTTCACTAAAGCAAAGAGAGAAATGCACAGAAAATGTGTAAAAAAGCTGAGCTACCTGAGGCTTCCTTTGCCCTGTCCCAGGAAAACATGAATCTATTTCCTTTTTGAAGGTTAGGCTTTGTACGTAAAGTTAGACTGTTTGACTGGATTGATATTTAGAGTAGAAACCAATTGTTTTGAAACAATTGAACATATTTGTTTTTTGATTTATTTTATGCTTTCGACAGCACATACATATCCTGAGTAAAGATAAGAATCTTAGCCAGAAAATTACTTTTATAGTAGTGTGATGGTGATAAACCTGTCCTGTTCTCCACTCTCTATGTTTATTGCTTTTATTTGTATTGATTTTTGTTGTTGTTCCTTAGTTTTCCCCCCATCTATGAAATGGAGACAATAGCACCACTCCTTAGGGTCGTGAAAACAAGTTAATACATGTAAAGAACTTACAACAATGCCGGGTGCATACATAACAAATATTAGTGTTTTTATAGCTTGTGTTTGGTGTCCTTAAGACCACTCTCAGGTTTGGTAATTTGCCAGGACACACAGGACCCCGAAAAGTTGTTATGCTCACAGTTATGCTTTGTTACAGCAAAATCAGCGAAGGAAAAAGGTGCATTGGGTGGAGTCCAGATGCTCTGGACCATTTCTAAGCTTCCAGTGGAGTCACGCAAACAGCTTCATTCTCTCATCAATGATGTGTGACATGTACAAAGGGCCACCAGCCAGGGAAACACCCATGCCTTGGTGCCCAGGGCTTTGGGGGTGGGAGATCAGTTACATAGGCATACAGTGTGTGTGACTGACCTTAATGACTTGGTTTTCAGCTCCTCCTCCTCCCCGTCCCCACAAGAGGTCAGACTGATGCAGTGTGATCCAAAGCCCAGGCATACCAGAACATTCAGTATAAATCACACTGTCAGCATACCATAAAGCATGGCCCGAAGTCTCAGGTATACAGACACTTTATCAGGCAGGATACCCCAAGGGTTTTAGAGGAGAAAAGCAAGAGGCCATCCTAAAACCTTTGGAATATGAAGGGTTTGGGCAGCTCTGGCCTACTGAGCTAACTATTACTGCACATATTTGTAAATTTGCTTGCTTGTTTGAACAGCCTAGTTCAACTATTTTTTTTTCTTTTAATTCTCACCCAAGGATATGTTTATTGATTTTAGAGAGAGGGGGAGAGAAAGAGAAACATTGATGTGAGAGAAACTTCTGTTGGTTGCTTCCCATACTCACCCCAACCAGGAAACAAACTCACAACCCAGGTATATGCCCTGACCAGAAATCAAACCCAGAACCTTTTTGGTATATGGGATGATGCTCTATCAACAGAGCCACCCAGCCCGGGCTCAGCCATTTTCTTAATGTGTTGAACAATTTTCTTTTTAGTATTTGAAAATTTATTGAATGTCTACTATGTGCATAGCTCTTATAACTTTCTCTCTATAAGCTGGAAAATAATTTCAATTTCTGTCTATATTATAAACTCAGGATAGAAATGGTTATTGCTCCAATATGAATATACACAACAGAAACTAAAGATCACTACTGTGATTGCAATAATGGCAATAATAGTGTGCTCTATACATTTTAATGACAATTATATGTCAACGCTTTTTGTATATTAGTAGAGTCCTTATCAACAACTGTGGGAGGCAGGTAACAATTCTATTTTACAAGTGAGAGAATAAAGGTCCAGAGTTTTAAAACTCCTCAGCCAGTAAGGGGTAGAGTCTGTATTTACCATCTGATTCCAAAGCTCATGGTCTTAACGTCATGCATGACAGTTTCCTATGACTTTGAGAAACAAAGGCTCTAAAAGTATTTTGGAACAGTTAAAATCCAACAATATTCATTTGACTTTATACATCTCAAGATCCATAGAATGTTTGGATGCCAGGGCAGACTTCAGGCTAGAACACGTGTTCCTTTTACCAGTAGGTGAGTTTTTTGCAAAGAGGATTCCAAGATGCTTCTCCCCATAAAAATGTGGTATATAAGACTCAAAAGCAAGGAAAACAGAGCTACAAAAGGGGGGGGGGTTAAATAGTATTTTGAATGTCTTGATTAATGAGGGGAACATAAAGTCTGAGCACCCTCCAAGGTTTCAAAATTGTTGCCATTAGGAATTGTTTGTAATCATATCTTTTTTCCTTCCTTCCCCTATTATTAGATCTCAGTCTGTGGTAGAAGCGGGGACCCTGAAACATGAGGAGAAGGGAGAGAATGAGAACACTCAGCCACTCCTGGCTCTGGACTGAACCCCAAGTCACTCCATGTTCCCGTATATCGCCAGCCACTGGTGGTATCAGCCACCCAGGAGGCACGTGTGCAACTGACCCACACAGACACGTGCGTTCGGCTTGACACAAGGCTCTCTACTCCTGCCACCCAGTAATGATTGTCACCAGCCATTGGTCGGAGCAACCAAAGTTGAACAAAGACTTGAGAGATGCTTTTTTTTTTTTCAATGAGGGTACTGGATGGAAGATGAAGCAAGATAGTTATGTAAACAAGATTCCCCTCCCCTACATTTCTGGTATTCAATGAATTGAAAAGAGAAAAACTAAATTTGATGCACACACTGCATTAGAACAAGGATTTTTCTGAGGCATCGCATGGAGACCTTCTCCAGTTTTTGCAATTTAAGAGTGAGTGCATTTCTAAGTAGATACATCAGAATTAAATTGTGCAGACACAATTGTCAAGTTTAATGTAGTGCAGAGCCCCGAGACAATGGTATCTCCACTAATTTCCATCCTTATTGAATTATTTTCTTTGACCTCATCACCAGCATCAAGTTGTTCAGCCTAAGAGCATGTTTGAGGTCTGGCTATTTTCAGTTTGCTTATTTTTGATATCCTGCAAAAATGATTTGACATCACATCTTTTGTCAGGCTACCAGCGGATTATCATGAGCTGACTTTAAAAGAAGGCACACAATGTGAAATATGATTATTTCATCTTCGCAATGTAACTTCCACAGGCAATGCGTGTCTGCAGATGGGGGTGGGGTGGGGTCCCATTGGAAACACATGTCAGTGATTAATAAATCCGTTCAAGTTGCCTCACTTAGGTCACTACAGCAAAGACAAGTACCACTAAAGCAGTTAATGCTCCTCCCTACAACCTCCCTGCAACCGGTCAGAGGTGCAGAGACAGGGCCTGGCTGTTGCTGAGTGGGTAAGTATTCAATCTTGGAGGAAGACCCTTACTGAAAATAAGAGAATACTAGGAATGCAGGATGAAATGCCAAAGATCACTGTATTTTTTTGTCTATTCTCCTTAGAAATGGAGCCCCAACTATCCATTCAGAGGAAATTAGATAAAATTAAAGATATCATAAGACATGATATCCTTACTTGTGCCATGTTTCCCCAAACCTGCTATATGTTTTTAAATATCTCTTATTCTCTCAGCCTTCTGCATGACATGGCCATTCATTAGTATGACCAGTGGGTGTTTAATGTCAAATAAAAATATTTTAGTTGATAATGGGTAGTAAAATATGATTTTACATTTTAAGGACTTGGGAGGGTTAATTTGTTAGCTAAAAAATTAAAAGGAAAGAGGTGATTCAATTGGCCATTAATCACCCTTAATGGCTATTATTATTAATAATTTTTTTTCTATCGGTACATAATAATTAACAAAAGTAATTTTTGTATTCCACCCTTGCAATAAAATTGAAATAGAATTAAAACTATTTCTCAGCCCATTGCATCACAATATTAATAAAACCAATTCATTTTGTGTATACATTTCAAATATCAAAATAATATTGAAATAATTCTACCAATGCAGTGACTGAAACACTTTTATTATACACCATGACATAGGGAAGAAAGATGAAGAATTAAAGTGAATTAGAAAATCCATTTTATTACTTGGGTTTATAAGGTAGTTGTGAAAACCAAGTACTTAAAATGCTATTGGAGTCAATTATTGCCAACCCTTTGCAACAGTAATAACACTTCTGGCTTTTCAGTTGGCAATATTTAGAATCCTGTAGTGACCTGATTTTAAATACCATGTTATAATTACTAAGTTAAGAGCTAGTTTTTACTCCATTCCAAGATTTCATTACATGAATGTAAGATGATGGTTCAACAATGACACTAGTACTTTGAATGTCTTTGTGCGTGTGCAACATACATTCAAGAACCCAATTCTGCAAATGACATGAATGTTACCACACTGGATTGTATTGTCCTTTGTTAGTCATTTCCTCTGTTCAATAAATATGGAAGGACACAAACACCCTTTAATTTTTCAAGAGTTTGTTTTTTCTTCTGGACTTTGGTAATTAATTTTAGTATTTTTCCTCACATACTTCTTCATCCATTTTAGTGAGTTTTTGAACATTGGCAAAAAAGAAGGAAACACAAAATATATTTTGCAAACTCTTGTCCTGGAAGCTAATGTGCTTAAAGACAAGCAAAAAAGGTTAATTTCAATTTTAAAGAACTGTTTTTTAACTGAGATTAAAAAAAAAAAAAATCCTCCTTTGTCCTTGGATGGAAAAAAAAGCATAAGTGTTTCTCTACCTATTTACAAGTGGTATTTGCTAACCTCTGTGTCCTTTTGCCAGCATTTTTGTTCATATTGGCTTAAAATTCAGTGCATTAACATTGTTACACTCTTACAGCTAACATTTCTAGTTAGCTTTCATTTTAAAAACAAAATTTAATGCATTAGTGATCTACCAAATTAATGTCTTGGTCATCTTTGGATGAGTAGGCAAGACCATTTTTCAACAGTTATTGCTATGCTGTGGGTAATTTAAAAACTAAACCACGGATAATAATTGCTATTTCAAAGTGATGTCTAAATGGCAGAAGTCTCAAGCCAGGGAGCTGGAAGAGTCTTCCAAACTCTTTCAAAGAGGAAAGCGATCTCGACATCCTACACCCAGGACAAAGATCCCGGCATTACCGCTCTGCACTCAGCTACCTTTTGTATTTTCGCAAAATTGTTTGGGAATCCTCTCGAGGACGGTGCCATCCCCACAGGTCTGCAATAGGCAGTGACACCCTGGATTCCAGCCTCACGGGCAGCAAGGAGGCCGGGGGCTGGAGTCCTGGTGGCCACCTATCTACCGACCCCGAGAGAAAACTTTCAGTTGGAAAAAGTTACCTTTTTCCCCCAAGCTCTAACACTTGGCATTAAAAATTTTTACATGTGGCACTTTTATAACTCAATACAAAATGATTCCATGTCCCTTTTTAGTATAAATGCTTTCTCTTAGAAAGAAATGCCATTTGACAGTCTCTCCACCATTCACATGGTGAGGACAGAAATGAACATACTGGCTCTCGATGAAGAGAAACAAGTAAGTAGACTTAGTGGGCAGGGAGCTGTACAATTCATACACATTGGCATAATCTCCTGTGTTTTAGGAAAATAAAATGTTTTCTTTCATGAGTGTCTTTGCCTAAAAATAATTAAAAGAGGGAAGTCTGAGTTCACCAGGAAAGTTATCATTAAGCAGCTTGAAGTAAAGCATTTACACAGCTTGTCATTAAAATCAACAAAAAAGTGGTGGTATGTGATGACAAAAATCCTGTAGCTACCCTACAAAAATATAGTTGCATAGAAAAATTACAAGCTAAAGCAATCCATTCACAGTTTCTACATGTATTCTCGCTGTACACTGATCTAGCCTATTCTAAATGGAAAAAAAATATCTTTGGCTAGTAAGGTAGAAGCTCTCATGTGTTTACCTGAAATACAGGCACCAGATTGGTGCTGTCCTGGGATGAAATACAGCAGGGTATTTTCTAAGTGCACTGCAGCGAGGCAAATGTTCCCTTTAGTGTCTTCTAACCCTGGGAGGAGGTTTAGAAATTTTCAGGCTGCAAATCAAGGAAATTAAGGGCATTGGTGTTTGAACGTCTATCCCCACAGCCGAGGAGATAGAGGCAGAAAGGCAGCCGCTCTCCAGTGTGTCCCGAGCCCGCGCGACATGCTAAATTGCAGGCAGGCTGCGTCTCTGCTGGGGTGTCAGCTCCGGGTGCCACACGTCCACGATGAATATCAGCCGGAAAGACGCGGCGTCCTGCCACACCTCGTGCTCAAAGGAGTCGTCAAAGATGAGCACCTTGCCTTCTTCCCAGGTCCTGGAACAGAAAAACATGGATGCTTGCGATTCCGATGCTCGAGGATCAGAGCATGTCCACGAGCAGGAAGGCACGGCCATGAAAACCTGTGCAATGTGACCAGGTGACCGAACTACCAAGCCAGGGTTTAGTCTTTCCTTGGTGGTTAAGAAAGAATTTCAGGATTCTTACCACGAACATCAGTTTTAAACACTTAGCATTGAAGGTGTACAAAGAGCAGGAGACTGGTGATAAGGACATACTTATTCTTGTTAGAAACCCAGGCAAGGCTGGTTTAGTCAGGCAAGTGTTCAAATGCATGCCCCGGTGACCCATGCCCAGGCCGACGTCCTGGTCCCTGACGCCATGAATCCTCCCTGGTGGTTCAGAGATGAGTTTAGACCTACACACAGTGACTGGCCCTCTCGCTTCTCTATGTCCATAGGACACCTAGCAGGGTGTCTGTGTACCCCCAAATGATTCTCTTTTCAACCCATTCCATTTGTTAAAGCTTCATTTTGTGGAAGGGCAGATGAGATATATTTCTAATGTCATCTGTGAAGCAACTGGGTCATCCATGGAATATTTCCCATTGAAACATTCTTTAGAGCCGAGAGCACTACTTCCTGAGATACCTGCACTGGAGCTAAGATCTAAATATAGAGTTAGTCTAACTAAAGCAGTCAAGAGATGACTATGCAGTGGGTCATTTACACAATGCCTTTCAAATCCAGTGAAAGTTACCATGCTAATGTTCTCTTCTTTCTCAGATAGGTATTAACCGACAATATAGTGAATGCTAAGTTATGTTTTTAAAATAAAAAATTTTACTAGAAAATTTTCTTTAGATACTAGAATTCCACTCAAGAAGTTAAAATTTTATATTCTGGATTCACAAATAATGAAATTTATAGGAGGGAAAATGCTAGCTTGATTTCAAGTTACTACATTATCATAAGAAGTTTTCCTTAGGAAAACGATTTGTGTCTTCATGTTCATTACTAGCTGATTAATCAATATTAAATTAAGTAAGATCACATATTGCGGGTTTCTCAACCTTGGCACTATGGCCATTCGGGGCCAGGTAATTCTTTGCTCTGGGGGGCTGTCCTATGCTGTGAGCATCCCTGGCCTCCACCCACTAGATGCTAACAGCACCCCCTCAGCAACTGTGACAAAACTGTCTCCAGTCACTGCAAATGTGCTGGAGAAGGGGGGAGGCAAGTTCATCCCAGACATATTGAAGAGGAAAATCTCCAAATTTAAAATAACTAGTAAAGTAACAGACATTTGCAAGTTAAAAGTTCCTTGAAGTTGGAAACCAAACCTCTACTCCTGCTACCCCCTGTCGGCGCCCACCCCCACCTCCCACACACACCCTGTCGGCGCCCACACCCAGCCTATTGCCTGGCACTCAGTACACACAGGCTGCCCGGCTCTTTGCAGCAATTCCTCTGAGGTTCAGAGAGCTCTACTGGCGTCCCATCACGTGTAACAAAGAACAGAGATACAGGGATGCGCAAAAGTAGGTTTACAGTTGTTCATATGGAAAATAATACGATAATTAACTAAAATACAAGAATAAACTGTGTTTTGCATACTCACAACTGTAAATCTACTTTTGCCCAACCCTGCAAATAGACTCAGGAGAAATATATAGACTCAAATAAACGACAGACTATTTATTCATTACCATGCAATGACACACTTGAAAAGAAAGGCAAAGCTAAGGAAAGAAAAAAAAAATGACAAGAATAAAGAAGTGAAATGATCCATGGTTTATACATTTGATGGTCATTTTCTAGGTTTCACCGGTGGGACTGAGCAATATTAATGGCTGTCCCTGACAAGCATACAATATTGGCAGAAGCGAAGGGGCCGGGAGTAGTTTACTCAAAAGGGAAAGCCGTACACCCTTGTTCACGGCCGCATCACTCACAGCAGCAAAAGGTAAAAGCAGCCCAAGCGTCCGAGGACAGAGGAGTGGAAGAACAAAATGTGATATATACACACAGTGGAAGACCACCCAGCCTTAAAAAAGAAGTCTGCAATGTGGGTGACTCTTTAGGATATTATGCTCAGTGCAGTAAACTAGTCACAGGGGATAAATACTGTAATATCCCGCACACATGACATAGCTGGAGGAGTCAAATTCATAGACAGAAGTAGAATGATGGTGAGCTGTTGCTCAGTGGGCACAGAGTTTCAGTTCTGCAAGAGGAAGAGTTATGTGGGTAGATGGCGGTGACAACAGCATTCAACGAGTGTACTTACTACCACAAAGCTACATTAAAAATGGTTAAGATGAGCCCTGGCCGGTTTGGCTCAGCGGTTAGAGCGTCGGCCTGCGGTCCTGAGAGACCCGGGTTCGGTTCCCGCTAAGGGCATGTACCTCGGTTGCAGTTTGTCCCCGGCCCTGGTTGGTCGTGCGGGTGGCAGCCACTCGATGTGTCCCTTTCATGTCGATGTTTCTCTCTCTCTCTCTGTTCCTCTCTCTCCCTCCCACTCTACCTGAACAAAAAAATGGGAAAATGTCCTCGGGTGAGGATAAAAAAAAAAAAATAGTTAAGATGATAATTTTTTAATATGTACTTTATTACAAATACATAAAAAAGAGAGAGAACGGCAAAGGGGAGTGTGTGGTTGGAGAGAAAAGGGAGACAAGCCACAGCGTGAGGGAGGACTCATGGACTTGAAGGGAACCGGCTGGCCACCCTTAGCTCTCCAGTCCACCGTGTGACCCAGGGTGAGCTGCTTAGCAGATCTGCATCTGCATGGCTGATGTGAGGATCAGCATATGGTTGGCACATCACAGATACTCAATTAATGGTAGCAAATATAAAACGGAGGAAGAAAGAAAATATTGAAAAAATAGGGAAAACATAAAAGATAGAGGTGATAAGATTTAGCAGTGGTATAAATGCTACTAAAAATTACCTTGGTTATTCTTATGAATTGGCCTTCAATTCATAAGAATTGGCCTTCATCTAAGAAAACTGAACTCTTTCAAGGGGGTGAGATATCAAAAATATTGAAGAAAATCTCCCAAATATATTTTGTGATTTACACAAGTCATTCTTAGTTTTATTTTTGGATGGCAGAGAATTTGAAACCCACTTAAAATACTAGAAGTAATTAAAATAACAGAATAAGAAAATTCTAGGTTGCATAAAAAGACATTTTTTTACTAGAATCTAGGTCCAAGAAAGTAAAAGATTTAGAAATGCTTTATGGGAGAAAAATCTTGAACATTTCAGTCATGAATTTAAATTCCTTGTGAACGGGGCAAACTTCTGATGCTGGAACACGGCTGGCTCACGGACACCGGCCGGAAGGGCGACCTCAGGACCCGCTGGCTGTGGCTGTTCGGACATTCTGAGTGGGCGCGGACTGCTGAAACCACTACTGAAGCGGTTCTGTAAACAGGAATCCGGGAGGTATCCAGAGGGCTGGATCCTTTCGGGCCATCAGCCTCAGGGGAAGCCCGTCGAGCAGGCTTCCACTTGCCCTTCCGTTTTCTCTCACACATTTCCCAGCAACAGCAAAGATCCTCAACTACCTAATACGGATTCCGAAGCCTCGTCTCCTTCTGAACACTTAGGAGTGGTGTCTTCCCGTCACCGGCCAGAGCTAGATGACCGAAAGCGAACCCTAATGAAGCCGAGAGGGAGAAGCAAGGACAGCCGGCGCCTGGTGTGCAGACTGAGAGGGTGGGGGTTCAGGGGAGATACATCTCCCGCTGGGAAAGACTGGGTCAGGATAGCACAGGCGCCCGGCTCTCTCGGATAAAAAACAAAGGATCTCACTGCACTGTGAAGGGACGGGTTTTAGGCCGCTTGCTTGTGAGCAACGCTCCACGAACCCGAGAAGTTCCACGCGCGGAGGACACACGGAGAGCTCTCTGGAGAACAGGCTCCCACCGCCTTTCGTGGGGTTCAGGAAACAGGACTGGCGGTGGGGAGCTGCACCCCTTCCTGGACAGCCACCTCGACTTACTTCTAGAATGTCTTACTATTATGAGAAGAATGCCCCTTCCTGGTTTGCAGAAAGAGGCAAGAATCTCTGGCCACAAGACAAAGCAATATAAAATAATTCCTCAGTTTCTCTAGTTATTATAATTATAAATGATGATATAATGGTGGTAGCACATACACAACAAATATAATTGTGTCACAGAATTACTATCAATATTAATAATGCTAAGTAATGATGCTAGGTGCTTACACAGTCTTTCACCTAAAACTATGGATCTTATCTTAGTGAATTTTGCTAAAATGTCCTCAGGTGGGCAAAGGACATGATTCTAATCTTCCAGGAAAGAGAACACAAGCAAGTTCAGGTGTCTGCAGTGATACTGTGATCTCTGGAAGAAGCAGAAAGTCACTAGGCACGTTTTGCTTCATTATAGCCCAAGCCTTCAGCTCAAGGTCACAGCGCCAGGGGATGGCTCAGTGCCAGGAGATGCTATGCTAAGGGGTCTGTTTGGTATTGAAACAGGCTGAGTGGAATGCAAAACAGGGTCAGAGTTCAGCAACAAGGATACTTAACACCGCTCTTATGAATTCTGATCTAGTGAAATTCCTCAATCCAACTTCATTGGAAATTCTGGAACACAGTGGCATTGAAATGTAGGACTGCATTATCCCCACTTCTTCTCTCTCTCCTCCTAACACATACGAACAGAAACACACACACACACACACACACTCTCTCTCTCTCTCTCTCTCTCTTTCTTCCTATCTCTCTCCCTCTTCCCCTCTCTCCCCCTACCTACCTATCTGGACAAAGCATTTTTCTGGAAGCTAGACACCTGTGTTCTTGTTCTGACTGCTGCTAACTAGCCACATGACTGTGACGGAGCGCTCCACCTAGGGGCCTCAGTTTCCCCATCTGTGCAGTGACAGAGGCGGACATGATGGCTTCTGAGGCTCCTTTCAGCGCTTAAGTGCTAATCCTCTGAGCCGAGCTGTTGGTTAGTGCTGCAGTCCTCGTGTTACACTGCATAGGACATACTAATAAGCTTTCCTCTGAGAAATGGGCATGGTATTTGCGATTTTGTTTAACGTCAAGATATTGATGTCAACAAAAGACGGCTGGCCGCACAAAGAATCTTTCTGAACAGGCTGTGTATATATGCACCGCTCGGCTATCTCACATGTCACGGGGAGAGCCATCCCAGCCAGGCCGCACGGGGCTCCTCTCCACGCAGGCCTGGGAGCCCGCCCCACGCTGCTATCCAACCCCGCTGCCTCTCCCTGTAGCTCTGCCTTCCTCCTCTCGGGCCCAGGCCAACCAGGCGCAGAGGGCTCTGTAACACAGCCATGGAAGCCGGAAAAGGAGGACAAAGGGAAGGAGCAAAAACCTCACGAGGCCACGTTGATAGGATGCTTCCGCCCTCTTTCCCTCCCCTGTACCTGACGCCAGGGTACGGGTTTGGGGAGGGACAGGAGAAATGGGGCAGTGTTGTGCTGCTGTACCCCTTCCTCCCAGCCCCAGGCCTATCAAATCACAGTCCCCATCTGTGTCGGCACCATTTCATCACCAGCCCGCCCCTCCCACCCGCCTTCCTCCCTCCCCTCCTTCCTAACTCCTTAAAGCCCCACCCTCGTCCCCGTGAGACCACACTCCAGGGTACAGGAACCCCTCCAATGTTGCAGGAGTGCTTGGTCTCACTCCTTGGCACGTCGGGACAAGCGTCCCATGTCTGCAGTAATCAGACAAGAGAACAACAGAAGCTCAAATACACCAGGTGCACGTGTGAGTGAGGACTTCGTAAACACAGCTCTGAGTGCATTTCTATGGATTGCGTCCATACTCAAAACCACACAGAGACATACTCTTATTTTTCCCATTCTGTGGATGAGGAAATTGGGGCTTAGAGAGGTTACGCACCTTGTCTAAACCTATATTTAATAAGAGGAAAAGCCAGGATTCGAACCTGGTCATGTGACTTTAGTGTTCTTGATTTGCTTTCATGAAGATGCCTGATGCTAAAACGTGAAGCAAGAACTCAGGATGCATTTCCCATAGAGACAGTATTATAAATAGTCATGGTTCCAGAGCCCTATTAATAAAGATCATGAGTTACAAGCTTTTGGGGGATGGCCCAAGAGCCTCCGCATCCTTTAATATCCCATGGGAAAGTGGATTCCAACTTTCAGTTTGACAAACAAATGTTTGGATACAATTCATTTTCAACGTGGGAACTGCCATTCCCTGTGGAGGTGTAGATATGTAACTGTGCCTAAAAATAGCCACAAACATACCACGCTTACCAGAACAGGGGTTAAAGCTTTGTTGATGTTTTTACTCACCAAGTTGTTCAAAGGAAAGGAAGAAGAGGACGAAATGTTCCTAGTCAATAACAAACCTTCAGAAACATCCACTAAAAATGCCTATACTCCCAGAAGGGCAAGCAAGAATGGCGACCTATAGGTGGAAGGCGACTATATTTTGTGAAACAAATTATGATTTCAGGGAAACTAGCACAAATAAAAAAAAATAAAACAACGAAGAAAACCCTACCTCCTCTCGGACAACGAGCTCTGGAAAACTGCTCCCTGTCGCCTGGCCCAGGGAGGCCTGTTCCTGGTAGACGCGTCCTCTGTCCACACTGATAGTACTTCCACAGTAACAGCTAGAACTTTCGGGTTTCCTGTTACAGACTTCCTGTCCTCGGAGTCCATACCCTGTCCACTATCAAGAGAGCTAGCTTTTTTTCACTATGGGCATTACACACTTCTCTAATTGACACACTTCTTTTACGAAAAACACTATTTTTGTCATCAAGTACTTAGCCTGGCCCAACCACACTCGAGTTGAGGATTATTGAGGACGAGAATGCAGCACAGCACGAAGCAAGAACAACGGGAGGGGCACGGAGAGGGAGCTGACCAGCCCTCGGGATGAGGCTGAGAGGCACCCGTGCCCACCAGCTCTGCTGGGATGAGAACACGAAGCATTTCACTCTCCACAAAGTTGCCTCCCTGGCCCAATAATAGGTAAGTGGGTGGCAAGTACTTTCAATAATCACTGTGCCAAATACACCGTCTGCAAATTATTGTTAGCAGCGGGTACTTACTGTCACATGGAGTAGCTGTCCTGCAGTACAGGGGACATGGGGGGCTGCTAAGCTAACATTCCCTTTCAACATTGCCCTCCGAGCGAGCTCCAGGACAGGGCTTCCAACCCTCCCCACCTCTGGCAGGAGAACACAGTTAACCTACGCACCTCAACCTGGGAAGAGGGGCGGCAGCTGTCTCCTTGGCCGAGCACAGTCACCAGGAGTTTGCTGGGAACCTGGGTGACAGCTCCCCCTGCGGGTGTGCTGCTGAGCAGGTCTCCCAGCCTCACTATTGCACTTTGATCCCTTGAATTCTCGTTTGGACCTCGGCACCGTCCTGCTCCCCCTCTAGACTGCCCCCCGTCCTTTCACCCGGGGCTCCCTCCACCTCGGGCCTCTGATGGCCAGGGTCAGTCCCATACACTTTCCCTCTCCCCACCTGTTTCCAAGTGGATGTTTTATCTAGGAAATTTCCCCCAGGTATCTGTAAGCATTACAGACAGAAAAGTTAAAAACAGATAAATGAATAGGAGGCAGAAGGGAGGGGAGCAGAGCCAGAGCAACAACAAGTTCAAACCCTGAGGTAGAGCTGAGGACGAGGCCTGGCGCTCTGCTCTCTTCAGGCCGCAGGTCCTACCTGAGCTCCAAGGAGTCGGCCTTGCCCACCTCTGCCCTCCCCAGCATCCCCCGCCTCCTCCGAGTTTTCCCTGGGCCCCCTGCCATGTCCCTGCCCCTCTTCCCTTTGGCAGAAACCAGGAAGACACTAACTGAGTTCCCAGAGGCCTGCCGGATCCATTCCACCTCGGAAGAAACGGTTCTCGGCTCAGCCATCTCTGACTCCTCCTCCGGGTCCTCCCAGCTCTGCCCTCTGCTGCGCCATCACCCTGGTTCTCCGTTCTCTTCACACCTTCTCAAGGCAGATGTGCCCACGGGGCCTCTGCTTCCTCTAGAACCACCTGCTGGGCCTGCCTTTCAAACCTCTGTGTCCACACCTGACTTCTCTCCTGAGCTCCAGGCCACTACATCCAGCAGACTCCTGGACATGTCTACTGTGTTCCAATAGCAACTTAAATAAAACATATACAAACACTGAGCTCAGTATCTATTCCCCTGAACTCCTCATGCCTCCCAAGTTCTCAATATGGGCCAACGCATCAACACCCCTGCAGACTAAAACAAAACCCCCAGGTCAGCTGGACCTTCTCTGCCTTGTATCACACACACTCAAGATTCACTTGAGCAGATCTTTTAAAAAATTTTTTTAATGTTTTTATTGTTTTTTTAGAGAGAGAGGAAAGGAGAGAGAGATAGAAACATCAATGTGAGAGAGATACATCCATCAGCTGCCTCCTGCACGCCCCCGACTGGGGATCGAGTCCGCAACCTGGGCATGTGCCCTGACTGGGAATCGAACTGGGACCTCTCAGTCCATGGGATGATGCTCAATCCACTGAGCCACACCGACTGAGCACTTGAATAGATCTTCAGAACATCTCCTGCACCTGCTCTTTACTTTCCTTTTCTTCCCAGCATCCCAATTCCAGCTCTCCTTGCGTGGGCCACTGTGACAGTCTGTTAACTGTTCTTCCCACCCCCCACATAGAATTCACCCATGGCTTCCAGAATCACTTCCTAACTAAGGGCTGATCCCGTTCACTTGATATCAGAGCCCTCTAGGATCTAGCTTCTAACCCCTTCTTTCACTTTCCATCCTTATTCTATAGTACTGCTAAAGCATTTAAAGAAGGAGGCCATTGCATCGAGAGGGTGCCAATGTGTTGGTGGTGGCCTTCATAAGCAAACCAATACCTAAGCCTGAGTCAGTGCACTTGAATCTGAGAAAGTACAAGTTACCAACCAATCGCAAACAGCCACCAGCCTTTCCCACATAAAGCAACAGCAATGCTAGTACCAGTCAAACAATTTCTTTCCTTTGCTTCAGCATCTCCTCTAGAGCTGTCAGTGGAGTGCTCCTAACTGTCTTTGGTTTTATACTGCCTGATTCGGACTGATGTATGCTCATATAAACTCTTGAAAATGTTCACGTGCATTAAGTTACATTTTAACAGTAGCTATACCCTTGATTGCTGAAATCCCTCAATATTTCTCATTTATGGCTTGTCATTTTTGCTTCTATGACTTTACAGAAGCTAGTTCTTCAGCTGGGAATACACTTCTCACGATGCTTTCAATATCCAAATCCTTCCTGTCTTTAAAAATCACCTCTGACAAGATTCCCAAACATCAGCAGTAAATGAGCAACCTGCCCATTGACCCATCTGTAGCATTTTTATTTGTGCCTCTCTTATGACTCATGACATTCGAGCTTGTGTTATCTCCCTGATTAGACACGCCTGGCTCCTCTCGAACCTCCCACAGCACTGCGTCTCCTGCACCAGGCCCAGGCAGCTGGCATCTGCCAACCACTACACGGATGACTCCCGAACACCCACTGCCATCAGTCAGTCCTCTACCGAGGACCCCAAGAAATGTCTAAGAAGACCAACAACTGAGTTTCTGCTCTCCAGGAGCTACAGCCTACTCACAGAGCTGAGGCTAATATAAACTAATAAATAAAAAGCAACTGAAGACAAAGAATAGCATTGCTGAGAATATATACCATGTAAACGCTAAGAAGCCAGAGAGAGATTCCTTTTCCTGAAACTACATTGGATCTCAGGAATAGGTGTCATTTGGCTGGGAGTCCCAGGCGAGGGAGCGACAAGATTAGGACTAGAAAAGGCACGGGGAGAAGAGCCCTCACATCACATTCCTGCTCAGGCCAGGGCCTGGGCTAGGCCCCTCGTAGGCATCCTTTCACTCGATCCGCACAACCGTCCTGCAAAGCACATGCTATCACTACCAACTGTACAAGCAAGCAGGCTGAGGCTTGAGGGGATTAGGCAACGGGCCAAGGTCACATGAATTAGGTGGCAGGGCTGGAATCTGAACAAGGTGCCCACTTCCATGGCACCATGCTGACTCCTCTAGAGCAAAACCTAAACATCACCAGGGTGTTTTCTTCAGGAAGAGGAGTCTTTGTATTGTGGAATAAGAGTCTCGACTACCACCACCCACCCCAGTCTCCATCAGTTGCAAAGCAAGAGAAAGTATCCAGCTGAACGTAGCTTTGTGGTAATTAACACCCACCCTCTGAGGTGATGAATAAGAAAAACCGGTGGGAGCAAACGTACTTGGTTTCGTTGGCACACCGGATCCTGCAGCCTTCCTTGGGAATCACCAATCCCAGGTGCATTCGGAGCCTGCAGTTCGTGGGCCCCGTGTGCGGCCACACGTGAGTTCCTGGGTGCATGACGGAGTATTTGATCTGTGCAGAAAATATAACACAGCGTTCTTCCACTTATCAAGCAGTGGGGGAATTGCTAAATTAAAGTGACAGTACAAAATTACTGTCAGTTTGGATTAGAGCCTTTGTAAGACTCAGAATATTCTCCTCTGATTTCTTTGTGAAGGAACTAAAAATAAGTATTCCCTTTTTCCACAAAGCTATACACACCGAACATCTTCCACCCTCAATTCTGACATCAACTACATGAAATTCTTTCATTAAAAGAGAGTGAAAAAGAGGCATACGGGCCCTGGCCAGTTTGGCTCAGCAGTTAGTGCGTCGGCCTGTGGGTTCGATTCCGGTCAGGGGCACATACCTCGGTTGCAGTTCAGTCCCTGGCCCTGGTTGGGGTCGTGAGGGAGGCAACCAATCGATATGTCTCTCTCAAATCAATCTTTCTCTCTGTCTCTCACCCTCCCACTTTATCTGAAGATAAGTGGAAAAGTAGCCTCGGGTGAGGATTTAAAAAGAAAAAGAGGCATCTGTTGTGCCAAAGAAAACATAGATCAGTGGTTCTCAATTGTCCTAATGCCGTGACCCTTTAATACAGTTCATGTCGTGGTGACCCCCAACCATAAAATTATTTTCAATACTACTTCATAACTGTAATTCTGCTACTGTTATGTCTTAGGCGACCCCTGTGATAGGGTCGTTCGACCCCCAAAAGGGTCGCGACCCACAGGCTGAGAACCGCTGATATAGATGCTTCTTTGTAATCACCAGCATCCCCTCATTGCTATAAGCAAGTGTGCTCCTCCCAGCATTGAAAACACTCTTGGTACCTGTCCTCTTCTGCATCCTGTTGTCTCCGGGAATTTGTCTAGCAAAGAACAGGTTTTGGGAGCTCCTTTACAGGCATTTTCATTTTTTCTTCCTGGAACAATAAATGATAAAGGGGTTGTTAGGAATCAGCCACAGCAAAGCTCTGAGCGTCCTGCTTGGCCACATGTCCTCTGTACCGTCTCCTCACTGTGGGAACGAGAAGGCTGCAGGCACATGAGAGGACGGCGCGCTTTGTCCAGTAGCGGCTGTTTCAGAGTAAGAGCTGGGACTCTCCACGCACTGTGGACTCCCGGGCTAAGGATGTCTCGCTGGACAGAGCATGAGTCCACAGTTGTTGGCCCCGCTGTGGAGGCAGAACAATGGCCCTTTCCCAAGGACGTCCACATCGCAAGCCCAGAAACCTATGGAGAGGTTGTTACACAGAAAGAGGAAATAAAAGTTTCAGAGGACATTGAGAGTTCTAATCAGTGAACCTTAAAATACAGAGATTATCCTGGATTAACTGGGCCCAATGTAATCACAGGGTCCTTAAATGTGGACGAGAGAGGCAGAAGAGTCAGGGTCCGAGTGATACGGAATGAGAAGCA
The DNA here is from genome assembly GCF_014108415.1 of Molossus molossus. NCBI lineage: Eukaryota > Metazoa > Chordata > Mammalia > Chiroptera > Molossidae > Molossus > Molossus molossus. The sequence goes on from NW_023425351.1 coordinate 19,336,381, forward strand.
CTTGACGGGCCGTTGCTGGCTCCGACGAAGGGGAGGGCGACAAGCCAAGGAATGTGGGCAGACTGTAAGCCGGGCCTCCAGAAGAATACGAACGTGTGACACTTTGATGCTAGCCCAGTGAGGTCTACTGTACACGCCTGACTTCCAGAACTCTCAAGGGAATAAACTGTGTTATTTTAAGCCACTAAGTTTGCGGTAATTACTTACAGCAGCCCCAGTAAACTAATACGACCTACTGCCAAAGGGGGGAGGGGGCTTGTATTTCTAACTTAAAAATGCATTTCTAGGACTATACTAAAGAATTACCTACACAATATTTTAAATTGGAATTTAATGTATTTTTCATTATATCGATCATCCTTTATCTATGGATAAAAAATAGGCTTTGAATGAAGACGGGAGGAGGTCTTTGAGAGATAATGTTTTCTGAGTTACTGGGTCAGAAAGAGATTCTGGGACATAGTGTTAAGCATCCTAGGCTATGCAAATTTCATCACCTACAAAATCGCTATTTCTTAGGGAAGATGTGCTCAGGAACGCACACAGCATCACTTACTCTCACGGAAGAGTAAAACAATGAATGGAGTTTTTAAAAGATAGAAACATTTTAATTTCCTATTCAAGATTCCTACAAAGGAATGATACATCTAAAGCTGAGTTTAAGTTTATTTAATGAATGCTGGCTGTGTCCTAAGATAATCATGCACTAAGACTGAGTAATAAGAAATGCAATGTAAAGGTGTTCTCCTCAATCAACTGGAGCTCAGCACTCTAGAAAACAGCATCTATACCTACATCAGCTTTTCCTACTCTTATATGTTAGTTGCTCTTTTCCCTTACTAATGGAGTACCCTAAGTGAGTTAAATGTTCAATGTCAGTTTTTATAAACAGATTCCTGATAAGAGAAAAGCGAAATAAGCCCATCAGAGAAAGACAAATATCACATGATCTCATTTACTTGTAGAGTATAAAGAACAAAATAAGCTGATGGACAAAATAGACCCGGAGACACAGAAGTAGGGTTCAGACTGGCAAACCTCAGAGGAAGGGGGAGGAAAGAGATAACCCAAAGAACTTATATGCATATATGCATAACCAATAGACATAGACAACAATGCTGGAGGTGGGTGGGGTGCGGGATCAGGAGGAGGGTGTCAGTGGGGGAAAAGGAGAAACATCTGTAACAAAAATAAATAAATTAATAAAAAATAAAAAAAATGTGTTCATAAAAGTAAAAAAAAAAAGAATAAATAGATTCCTGTGGAAGTTATCATAAAGTATTTTCAAACCGTAGCTTTCCATCCTTCCTCCGTGCAGGACCTGGGACAGCCTGGCAAGACGCCCCAGTTCCGGGTTCTGTGCTGTCCAGCCAGCGCGTAAGTGAAGCCTGGTGGCTTAAGGAGCAACCAGAGGTGAGTGGACTTCCCATGGGCACGGGCGGGAGGGCTGAGCACAGGTGACCTGGAGAACAGGTGCATCTTACCTGGATTAGGTAGTGAATGGGTAACTTAATGAATGTGTCACTAGAATTGCCACTTGTTCAGGACCGGATGAGTGAGCACCTCTAGCCACATAAATCTTTTCTAGTCTGCAAACACAGGTTCTGTTGGGAAGAGCCGTGTAGTAGAAGTTTGACGTTCGTGGATTGCCATTGGGCATTTCAACTGTTCACACGTGATCACGAGGGCAGGGCTGCCACAGTTCCGGGCACCAGGCACCGCTCCCCATGCTTGGAAAGGTGCACGTGCTGCCCACACCGCCGGGTCGGAGCAGGAACGCCCGCCCAGCTGGACCCAGAGTCCATGTTCTTGACTGTGACCTACGGCTGCCTCTCCACTACTGTTATTATTACACAACATAGGATTATTACAGAATAAGAACACTTAGCACTAACATTTATTGAATAACTGAGTCAGACCTTTCATAAGAGCTATTGATCCTCATAACAACCCCAGACTTTGGGCACTATTTTAATGGCCATTTTTCAGGTGAGGAAGCTGGAGCTCAGAGGTTCTGGAACATGCCACCACACAGCCAACAGGGTGCAGCAGGCCCCCACGCCGGGATGGCTGGTCTCCAAAGCCTGTGCTGTAGGCACGTCTGTCCCTTCACTGCAGGGCGGGTTGGAAGGCAGCTGCGCAGCAAACTCAGCCCGGGAGGAAACTGTCCGCAGCCGAGCCCCGTGAGGCTTTGCTGCTGTTTCATTATTTCTTACCAAACTGGAAGTAACTCTTATGTTACCAGCTTTGTTTCTTTGGGCAGCTGCCCTAGAACGAGATCTAGCTGCCCACGCAGACCTGAAAGAATCAAATGAATTTTTCATTTACATACGAGTACACTTCATGTGAGATGCACGGAGCTGGCGGCTTTAAAGGCCCGGGGTTGTATTCTACAGCTAGGACGACAGCACACTCGTCTGTGTGTCCCGCTGATCAGCCGACAGTGGCTACTTAGGCACTGTGTTGAGAAGGAGTCAGAAGTTCAGCTCAAGCTCATTCAGAAAGGGAACTGGGGTCAGGCAGCACCATCTCCTACAGGCTCTGGGGGAAAGAACGACTGCACGTGTGCAGCATGTTTGCTAACTGTATATTTTGGTGCTCACTGTTGGGGATAATTAATAAATTCAAGCAAAAAAGATGTTCCATAATATTCACATAGCAATCTGAAAACTTATCTGTGGGGAAAATCACTATTTATATTGTCGATTCTTTCTCCAACTCAAAAAAGTTGATTATTTAAAAAGGAATAAATATACTTCAATACTGAGTATATTACTTAGAGATTTACCACAATTCCCAATTACCACTCGGATAGAAACAAAATTTGCAGCCATACCTTCAAGGCCTTCAACAATCCAGCAGCACCCTCTTCTAACTAGATTAGACAACTAAATTGAATATTCATCCGTTTCTTTGTCTGACCTGAGCTCTCAGTGTGTCTAAAACCCTGCCCCCCTACCCCCCCCCCCCCCCGCCTGCTCCCGCCCCACCTGCCACAGCATTCTCTCTCTCCTGGCCCTGAGTCAGCGCATCTGCCTTCAGAGTCCCCCCTGCTTCTGTCAAGCTATGACAGTACCTGCCTTAAGGATTCTTTAAACTATAAACTTGTTTCCAGAAAGCGGTGTACCCAGATATCAGTCCATAGTCTTAAGTGCTTTTATTAATAAAGAAGACAGAATGAAGTAAGTTTACTAAGGCATTCCAACTGAAAACTTTAAAAGAATAATAAAATGAACAGTTAAAAAAAAAAGAAACAAAAGAAGGAAGAAAAATACAAAAGCAGGAATTAGATGGGAAGTAATTTTATGAGATTTTTAACAACATAATTTCACTCTGTCAAACTTAAGAAATAAAAAATATGCAAATTTCATTCAACTGGAAAGAGGATTTAACAATGCCAAGAAAGTGAAAAATATTGTAAGAAAACTACTCTTAATAATTCATGGAACTCTGAGAAGGACTCTTTTTTAAAAATGATTGTTAATCCCTGGTATCTCTATCAATGTTGATGGTTCTTTTAAACCTATAGCCCTTGTAGACTTATAAACAGCTATCTTATTAATAAGTCCATTTTTTGGTTTGGACTTTTCAATTATTATTTCAAAAGAAACACATATTAATTATAGAAAATAATAAAGGGAAAAAATAATTAACGAAAAATCAGGTATAATCAAAATGTGAAAACTTACAAGTCAATCAATACTGTATGATTCTACTTATACGAGGCATCTAAGTGGCCACATCCACAGAAACAGGAAGTGCATGGTGGTCACCCAGGGCTTGGGGAGGGAGAATGGGGAGTTGTTAATAGACACAGAGTTTCTGTTTTGCAAGATGATGAAGTTTCAAAGATTGATTGCATAATATGAATATACGTACTTAACACTATCAAATATACACTTATAATTGGTTTAGATGGTAAATATTAGGTTATGTGCCACAATTAAACATTTTTTGAATATGCATAAACTCAGTCAAAAGGTTGCCTCCAAACAAAATGTCTTAATTATTTATTTTCTTTTCTTCTTTTAAATCCTCATGCAAGGATATGCTTTATTGATTTCAGGGAGAGAGATCGATGTGAGAGAGACACATCCATAGATTGTCTCCCACATGTACCCCGACTGGGGTTCAAACCCGAAACCTGGGTATGTGCCCTGACCAGGAACCCAACCTACAGCCTTTTGGTGCATGGGATGACACTCCAACCAACGGAGCCACCTGGCCAGGGCTATTTTCTTTCTAGGGCTATGCCCTATAATGCTGTACATAATTCAACTTCATCAAGCAACTGTTTTTAGCAGAGACTGTTTCTGGAAATTGCTGTCAGGATGCATGCTGTTCTGAAGCATGTTCTAGGAGGCCCAATAACTTCTATGAAGCATAAGGATGCTAATGAAACTGCGGCATCAGGTGAACTGGTCAATGCTTAAGGCCAAAACAGTGGGCTCATTTTAGGGAGATGTTAATAGATAAAACTAGCATATTATCCACATATTGACCTTATTGCTCCATTTAGAAAAATCTTGTTGGTGAAAAGCTGATCGTCACTTGAAATCATGTGATCTCTCTTCTGATGTATGTTTCCTGGAAAACATCACTGAAGCAGTTTTCTCTTACGTGTAAAGCATTCGGAAGCGTAACTGAGATTGTGCCTATTTGGCCCTTAATGTAAACCATCTGCTTATCATCCTCTGTTTCCTTCGTGTGCTGAAGCTGGGCAACACGGGCTGTTTAGTCTCCAAAATGGGTTAAAGCTGATGTTAAGCCAGCTTGCCCTGAATTTTCAAGAAGAGAAGTGGAAAGAGACTTTAAGATAAAATTCAATGCTTCTCATTTTAAGGGTTGATATACTAACATTGAGCACACAAGCTACTGGAGCCCAGTCTATGTGCCTTTGCCTGAGTTCAGCTCAGGGAATCTGAGTGCATGTGAACCACTGCTCAGTCTTGAAGCTCAGGTGCCAGTAATTATTGTCCTGTCACTGTGGTGTGTCATCCTCTCCGACAACTCTCACCCGCGGTGACATCATTTTGGCATGCAGCACTATCTCTGTTTCCCACGAGCAATGAGGTCGGGGACGCTCCTCTCCAAGGCGCTGGTGAGCACCTGGTGGCTCTGCAGACACGCTGCTCAGCCAGTTACTGTTACATGTCATTTACCAGAAAAGATCAGGAAAAGCAGAACACTATTTTACATTTATCCAAATACACGTGTGAGTATACACACATGTGCACACATATATTTACACACACAAATAAGTGTTCACACATAGTTTTAAAAAACAATAAATGGCCTTGGCAGGGTTAGAGCGTTGGTCCACAGACCGAAGGGTTGAGGGTTTGATTCCAGGTCAAGGGCATGAGCCTGGGTTGCAGGTTCAATCCCTGGCCCTGCGCAGGGTTGATGGATATGTCTCTCACATCAATGTTTCTGTCCCTCCCTTCCACTTTATCTAAAAATCAATGAAAAAATATCCTCGGGTGAGGATTAACAAAAATAAAAATTAAAATTAAATACAAACTAAAACATTAAGAAAACCATCCATGATTTGGAGAATCCCGGCTCCGGGAAGTGCCGCCAGACTGGCGTCCGCTTGCGGGAAATGGCGGGCTCAGGGGGCCCTGGGAGTCGGGCTCACCTTGCTGCCACAGGGTAAACTGGCTCCAGTCCCCCTTCTCCCTCAGGTTTTCATCTTCGGGCAGGAAGAGGCCTTTGCTTCTATCCATCACCGCGAGGCCTTCGTCTCGGATCAACTTCCAGTTTCTTTCTAAGGACTAGAGAGGAGATTTGGGTTTTACTGCACTGAAAATATGTCAGGTAGGACACCTTATAATGACTCCCAGCTTTTCGTTTGTCTGATTAATCGAGTAATTAAATTTTACTCACATTATCTTTAAAAAAATTTTTTTTATTGATTTTGAGGGAAGGAGGGGGAGAGAGAGAGAGAGAGAGAGAGAGAGAGAGAGAGAGAGAGAGAGAGGAGCATCAGTTGCCCCCTACTGGGAATTGAACTGGCAACCTTTCTGTGCACAGGATGACGCCCAACCAACCCAGCCACACAAGCCAGGGCAGCTCACATCATCTTTATCATCCGTTGGTGGATATTCAGGTTGTTTCTATATTTTGGTTATTGTGAACAATGCTGCAATGAACATGGGGTACAGATACTGCTTCGATATGCTATGTTCATTTCCTTCAGATACATACCCAGAAGTGGAATTGCTGGGTTATATGGCAGCTCTATTTTTAATATGTTGAGGAACCTCCGTACTGTTTTCCATAGTAGCTGCACCAAACTTACTAATTTTATACTATTGATTTGTGTCAAAATCTACAGCTGCTCCCGTACCCACCCTGCTTTGTGCTGGTCACCTATACATAAATAATTCCAGCACTACTTCATCCCAAGTAGGTAATTCATAAATAGCAAGTCAAAGATTTAACTTCAGTAGATACTCAAAAGTCTTCAGTTTGGCAGGTCCGCCGAGTGAGGGAATATAGTGGTTTTCTCAAGAATGCCAAGACCGTGGAAAGAGAAAAATGCAGTCTAGATATACACATCTTCTCTAAAACACATGAATCACCTATACTCCCTGCAGCTACTGTAGCTTGTCCAAGTTGCCAGATAGATCTGTTAGATTCTTGTTAAATTGTCATACAGAAGAGAGGAGAATTACCTCTCTAATACATGAAATTACTTTCCCAATGAGGTTATTGGCACCTTACAGGCAGGTTTTTCTCCTCCTCCTGGTATTTTAGAAGTTTCTTTCACTTCTTTTGAAAGCAAAATTTAGAGGCATCTTTGAAAGGAGCTGATCTTTTGTTACTAAAATAGGGCACAAAGCCCTAGGCAAAATGTTAAAGTAATTGCATCACTAAATAAAATTTTACTTAGGCCCTGGCCGGTTTGGCTCCACAGTTAGAGCATCGGCCTGCAGTCCAGAGAGACCGGGGTTTGGTTCCCGCTAAGGGCACGTACCTCGGTTGCAGTTTGTCCCCAGCCCTAGTTAGGGTCGTGCTGGAGGTGGCCACTCGATGTGTCCCTTTTGTGTTGATGTTTCTCTGTCTCTCTTCCTCTCTCTCCCTCCCACTCTATCTGAACAAAATATTGAAAAGTGTCCTCGGGTGAGGTTTAAAAAGAAAAAAAATTTTACTTGGGAGCAAGTCGCTTTTGTGTGTGAAATGCTGTCATTCCTGCCCCCCTCACCTCCTCTCCATGTCTCCAGGGAAGTGTTGCTGATGTACTTTTCCATGAGCAGTGGTGATATTTAAAGAACATTTTTGTGTCCTTTTTTTATACATAGCACCCAGGGGTTGGGTGACAGGTTCACACTCAAAAGAGACACTGCAGCAGAAGGGTCTCCCTCGTCCCCAACTTGAAACTTGTGCTATGAGGCCATGAGCTTGCTCAATAGAAGCCAAGGATTTCTAGATTATTTTCATTATAAAATAGCCACTCATCATTTTCTCTTTCAGGTTCCGTACTTTGTCATAGGATGCTACAACTGGAAGGACCCATCGTTAATGAAGTGGAAACTTTTTCACCGCAGGGTGATGGAACAACTCTTGGCGTGCCTAATGAGCTCCACATCTCACAGTCTAGTGGCCAGAAGTCGTTCTGCGCCCCCTTGACTGTTCCTCAGGCACCTGCAGGAGGGGAGAGGTGAGGGGTGGTGGCCCTGGGGACGCTGCTCCCCTCTGGAGCATGAGTGATGGATGGCTCCCCCGGCTCCGGTGCAGGGGTTTGAGGCACCGGTCAGGCTGGGGTTCTGGTGTGCACAGTCCTTGGAGAACAAAGCGCCCCCCCCCGGCACGGTGCACACCTAAGAGACTTCAAATTCCTGACAGGCGGGAAAACCTGACTAACCAAACGATCACACCGATTAAATCTGGTGTGAGGACGAACAGCACAAAGATAACCACCACCATCATCTCCTACGTGGTCAGTGTACACATGTGTTCTACCAAAGTAGTGGCTGTACCATGACAGCGATTTCCAACCGGTGTGCCACCAGCGTTTAAAACATGCAGTACCTGACTTCTTCGTCTGGGGCACTGACCTCTTTCCCCTCAGACTGTTACTTTAAAAAATGACAGCAGCCTACACAACAATAGCCATCTGGTGTGCATGAATCAAAATTGTACCTATTTTTAATTTGGTGTGCTGCAGAATTCTAGCAATTAGTTTGTATGTGCCGAGAGATGAAAAAGGTTGAAAATCCCTGCACTAGGGGTGCTTTTCAATCTTGGCAAAACACGGCAGGGCCTCTTTTGTGGGCGGTAGGGAGAAATCTGGGCTGGGACCTGCTAATGTTACTTGTAAGCACAGAGCAGGATAACACATTGTATAAAATTCACATGGTTAGAGGGGATTGTGTGTGTGTGTGTGTGTGTGTGTGTGTGTGTGAGAGAGAGAGAGAGAGAGAGAGAGAGAGAGAGAAGATACAAATTTTCTCTATAATAATATTATTCAATTTCCTGAGAGGGCAAAGAATTCCATTTTTTTTAGGAAATTTCAACAGGAATTTGCAGGCTGCCTCCATTTTTAAAGGTCTCCCATGAAATATTACTTCCTCGACCCTAAATTAATCCATTTCATGAAACTGAAGAGAGAAACAAATAGGGCTGGAATTTGAGCTGGTGGCCCTGCAACCAACAGCTTCGAAGTCACACGGCCTCTGTGACCACCTGCCCTCGGAGGGGAGGTGGGACTGTTGTCACAGGGCCACCTCAGCTGCGCTGGGCTCTGCTCGCCTGCAGGCGGAGCTCCGAGATCCGAGCCTCATTAGTCCCAGGATCGGCTCCAGCTCTTTAATCCCAGCCCTGGTCCACGTCAGGGCATCTTCCTCCATATTCTGCTCATCCCCCTTGAACAGTACATATTTCTCTTCAACATCAAATTAGATTAAGTCCTTTTTTTTCCCCCTTACCCGAGGATATTTTTCCATTGCTTCTTAGATAGAGTGGAAGGGAGGGAGGGAAGGAGGGGGAGAGAGAGAGAGATATCAATTGATTGCCTCCCATACGACCCTCACCAGGGCCAGGGATCAAACCTGCAACCCAGGTACAGGCCGTTGACCAGGAATCGAACCTGTGAACCTTCGGTCTGCGGGCCGATGCTTTAACCGCTGAGCCAAACTGGCCAGGGTAGATTAAGTCCTTTTTAAAGACTTCTCTTAAAACTGATTTGTTGAAGAAAGTCTTTAGAGAAGCGAAGTAAACCCAAACTAATTCTTTTTTTTTTTAATCCTCACCTGAGGACATTTTCACATTTTTTGTTCAGATAGAGTGGGAGGGAGAGAGAGAGAGAAACAGCGACGTGAAAGGGACACATCGATTGGTTGCCACCTGCACGACCAACCAGGGCCGGGGACAAATTGCAACTGAGGTACATGCCCTTAGCGGGAACCCAACCCGGGTCCCTCTGGACTGTAGGCCGACACTCTAACCACTGAGCAAAATCGGCCAGGACCCAACCTAATTCTTATTTAACTGTTTCTCTTACTATTTTCATTGGATTAAAAAAATACACTTTAAACATTTTTTTAATTTAGTGCTTACAGCTCTTTTTAAATTTGTCCAGTAGGTTTTCTGATTCTCACCAGAAGCCCCCTAACACAAAAAAAGAAATATACACATTTTTTAAAAAGTCAAATATTCCTATAGGTCTTTTGACGAAAGCAGCCGTCTGTTCCTCAAGTCCTCCTCAGCCCTGGGCACAACCCCAGCTACGTCCTTCAGCGAGTGAACAGTGTGTCTTCTCTCCCCTGATCTTCACTGTGCGATACAGTCAATTTCACGAGTCTTTCATACATCTGGGGAAACTCACATTCAGGTTTTATAATATTTTGACAATGAGGTATCATTTACACTTGAATTGTAATGACTACAGAATTTTTAAAATTCTGCCCACTTTTCTTTGGCTTCATTTTCCAGTGCTCTCACCATTATTACTTCTTTACTGAAGGAAAGCTGGAAAATCTCCATCCTCTTCTCCCCTTGGCAAAAAAACGTCACATAAGCGATTACTTTTCTTTCTTTCTCTCTTTTTCTGCAGAGACCCACAGTGGCCATCTGCCTTCTCTCATCTGAACAGACTGCTACCTGGGCTTGTTGGACAACGGTCTTCGGCCTCTGCCTGGCACGGGGCTCCCTAATTATTGAATGCTAGTTGTTCCTTAGAAAGAACATACCACAGATAAAATTGAATTTCTGAGCATTTCTGAAGATATACATACACTTGATTGAAGGCCTGGCATGGACAGAATTCTAGGTAGTAAATAACTTCTTTTTAGAATTTTGAAAGCCTTGATCCAATGCATTATAACTTTTAGTGCTGCTGCTGGGAAATCTGATACCTTTGGGTTCTTTTTTGGGGTCTCTAGAAGTTTTATAAAAGTCAGACTAATGTAGTGTTTAGGGGTATAAAATCTAGAGTCAGACAGCCTGGATATGAAATCTGACTCTGCCACTTATTAGCCGTGTGTTAATGGGCCAGTTTACTTAACCCCTCTGTGTCTTAGGTTCCTCATTTATAAGGAGAGTAAGATGCTACTGCTTCCCTCAGGAGTCTCTAAGAAGTTTACATGTGCTAAAAGTACGTGTGCTGTATGTAAATATAGCTCTGATGATAAAGATGAAGATTTCAAGATCTTATTTCTGGTTTCCTGGCGTTCCATGGCGATGAGCCTCAGTGTAAACGTTGGAAACTCAGCAATCCCTTCAGTATGGAAATCCATCCAACCACACTCCAAATATTTTCTCCTGCAGGAAAACAGGACCATTCAGAGAAACGTTTTTGCCGAGGTAGGTAGTAAGCGCTGCAGATTGCTAAGTAAGGGAGGTTGCAACGGAAAATCACTAATAAACGACATGAGTTTGTTAGTTTTGCCAGGACAAAATTCCACAGACTGGTGACTTCAACACAGACGGTTGTGGTCTCCCCGTTGTGGAGGCTGCAGGTCCACGCTCTAGGCGCTGGCCGGGTTGATTCTTTCTAGCCCTCTCTCCTCTGTTGCAGCTGGCCACCTTTCCACAGCGTCCTCACGTGGTCTTTCCTCTGTGCTCACGCACCCTTCTGTGTGTCCAAACTTCCTTTTCTTAAAAGGACACTTGTCCTATTGCATTAGGGCCCACCCTAACAGCCTCATTTTAACTTAACTATCTCTTCAAAGGCCCTATCTCCAAATACAGTCACATTCTGAGGTCTTGGGGGCACTAGGGCTTCAACATATGAATTTGGGGGGGACACGCTCAACCTATACCACGAATGCAAATTCCGGTCAAAACTAGCTCCAACTAAGAAAGCAAACAGCCAACGGAAGGGGATCAGGAATAAATTCACATCAGCACAAGAATAAGAAAGAATTTTATAGGAGCCAAATAAACTATAGTCATGGAAAAGGCAGGAAGAGCTATGCTTTTAACACGTGGACAAAACATAATACAAGAACTCGTAGAACGCAGGCTAACATACACAGGATTAGGTAAGTAACTATGTGATTTGCTGTTAAGAAAACACAGACATTGGCATTTGAAAAGTCCCAGAGATGTGTATGTATATTGAAAGGGTCTGACTCTAAATTTAGAAAAGGCACGTGGCAAAGTTTACGCATTAAATTGGAGTTAGAATGAACTGATGACAATTGCACTTCGGTACAATGTATACCACGTTTTACTTAATTGTCTAAGAATGTGCTTGTTTTAGTTCATTATTTTAAGAATTATATCTGATTTTTTTTAGAGCTAAACTCAGTTTACTTAAAGCTTAGCTAAAACATGCCTATACTTTACATTGTGATCATAAGACAGGGTAGCAGGACACTCTGTCTTAGAAAGAACACCTGGGGGTGGGGGGCAGCCCAAGTGCTGAGCTGAAGTTAGGAAATCAGAGCAAATACAATAATGAATCTAATGCCTTCACAGCGAACTCTCTTTGCAATAATTTTAATAAAATCTCTTAGGAAATTAGTAGCATTAAAGAAGTAATCTCTTGCCCTGGATGGTTTGGCTCAGCAGTTGGAGTGTCGGCCTGCAGACCAGAGAGTCCCGGGTTCGATTCCCACTAGAGGCACGTACCAAAAAAAAAAAAAGCAATCTCTTGCTGGTCCTAATACATTTTAATCAAATTTCCTGTTTTTCAATGTTGATAAAGGAAAACATCTGACATTTATGGTTGTGAAAATAAAGACCAACCAAGCGAGAAAGCAAAGGCTATTTATTCAAAGCTTGCTAGAGCGAGAGTCAGCCACCATCACGCGCGCTTTGGCGCAGAAGTAGGAAAGCTTCACAGTGAAAGCTTCCGGACACCTGGTTTGGAGGCTGGCCGGGCGGCCCGAGCGGGCTCACTGGAAGTGGGGGTCTCACGTGACTGGAGTGTGTTTGGCTTTCTCTGGTTGGTCTTATGTTGGCAGCAGGGACAAAATCAGGGAAGCTGTCAGTTACTAATCAAGTCCTGGCCAGTTTGGGCCATATGCACACAAGTTACTGTTAAGCTTCCTGGATTGTCACCAGGGCACAGCTTCCCACAAGTCTGACCCATGCAAGCTGGCTTCCCGGGTATTACTGCAGACAGGGGATGGTTTCCCGGGCTGTTCGGTGCAGGCTGTGGGTCAAGGTTCTACTGTTACGCATGGTCTGGCCATTGTCTGTTTGTCTCTTCAGTCTCTCATCCTCCTCTCTGAAGGAAAAGGTAACACACGGCTGGGAGCACTGGGGCAGGACAAGAGTCTGGAGAACTGAACTTTGCTCTTTTCAGACGGCAGGAGAAACGTTTCTTTCTCCAGGAGAAAGGAGGAAAGATAGTCCAGGTTGCCAGGAGAAACATGCAGCCTGAGCTTCTAGGACTCAGACAGCAAAGAAGACCCACAGTCTTTAGACTGTAGCCCAGACTGGCAGGGACACTGGCCAACATTCTCAGTCGAAGGAAGGTAAAGGAGGGGCCAAGGGTTCCTGAGTGGCTCTACCTACTGCAGATAGTGTGCTGAGCTGTGCCCTTGAGGGAGCTACAACTATGCTCAGACTCCCAAAGTCAAGGGGCTGAAAGTCTGATTGGGAAGCTTTCTGTGAATACATAAAATAAATCACCTGATAAACGGATAAGCAAATTATCTATAATGTGTATGTGATACCATTGTAATTACCTAGTTATTAGCAACAGAAACGGAACAAAGGGAAGGCCAGACGTTATAATCATGCCATTTAGGAAGCTTCCCCAGGAAGCTACAACTTTACACACACACCCTGCAAAGCACTGGGGGAAGGGGTCTAACAAAGGGGAGATAGACGTATGTGCAGTAAAGTGAGGATGACACAGGAAAGACGCCTGTCAGTTAAACCTGGGAACAGAGATCATTGGCCAGAAGGGGCAGGGCTACTATAAACCCACAAAAGTGTGGGAATACATAATCCCCAAGACAAAGGAATTCTCTTGGCTCTTGGCTCTCTTGTTTTATACTTGCCCATGTTCCCTCCATGGCCATGTGGCCATGTGGACCCCACATGCAATGGACTAATGGACTGCAGCTGAGAACACAAACTAAGCTAGTCCGATGCTGGACTGGACTGCTCCAACATGGAATGGAAACTCTGGGCACTGGCTTCGATCTTAGCCCTGCTGAAGCCAAAATGGGACTTCTTCCCTGCCAGGTCGAAGGGAAATGGGACCTTGGAAACTCAGGGGTGTCATTCCACAGAAATAATGCTTTCTACAGTATCTCATCCTCCTGTGGGGGCCTCCAGTAATTCTTATTCCAGTGGTACCCCAGAACCCCACTTCCACTGATAACATATGTGCACTCATACAATTAAGACATCAGTCTGTGTGTATGTATAGTAAGCCATAGACCAGGACCTACTCAATCATAAATTTGGAACTGCAAATGCAGTACCCCCTACAAGTACAGTTTGCAATTATTCTAAAATATCGAACACTGTGCTGTGAGATAAAGCCCATTTTTAGGCCTTCCCCCCCCCCCCACATACATTCACAAATACTAAAAACCCACCATTTTCACTTCGAGAAAGAAAACAACCTGTCAGTTCGAAAGAATTCAAAGAAAATAAAACGTCCTTTTGCTGCTGTCCTCATTGGCCTCCTGTGCAGTCCTCTCCTATAACCTTAGCAGAGCGTCGACCCTTCCTCTGGGCTCACGCTTAAACACACACGGGAACACCCGTGATGGTGGTTGTGTGTTTTGACTGGTTTGAGCCTCACCGAAAGCCTGAAGGACAGCGAACACTGACGTAATTCTGTTGTGCTTAGTGATGAAGAAACTGAGGCTCAGATGGGTGGGGTGGCCTGCCCAACGTGTCAGAGCTGAGAACAAAACTGACCGGCTTCTAAATGGAGGCCCCCTTTTAAAAAGTTCACCTTTAGCCCTGGCCGGTTTGACTCAGTGGTTAGAGCGTCGGCCTGCGGACCAAAGAGTCCCGGGTTCGATTCCAGCCAAAGGCAAGTACCCCGGTTGCAGTTCATCCTGGGCCCCGGTTGGGGTCATGCAGGTGCAACCAATCGGTGTGTCTCTCTCACATCGATGTTTCTCTCTCTCTCTCTCCCATTCTGTCTGAAGATGAATGTAAAAATATTCTTGGGTGAGGATTAAATAAATAAAAATAAAAAGTTCTTCTTTAAATCGTAAGACCATCAGATTCCGAGTCCTCTGAACTCCCCTGTTAACTTTATTGTCATTTTCAGTGACAGTATCACTGGAATCCAAAAAGCTACAGGTTTGACTTACAAAAACAGGATTAAACTATTATGCTAATCTCCAGAAAACTACTTCCAGCACTCCCTCATGCTTCACACTTTCCTGTAAAATTGTTAATCTTCTTATTTTACAGCTTAATTCCACTGTAATTCTGACATTTGGCTTCTTTCACAATCCATTTCATTTCAGTTCAGTGAAAACATTCAAATATTTAATCACACAGTTAGAAATGTTGAACTACTAATGTTATCACTGTAGGTCTTCTCTTCTTTGTCCGGGGACATAATTCATACACAACACCTTTCTCAGTTAATAAAGCCACAGTCTGAAGGAAAATGGCAGAGAGCACATTGTTCTAGTCAATCATTCTTAACACTGTGTCGCACCGTTGGCAACAACTCACTGGGCAACCCCCTCTAACAGAAATACACCTACACACGGGACTGGAACGTGTCTCTGCCACATGGGGGGCAAACACCAGGGCAGCTGCTGGAAACATCAAAGGAAGCAAGTCCCCTCCCCGTGAGGAACAGGAGGAGAGTTAGATAGCAGGAAAAACAAATACAAAACGGATGTTTTGTGTGTTTTTTAAATCCTCACCCAGGATACTTTTCATTTATCCTCAGACAGAGTTATCCTCAGACAGAGGAGGAGGGAGAGAAACACATTGATGTGACAGGGACACATCAACTGGCTGCCTCCCGCACGACCCCCAACCGCAACCTGAGGCAGGTGCCCTTGACCGGAATCGAACCCACGACTCCTTGGTCTGAGGGCCAGAGGTCTAACCGCTGAGCCAAACCGGCCAGGGAAAAAGGGATGTTTGAGACAATGGCTTTCAGCTGCTCTTGGCTGTTGTTTCTGCGTCACCACGGTGCTGCCCAGGCACCTGTGTTCGCCTCTCCAGTCACCTCCGACTAAGGCGGATCAAAGTAATCTCAAAGAGGAGGAGAGCAAAGGTTTTAAGGTAGGGTGGCTTTTCTCTCCCTAGAAGAGATTTCCTTTCTCTTTCTCTTTATATCCTAGCAAAGACTTTAATCCATTTTTGTTTCAATTTCTATGTTAAATTCCCCCAAGGCACTTCAGGGCTGTGATATTTGTGACGTGGGCAACACCCTACTCAGTTTCAATGAGAAGGCGCCTAGAAGAAAAACTCAACTGAAATCTTTTTCTCCAATTTTTCTTTGTGGGGTTGCACAGCCTCTTGCCACCCCTGTGCACAGAGCGGCCAATCGCCAAGGGGACGACGACAACTCAACAGGTGATGACCTTTACTCAACACTGTCTTGTGCCTTCACTCTACTGCTCCTTGGAATGAAGGTAATTGAAACGAAATGTGCTATCCATGGTAGTTAACTGTCACATAAGAGCCAGAATCTGGGTAATAATCCTAAAAGGACTGGGGCCAAACTTGGTGACTACCAGATTGAAAAAGTTTCCACTTTGAGATGCTAATGCTTGGGTCATGATCATGATTCATAACATTCAACTCCGTAATTTGAAAAAGGAAGAAAATCTCCACGTGCAAGTGTCTGTCCACCTAATGGTCACGGGCTCGGGGTGTCTCACCTAGAAGGCTCTCTCGTCACTGTCATTACTGACAAGTGGACGGCCACCTTAAAATGACTTAAAAAGAAGTCATAACCACATACAATGTTAACGTTTCTGCAAATGAAGGTAGTCAGCCAAGTGAAGCTGACTTCGCCGTCACAAAGCACTGAGTTCCAAGCACACGGTGAGCTCCAAGCTGCTGCGGGCCCTGGGATTAGCGCCAGGCCTGGCTCTTCCTCCTACACGGAGCAGAGCTGCAGCCAGGCAGGCCTGAAACAGACAAGCCCAGGGAAGCAGCATTTTGGAAAAGGAGAAGGACATGAGCCACAGGGCCAGACGTTAGCAACTCGGAGGGTGGCCGAGGTGGGGGACCAGCAAGGGTATGACTTTGAGGACACGGAGAACTCAGTTTGAATCCCAGTTCTGTAACCATTACATACGGACCTTGGGCAAATTTCTTGATTTTGCCAATCCTTACTTTCCTCACGTATACGTGGGCACAGTACTGTCTGTCTAGCAGAGTTATCAAGATTGGAAGCTGATACACAAAGGGGCTCAGCACACTGACTGCAGCTAGGAGACATTTAATACAAGACAGCTGTTTTATTATTTCAATACTACACATCCCCAAATGGGCTTTCCAAGATATATTTTAGAAACTAGAAAATATTTTCCTATGTAAACAAGGTAATGATAAATTTAAATCACAAATCATTATAACAATAACTGTTTACTGAGCACTTCCTACTTATTAAGTGAACAACCATGGACCAAGTACTGTTTCCAGAGGCACTTTGCAGACAATGGAACGGAAACATGGAGAGGGACGTGTTGCTCAATGTGGCACCGCGGGTGAGGAGCGGACAAACCTCAAACCAGGCGAGTGGTCCCGGGGCCTAGTGCCTCTGCATGGCCTTAGGATGGCCAGAACTCCATCCACTCCCAGAAACCCGCTTATTTTTAACATGTGTGAACTACAGTGTATCTATATCTATATTTATCTATATCTCTATCACCGTTTTCCCTTTTTTTTTAAAAAAAAAAAAACAGATTTATTAAGACCTAATTTACGTATCATAAAATTCACTCCAATAACTTGTATAATTCAGTGGTTTCTGGTACATTCACAGAGTTGCACAACCATCAACACTACTAATTTTAGAACCTTTTCATCACAACAAAAAGTAACCCCTTACACATAGCAACCCTCCCCCACACCCCATCTGCGCAGTCCCTGGCAGTCACCCGTCTTCTCACTACATTCTTTATTTTGAAGATACAGTTATTTTTTTCGAAGTTATTTATATATTAAAATACAGTGAAATCATTTTATCTTTAAAGAATTCATAAGTAATTACTTTTTTTGGTTTCAATTTCTCATCATTATATTGACGGATACAAGCCGCACACAGGCTCCTTGGCGCTCAGCAGGTCTGAGGATGAGAGAGGGGACTGACACAATGTTGCTCTCTAAGAAAAACTCCTGCTGTCTCGGTGAAGTTGCCTGATCTGGACAGTTCACCATCTCAACGAACCTTCCGGCTAATGGGACGACAAGATTCTTTCTGGAATCTTTTCTGCAGAGTCACCAGATATAAAATCTCTCTCTCCCCGGCCGTCCTTGCCACGGGAGCGTCCTGGTTTTGAGCAGGAGACAGACCAAGGCTCAGCGAGGCTGGAGTCCAAGGAGACACTCACCTTCACTAAGTCCGTGTAGCCCGTCTCCTCAGGGGTCCACCAGGGCCGGGCCCTCAGTCCGTTCACGTTGTAGAGGGACCGCTGCCACACAGACGCAAAGTGGCCCCGCTGGTGCCCCAGCTCGTACCACTTGTATGCCTGCAACAACGGAAAAATGAACTGCAAACGAGGCACGCTTTTAGTAATTTTAAAGTTAAAGTCACTAATAATAAAGAATTACTTTGTGACATTTAGATAAAAGAGTTTGCTGGCCAGGCACCCAAAGCTGTTACAATGGTGAAAACGCTGTTATTTGGCTGGGTTCCTGGTTGTGACCTATTACGATGCATGAATGTGTGCATTTTATTTTCCGTCTTCGGCGGTAGGTCTTTCAACACAGACTCATCCGCACACACCTCTCCCTCAGTGTCCAGCGGAGTCCAGGATTTATTTGTTGAGTAATAATTTTAGACACTAAACTCGGCTATATAGTTTAGCTTTTGTTCCTTAAATTCTGTCTTGATGGTTCCTTTAAAAGGAAAGCATTAGGATTTTGATGATTTCTTCAAAGGTGTTTGTGTTTACAGAATTGGAATGCTAAAACTCAGTTCTTCCTTTTCACGTGTGTGTTCTTTCCACATCTACACTGAGGAGGCCCCCCCAAAGCAAGGGCGTAAATCAGCCATCACATTAAGTAGACAAAAGGAAATAGTATTCTGAGTTGGCATTAATTTAGCGGTAGCTCGTATTAGACTTTTTTGAAAGGGGGATTTTGTTCTTTTTCCCTGCTGTTAGGATAACATCTGTGGCTTTAGGCTAGCTGGAGCATGACATGACTGGCCTCCAAGAAGGCTGGCCTTCCCAGGGACAGCTGGTGCCAGTGTGCCCTCCATCTGTCTCCTTCAGATGACGCTGTGGCCAGAGGCTCCCCCAGCAGCACCCCCCCTCCCTGCAGGTGCACACGCCTAGGTCCTCAGGGAAAGCCGGTTCCAGCTCTCTCCTCACCAGTGTCCCCTCCGTTACTGTAAGATTCATCTAATGATACTTTCAGATATATTTTTATATGTGTTTATTGACTTTTGAGAGAAAGAGGGAGAGGGAGAAACATCGATGTGAGAGAGAAACATTGATCAGCTGCCTCCTGCACGCCCCTTACTGGGGATCGAGCCTACAACCAGGGCACATGCCCTGACCAGGAATTGAACTGGGACCTCTCAGTCCATGGGACGACACTCAATCCACTGAGCCACACTGGCTAGGCTGAGGGCACCTTCTTAAATGTGTTTTCTATACTTCGAATTATTGGCAGGTATGATCACACACACACACACACACAAGACACAGAAATTGCACGTGGAATGATGCCAAATCAGAAAAGCCCAGGCTCCACCGGGGAACCGGTGAGTCATACGTGGCCTCGGCCAGAATGTGCTATGCCTGGTGCTCGGGGCGTGGCGGGGCCTGGGAGACACACTTGTGGCGAGGACAGTTGGCTGCAACTGGCTTGTGGAGGACTGTGAATGCCACTGCTTGGAAATAGGACTTTATTTTTATTTTGCACCACGGGATGTTTGAGCATCAGATGTCTCGGAAGAAAGGTAAGCCTAAAGCAAGAAACAGCAGCCGGGTTCTCCCAGCCATCACTGACGTGGAAGGTAACAATGACAACGCTGACTGAGCAAGAGGGAAGGGGACGATGGGCTCCACAGACACCGGAAGTTGACTTCTCAGATCCTGGCCCTGTCTAAACAGGAGGAGGGAAGAGCTAGAGCTGATTCAAGTCCTGATCCCAGGAAGTCAGCAAGATCATCCGATGAGAGATGGAACCCAGGGAGAAAAACAGTGTAGAGGAAGACAAGCGTTGTCCCGGTGATGTGAGGTGACTGAGCAGGCAGAAGACATACGAGTCTGGACTTCGAGTGGGAGCTGGGAGCTGGGATGTGGTTTGGGGAGGTACGGAAACACTGGGAACAGCTGAGACTGAACTGCTAAGACTGTCATGGTTTGTCTTCCTCCTTCCTGTCCATAGGAAACACGCCACTAGAAAAACCTTCCTCAAAATCAACTTGATCGTCAGCCTTTGCAGCCCAGAGGCTGTGGTCTGCTTCCTTCCGGTGCCTGGAGCACAGCTCCCCGCCCTGAGGACTCGGCAGCTGCTTCCTGAACTGCAGACTGAGAACATGACAGTCCCCGCAGAGTCTGTACCGACAGCAAGAATATACCAGCGTGTATTTCTATAGGGTCGTTTTCATTTTACTGCAAGGATGAATCCTTGTGAAGTTTTAAACCTCAAGAACTGTGCTGTCCTGTGCATATTCATAATAAGTAAGCTGATAGAAAACAGTCTCGTAGGTTCAGATCCCAAGCCCTTGACAGGTGTGTAGTCGTGAATTCTTTGCCCTTGAAGTAGGGCTATTTTTGTCTAAGGTGTGAGAAGAAATCATAGACTTCCTTGATCTGTGTTTGCCTTGGACCCTGAGATGTTCAAAGATAAATTGATCAGTGAGAATTACAGTTATACAAATCAGACAGGAATATTTATCCAGTGTTAGATGCT
Organism: Molossus molossus; assembly: GCF_014108415.1. Taxonomy (NCBI): domain Eukaryota; kingdom Metazoa; phylum Chordata; class Mammalia; order Chiroptera; family Molossidae; genus Molossus; species Molossus molossus. The sequence continues at coordinate 19,356,877 of NW_023425351.1, forward strand.
GCAGAAAAACTTTCTTCTCCCTCTCATTCAAGGAGGTATCAGGCATCTACATCTAAAAGAATGAAGGCACGCAAAGGAGATTACTAATCAGCAATTTCTTCTCCCTTATTTCTCTTCACCTCTCATAGCTCCTTCTATTTCAGTGACTGACTGTAGGTTAGAGGGGGAAAGGTACAGACACATAGAAATGCACAAAGAAAATAGTGTCAGCTATCCAAATCTCGATTATCCTAAACTGGTTCATGTTTCTAGCTGGCAATTAACTCATCACAATACCCCTTGCTCCAATGAACCTTTGTTTGTCCAAATGGTCCCAAGTTATTAATGTTAGAAACCTGAAGCCATGTTGTCCTTAGATACAATTTTGTTGCATATGTGGAATGCAGTAGTTACAAAGATCCAGTGTCTCACTTTACCTGTTACCCTGACTCCAAGGAGAGCCCAGTCTAGAGCCATGTGACAGTGTAGGACTTCCGTGGTGTGGACTTGCTGTCCAGCAATGTCGTGTAAATCATGGCGGATTGCTTCTGAGAGTTCGGGAATTTATGTCGTGATCAATGACATAATGCTATGTTTAAAGAAGCTGACACTGGCCCTGGCTAGTTTGGCTCAGTGGTTAGAGTGTTGACCCTCCGTCCAAAGAGTCCCGGGTTTGGTTCCCGCTAAGGGCATGTACCTCGGTTGCAGTTTGTCCTGGCCCCAGTTGGGGTCATGTGGGTGGCAACCAGTCAATGTGTCTCTTGCATGGATGTTTCTCTCTCTTCCTCCCTCTCTCCTTCCCGCTCTATCTGAAGATAAATGCAAAAATGTCCTAGGGTGAGGATTAAAAAAAATAATAATGATAAAAAATAAAGAAGCTGACATTGTACTCAGAAAATGTAACAGTCACAAAGAAAATATGTAACTTGTTTTAATCACTCTATTTTCTGTCAGTACCTGTTACTGCTATCTCACCTGTTATTAGTATCTCACCTGGTATTACTATCTCACCTGGTATTACCATCATTATGACTGTCCCCACAGGTGTCCATCTTAAACTTGGTATTAAATATTTCAGGAGGTAATTTACACAGTTAACCAGGGAGTTCAGTGAGCTTTGGAATCAGATGAACAAAGACTTCACAAACGTGTTACCTCTTTGTCCCCAACCCTCTGCATGGCATCCCCCAGGTGGAAATAAAATCGCCCATCATCAGTGCCAGGGTCCCCAGATTCTATTCCTTCCTGTGGAAAAGACAGCATCGGCATTTATGAAAAACTTAAGTACCACATTCAATTCATTGATTTACTTAATCTTTATAGACCATACGAAAATCGAAGAAGCAGACAAATTCTTCTCAACATTAAAGTTTGGCAACTGGATTACTGGTCAATATTTACAGCGCAAAACTGAAAAGAGGTAATAAAAGTTAAATTTAACCATATATTCATCATTCATGAACAGCGGACTAGCCCATGAAATCAGTGTGACACTTTGTGAATGGTCTCTGAGGGTACAATCGTATTTCAATATGAACATTTGTCATCTAGGGGATTTTTAAAAAAAATACCTGAAACAAAATGTTTAGTTGCTCATATATATATCTGAAGTGAGAGGCCCAACTGCACGTAATATCTTCCCTCTAAAAACAGATGTGCCATCACCTTTTTACAAAACGGTTTCTAAAACAGACGACAGGATTAAAGCTAAGTGAAATCTTTGAAAATGTAATTGTTATTAAACAAATCTTATTCTATAAAAAACTTAGCTGATATCGATCTCCATCTCCCACATAAGGACTGAAATTGAGATTTATGTAAAAAATAAAAAATAAAAGCGAGAGAGAAAATATTAAAGCAAGAGAACAAATTTTAAAAAGTAAAAGGACGAAGATAAAAATATTTAAATATCAAGGAATTCTTTTAAAAATCTGCATCTTTGAGGCTTTTTCATAAGAAACGCAGTTTCCTGGGAAGAAGTTTTATTAGCATAATTTGGAAAAGGAGCTGTAAGAAACAGGGGAAGCATCACTCAGGAGGATGAGCTGAGATCAGGGTTCTTGACGGACAGACACTTAAATGAAAGTCCTCATTTGCTAACTGACCTTCCTGTCCTGTTTCCTCATCTCTGAAGCAGGGAGAGTCCTACTAGGCCCTTATTATGTCAAAGGACACCTACGGGGAACACCTTAAATCAGAGAGACACACGCCCACAGGGTTGTCACAGGAATGGAAGGTGTGCAGAGGCCCAGTGACAGCCAAGACAGATTGTGGGGTGCATGCCCACCTCAAGGGGACAGCACCGCTCAGCTTCTGTGCTGAGACATGGGCCAGAAATGAACTTTCCTGAAAAACCTGAAATCTGCATAATTGTATAAAATGGTCAGATTCTCAACAGAGACAAGCAATTAAAATTGTTTTTAATAGAATTATGTTTTCTAAATATAACACGCAAGCTATTTATAATCAGGGCGGCTATTTGCTATCTCTGATGGAAGTCATGTGAAAGAAAGAGATCATGCAGGTGTAATATACTGCCACTTAAAAAGAAGTTCACAGCATTCACTCAGCTACCTGTCTAATATGGTAGCTGTTGGCCAATGTTACTATTTAATTTAAAATTAATTAGGATTGCTCTGACCAGTATGGCTCAGCAGTTGGAGCATCGGCCCACAGACCAAAAGGTCTCAAGTTCAATTCCCGGTCAAGGGCACACACCTAGGTTGCAAGTTTAATCCCCAGCCCTGGTCAGGGTCATGCAAGAAGCAACCAATCAATATGTCTCTCTCACATAGATGTTTCTCTCTCTCTCTTTCTCTCCCTTCCTTCCACTCTGTCTAGAAAAATAAATGGGAAAGTACCCTGGGGTGAGAATTAACAATAACAACAACAACAATTAATTAGGATTAAAATAAAAAATTCAATCCTTTGGTCACATTAGCCACATTTCAGGTGCTCAACAGCCACACGTGGCCAGTGGAGAGCACAACGGAAGAACATTTCCCCTGTGCAGAAAGTTCTGTTGGACAGCCAGGAGCTAGACCAAATGTGCTTCTAGTTAGTTGACAAAGAGTCAACTGGATACGAGAGAGAAAAAAAAAATGACAGCATATTTTAATGTGAATATTTTGAGCTGTCGGACTTTGGGAGTTTGACTTATCAGTTTGCAGTTTCTACCTCACTTTGTAAAGGCTGCGATGAGCCCTATTCAACTGATTTCAATGTATAATTACATGGTGAAAGGGACATTTAATTCATTGCCCATATTTTAAAATATTATGTCAATAATTATGGTCTACCTTTGACATTGCAATAAAAATTAATGACTACTGAAAGAGTCTCTGCTCCTACAGTTGCTATTTCTACGCTCGACACTCTCAGTCATGCAGAAGGTCCACGCTGGCCTAGGAACGTCATGGTCCGAGGACGTCCATTCCCACCACGAGAACACTCAGCAGCACCTGCCAACCAAGCCACAGTGCACAGTCAGGGCGTCCAAAAGACTCCAAACAACCGGAGGATGAAAAAGGAGCAGGGACAGTCACCTTCAAATAGGGAATGCTTTCTGCAATCTTGTTCTGTGCCTTCAGGATGAAGCCATAATGTACTTTAGCGAAGCCATCATTAGGTGTTACATTCAGAACCTAAACACAAAGAGAAAAAAAAAGCTACTGTGATTAACTACAAATTCTACAAATGACTGTCAAAACAAAGATTAATTAGCTTTGCTATAGTTGGATCATGATGTTACAGCATAAGACACTAGTGTTTCGTCTCACTGCAATATATTAGGCTTAAATGGCCCATTTCCCTCAGCTTCATGTTTTCGCACCTACACATCCGTCCATCAGGAACGAATAAATAAATGTGGAAAGGTAACAACTGCTAGAGCATTACGTTAACAATGCAAATCAGCAAAACATCTGTCAATTGTTATGACTTCAATATGCTTTAGTAATCAAGAAAAACGACTTCAAATTTGCTATCTTAAAGTCAATTCTGAATGATTATACATTTCTTTACATACATGCTTTACACAATGCCTAGCAGAAAACTTAGATTTGCATTTGTAATAAATCATCATCCTTTGGATTCAAAGTACATTTCTTGAACAGCCAGACCACTTTCAGGACTGAGAATAAAGGGGTGAGCAAATCCAACAGTCTGTGATTAAACACAGGTAAATATCAAAAAATGAATCAAATCATGGTTTATCATATGCACTTATTATGATTAAAGATTAATAATGCAAAATGCCTCCAAATGAAATATTAGCAGTCAGAAAGCAAAACAGTAACATTTCAACTTGTGGAGCTGCTTAGACAGACTAGTCCACAGAACCAAGTGGAAGATGAAGAAGGTTTGGGTTGAGTGAATATCTTCTAGCTTCTCTTTCTCCTTGAGCCTAAGGAAAGGGGCGCACAGCCACGACGGGCTCCTTACACAGGAGTGAGTGTGCAGAAGGGGGCCCAAGGCCTTGGGAGCCCACAGAATGCACGGCAGATCTTCCCAGCTTCTATCCAGTCCCGCAGCTCACCCATGGGCACATCCAGAGAATTCTACCTTTAAAATACATTCAGAATCATACCCCTTGTTACCTCCTTCAGCGCTGCCACCCGGGGCCAAGTTATCATTTCTCTCCTACCTGCACCCCCAGCCCTGTTCTCCAGCCACCCATTCTCCACACGGGGCCCTGAACGGACTCACTAATCCAAAGTCAGGTGTCATCTTCAATTTGTTAAAAACCCAAAGGGGTTGCACTTTACTCAGGGCAAAGTTCTAGGACACAGCCCCCAAAGCCCCCTTGAGCTGGCCTCTGTACTTCTCTGGCCTCCTCTCCTACCTGCCCCCCACCAGCTACTCTGAGCACCCTGGACTCCATGCTGCAATGCAAGCCAAAGGCATGCCTGCCTCAGGGCCTTTGCACCTATGGTGCTCCTTTGCCTCAGTCTTCTGGAGCACAAATGGTTCACTCCCTGATCTTGATGAAGACCTTGATTAAAGGTTACCATCTCAGTGAAGCTCACACCCAACCACCCGATATAAAACAGTCACCCTCATCCCCATCACTAGTCACTTTCTAACTTCCTTATCCCGACTCCTTTCTATTCATAGCATTATCTCCATCTGACATTTCCCCCAGCTAAGAAATAAGCTCTACAGGGCCTGTGTCTGTGGCACTCACTGCTGATCCCCAGTGCTTAGAACAGTGCCCGGCACATGGCAGGTCGTCAAGTGATCTGCACTAACTGATAAAGAAGTCAGACTGTGCGCGTGGTTTTCCTCCCAAACGAGAGCTCTGAAAGCAGACTCTTCTTCTGCACCTTCCACAGCACCTGTTAACAAACTGGATGCTGAGCAAGAGCTCAACAAATGCCTCTAAACGGAACTGAATTGAGGTCAATTCTGTTTCTGGTAGCATCACTCTGAAGGGAGTGTTATAATTATTGCAGCTACGCAGATGACATTTCTGCCTCCTATAAACACACAGCCATCATCTCAAATGTACTTCTTTACTAGATGTGTCAGAACACACAAGCCTCTTCTAGGCTCCGAACTATAAACATAAATGAGAATACTCGCTTTTTCTCAGGTAGCTCTCAGTCAAGGGAGGGAGACTGACCTATAAACAAACAATGGTAACGCAATGTGGTAAGTGCAACTATAGTGATAGGCACGAGGCGTGCACGAGTACAGGCACGCTAGGGGCACCTCGTCACTCTGGGGTGGGTGTGGCTGGGCAAGGTCTGAAAGGTGTTTAGGGATGAATAGGAGTTCATCGGGGAAATGAATCACGGGGGACCGACGGGCAGAGGCATTTAAGGTATAGGAGAAAGTGAGTACAAAAGGGAGAGTGGTCCAGGAACAGCAAAAGGGAATGAGATTGAACAGAGCAGGAGGCAAATCATAAAATCTGTTTAGTTTTATGTGCAAGATAATCCACTGGGAAGTAGAAAATTAAAAATGCTTCTGTTTGCATGTCTTTGAAATATAATATTTGTTATGCGACAGGCTCTGGGGCCCTCCTGTCATCAGCACGGCACACAGTCACACGTCCCAATGGAGACGGAGGTGGGCGGTCAGCGACCCGATGCTGCCCTCTCCGCTCGATTGGTCAGGACAGCCGGCAGTGCTTGCTGCACAGTCCAGCGTCACCCACGGGCCTCAGAGAAGGACAGTGGCTCTTATATGATTTCTAAGAAACCCAGATTGATGCTAATACTACCCATATAACACATTCTGTCTCTCTTTACACACACACACCACAGACAACAGAATAATGATATGGCCGACATTTCCAGTCCCAACACAAACTCTACATCATACATTACCAGAATTTTTAAAAATCACATAATCATAAATAGTGTTCTACACTGATTATTACTACATATCATCTTTTTCAGGAAAAATAAAAAGATTTTTTTGGCAGTTCAACGAAATTTTAAAAGTATCGAAATACTATTTCATCTTCAAATGTATTTTGGAGTGTGTACCTTTACAATGTCCTATGTATATGAGTACATATACATGATATACACATAATATATACAGAAACAGGCGTTTCGTGGGTGTTTCCTTGGACTTTTTACTGGAAGGTTACACAATCGAACAGGCTCGAGGACCACCGCCGTGGGCAGCGGGAAGACAGCAGGCTGAAGCCTAGGATGAGACGGTCAGATCTGTGGCTGGAGCTGAGAAGGTCAGAGGGGACAGGCTGGACGGGGTAACCCTGTCCCCGCGCAGGCCAGAGCGCTGCGTGCCTGGGTTAAAAGGGAGGGGAGCTGATGGAGGGACACGAGTGATTTGGTTTCCGACTGTAGACTCCAGGAGCACACACTGCCGTGTCATTAGCTGCCATTCCCCAAGCGGCTGCGGTGGGTTCACAGAGATGTGCAGACTAAGTGAGGGGTACATGCGAGCAGTGGGAGAGCTGAGCGGGCGGCGGGGTGTCACCGACGGGGAGGGAGGCGCAGGAGCACCTCTAGAGCGGCGCTGGGAGCGGTCTGCCTCCAACCCTTTCCCAGTTGCTCTATGTTCAAACTAAACGCAGCAAAAGCCCAGAAAGGGAACAGTCACCAACTTTTACAAATTTACTCAGAGATAAAAACCAACATGAAAAAATATACAAACACATGATTAGTTTTCTGGAAATGATCTTTGATGGAGCCACAACGTATCAGGATAAACTGTGTTAAGGAAGGAGAATCCATTAGACACAGCTTATTAGCGCGGAGTGAGAGCAAATGCAGGCAGACGGCACGTGTATTTTCAGTGCAAAGAGAAACCCACTCGATTGTATTATAAACTATAGTTTAGATTTTGTACTTACACAGACCGGATGATGATTTCAAATGTATAAACAATAGCAGGCAAATTTTATTTTTTTCAAGATGAAGTAAAATGTTTCAGTATTTGAGATTTAGAATCAGGAAAAAAAAAAAAAAAAGTGAATAGCCCTGGCCGGTTTGGCTCAGCAGTTAGAGCGTCGGCCTGCGGTCCAGAGAGACCCGGGTTCAGTTCCCACTAAGGGCATGTACCTGGGTTGCTGTTTGTCCCTGGCCCTGGTTGGGTCGTATGGATGGCAGCCACTCAATGTATCCCTTTCACATCGATGTTTTTTTTTTTCTCTTTCTCTCTTCCTTTCTCTCCCTCCCACTCTATCTGAACAAAAAATGGAAAAAATGTCCTCAGGTGAGGATGAAAAAACAAAAAACAAAAAACGTGAATATATCCAAGGGAGATTTTAAAAAGATGAGGAAAGGCAAATCCGTGGTGGGTGAGAGAAGCTAGTATACTTTCAGATCCTGCCCTAACCTCAGACATGCTGGGTACCTAGCCAGTATTTGATGGTGACTTGGGGAAGAAATAAAGGAAGGAAGGGAGGAAGGAAGGAATTCTACAACTCCATCTTTGTGGGCGCTGACAGTGCAGCATGATAGGTATATCGGGTACAGTTGGACAATTCTTACATTCGTACGACCCCGAATGTTGGAGATACATGATGTACCCCTTCCCCAACTCTGCTACACAGGGCACTCGGTGTTCCGTGTCAGCCCTTCGCAGAACAGTGCCCCGCATGGGTATGTTTTATGATCTGGAACAGGTATGTTAGCAGATGTAGGATCAACCCACTTTGCATAGATATTTGAGATGCTATAAAAAGCAAAAGTCTTAGTTATGTTCTCTCAGAAAAGATAAAAATTATGACGAGGGCGAAAAGACAGCTGCTCCGAAATTCAATGATTTTCAATGAAGCATCAACAGTGATAAAAGGAGACAAGTCCGCCTTATGAGTGGACCGGTCCCTGGACTGGGGCATGAAGTCGCTACACTGTACTTGCCAGCATTTTAAAAACAGGAGTCATACTGACTATCTTCGAGGGGTAGCACCACGTAAAGAGCATCAGCTGGAAAACCATAGACAAAATGTGTTCATCTTTCTCCTGCAGAGAAATTAACTTTCTCCAGCTTCAAAGTTTGTTTGGTAACCTGTTTACTCCACACCAAATGAATTCCTTCATTGCGTAAAGGAGTCACAGTTGTCTGGATTTTATAGTTACTTGTGACCTACAGGTTATTTATTAAAATGTCCATTACAAGGTAGAAATCCTTTTAAAGGCAACGTTGCTACAGGATCAAAGAGTCAGGACCCTCTGAAAGGGGAGTAATTCACTCCATATGCCCGAAAGACTCATGTTCTGTAGTCTCTCTCTAGACCAGACTTCTAGTGAAAAAAGAAAAAGATTGTGTTTTTAGGTTCATAAAAACTTGAGTTCCTCTTCCCAGCATAGAGGACTTTTAGAAAGGCTATTTGTGGACTGATAAAGATGAAATTTAAACATACACAATTACCCTGGCTGGTTTAGCTCAGAAGTTAGAGCGTCAGCCCAAGGACCGAAGAGTCACGGGTTCGATTCCCAGTCAAGGGCACCTACCTGGGTTGCAGGTTTGATCCCTGGCCCTTGTTGGGTTGTGCAGGAGGCAATCAATTGTGTATCTCTCACGTTGATGTCTCTCTCTCTCTCTCTCTCTCCCCCCCTTCCACTCTATCTAAAAATAAATTTAAAAATATCCTCGGTGAGAATTTAAATAAATAAATAAATAAATAAATAAATAAATAAATAAAATGACATTTTTTAAAAAAGTAAGTTGAAGATTTTGATGTACCAAGTATCAACTAAAATTTAAACTCTTCTGATCAAGGGGAAAAAGCAAGGTGGAAAACAATATTAAGACGATGTCAACTATCACAATACATGCCATTTAACTTAATTTAAAATAAAGACAGTGAGAGAGTGAGTGTATTAAATGCAATTTACTAGTAACATTAGAACCTCATGCTCAAAATAATTTGATATAGTTCATAGAAGACTGCTGTTTGCTCACCTTTTCATAAACCTTCTTGGCATTGTCATTATCTCCTATCAGGAGATACCCCACTCCAAGGTCATTCTTTAAGGAAGTGTCATCAGGAAATAGTTCAACTAATTTCTGCAGTGTAACAAGAGAACCTCTCATATGACCTGATTTTGTGGGAAGAGAAAAAAAAAAAAAAGATTCCAATAGAAATAAAAACAAATTATGTACACTTTTATTTTGAGGTGAAAATCCAGACAGGCTATGCAACAGATCCTGAGGTCAGCTTAAATTTGACCCTATAAGCAGATGGCTAAACTGTTAGGATTTCATCACACGTCTGCAATGGTATCAGTAACTTCTATAAACAGCTACTAAATATAATACTGACTATAAACACTTTAAAGACATTCTATTTTCTAAATTCACCAACATTTACTTTTTTATATTAAATTCAGTCTTAAGAAAGTTTCAGCTACCAATTCCTTGTAAAGGAAAGTTTTACTGAGATAGTTTTGGTTTATTATGATTAGCTCTAAAATTATTAATAGAGAACAGACAAATCACAGATCTACCCAATGTCAGGAGCTGGAGCCCTGTATGAAACGTGAAGAGGCTCCGAGGTATAAGGTTGACATTGTTTACAATCGAGAGTGTCCCCATCTCTAGGTAAAGACCTATTCATGTGGCAAAGGAGACATCATCCGGTATTATGGGACCCTCTGGTGGACGATAGGGTACTTTGCACACATGAATCACGAAAGCCCTAGCTTCAATTCATTTCTAAGGCGATGTGATGAAAATTTAAAATTTCTGGGCCCATCCCTTCTCAGCCTTTTGGCTAAGATCAAGTGTAAAATTTCTGGGCCCAGTTGTTATTACTCCTCACCAAAGTTGGGAAGACAAATTGAATATGAGGAAATTGCAAGATAAGGCTAGTAACAGGACAAAATTAATTACTTAAAGGGCCCAGTTGCCCACATACTGAATATTAGCCAAGAGCATTTTAGGACCATCAATAGCTAGTGCTCCACTAACAGATAAACTATTGGGCACAAAATATCACCAACCTGTCCCCTGGCTGACCCCCCTGTTACTGGCCAAGCTGGGAGGGGTTTGCTCAGCTATTCATTCCTGCACTGACAAGTCTGACTCAGTATCCCTTCTTTCCCCCACCGACCCAGACTAACCTCACACTTTTCTCCTGTTTCTAAACTTTCCCCACGGCCACTGCAAAGCCCCAGGCGGAAACCCCTCCAGTGCCACAGCCCCGCACTGTCCCTCGCACTCTGCTGTTCGAATGTGCGTGGACTTCGTCACGTGGGTCCTCCACTGACAAGTGCGCACGACTCCCTCCTCAGAGCCTCCTGCTCACTCCGAAGGGAGGGCTCGGGTGGGAGACTGCTGGGAGCAGGGCTGGGTTTGGCCCCAGGCCGTCTTTCCCCAGGGCTGGGCACAGAGGGAGGCACGTGGGAGGCACAGTGCAAAGCTCAGGGGGTGCCAGACACCCAGACATCCAGATGACGGATGGCCGTGTATCCTTTTTAAATATCAAACCTAATGTAAAACTCTATGATGGACTAAATATCGAAGTTTTAAGGACAGAATCAGTCCCCAGAGCGAAGCAGAGCCATTCTGGAGCCTGAGGCCAGAGGGCGACTCAGTCACACTGGCACTGTCCCCAAGACGAGTCCTCCACTCAGTCCCAGCCCCGCCTTCCCTGGACGGCATGCCGTGCGCTTCCCTCCCACGGAGCCAACCCTCAGGAATATACGACTAACTGACCATCTCTTCTGTTTTTAATCATCATGTGGGTCATGTCCTTTCAGAGATTTTGGTCACCTAACAAAGTGATATACCACCTTTAATTGCATCCCTCAGAAAACTGATGAAAGGATCGGTTGGCCCGGAATATTACTTAACATGAGCTTCTCCTGTGACATCGATAATTCATTCACATAGCTACCCCAGCCAGCCTAGCACCCCCCTTAGCACGGGCTTAGATTCTTCCTTCCCGGTTGACAGAAGACAAGTTAGGAGGGAGCGATCCCAGCCTGGTTATAATGAAGGTAGGTTCCAGCTAGTCCTACTGCCTTTGGCTCTGGGAACCTGGGTCACTCAGAGGAGATGCTTTATGCTGCTCTTTTCAAAGCACTTAGTGATTAAAACATTTTTTTCTGTCCTTTTCCTTGGTACAGAGTCAAACCTTACAAGTGAAATGTTGGAGTACCTAGAACTCTTACTATTCCTCTGTGAATATTGTCCCACTGACCATTTTAATCTCCACGAATCAGATTGTTCTAGTTAAGAAAGAAAATAATTTGCTGGGACAGGAGAGAGTTTTTGACTCTAGCATATTAATGTATTAGCTACAACTCCTCAGGCAAATTCTCTGGCCTCTCCACATTCCATTTATGTGAGCTTAAAAATGGGTGGAGTAGGGGCGACCCACTTGGGTCCCCTCCTCACAGCGGGAATCTGTGTCTTTTTCAAATAAACTTTGTTCTCATTTGACAAAACTAACACCTGGCCAGCACGGCTCAGTGGACTGAGCATTGTCCCATGGACTGAGAGGTCCTGGTTCGATTCCTGGTCAGGGCACATGCCCTGGTTGCAGGCTCGATCCCCAGTGGGGGGCTTGCAGGAGGCAGCCGATCCATGTATCTCTCCCACATTGATGTTTCTCTTTCTAAAAAAATGAATAATAAAAAAATAAATAAATAAAGTCCTCTAACACATATTCTTCTTCTTTTTTAATTTAATTTATTTTTGTTACAGATGTTTCTCCTTTTTCCCCCACTGATTCCCCCTTCCCCACCCTCCCCACCCATTCCCCAGCTTTGTTGTCCATGTCCATTGTTCATGCATACATGCATTTAAGTTCTGTGGTTTATCTCTGCCCCCCACCATTCCCTCTTCTGGGGACTGTCAGTCTGTACCCCACTTCCACGTCTCTGGAACTACCCCAATCCTCAGACTGTTATGTTCATTATATTCCACAAATAAGTGAGATCATGTGATACTTGTCTTTCTCTATGTGGCTTGTTTCACTTAGGATAATACTCACCAGGTCCCTCCATGTCATCTCAAAGATAAGAGATCTTTCTTTAAAAAAAAATTGGATGGAGGGGCTGAAGAGTGAAGGGAGGCATCTTCGCAGTTATCAAGGTTAGGGTTACTATTTCAGTCTAAGAAACAGGCAAATCACTGAACTTAGTTACAGAACTTTCATGTAACCAGACTCTTCTAAGAACACACAGAGCCTCAGGTAAGGTAAAACCATAACATGTGCCGCTGAATTAACTTCTCTTGCCTCTCACCTAGGAACTGCTGTCTCTCTGACCTCCGCTTCAAACTCAGCTTCACCAGGCCCGCGGGGACGTCGGGCAGGCTGGCCACCTCCTGGTAGGTCTCGATGGCCTTGCGCAGCACCTCGTTGCTCCTCTTCTTCTCAGCCAAGTCGTCTTCACACTGGAGCAAGTCCCACACAGAAGACACGTCCCATGACAAGGAATATTTGTTATCACCCAAGATAGTCCCCAAAACTTAACTTTTGTACATGCTTAAAAAATAATTCAAAATGGATTAAAGTTTTCTCTTTATCAAAAGATAAAAAAAGAAAAAGCAATACAACATGCTATTTTAAATATATATTTTTAAATTTATTTTTATTGATTTTAGAGAAAGAGGAAGGGAGAGGGTGAGCAAGATAGAAACATCAATATCGACTGGCTGCCTCCTGTACGCCCCACACTGGGGGTTTGGCCCACAACCTGGGCATGTGTCCTGACCGGGAATCGAACTGGCGGCCTCTTAGTGCGACACTCAACCACTGAGCCACAGTGGCTGGACAACATGCTATTTTAATAACAGGGAGGAAGGTTAGCTACTAAGCTACAGACAAGAAAGAATATCATAAAAGCAAGATTAATATATGCTAGAATGCATGAACATCATGCAGACGGGACTCCAGTCCACCACTCCTGTTCTCCCATCAGTTTATTCTTGTGTTCATTCATTCATTCATTCATTCATTCATTCAACAGCCACTTTCTGGGAGCCAGGCTGTGTTCCACGCATGCAGTAGACACCATGAACAGACCAGACAAAGCCCTTTTCCCATTTCCCTTCATTCTGGAAAGGACAGGAGGACAATACACCAGTCAGGGTACTGTGTGACTGGTGGCCCTAAGTGCTGTGGAAGAAAAGGAAGCAGGTTTAGCAGGCTGGGAGTGGGGCTGTAGGGAAGATGTCCCTTTCATCAGAATGATCAGGGAGGGTCTGCAGGGAAGGAGGACGTTGAGGGAAGACCTCCAGGCAGAGAACAGCCAGCGCAGGCTGTGAGGCAGAAGTGAGGAAGAGAGGAAAGGCTGGTGGAGGAGGGGAGCAGGAGGAGATGATGGTAGGGGGGTGTCAGGTAGGAAGAACCTGGTGAGCTATAGCCGGCTCTGCTACACTAACTCTACAGTAGATGGAAAGACACGGGGCTTCAACGTGATCTGAGGTGCGTGTTGTGGGTCACGCTGGCAGCAGTATGAACAGGTTGAGCTGGGTGGGGGAGAAGCAGGGAGCTCAGGGTGCTCCAGCAGGATTCCGAACAAGGGGTGCTGGCTTCACCCAGGGTGGTGGTAATGGAAGTGGTAGGAAGTGGTCGGGTTATAAATGCATTTTGAAGGTCAGAGCCGCCAGATCTGCCGATGGTCTGAATGCAGGGTATGAGAGAAAGGGAGAGAGACGTTAATGAGGATTCGAGGTTTGGGGCTTCAGCATTACCAGATGGACCTGTCATTCCTCAAGAATGGAAAGACAGAGTAGAAGCAACGCATAGAGTCAGGAATTCAGCTCTGGACACATTAAACCCCAGTGCTTATTAGGTATGCACGTGGAGATTCTGGATAGGAGGAAGCATACAGGAGTCTGGGGTTCGGGAGGGAGGTCACAGAAAGGGACATACACCGGAGAACTGTCAGGACAGAGATGGCTTTTAAAGCTAAGAAGCTAGCCCTGGCCAGTTTGGCTCAGCGGTTAGAGCGTTGGCCTGCGGTCTGGAGAGACCCGGGTTCGGTTCCCGCTAAGTGCACGTACTTCGGTTGCAGTTTGTCCCCGGCCCTGGTTGGTCGTGAGGGTGGCAGCCACTCGATGTGTCCCTTCACGTCGATGTTTCTCCCTCTCTCTCCCTTCCTCTCTCTCCCTCCCACTCTATCTGTACAAAAAATGGAAAAATATCCTCGGGTGAGGATAAAAAAAAAAAAAAAAAAAAAAAAAATAAAGCTAAGAAGCTAAAAACATTTCTGAGTGTAGACAGAGAAAAGTAGAGGTCCAAGACCCGAGCTCTAAGGAACTGCAATGCTTCAAAGTCACCACAGGTCAGGAAGACAGTGGAGGACCAGCATAAAAGGACAGAGAAGGAGGGAGGAGAAAGGAAAATAACAACAAAAAGTGGTGTCCTGGACACAAAGTGACGAACGTATCCAGGGGGAGTGAGCAGTCGTATTAGAAGAGGCTGTCAGGGTGGGCGAGATGCTGGGCTGGGCAGTGTGCAAACTCTGAGCTCCGGGCAAAACATTTCCATGACTACCTGGGACTCGTGATGGAAGGGAGTGGGTTCAAGAGAAAAGGGGTGCAGACAACTCTTCCAAGGAGTTTTGCTATAAAGGGAAGCGAACAAAAGGGCCAGTAAGTGAAGGGGGATGTGGAGACAAGAGAGGCGTCTTTTTTAAACCATGGAAATATGACATGTTTCTAAGTTGACGTGAAAGGCTCTGTAGAGAGGGCTAATCTGGGGATGCAGAGGGGGACAGAAAAATTAGAACAGGGACTAGAACCGGTCCTCCGTGCTAACAGGCAGATACACGGGCGCGAGTGCGGGCAGGCTGTTAGTGCCGTGGGGAATCATGGGAAGTGCTCTGTGAAAACTTCCATTTTCTTGGTGAAATGAGTAACATTTGTAGCAAGTGACCAAGAACAGTGAGTGAAATACTAGAGACAGGAAGACAGAGGAAAATGTCTAACGTGGTCATCAAAATCTCACCAGATTTAGTAGACTCAAGTTGAAGATTACATTTAGTTTGATGCTTAAAGTAGCACATACGGTTTTTTTCCTCAAAATACCCTATTTCATATGTTTACTTCATTTAAATAAAGTATGTGCTGTAGTTAATATACAGGTTAGGGCAAAAACGTAGGTTCACAGTTGTGTGGAAAACAATACAATAGTTAATAAAGAATAATACAGAAATAAGCTCTATTTCGCATACTCACAACTGCAGACCTACTTTGCCCCCGCCTGTATAGATGTCTGCAAAATAAAGCATAACTCCACAATTTGAGGACATGGTGAGAAAATGATTCATCCCTTCCTTCACTCCAAAATGCAAAATGAATAGGAATCATCACACATTGATAAAATATCAGTGGAAAGCTTTTCAGAAAATAACACATAAAAAAACTAGTTAACATGCACTGATTATGATGAGTTTCCAAGATGATGGGGGCTAGAACTGAAGCAGTGGAGACAGAGAGAAGTGGGCAGATTCATGAGAAAAACTGATTAGACAAAAATCTCTGGATTATGAAAGGGTAATTCACTCCTGCTTGATAGAAACAAGCATCAGGGCACACAATCATCTATCCAAACCTGTGAACGGTGTCCACAATAGCTTTATCTACCAGAAGAGGACGTCCAACATCAATGACCCATAGAAGTGATCCTGACTACATGGCTTCCAAGTATTCATATGCTGGCTTCTCGGTTTAGTCATCAGTTTGCTGTGAGTCTAGCTATGGAGAGTTAACTCCCTGAAAATATGACGGCTTATAGATGACTTTGCAGGATGCCAGAGCCCAGACCTGACAGAGCCTTCTGAGACCACTGAGTTCACAGTCTTCACTTGGTAGCCTCTTCAAGCTACCAAATACATCCTGGAACTGGAGGGTCTCTTCAAGGTTAGTGTAAGGACAAATGTCTACCAAGATAATCCTTCTTTAGAGAGAGAGGAATATATAAACTTCATTTGAAAAGAGAGAAAAAAATGATACAATCTATATGCCTTGTTTCCATCCCACCCCCACCCCACCCAAGGTCCTTCATTTTAATGACTATAAACATTTTACAACTTCCAATACTGGGACAATATCAGTATTCGAATGGCACCTAATTCTTTAAAATATCCTGAACAAAAATGATAGCCTTTGCTTTGAAATTCAAAATTATACAGATTGATTTTTACCAGTTCAGCATCTGTAGATAAATCAATTTGAGCTGACACTGAGCACTGGTCCCAGGGCATTAACATTGCAAAGCCTTTTGTTGACTTAACCCATCCAACCTTCCTGGGAGATGTGTCATTTTCTGCCTCACAGACATTAATGGTCCGTGCAAGAGAATAATGTGAATTGAGTTTATAATTTAAGATTTTGTGTCTGATGTTCAGAGAACTTGGTCAAAATTGATTTTCACAGTGATCCAAAGAATAAAACTGCTACTTTAGAAATGACTAATAGTATAATTTGTATTTCACTTAATGTTGCTGAAATACATATTTATTTTTTTTATCCTCACCCGAGGACATTTTTCCATTTTTTGTTCAGGTAGAGTGGGAGGGAGAGAGAGGAAGAGAGAGAGAGAGAGAGAAACATCGACGTGAAAGGGACACATCGAGTGGGTGCCACCCACATGACCCAACCAGGGCTGGGGACAAACTGCAACCAAGGTATGTGACAAGCGGCAACTGAACCCGGGTCTCTCTGGACCGCAGACCAATGCTCTAATGGCTGAGCCAAACCAGCCAGGGCCTGAATTATATTTTTTTAAATGTTTTTATTGATTTTTTTTTTTTTTTGAGAGAGAGAAGACAGAGAGAGATAGAAACATCGATGTGAGAGAGAAACATCAATCTGCTGCCTCCTGCGCACCCGTCACTGGGGATCAAGCTTGAAACCCAGGCATGTGCTCTGACTGGGAATCGAACCAGGGGATGATGCTCAATCCACTGAGCCACACTGGCCGGGCTGTTGCTGAATTTTTAAAACTTGTTGGGGTATTCTAAAGTAATTATTTAATATACTAACAAAGAATGAAAAAGTCATCATTTATTCCTCCTGTTAAATTTACCTTCTGTTTCCCAGCCAGAGGGGCCCAGTTGGTGGAGCACAGTCCTGTGCACCGAAAGGCTGCCAATTTGATTCTTGGTCAGGGCACACCCCTGGGTTGTGGGTTCAGTCCCCGGTCTGGGAATGTTTGGAAGGCAACTGATCAATGTTTCTCTCTCACATCAATCTTTCTCTCTTTTTCTCTCCCTTCCTCTTGCTAAGCATGTCCTTGGGTAAAATTTTTTTTTTAAATCTATATTCTGTTGAATTTTTATTTTGAAAATTCCTATGCATTTTATTTATTAATTGTTTTGGAGACAGAGGAAGGAAGGGAGAGAGAGATAGAAACATCTAAAAGAGAGCACATTGATTGGCCGCCTCCTGCATGTCCCCCACTGAGGATCAGGCCCACATCTTGGGCATGTGCCCTGACCAGGAATCAAACAAGTGACCTTTTGGTGCATGGGTCAATGCTCAACCAGTGAGCCACACCAGCCAGGCTCCTATGCACTTTAAATATCCTTTAGCCTGGCTGGTGTGGCTCAGTGGTAAAGCACGACCCATGCACCAAGAGGTCACCAGTTCCATTCCTGGTCAGGGCACATGCCCAGGTTGTGGGTCAAATCCCCAGTGGGGCGCATGCAGGAGGCAGCCAATCAATGTTCTCTCTCATCGATGTTTCTATCTCTTTCTTCCTCTCTAAAAAAATCAATAAAAGAAAAAAAATAAAATTAAATAAACTTTAAATTATTCTATTAAAATTTAATTTACCATGCCTAAATTTTACTTTACATCACAATAACATAAATATCAATAACACCATGCAGCATACTAGTTTAGAGATAGAAAAATATTGCCTGAGGCCTAAACCTCAAATTTCTACTGTTACCTGTGGATACAAATAAAGTAATCACCATATGCAAAAATTAGTGCATTTATTTGGATTTTGGTACCCATAATTAATATCACATATAAAGAAAAATTCTAAAGCACAAAACATTTCTGCCATAATTTAACTAACATTTACATCAATCATTATTCTCTGTAGTCAATATGCTTTTCTTAACCAAATGGCTATCATCAGTACTAGTGACAAAGCACATCACTTATTTCCATGGGCTCGATCTTTTGGAAACACGTTTTGTCTGGCTTGATAGCAATACAATTTAGCAATTTTGCAGGGTTTCTGACCAAATTAACTTACAAAAATGATATAGCTGTTGTCTGCTAAACCTAGTCTGTAACATGGATATGAGGAATTTACTTGCATTAATGTTATATAACCTTAAGTCATTAACATTTAATCATTATGTTTTTCATGGGGAGGTGGGAAGAACTTGAGCATCTGGATCTTGAGTGGTCACCACATTTATTCAGGGGAAACACTTGTTTTATCTATAAATGTGTGAGTTCCTGCACGACCGTCTTCAGTGACCACACTGACTCCCTGCAGAGAGGCGCGGATTGCCTCTCCGTGGTCTGGACGACTTTCCTGGCGCTGCACCACTGTCTCCCCGCAGGGCCGAGAATCGGTCTCCAGCTACGAGGTTCACTGCCTATATCCGTATATCAGCCCTGGCTTTACCCCGAGTTCAGACTCCGCGAACCCATGTTCTGCTTGACACGTCCACCTGAATGTCAGACAGGCTCCACAGACCTAACAGGACCAAAACCAAACTCTGTTCTTTTCCTCAGTCATCCTGGTCAGTAATCAGCACTGTCCTTTCCTCACATGGCCAAACCAGAAACCCAGGGATCACCCTAAACTGCTCTCTTTCTCTGACCTTGCAGCGAATCCACCACCAAGTGCTTTCGGCCCTGCTCTCTGCCCAGTTCCCCATCTCCATGGCCACGACCGCGGTCTGGGCCGCAGCATCTCCAGTGCACTTGCCAACAGTCTCCTGTTCTTGTTTCTAGTTTTGTCCCATAATCCATTCTCCACCCAGCAACCAAAGCAAACGCTATGAAAACAAGAAGGGTAGTCACACCCAGGCATAAACCCTCCAATGGCTTCCCCGTGTGTAGAGCATGTCCTACTTCACTGGCCCTCAGCAGCCCCTCTCTCTGTCCGGGAGCTTATTATGCCAAGATCCACCCCTGCTCGGAGGCCTCTGCCCTGCTGTTCCCTCTGCCCGTCAGCTCCTTCCACAACCTTGTCACGTCCCAGCCACTTGCTCCTCCCTACAGGCCTTTTCTGGTCCCTCCTCTAACGTGCTGTCTGCCCTGTCACGTCAGCTGCAGCCCAAATCTGAAGAGGAAGGCCCTCTGTCTCACTGCCGTCTTTTCTTGTGGCACATGTCATATAGCAAGTGTATACATCTGACTTACTTGTCTCATGCACTGTCTTTGCCATTACAACGAGAACTCCTTGCATTGTTCATGGCGGCATCTGCCTACACAGGGCCTGGCATGCACAGGTTTTCATGGAATAATTTTTTAAAATATGTTTTTATTGATTTTTTTTTAGAGAGAAAGGAAGGGAGAGAGTGATAGAAACATCGATGCGAGAGAGAAACATTGATCAGCTGCCTCCTGCACACCCCCAACTGGGGATTGAGCCCAAAACCTGTGCCCTGACCGGAAATCGAACTGGGACCTCTCAGTCCATTGGATGATGCTCAATCCACTGAGCCACACTGGCCGGGCTCACTGAATAAGTTTTGAGCAAGCAACTTTTAAAATGTCCTCTACTGGGATATAAAATCCACCAGGACAGAGACCGCTGGAGTGTCCACAGCAAGCCCAGGGCCGGCGCGGGGCGTGGCACAGGGCGGGTTAATGCAGCTACAGATGAGGGGGGTGAAGTGTCATGAAATGAGGAGCTGGAGGAGGAGAAAGTCAGACACAAACAGGTGGTGGGAGTGGGAGACAGGGAGAAGGTAGCTGGTGAGACAGAAGTAGCTGGAGGAAACTAGAGAGAACACAAATTCATTTCACTTGAGAATTTCAAAGTCTTTCCTAAGCAACCACTCATTATAAAACAGGTTCTTAAAGCTCTCAGGAGTCTAATGTGGAAATCATAAGGTGGGTCTAAATGGAATGGAATGGGATGGTAATGGGAAATCAATGACCAAAATGTCATCTTTATTTTCTTTTCAAAACCAGAGAGATGCCATATGGAGGGGGGCACAGAAAAATGCTACTAAATGGACTGGAACGGGCGGGTGATGGGAAATCAATGACCAACGTATTATTCTTTATTTTCTTTTCAAAACCAGAGAGATGCTATATATGAAGGGGGGCAAGAGGGCAGAAAAATGTTTCTACATTCAGCTTTACCCAACAGCAATAATTAATTGTCTTATTTAAAACACTATTTCTTGTTTGCGTTAATGCATATACATGAGAAATAGATTCTGTATAAAAGTTAGAAGAGAAAAAGAAAATGCAAATACATAGCGGGTGGTGAGAAATCCAATTACACGGAACACAAGGACATCGAAAACAGTTATCTAAGTGAAGGGTTCTACAATACCTGTGCCTTCCCATATCTGGCCCGTGGACTCTGAGGGTATTTACGAATTAGTTCTTCAAATGCAGTCACTGCTTCCTCAATTTTTCCCTGTTAGGAAGAGGTAATTACAGAAACACAATAAATTCAAATGCATAATGCTATTCAATATAGTTATTAATTATTCACCAAGTAATTCTGTCAAGATTTCCTGGACTCCACTCTGAATTTAAAGACAGGTGTATCGCCCAGCTGGTGTGGCTCAGTGGTTGAGCATCAACCCATGCACCAAGAGGTCACCAATTCAATTCCCAGTCAGGGCACATGCCCAGGTTGTGGGCCCAATCCCCAGTGGGGGACATGCAGGAGGTGGCCAATCGATGTTCTCTCTCCAAAAATCAATAAAGAAGAATAAAAATTTTATATAAATAAATATAAATTCAGATATATCTAAGATTTAAAAAAATTAACTATATTATGGAAACATAAAACTAGAAGTGCATATAAATGTATTTTATTTTTTAAGCACATATTTTTATTGTTTTATCTTTATTGTTGAAAGTATTACAGCTGTGTCCCCCTTTTACCCCACTGACCCCCTCCTCCTCACTCCTACACCCCTCCTGCTCTCCCCAAACTACTGTCTGTGCCTATTGGTTATGCATATATGCGTATAAGTTCTTTGAATATACTTTATCTTTTAAAAGACAGAAACCTGACAAATGATGCAATATGAGTCATCATTAAACAAATTGCATTTTTCCTCTCTCTCTACATGCCTACATGCATTCTTAAAGAAATTCCTACATGCATTCCTACATGCATTCTTAAAGAAAAATATTCAGGTTTTAAGTTGGGGACAGATCCTACTGGCAGTGAGAATGACTTGGGTCTGTGATGAGCAGTCAAGCACCCATGCAAATGGCAGGGAACAAGTATGCAGGATGCCAGGGCCATCGGCTCTGCTTCCTGTCACCCACTGGACATCAGGGTCAATGGGGCTCATCTGGCTTCCTGGAGTGCCTGGCTGCCTCAGCGTCATGTGACCCCTCGCAGAGCTCACATGGGCCCTTAAGAAGATGGGTGGAGCCTGGCGTGTGGCTGTGGTTGAGCATTGACCTATGCACCAGGGGGTCACTGGTTTGATTCCCAATCAGGACACATGCCCAGGTTGCAGGCTTAATTCCCAATGGGGGGCATGCAGGAGGCAGCCGATCTATGTTTCTCACATTGATGTTATAAAAAAAGAAAAGACAGGCCAAGCTCCGTCAGTGGGTCTCTGACCACCACTGCACAGAAAGGAACAGGTACACTTGCTGAGGGTCTTGGCATGGGGCTAAGGGATCCTCTCCCCACCTCAGTCATCAGCACCCTTCCACAGGGTCACACACGCGTGTCCCAGTTTCTAACAAATGGCAGCAGGTCATGGATATTTGAAGCCATGGGATAGAGACAGATTTTCTGAGTTGAACTTTCCCAGACCCTCAGTTCCCTGTGAATTGATAAATCCATCCAGTTCACATGTAAATACAAGCTCACTGCAGTTTCTGGTTTTGCCCCTTATGGAGTGAGTTTTCATGCAGCAAAGTTCACCTTGCGGTGTGGCTAGGCGAAGCAAACCCTGCAGCCTACCAGCGGTCACTTGCACCTACATCCAGAGACAACCTCCACGTCCAAGTTCCTTGCAGCTACTCCTCCACCCTCACAGGGCTGGTGGAAAGCAGACGCACAGTGCAGTGTTCCGGGCTCAGGCCCGAGCCAGGCTGACTGTGAGCGCCTGGGCTCCCCACTTGGAAGGTGTGTGCCTATGACTAATACTGATGACTTTGCCTTAGGTGCCTCATCTGCAAAATGGGGATCGTGAGGGCCCTTGACTACCTTGTGGGGCAGCTGTAAAGGTCAAATCCAGAAACATACATAAGGTGCTTATAGACACTACACAGAGCATAGAAAGCAATGAACAGTGTTACCTATTTTTGTTATTATTATTATTACTGTGGTGGGTGGGGGTGTGTGTGCCAGCACAAGATAATGGGGCTCACCCCAGATACGTCTCTGACCTGACAGACAGGTTAATGCAAAGTAAATGAGGACTTGGATATAGCGATAAATCAAGCCAGGAGCACATTCTCCAAGTTATAGTTCTTGTCAGAAGTAATTGTATCACTATTTAAAATACGCTATCCTCTCACAATACTTTTTTAGAGCGGTATTAGGTTCAGAGCAGAACTGAGAGGAGAGTATGGAGGTTTCACATACATCCCCTAGCCCAACACAAGCACAGACTCCCCCCATAACAAACACCCTGCACCAGCGGGGCACTTGGTTACAATCAATGAACCTACACTGACACATCATCACGCAGAGTCCGTGATTTCCCTTAAGGTTTACTCTTGGAGTTGTTCATTCTATGGGTTTACATAAAAAGATGAATGCGATGCATACTGTCTGTATCCACCGTCACAGAGTAGCTTCACTGCCCTAAAATAATTTTTCTATGCGTTGCCTATTTATTCCCCTCCTCTCCCCTACGCCCGCCCCACGACTCACCCCTGGAAACCACTGATCTTTTTACTGTCTCCGTAGTTTTGCCTTTTCCAGTACGTCATAAATTGGAATCATACAGTAGGCAGCCTTTTCAGATTAGCTTCTCTCACTTAATAATGTGCATTTACGGTTCCTCCACATCTTTTCATGGTTTGATATATCACTTCTTTTTTAAGTGCTCCGTAATATTTCATTGTCTTCATATGACAGTTAATTTATTCATTCACCTGCTAAAGGACATTTTGGTTGATTCCAAATTTTGGCAATTATGAATTAAGCTGCTATGTGCAAGTTTTTTTTTTCCAAAGAAATTTATTTATTTTTTTTATTAATTTTTTATTTTTTTTGTTACAGATGTTTCTCCTTTTTTACCCCCTTGGCACCTCCCTCCCCATCCCTCCCGCCCTGTCCCCGGCTTTGTTGTCCATGTCCATTGCTCATGCATACATGCATATAAGTTCTGTGGTTTATCTCTTCCCACCCCCCCACCCCCTCTTCTGAGGGATGTCAGCCTGTGCCCTACTTCCATGTTTCTAGATCTACTGTATTCCTCAGGCTGTTATGTTCATTATATTCCGTATATAAGTGAGATCATATGGTATTTGTCTTTTTCTGCTTGGCTTATTTCACTTAGGATAATATTTTCCACGTCCCTCCATGTAGTATTAAAGGATAAGAGATCTTTCTTTCTTACAGCTGCATAGTACTCCATTGTGTATATGTACCACTGCTTTTTTTATCCATTCGTCTACTGATGGACACTTGGGCTCTTGCCAGATCTTAGATATTGTAAATAGTGCTGCTATGAACATGGGGGTACATATATTCTTCCTGATAGGTGTTTCAGGCTTCTTAGGGTGTATTCCTAGAAGTGGGATCACTAGGTCAAATGGAAGTTCAATTTTTAACTTTTTGAGGTAACACCATATTGTTTTCCATAGTGGCTGCACCAGTCTGCATTCCCACCAGCAGTGTACTAGAGTCCCCTTTTCTCCACACTCTCGCCAACACTTGTTGTTTGATGATTTGTTGATGGCGGCCATTCTGACAGGTGTGAGGTGATACCTCATTGTGGTTTTAATTTGCATCTCTCTGATGATTAGTGATGTTGAGCATTTCTTCATATGTCTCTTGGCCATTTGTATGTATGTTCTGTTTGGAGAGGTGTCTCTTTAGGTCCTCTGCCTATTTTTCAATTGGGTTCTTTGTCTTCCTTTTGTTGAGTTGTATGAGCACTCTATATATATTGGAGATTAACCCCTTATCTGATATATCATTGGCAATGATGTTCTCCCATACAGTGGGTTGCCTTTCCATTGTGATGATTGTTTCTTTTGCTGTGCAGAAGCTTTTGAGTTTGATGTAGTCCCATGTGTTCATTTTTTCCTTTGTTTCTGTTGCCTTAGGTGATGTATCAGTGAAAATTCTGCTGCATATGATGTTCAAAACTTTGATGCCTACATTTTCTTCTAGAATTTTTATGGATTCACAGGTCACATTTAAGACTTTTATCCTTTTTGAATTTATTCTTGTGTATAGTGTAAGTTGATGGTCTAGTTTCATTTTTTTGCATGTAGCTGTCCAATTTTCTGAACACCATTTATTAAAGAGGCTCTCTTTACTCCACTGTATGCTCTTGCCACCTTTGTCAAATATTAATTGAGCATATTGCCTTGGGTCCATTTCTAAGTTCTCAGTTCTGCTCCACTGGTCTATATGCCTGTTCTTGTGCCAGTACCAGGCTGTTTTGATTACAGTCGCTTTGTAGTATAACCTGATATCTGGTATTGTGATCCCACCTACTTTGTCCTTCTTTTTCAAAATTGCTTTTTCTTGCAGTGCTGGTTTGGTGCTAATGTATTCCCTTAGCCTTTTTTTGTCTGGGAAGCTCTGAATTCTAGCTCTGTTAATTTTCCTAACTGCTCCACACTGATCTCATCTTCGGTGGAGGTCTCTTGTTCTTTCATTTGGCTTCTGTTTCTGTGTTTCACCATTTTGGCTATCACTGTGGGCTTTGGAGCCTGTCAAGTTTTCCCTGTGGGTGCTGGTGTTCTGCTGTTTGTGGCTCCCTCTCCTGGGTTTAGATGAGCGAGGGAGGACCCACATTACACACCACTGTCAAGTCTTACTTTCTTGGTTAATGTTGCTAGCCCAGGAAAGGTACTGTTATCCTGTAGCTTTTTGCCTGGAGGCTAGCAGTCCAGGTTACTTGAAGAGTTTTGGGTTGTCAGTTGATTGAAAAACTCCCTCAGGTGCTCAGCATAAGGGAATTTCCCAAAGGTGGGGCAGATGCTGGTTGTTAATGAGCCTCAATTAGCACTTCAATGGCCCACAAGGTGGGGTTGGATCTCCGAGGGAGGGGCTGATGCCTCTCCTCAGAGCCCTGGGAAGGAGTAAGATGGCCACTGTCCTGCGTGGCAGCAACTCAGCAAAAGCTCGGAGTGCCCTCCAAATCCCAAGTGCCCCCACACAGTTCCAGTCCAGTCTGCCCTCCCTTTGCGAGAGCCCAAGGTGAGTGGCTGTGGCTTTTGTCGCCTCTGTCCTGGCTCTGCGCTGGGGAGCCGCTTGGGAGTGTGACCCGAGGGCGCTGCTCACAGCTAAGGCCGCTGCTGTATGTGGGCTCCCAGCCCCCATCTTGCTCCTTCGCAAGCCTACCAGGATTGAGCCAGTGTCCCTGGTTATATGGTCCTTGCAAGCTGCTTTCTGTTGCTTTTTCCCGTCGATTTGTCTGTGTTATAGTTGTAATTCCAGTTTGGTTCTGGGAGACGGTCTGTGTAGCTCCGTTCACTCCGTCGCCATTCTGGAATTCCTATGTGCAAGTTTTTTGTGTGGACATAAGTTTTTAAATCATTATGAAAGGTAAATATTAAAAAGCCAGATTTCTGGATTGTATGATAAGAGTATGCTTAGTTTTGAAAACAAACAAAACTGTCTTCCAAAGTGGCTGTACTCTTCTGCATTTCCACCAGCAATGCATGATAGTTCCTGTTGCTCCATGCCCTTGTCAGCATTTGGTGTTGTCAGTGATCAGATTTTGGCCATTCTAATAGATGTACAGTGTTGTTTTAATTTGCGTTCCCCTGATAACATATGAGGTGGAGCATTTTAGGCTTATTTGCCATCTGTATATCTTCTTTGGTGAGGTATCTGTGAAGGTCTTTGGCTCACTTTTTTAAATCATTATTTGTTTTTCTTAAGGTTGAATTTTAAGAGTCCTTTGTATATTTTGGGTAACAGCTTTTAAAACCACTACTTGATTTCTTCTGTGAAAGATTTTAAGGAATGAATAATTCACATTAAATATATTTTTCTATGTGACGGTCTTCTAACTACCCTGTATTAGTTTCTTGTGGCCACTATAACAAATGACCACACACTTGGTGGCCTGACGCAACAGGAATTCATTCCTCCACAGTTCCGCAGAACAGAAGCCCCAGGTCAGTTTCGCTGGGCTGAGATCGCGGCGTCAGTAGGGCTGCATTTCCTCTGGAGGCTGAAGGGGCGAGTGTTGCCGGCCTCCTCCGGCCTGTGACGGCTGCTAGCACTCCTTGGCATGTGGCATCACCCCAGTCTCTGCCTCCATTTCAGAGCTCCTTCTCCTCTGTGCATTTCCTTCTCTTCTGTCTGTGTTGTCTCCATCTGCCTGTCTCAAAAGGACAAATTTGGGGCCTATGATGATTACTTTTTTTGTGTCAAACTCGACTGAGCTAAAGGATGCCTAGATAGCTCCTAAAACATAATTTCTAGGTGTGTCTGTAAGGATGTCTCAAGAAGAAATTAGCATTTGGAACAGGAGACCAAATTAAGAAGACCATTCTCATCACTGGGGTGGGCATCATGCAATCCGGAGAGGTCCTGAACAGAACCAAGAGGCAGAGAAAAGGACAGTTTGCTCCCTTTGCTTGAGTCCCTCCTGTCCTCAGGTTTCTGGACCCAGATTGAGACCTACATCATCAGTACCCTGAACTTAGGTCTTCAAACCCAAACTGAATTATACCACAGGCTTTCCTGGTTCTCTAGTTTACAGCTTATATATCTCTTCCCTATTGGTTCTGTTTCTCTGGGGAATCCTGACTATTACAGGGCCTACTAGGATAACCCAGGAAAGCAGATCCTTCATAAGATCCTTAACTTAATTACATGCAGAAGCCCCTTTCCCAAATAAGTTAACATTTATAGGTCCAGGGATTAGAAAATGATTATCTTTTGGGGAACTCATTTTTCAGCCTATCAGAGTCTGCCCTCTGGCCCCCAATGACTCACATCTGTCTCACATGCAAAATACATTTAATCATCCCAGTATTCCTCAAAGTCTGCAGTACTACATTACCAACTCAGATGTAAAAATCACATCTGAATCACATTAGCTCCAAAGTCCCAAATCTGATCATCTAATTCATCTAAAGCAAGAATGGTGACACTCCGGTTATCATCCATCCTGGGGTCAAATCTCCATCTGTGGACCTGTTAAACTAGAAAACAAGATATCTGCTTCTGAAACACAATGGTGAGATAAACATGGGATAATGCTTACAGACATTTGTATTCCAAAAGGGAGAAAATGGAAGAAAGAAAGGTATCACTGATTCCAACCAATTTCAAAATGTGGCAAGGCAAATTCCAATAGGTTTCATGGTCTGTGACTCCAGGCTCTGCCCTCCAGGTCCTCTGCTCTGGTTTCTTTGTCTCTAGCCTCGGGGTCCCAGGCTCTGCCTATGGAATTATCTTTCCTTTCTATTGAAAGGGTAGAATGGGTTCACAGTTGATTAGTTTCATTAGCTTGTTTCCTGCCTGTAGAATTTTGGGAGTCTGTTAGCCTTCTTTCAGTTTGCCCTATCTCTCTCAGTCTAAGGTAGAAGTGCTTCTACTGGTATAACATTCTCAAAAACCTTATGGGTCTCCGTGTATGCCACAGGAATTCACACCATTATACAAGAGACACCGGTCTTCCCAGGATAATCCCATCTCTATTCTTGGCTTCTGTTGGGATGGTTGAGTGAGTCATACATCTAATCTCTTTAGGAAAAGGATGTCCAGCCCTACCCTTGGTCTTCTCTCCAAAGTATGCTTTTAACAGTGCATTTCCTAGTTTTATCATCTTCAGAAATCTGGATAGATTGAGAAATTCACAAATAATCATGTTCTGTTTTTCATTTCCTCCATTATTTCTTTCCTTCCATATTTTACTATAAGCAGCAAAAAGAAACTAGGCCACACCTTCAACACACTGCTTAAAAACCTCCCTAGTTAAATATCCAACTTCATTATTTACAAGTTTTGCTCCCAAAGGACCATAAAAGTCTATTCAGTTAAGTTTTCTGCCGCCATGTAACAAGGACTGACTCTCCCCCCGTTTCCAATAACACGTTCCTCATTTCCTTCTGGGCCCTTGACAGACATTTCATGTCTCTGTCTCTACCCACATTTTGTTTGTGATAATATGTGTATTCTCTATGAGAACAGAAGCTTTCTCTGCTCAGCCCTCACTTCCTCTGAGGCCTCCAGGGGCAGCTTTAATGTCCACATTTCTACCGCCAGTCTGCTCAAGGTAACCCAGGCTTTGGTATCATGCACCTCACAATCTCCCAGCCTCTACTCCTTACCCAATTCCAAAGCCACTTGTACATGTTCATGTCTTTACCACAGCAGCACCCCACTGCCTAGCATTCATTTCCAATGGCTGTAGTAACAAATGGTCCCAAACTTGGGGGCTTAAAACAGCAGAAAGGTATGCTCTCTCAGCTCTGAAGAACAGACGTCCGAATCAGTGCCACCGGGCTGAAATCAGGGTCGCAGAGCCATGCTTCCTCCAGAGGCTGCGGGGGAATCTGTTCCTTGCCTCCTGACAGCATTTCTTGACTTGTGGATGCATCGCTCCAACCTCCACTGGCTATCTTCATGTCGCCTTCTCCTCTCGGGGTGCCTGCTCCTGTCCTGTCCGTATCATATTTCCCTCTGTCTCTTTCTTATAAGGAAACATATGATTGCATTTAGGGCCCAAGTGGGTAACCCCACCTATCTCTCCAACTCAAGATCCTTAACTTCATCATATCTGCAAAGACCCTTTCTCCAAATGAAGTAACATTTAGAGGATCTTAATATACGTTAGGGCATGGATGTCTTTTGAGGGGCCATTTTCAGCCTTTTGCAACTTAAACTGCAAATGTTGAGGTTGTATTTGTGAAATTCATGCTAAATGCACCATTGCCAGATTTAAAATACAGGACTACAATATTCATAACAAATTAGCTAAAGTGTTTTGTTTTCCCTTAACATTTCCTTAGTTGGTCATCGAGGTTATAAAACAACAGAATATTTTGGCTTTGTCCTAGGCATCTTTTGAATCCCCTTAAGAGAGAGGTTGTATGGCCTTCTTAAAAAGGTATTATCTGACAAAGTAAACGTGTTTGCTCTTAGTCCAAAAAAAATTTCCCTTCCCTGGGTTCTTACTAGAGAATACAGCTTCTAACACTATTGTGCAATTCTTATTTAGAAAACTCAAGTGCAAGATACAACGCTTGTAAAAACTGCCTAAAAATCATCTGTTTTTCAACATAGCTTATAGTTAATCTTAAACCCAAGACCATTCATTGGAGGACATGGACTTGGGACCCACTGTTTGGCATGAGGCCAGTGGCGTGAAGGACATTAAGACATACGCCGGCAGACGTATCACAGAATCTGTGGGTGTGACATTAGGGAAGAGAATGTGCAGCCAGTCCATCATATGCCCTTTAGGAAGGCCCACAGCAGGGTGTTTCTGTCTGCACTTGGTACAGGACGGCCATCTGTGAACACGATTCATCTTACAGTGTAATGCTACTTCCCTCGTGCTGCCTCCAGTGTACTTCATCCAGCACTGTTTACTGCCTGTGCTATGAACTTTCTAGTGTCGACCTTACTCTGGCTTCAAGCTTTCCTTTCTCTCTCGTACACTTATAATACAATAATAATAATAATAATAATAATAATAAATGATTCCAATAGATAAATATTTCAGTATATAATTTCAAATGCTCCCCCAAGGGGGTAAAAAGTAGTTTTAAACAATAAATATTATTTTTAAAAGACAGATCACTGAAATATGTTCGATCGATACATTTCTGAAGGACTAATAAGGTGACCCCGCCCTTCCCTGGAGCACAGCACTGGAAGCTCAGCGTGAACGGAGACCGGCCTCCGCTGCTGGGACGGGCCTTGGCCTGGGCCTCCACCTTCCGGCGCAGTCAGACGCATCATTTGAAAAAACCAGCTGTAGAACAACCCTGAAAGACTGAGCATGCTGATGACTCAGTCAATAATTTAGCTCCCTGCTGTTTCAGAAGCAAGAATTGTCTATGTGGCCACTTCTTCCTCCATATTTACAATTACAGATACAGGGTGCTCCTTGAGGAAAGCATCATAATTTCTCTAAATCAGTGAAAATACCAGAGAGTACGTCACTGATTGTTCTAGCACCTTTACCTCCCCCGACCTGCTCGCCCCTTGATAACTGAGCCCTTCTTTCCCATTCATTCTAATTACACAAAAATCCTTCTCTAAAGCTGTTTGTGTTATTTTTCCCCAAAGTCCTCTATTAATAGGCACCCCACATCTGCACAAGTGGCACTTAGCACGCAGGGAGTGGAGAATGCCAAGCAAGGTGACAGAAAAGGAAGATTCCTGCTTCCCTTCTATTACACAACGCAAATTTCCTAAAAATAGTAGATTGCTTCATTTCATAAAGTTGAACAAGACAGACTCAGAAATCATTCATTCTGTGGGGCTGATTTAGTATTCTAGTCTTTGGAGGTACTACACTTTTACTGGCTGGTAATGAGGGTGAGCCACGGCTTGGCTCATGCTGGTGCAGAAGGCTTCATGCTTGCTGGTACCTTCCCAATAAATGCGTGGGAAGCACATTCTTGTCCCATGTCAGTTTCTAACTTAGGTATTTTTGTTTGTTTTTTAATTGTTGTTGCTTATTTACATACAGTTCCAAGATCCTTTTTTTGCAGCCCAAGTCTACTGATAAAAAGAGCATATTACAGAAAAACCAATGAGCATTACACTAAATATAAATTCAAGTACAAAGTAGAGAAAGAGAAATTTCCCCAAAGAACAAGTAGCTGATTACATGAAGATGTCATTACATACATTATAATAAATATTTGGATCAATAATTAGATGAATATGACTGAGTTAAGAGAACAAATAACTTCAATCTAGTGTCAATTCACTGTTTTAAAAACTGTAATATCTAGAAACAAATACAAGTAGTAATTCAAATTAACTGATGATAAAGTGAAATATAAAAGCTACCCTGAAAACTGGAGGTGCCTGAGGTTAACACCAAGTGAGAAGAATGTTAAACCTAAAGCCTTTTCACCCAACAGAAACTATCCTAAGAATACTGGTCTCACCTACTTTTTTCTTTTGGATTCAGGTGCTATAAAATTAAAACCTCCACTTCCATGGTACTTGACAGCATTGATGTTTTCCACCCCCAAATCTCATTTGATCTTTACAAAAACCAAATAGGAAGTATGACTGTCATTCTCACTTTTTAGAACAAGAAAACTGAGGCTCAGAATGGCCAAGCGACTTGCCCAAAGCCACACAGCTAGAACGTGATAGGCTGACTTCCACGTCAGCTGACCTGAAGGTAAGTTCTGTTTCTATTTGGCCATTACAGCTGCAATTTTCCTTTTCAATTGATTCATTTCATATGTTGATGTCTCTGGGGAAAAAACCCACTCTATTCAAAAATTGTTTCTCTTAACTTTTTTAAAAAACAAATAAAGGGGGATGCCTGACTTTACTTAACAACTAGACCATTGCACATTTCTGCGCCAAACAAAAACATCGACCTACCCTTTTACGGAGTTTTTCTGCAGCATCAAGTTCAGCTTTAATAGTCTTATCAAATTTATTTAATAGTTTAGGCTTCTTTTTCTTAACTGAAAGAAAAAAGAGGTTTTAATTTTTTATTTTACTTTTGTCTAGAAATAGTTACTAAGAATAGTGACTTACAAATAGCGAGAAAGCTAGTGTTGGACCCAATCCCACAACCACAAGGGCTGGCTCGCTGGGGGCCGCCTTCCCATGGCTCAGCACAGTCTTCCTTGTATGCGCAAAGGTGTAGTTGGGGACTGGGTGAACACTGGTGTTCTAGTTTATGGGATAAAAACAGTAGGTATGATTTCTAAACTCTTATGAAAAACTTCTTGGCTAAGTACAAAAGACTGTTCACAACAGTTTTGACATGTATCTACCATCTGTCTAAACAGGTAAACATAAAAAGAGGAAGCTGTACTCTGGAGTCAAATAAACAGGAATGTTTTAGTCTACCACTTGGCCCTTCCATTGCATCATGGACCAATCACCCTGCCTACAGTCCACACTTCAGCTAGAGTGGACCATCCACATTCCCCATATAAGCTTTGATGCTCCTTTCCCCAAACTAATGGCCTAGTCCTAACAGCTGTCAGAAAATATGTCCTCCTTCAACAATTAGCTCAAAACCACATTCCTTGTAAAGTTTCTCCATCATTCATGCAAGTGGTCTCTCTCTCTCCCCCACTCTCTCTTCTCTCCACCCCATCCCCCCCAGAGCACCCTTCCTCATCACATATGACCTTTATTATAATCATCTGTGCACTTATCTTTGTCCCTTTCCAAACCATAAGCTCCTGCAGAGCAGCTCCATGTCTTAGAGCAAACTGAACCGATTCACGGTTACTCAGCATAAGCCACAGCCAGCAGAGCAGGTGAGGGGGGTCCTGGGGGTGCACGCCCAGCAGTGCCCGGGAGAAGTCAAGGGTTCCCCGGGGAGCCCAGAGGAAATAATCCTGTCCGAGGGCACAGGAGAGTGATAAGGGTGAAACCTTGATGGGGAAGCTGGATGTTCCCGATGGAGAAGGGGACAGGTGGTTGGGAACAGAGTGGGAGGGACAGAGAGAAATGAGAACAGTCAGAAGAGAATTTCCTCAATGCTCGGACACTGACCCTACAAATTCAATTACTTCTGCTCTATGCTGTCACAAAGGAGGGGCTCTCCCCCCACACCCACTGGCCACTGCCTTCTACCTCCTCTGAATGTCTCCAATCAGCTCCCTCCTGAGCCGCCATCCTTCAATAGTGCTGACGTCTCTGCTGTCTTAAGGCAAACCAACCAGGCAGGCAGACACACCTCAGCCTGCTCTCCTCCACTTGCTGTCCTCTCTTTCCCTAACCCTCAGGCCTGCGTCCCCCTCAATGCACAATGCTGCCCCCACACGTGGGCAAAAGCAAGTCTTCCAGAAGGTAAAGGAGTGTCCCAGCTACGCCACATTCCAGCTCTGTGACCTAAGACAAGCTGGTTCTAAACTTCTGTGACTCTCACATCTCTAATCTAGAAAATGCAGGTAGTGGTTTGAGAATTAAGTTGATATTATACACGTGCAAATAGCACAGTGCTTGGCACACAGTAAGTGCTCTGTACCTGAGAGCTAATAATGCCTACGGCCTTCTCTACAGGTTCATGTGTGCCCTTCTCTTCCTAACCGATGCCAGGGTCCCTCTGCAGCATCTCACAGGCTGGTTTTCCTCCTTCATCTCTGTCCTCTCCGTTTCCTCCCGGTCTCCTCTGTGGCTCCTGCCCCCGCGGATCCCTGGGATCCTGTGCTCTCCAGGGTCAGGCTCCTGCACTCGAGGGGTTTAACTGCTCAATTTCCAAACTGAGCTACAATTGACTAGTTAATTTTCTCCCGCATTACAGAAACCTATAACTTCTGCCTCAGATGTTTTAAGTTCAGTAGATCAGAAATGGAATTCACTATTCCTCACAAATCTATTCTTTCTTATATTTACCCTGTTTCAGAGAATGGCACATACCATCTAGTTATCCAAATAACAAGTGAAAGAAGACAAAGAAGGAACATGTGGAACGATCCCAGTGAAGGGTGAATGGAATTGCTACTATTTTTTAGCATTTACTCTGGGTCAGGCTGCCGGTTTCCATGCCCGGTGCTGTATGTATGTTTCTTTTTATCCTGTCAACGTCCCAGACGCAGAAAATTTAACTTCACAGATGGGGCCATTGAGGTTCCAAAAGGGTGAGTCTCTTGACACATCCCCTCTCATCTACCCAGGAAAAAGGGACACTTATTTATTACTTGCAGGGTTTCCAAAGGAGGGAAATTTCCTGGAAGCTCAGCCTCCAGCCTCTCCCCACAGGGGAAGGGGTGCGACTTGTCTGATTACTGAGCTGGGGGAAGGGACGAGCTTATGCGGCTGAGTGCTATCCCCTCTCTTCCTCCCAGGAGCTGAGCATCCTTCAGGGAGTGGCCTCCACCCGGGAGAAGTAGAGGTGTTCTGTCTGCCCGGAGGGCGGGCTTTTTCAATTCTGGGGCTCAGTATTAAGAAACCTATGACAGTCGGCCCTCGTTTATCGCAGTTAATCAGTTCCAGACTCTACCGTGATAAATGAATTTCCGCGAAGTAGGATTTTTTATTTATATACAGTTGTCCCTCACCACTTTCAGTTTCAACTTTTGCAGCTTCCATCACGGAGTGAAGCGCGGAAGCCGAAGTGCAAAGTGGCGAGGGACGACGATATCGCCCAGCCGCGGCCGCTCAGTGGACTAAGTGTCCTCCCCTGAGAGGTCCCGGTTTGATTCTCCATCAGGGCACATGCCTGGGTAGTGGGCTCAATACCCAGTAGGGGGCGTGCAGGAGGCAGCTGATTGATGATTCTCTCTCACATGGATGTTTCACTCTCTCGCTCTAAAAAAAATCAATAAAAAAACATATTTTTTAAAAAAGAAAAGAAACCTATTATTCCAGCTCATCTCAGCCCCATCCTTTAAACCAGCTCTCATCATGGTAATAAAACTGACACTTTGATCACCTTCGCTTTATTTCATTCCTTGTGAATTTCTCAAGTTGCTGTGCTCTTTTGTTTATTCCTTCTTTCTCTTCTTTCCTTCCCGAACCCTCCACTGTTGAGAAGAATAAATGCCCAAAGCAGAGGCTGAACAAATAGTGGACACTGTGCATTCCCAACTGCATGCCCTATTCGTTAGCATACACGCCGAGGACATGGAAAATGAAATGCCTTTTGACTGAGATGTGGATTAGTAGGGTGGGAGTCATCTCAGCACTGGCTCATGTCTCTCACTGGCTCGTTTTGGTTTTGCAGAAGTGTCTGTCAGCACAATGCCAGCGGCCAGGGGATCCTGGCGCTCTGAGTCGGGGCTTTGCTGCTAGCATCATGGGTCTCCCAAACACGTTTCCCATGCTACACAGCTAACAGTAACACGAGATTTACTTATAAGAAGAAAACAATACTGTTGGCAGTTCAGGACATCCAACATAGTCAACATTAAAATAACATGCTTGCTACACAGCCAGATTAGATCTCAGTGTCAAAATATTTCAATACCATCACAAAAATAGATAAAATATTAAAAATCTCAAAGCACTTGTTATCAGGAAATTACTCTGTCCCATCTCTTCCCCCATCTTCCTATGTAAGAGCTCCTAACGATTGCCCCCTCTCTAATTCAAGTTTTGTCCTATCGTAACTATTTTTATTTCTCAATGTACAAAAAGCCGAAGGCAGTTTTCCCAATTGTAAAAACACACAGCTCTCTTTCTTCTCATGCTGGGGAGGCATGTGGTCCTGCTTCTGAAACAACACAGATTTTCATGGCTGTGACAGGGCCGGGGAGAACTCCCCTTTCTCATGTACAAATGAGTGACTTGG
The DNA here is from genome assembly GCF_014108415.1 of Molossus molossus. Classification (NCBI taxonomy): domain Eukaryota; kingdom Metazoa; phylum Chordata; class Mammalia; order Chiroptera; family Molossidae; genus Molossus; species Molossus molossus. Next base: position 19,393,029 of record NW_023425351.1, read on the forward strand.
GCTGGTTCTCTCTCTCTCTCTCTCTCTCTCTAATACTCACCAGAGGACACTTTTCCATTTATCCTCAGATAGAGTGGAAGGGAGGTAGAGGGAGAGAGAGAGAGAGAGACATCAACATGAGACAGACACATCCAATGGTTGCCTCCCACACGACCCCAACCAGGGCCGGGGACCAAACCACAACTGAGGTACGTTCCCTTGACAGGAATCGAACCTGCAACTCTTTGGTCCACCGGCCATTGCTCCAACCACTGAGCCAAATTGGCCAAGGCAGGGGCTGGTTCTCTTAAGATCTCTTTGAACTGAGAAATCCTGTGCCCCTTCTTAATTTTCAATGGATTTAAATCATGTTAATAATCGTTCAAAGCAGAACTAGAGGGTACTGGAATGGACTGTTATTTTGTTCCATGTGGGGTTTTTTTTAATGGTTTAGGAGGAAGCTGTCTATGTTATATTAAACTTTATCTTTTTGTAACCACTGCCATTACAAATATTGTATCCTTTTCCAAAACAACAAAAAATGGGAAAAGTGACCAGCTGCATCTGAAACCCTTACATCCCTTGCCATGCCATGGTTGAAACATTAAGAGTAAATAAAAAGGAAAAGACGGGGGAAGAAAAGAGTAATTAAAGGCATGAGAAAAGCGCTAATCCTTAGATTATATAAACATTCATGGTGACTCCCTTCATTACCACTTAGCTCAGCAAGATGCCTTTACATCCTGGTGCGTGGGGAGAATGGCTCCACCAATAAAAACAGCCTTTGCATCACTATGTCCTTAGACGTGTCCCACTGAAGAGGGTGACAAAAATGGCAATGCTGGCCACAGGCGAACAGAAAAGCAACAATTCCCCAACCAGCCTCCCTGCTTCCCATCTGTTCTCATGCTCGACACTGTCCTGAGAATCTTTCTCAAACATTCTGTCCATTTATCACCACTGCTTTAAATACATGCATGGGTCTCCCCCCCACCCCGAACATATCAAATGAAACAAAATTCCTTAGGATGCCATCCGAGCAATCCTGCTCCCAGTCACCTACCCAAGAGGAATGAAAGCATCCGTCCACACGAAGCCTCCTACGTGCATACGCATTGCAGCGCTGTTTGCAGGCAAAACCCACGTGCCCAGCAACTGGCAGGGACGGACAGTGTGGTCCAGTAAGACAACGGAACACCACTCGGCCATAACTCGAGTACATGCAGCAACAGGCTACAGCTCAGACGCATGTCTTAGGTGAAAGAGGCCATAGCATTGTGGAAAAAGAAAAACCACAGGAAAAAAACAAACAGATAAATGGTTTCAGAGGCTGGGGGGTGGGGAAAGGGGTTGACTCCAAAAGGTAAAGGAGAATGTGAGGGTTGCAAAGTTCCGTATCTCAATTATGGTGGACACACTGCATCTAGATGGCTATGCGCAAGTCAAAGCTCAGCGCTGCACACTGGGACACATAGTTTGGATTTTCTACATGTAAGTTACACCTCAATAACAACAAACTGTACCAAGAGACAAGCCACATGATTCTCAATAAAGATAGGTATAACAGTATAAAAAGCATTAGGTATAATAACATCATACTTTCAAAAATAAAATTCAATCTGGTTTCTCCCCCACCATGTATCGATTGGAAAGTAATTCAAACTCAACCACACTGCATAAAACAGGAAAATAATTTTTGCTCTTGTACGCCCTCAGTGGCATCTATATATTTTTCTTATTTAATACCTTTGCTACCTTTTCTACTCCTGATCACACCCTTCCTGGTTATTCATTCAACCCTCCAAGCACTCTTTTTTTTTTTTTTTTTTTTTTAATTTTTGATTCCTCTCGAACTACACCAAAATATTACCAGTCTCCAGTGTGTGACTATACCCAGTGGAGAGAGCCCCAACCTTGTTCACTGACTCATTCATTCAACTACCTGCTAAAATGCCTCTGTGTTCCAAGGATCGTGCTAGGTGCTGGGAATTCAAGGGAACCTTTCTCAAGGAAATGACAGTCTCACTGGGGAGAAAGATTCAAATGGCTGATTCACCGTTAGAGGAACGTATATAAAGGGTAGCGCAGGAGTGGCACTATTCGGTTTGGGAGGAGAAAGGGAAAGCTTGCTGGGGGAAACTGAGGACTTGGGTATGGCCAAGTACAGATAGCATTCCAGGCAGAGGAAAGTGTTTACTTTGTAATTCAGTCACAAATGGAAACTGGTACCGTCATCACTAGTTATTTTTCCTGTAAGTGAAAGGCTCACATTCTCCTGCTGCTTGGATGCTAGGGTTTGGTGCTATATATGTGAACGTTCTTATTACGGGCATCCCGACTTTCCAGAGTTTTGGAAAACTCAAGGTCGAGATATTGCTCAGGGACCCCAGGCACTGACTTGTTTTCTCCACACATCTGAGGAGAGCCCAGAAGTGCATGTTTGGGGGATACGTTGGTGAGAGATGTACACCCTGACTCTAAAAGGACAGTAGCATAGCAAGAACTGGGCTTTTGAAAACATGAGACAGAGCGAGAGCTGCAGCTCCCTATCCCCAGGCATATAAGGGATTCTTAATGCCCAGGCCGAGGGTCACAGCATCTGCTCCCTCCATGGGCTGACATTTTGCTTTTGATACTTTTGTGTGGCTAATTGAGGACGTTACTGAGAGAGAGAGAGAGAGAGAGAGAGAGAGAGAGAGAGAGAATGAGCATCTTTCTCACCAACTCAAAACCCACCTGAAATGCTACATTTATTCCCGAGAAATAAGGCACACCATGAGCGCTTTCCCAGCTGTCTCCTCGAACCTGCTTTGCTGCCTTCACAAATGGGCCCCTGTCTCTGTTTTCATCTGTCACTCACCTGTAAGGCAGTTTACACCTCACTGATGCAGCCTCTCAAAATGGCATGAGCTCGGACACTCTTTTTCTCATGGTGCATTTTTTGCGGCATGAAAACTCTCCTGTCTACCAAAGAACACTCGGTGTTCCAACTTTCAAGATGTCACTCAAATGCCATTTCCTCTATCAAGTCATCTAAGACATCTTCATGAAAAAGTAAAAAGTTCATATAACATCTGCTTCTAGAAAGAGTGAGTAAACGTTTACAGTGTGCCCTCGTCCCTCTCCCCACAACTTGGTAGGAGTGTTCATTTTTGTGAGGAAAGAACTGTGTCTTATCATCATTTGTTCCCAGCATTGAGCACACGGTCTATCCACTACAAAGTCTTCATCAAATGTTTCTGGACATCTGAACGCATGCACACGTGAATTAATCAAGACATTCTAGAAGGGGACAGGGCCATGCCAATATGTAATTTAGACTTGTCAGCTCTTTAAAAACATCAGAACATCATAAGCAAAGATAAAAAATGAACTCAGAGTAGCCTGCATTGTAAAGAAGGGGAAGATTAAAAAAAAAAAAAAAAAAAGAGGAGGAAGGTAAGAAAAAAAGAGGAAGATAAGAAAAAGAAACAAGGTATGTGTGAGGCAATCCCCACTGAATATTTTAGAGAGAACACTGATATTTATTTCGTCTCGTTCCATTTTAGTTTTTCAATACATTTAGCAATTCAGGACACAAATGACAGAAAAGTAGACATAGTTAACTAGTAAGTTCTTCGACTGCAAAGTTCAGCTAATTTTAGTAGAGCATAAATACTTCACAGAGAAGCTTGCTCTATGTCCTGAATCACTACTTAATGCCTTATCACATTATTTGCTGACACCCACAGATGACATATATTGATCACTGACTCTGCTAGATGTGTGTAACTCATACAGACTGAACAAACTGTCAACAGGAGTCAAGACCGGAGTTGGGGTTGACTTGACTCTAATGTCCATGCTTTTGACCGTTTGTAGTATCTCTGGCGTCAGGGTCAAAAGTTAAGAAACTAGGGTGTCCCCAAGGACTCTGAGAGGGTCGACAGAGTGGAATGAAGCATTAGCAGAAGTATTATGTTGTGTCAAGAAGGAGGTGAACTTGGTACTACTTGCCTCAAAGAATAAAGGTAGTTAAATAGCCACAGTAATTTTCCTTCACTTTGTCTCCAAGACCCAGTGTTGACACATTACAAGAGTCCTCCTGGTTCAGCAGGGTGACCACAGGGTACGGAGTCTGGGCCAGGGTGTGAGCCTCAGGTTTGCTCTACTCAGGCAACTGTTCAACCTCACTTCCATGAAATGGGGATAATCTCTGCCCCCTACCCACCAATCACAAAGGAGCATACAATATATAAGTGCTTATCACGACTTCCATCTATACCTTATTTTCACTTACATTAAAACTCTGCTCTTCAGTTAAATAGGAGATGTAAATGACATACCTTACTAGCAAATATTGAGAAATGATTTCTTTTTAAGACACCAGATTTGCTTTATCGTCAAGTGTTTCCCTGGCAGAGCTTCTGGGCAACTAATAGCTTTGTCACGCTATTGTCACCTCTTGCCAATCTGTATTTCCTGAGTCAACAACGGACTAAGGAGCCACAGGGTAACACTAGACTTCCTCTGCTCCCCAAACCCTACTGTCTGTTTTCCAGACTGCTTTTTGTTATAGGTATCCAAAGGTGGAATTTTGTGAAAAGTCATCTAAAAAGCAAAATGATTTAAGGGAAGAAAAAGTAACACCAAAGATACTGAAGAAAAACGTGCTCTATATCTGAGATGCAGCCTGAAACTGAAATAATCATGGAATGCTTATTACAATCCTATTCCTATTAATTCACATTTAACCCGAGACAGCCCTTACTACATATTTTAATCTTATATTCGAATTAGAGGTTAATTTTGCTTTTCTTTTAAAAATCAATATAGGTTCCTGGCAGGTATGGCTCAGTGGTTGAGTGTCGACCCATGAACTGAGAGGTCGCTGATTTGATTCCATCAGGGCACATGCCTGAGTTTTGGGCTTGATCCCCAGTAGGGGGCATGCAGGAGGCAGTTGATCGATGTTTTTCTCTCACTGATGTTTCTCTCTCTCTCTCTCTCTCTTAAATCAATAGAAACATTTTTTTTTAATCAATATAAGTTTCAATATTAGAGAAAAAACTATCTAAATTTTTCTGGCAGTGAGGAAATCTATAAATTAGGACAAATGATAAAAAAGAAGAAAACAATGGTGTAAACCATTCAAGACTGCAAGAATCCAATGTTAAGATTTTTGATGAAATTCTGTCTGCTGGGTACAGGGAAAGCAAGCCTCATCTCCCAGCGTTCCTCCCAGGGATGAGAGGGGACATGGGCAGAAGCCCTCGGTATCTTCTCTTTCATTTAAAAGTGGGAACTGTGCAAGGTATTCCATTGCCATGCCTCATGCTGGGGTCTGGAATAACTCTGCTGTCATACGGAGAAAGAGTCGTGTCATTTGCTCCTGAGAAACCCAACGGGCAGACAGCCATGAGCATTTTTCTGGCAGGAGTCTCTGTATTATCACTGTGAGAATGGAAAATTAATGCATTTCATCCCAAAAGAACCCCTTTGGAGGCTCCTTCCCCTACTGCTACCTGCCGGGAAGGTGCAGAGTGCTGGGAGGAGAGGTAAATCCGTCAGCTGGGGGGGGGGAGGGGATCCTCCTACCCTCCAGCTGTGACCACACACTGGTGGGAAGAAGGATGGTGTGTTGTCCTTTGCTTCCTACAGCTGAGGAATAATGGGTTTCTGTGCTCCTCCGAATTAAATAGCAACTACACACCAGCAGGAGTTCAATATTCAAAGCTTACTCCAAACAGTTAGCATACATATTTTTCAGCTGAGAGACACTAACTAATACAACACAATAAACATTATATAAAGGGCAATTGTTTAAATCTGTCCCCTCTACTGAACTTACATGGATTCAGCTGGGAGCATTCAAAGGCGCCAGCAAGTATTCCAGTTTATTAAATGTGGTCTGCTATGTCCCCATAGGCTTATTTCAATAAATTATACATCACTCCCCTTCTAGAGTAATAATCCTTTAACAGATGTGACCCTGTATGTGATATTAGAAATTTCAGAGACACTAAGAGATGTGTTTTCTATACATAACAAAAATGCTCCAGTGCACAGACTGACTAACACTGAGAGTTCACCCCATGACACTGTTCCACGGGGAAGAGCACCTTCCCCAGTTTATGTTGGATATAGTTCTAGCAGTCTTGGTCAGCTGGTTCTCTAGCCCTTAACTTACTACAAATAACAAATTAGAAAGGACGAGTGAGGGTTGCTTGAATCAGATGTACACTGAGCAGCAAGAAGTAAAAGCTGAGACTAAAATAAGAAAAACAAAAACCACCAGAGACAAACCCATCTCAAATGGTATTGCCGTATGGGCCAGAGGTGCAGAAGCAAACAGTGCTGTGCACTTCCACTGGCTTGAAGCACCACTGCACAGTCACGGATGTTCATTACGACGGGCATCACTGCCCCAGTCGGGCGGCTCAGCTGGTCGGAGCATCATCCTGGACACGAAAAGGCTGCCGGTTCCACTCCCAGTCAGGGCACATGCCTCGCTTGCGGGTTCAATATCCAGTTGTGGTGTGTATGGGAAGCAAATGATCAATGTTTCTCTGTCACATCGATGTTTCTCTCTCTCTTTCTTTCTCAACATGTCCTCAGGTGAGGATTTAAAAAAAAAAAAAGGGAGGGGGGCATTACTGTCTCCAATCACCAAAGAAAGTTAAATTATGTGCAGCATATAATTAAAAAGGTGGGTGGAAATGCACAAAAGTATTTTAAAAAAATACATATTTTAGAAAAATCAAAAGTCTGATAATTTTGTTTTAACAGTGTTTAAAGATATTTAAAGTCATCATAAGTATTTGCTTCTATGAAATATTGAGTTCCCAGTAATGCCAAATAAAACAGTAATTTCCAAGCCTGGCTGAACACAACACACTCACCAGGGGAGCCTGAAACAAAACACATTCCCAAACACCATTAAATGAGAATCAGGGGTTGGTAAGGATGTGGAAGAACTGGAACTCTACTACATTGCTCGTGAGAATGTAAAATTAAATTGTAAATCCACTTTGGAAACAGTTAAAAAATGTTTTAGAAAGTTAAATATAAAACCATTTGCTCTTAGCTACTTCCCCAAGAGAAATGGACACACAAGCACACAGTGACGCATGTGAATGTTCGCAGCAGATTTGTTATAATAACCAACAACTGGAAACAACTCCATATCCATCAGTGGGTGAGTGGATAAACTCTTAAATCAATAAAATGAATACTGTTAATCAATATAAAGGAATAAACTATAACTACGTACAACATAGATGAATGTCAAAATAAGTGTTGAATTGAAAGAGGCCAGATAAAAGGAACACATATGCTATGATTCCATTTACATAAACTTCTGGGAAATGTACTCTAATGGATAGGGAGGGGCCTTAGCAGACCAGAGGGAGGGGCATGCCAGAAGAGCAGACAGGAGAGATTACAGAGGGGCACAAGGGAACTTTTGGTTTCTCTGGATATAGTCATATCTTGATTGTGATAAGGGTTTCTTGTCTCTACATATGTCAAAACTTATCAAATTGTAAGTTTTAGGTGAAGCTTATCATATATTAACTGTATTTCAATAAAGCTGTTATAATAAACACATAACTACAATATTATAATCACATCTAAAAACAAATTAACAGTAACTTCTGAATATCACAATTGGATACTTTCACTGGATAATCAGGAGTTACAGTTCCATAATTGTTTTATAAATTTATATTTTTAGAATTTGTTATTCTGAAATGGAATCAAAGCAGGGTCCAAAGATTGCAATTGGTTTTGTCTCAAACAAATGAGTCAGTATTTTCCACAGAATCTTGTGGGATATTAATTGTCCAATATGAAATATTGAAAAGAGTGACAAAAATATTTTAGGACATTCCAAACTACTGTCCAGTAGTTCTATAGAATAAAAAAATTCAACCCAGAATCTGACAATGAGCTCTGATCTATTCATCTCAGCTGCATTAATTTGGTTATTACTGATTCTCTACAGCAGCGATTTTCAACTGGTGTGCTGCGAGAATTTTTAAAGCATACAGTACTTGACTATGTTGTCGGAGGCACAGACCTCTTTTCCCTTAGATTGTCAAATTAAATAAAATGACAACAGCCAACACAAAAATAGCCCCGGGGTGTGAATGCCCTCTCTGGAACCATGAACATGTAGGTCTTAGAACAGAGTTGCATCTTATTGGTCACGTCATACAATAAGGTTGCGTTGTTTGATTGGTTAATTCTTGGTACCAGAAATCCTTATATATAAGTACAGGCACCTGTGTGTTTTTTTTTTAAAGTCACTTTGGAGAAACAGGGTAGGTAGTGACTATTTTTTCTTTTGTTGTAAATCAATCAAAATCACGCCTATTTGTTGTCAGATTGGGAAAACATCCGTTCGGGCTGTGCCTCAGAATTCGGTGGTTCGGTCCGTGTGCCCGAGGGGAGAAGGCGGGGAACTGCAGCTGAGCGCCCGCCTCGCGGTCTGCACAGCACAGCACAGCCGCGAGGTCTGCACCGCGCCCGCCTCGCGGTCTGCACCGCGCCCGCCTCGCGGTCTGCACAGCACAGCACAGCCTCGGGGTCTGCACCGCGCCCGCCTCGCACGCACGCCGCCTAGTGCAGGGGGCGAAGAGGAAGCGCACATAAGCCTGTTCTAGGTCATCTGTGTCCCCTCCACACTGTGTGCTGAAATCCTAACTCCCATGATGATTATATCGGAGGTGAAGGCCGAGCCCACGAAGGGAACTACTGCTCATGAAGGAGACTGCACAGCGCTCCGTGGTCCCCGGCCCGTGAGGACAGAGAGAGAAGGCGGCGTGGCCGGCCCCACTCGACACCCTGCCGGCGCCAGCTCCCGGAACTGGGACACTCAGGTCCCGGTCATGGCCCCGCAAAGGGACCAAGGGCACTCTCCACCCTCCAGTGGGTGACAGTGAGGAAGTGGGAGGGGTGGGAATGAATGACAACAGGCATCGGAAATCCGCTGGGAACACCAGGAGCGAGGCCTTATGGAACCGGCCACTAGGGTGGAAATCGAGGGGGAAGCCGCTGGGTCCTGAAGCACAGGTCTCACGTGGGATGCGGCTTGAGAAAAATCTTCCCCCCAGAAAGGAAGCTGAGGTGAAAACAGGAAAGACGATTTTCAGGGATCTGGGAAAGTCAGGTGGGATTTCCCAGGGTTCTGGGTCGGGAATAGTGAGGATCAAGTGAACGCGGGTGGCTTGGAGCCCGATGAGACCGTTTCTTGAACAATATTCTGAGGAAAGAGTCTGCTCCACAGCAATGGTACGGCTGGTGGTGTTCAGGTCTCACTGTGCATGTGTGTTAGGGGAAGCTGCTCTGGCCACCAGTGTGCACACGTGGACAGGCGGGGACAGGAGCTGGAGGTGGTGACGAGTCAGAGGGAGGGCGCAGGGCTGGGGCCTGGCCACGCAGGAGAATCACACTCCTGGCTGAAGGAAATGACTGAATTTTAGGGTGTGGGGGAGGGGGGGAGATTTGAACCTAAAACTCTGAGAAATAAATTCAAAAATATGAAAAACATTGTAATTTCTTATCAGTAAAACTTACATTCAGTCCTGGCCAGTTTGGCTTAGTGGTTAGAGCGTCGGCCCACAGACCAGAGTGTCCCGGGTTCGGTTCCCGCTAAGGGCACGTGCGGTTGCAGTTTGTCCCCGGCCCTCGTTGGGGTTGTGTGGGTGGCAACCACTCGATGTGTCTCTCTCACATGGATATTTCTCTCTCTCTCTCTTCCTCCCTCTCTCCCTCCCACTCTATCTGAAGATAAATGCAAAAATGTCCTCAGGTGAGGATAAAAAAAAACTTACATTCAGATAAATCTAATAAAAATACATATATCCATTTCATTATGTTTGTAGATTGTCATGTCTTTGAACAATGCATGACTGATCACACTGTCACGTGGAGAAGGTGGTGACATCCTAAAACAGCAAATTATTGTCAGTCCAAAGGACATGACACACGTTGTGATTCTTTCTATGAATAATGTGCAGCTTATCTTTATGCGACAGCACACCGCGTGTTTTGGTTTTTAGCAGATGGCAAACTCTTTCTACCAGGGTTTTAAACTTGCACAATGGTAATGAGAACTATTTATATAGTAAACACTTTAGCTGATCCTATCTTTGGACAAGTTTAATTAAAGAATAAGAGGCCAATAGCACAATCAAGCAAATTCATGAGAGGGAGCAGGAACTTTCTTCCTTGATGAATACATTACTTTACCTCAACAATTGAAAGCATCTGTAGAAATTAACGGCACTATTGAGTTTTATAATAAACCCCTTAAGCATTTAGCTTTTTTTTTTTTGTTAGCTGTTTTCAAACCCATTGTTAAGAAAGCTTTAACACCCAAGGTAGAAGGAAAGCATAACTTACTCCTTAATGAGATGTCACTACCAGGACTGCTTAAATAGCCCTCAATACTTTCACACCTCATTCAGCTTATAGATGTTGACGTCCTACATACAAACACGTTCTAGGGAACATCCTTGAACAATCACTATCCTCTTCTTGCACATTAGTCAATATATTGGACAGTCGTGAGGACTGAGTTTATCAAATTCATCAGAGACTCTTCAGAAAAGAAACATGCACAAATAAATAGTGCTAAACAGCACCTAGATTTGGGGTTTGCACAAATTTTATATAAGGTAATAATAAGAGGAAAAGTAATGATTACAGTTTCTCAAATCTGTATAGCATGTCATCAGTGACACAGGGAAATGGTCACCCAACCTACACAAAAACTCCATCTCTGAATTTTACACACGAAAAGAGCAAAGCACCAAGAGGCCAAGAGACGTATTCAAGATCAAGTAGCAAATAACAAGCTGAAGATCAGACAGCAAATACTATTTGATGGATAAAGACTAATAGGACCCTTTTCATGGTACACAACATTGTCAAGTGTTGATCAAGTGATCAGTAAGAATTTAAATGCCTATGAGAAAAATGTTGATGAGTAGAAAGAAAAATAGATGGCAGCTACTTTAGAGGTTGACACAGACTGAATACTACTCGTACCTCCAAATTTCCTGTGATTATGGCCTCAACCTTCAAACAGTACACTGAGCTACATACTTTCATCTAAAAACAAAGTAGATCAACCCTGCCCAGCTAGTGTGGCTCAGTGGTTGAATGTCAACCCATGTACCAATAGGTTGTGGGTTCGATTCCCTGTCAGGGAACATGCCCAGGTAGTGGGCCTGATCCTCAGTGGGGGGCATGCAGGAGGCGGTCAATCGATGTTCTCTCTCATCAATGTTTCTCTCTCTCTCTTCCTCTCCTCTTCTCTCTCTTTAAAAATTCAATAAAGCCCTGGCCGGTTTGGCTCAGCGGCTGGAGCGTCGGCCTGCGGTCCAGAGAGACCCGGGTTCGATTCCCACTAAGGGCGCGTACCTTGGTTGCAGTTTGTTCCTGGCCCTGGTTGGTCGTGCGGGTGGCAGCCACTCGATGTGTCCCTTTCACGTCGATGTTTCTCTCTCTCTCTCCCTCCCACTCTATCTGAACAAAAAATGGAAAAATGTCCTCTGGTGAGGATAAAAAAAAAAATCAATAAAGAAATGAATTTAAAAACAAACAAACAGCTCTGGCCGGTTTGGCTCAGCGGTTAGAGCGTCGGCCCACGCCAGAGTGTCCCAGGTTTGGTTCCCGCTAAGGGCACATACCTTGGTTGCAGTTTGTCCCTGGCCCCAGTTGGGGTCATGTGGGTGGCAATCAGTTGATGTCTCTCTCTCACACTGATGTTTCTCTCGCTCTCTTTCTCCCTCCAGCTCTATCTGAAGATAAATGCAAAAATGTCCTCAGGTGCGGATAAAAAGCAAACAAAAAAAACGGATCAACCAAAAACTTGGTCTAAGATGACTGACCAAGAGCTAGTGCCAATGCAGTAAGTATGTTTGATACTTACTATTCATCTAAAAAGCAATGAAAAAATATTCCTCATTTTTCTCTTTCTAACACGTCTCTCTGCTCATGTTTTATAACCACAAAGAAAGACTCCAGGCAGTGCATCGTCGAGCTATTATCAAATGTCTCAGGGGTGGAAGCAGTCTGCCTCTGGCCTCCTCACCGCACAGAGGTGTGCGATTTACGGCGCACGGTACATGCCCCGCTGGGGCCCGGACGGCCTGCCCCTCGTGACTGCCCCAAGTGTCATGAAAAACACACTGCCGGACACGCACGGGGGCTCGTGGCAGCAGTTAACAAGCAAGATGCGGCATGAATCAAAGTGACAAGGCACAGAAATAAAGAGCTCACCCAAGTTCACTGGTTTTATGGTGAAGCTATAATTTGCAATTAATGCTACTTCCACCCTATGACTTGCTGAATGACATTACTAATAACATCACTAATATACGGTATAAACGCACAGAGAAGTCAGTGATCCTTGGGAGACAGGAGCCAAATTTCAATGACGCATAAAAATCAAAGTTATTTCCTGAAATGCACCTTTATCAAATCTTAGCTTGTATGTAAAGGACATCAATTAAAGATATCATGCTGTATAAACAAGTTTCATCCACCTTTATTTCAAGTTTAAAGTATATTTTGTACAACTTGAGAAGAGTTGGCACAGCTGGTAGCTAACTAGCCCTGAAGGCTCCACAGAGATTATGTATAGACATATAAATAGTCCTGGAAGTGGGCTCTAATTAAATCTATCACCTGAAATAGGAAAGGGACAAATAGAAGATACCATCTACGGTACTGAAGAATCAAAGGAGAGAAAGTGTAAAAATCACTGGTTATTAGAAAACAACAAATTATCACAATCTCCCCCAAAAGTGGTAGTGTCAAGTGTTGCAAGACAGATCTCTGCTCAATTTAAAGTTTTATAGAGAGCATCCCCTGATATCCTAAAAGTGCTGACCTTGGAGCTTTCGGTATCAACCCATCATCCCTGTTATTAAAAATAAAGAATCTGAATTCACAGGTAGTTGCAGCAAAGAGACATGCGCGGAGCAGCCCTTGCTCAGAGCCGAGGACCAGCGGGGGAACCCTCCTCAAAGACGGGGCTGCCGTCCATCTCCCCAGCACGCGTTCCCTCATCTCCGCGCTCCCACCGCCTTGTGCTCATCACCTCACCTCCTTGTATTGTAGTTTTACATTTGCTCTGTTTTCGGGGCGCTCCACAGAGCATGGCAAACAAAAGAAGTGGAAATAGTCGGTAAATTAATAAACCATCCTTAGCGAGCAGCTAAGGTCCCTTTGCTCAGGTCCCACGCCCATTCTCTGAGGAGGGTCAATACACAAAGGGGTGGCTGAAGTCCCAGGACCTTCACCCAACACAAACGAATCCCCTGTGTAAGAAACTGTGTTAGAATACATACAATCCCTTCTCTCACTCCCTTCTCCCACACATGCTGACTTCTAAAGAATTAACCCAAAGCCCTGGCTGGTTTGGCTCAGCGGTTGGAGCGCCGGCCTGTGGACCAGAGTCCTGGGTTTGTTCCCGCAAGGGGCGCATACCAAAAAAAAAAAAGGAAGAAAAAAAAATTAACCCAAAGGCAAAATGCAGTATTTTCTGATTTTTATCATAACTAAGTGGACAAATGGACTTATGACTTGAAATAGAATTTGCCATATAAGTTACCCTGTATTTGCTTTAAGTGAGATCTCTAGTAGTGAATGATTTCCAGGACGTATGAAATAGACGCCTTTACCCACTTCAGTGATTTTTGTTATTACTTTAATGATGAGAGTTTTTAAAAAGTTCTCCCTGGCAACCCAAGATGGGTCTGTGGCAATGACCCAAATGGTTAAATGCTGAGCTCCTGTGTACAAGGCACAGCAGGACCCACGGGGGGAGGCAAATAACAGAAAATAACAGAAAGCTCTAGACCTCTGTACGTATCATTGACAAACGTCATGTTCTTTCATGCCTGATGTTTGAGCATGTGTAGATGGCAACAGAGAATTCATTGCCATTATTCTCTTTGACCTGATTGAAATTTGCTAAGTTTAGCAAAGGAATGAACCCGCGTGAGGTCAGAGAAGAGTCTGCAGAGGAGACATGAGCCACAGAAGAGGAGACGGGTCCATCGCCACATTCGGACCCGGACACCTCGCCAGCCCAGCTCATCGCGCCATGGGGATGAGGAGGGTCAGCGGTGCTCCGCTCTGCAGCAGCTGGGCCTGCTTCCTACTGTGGCTCACATACTTCTCTTTAGGGAGATATTTAACTAACTGTCCACAGTGTAGCTTCAGCTCTTCTCAAATAATTCTCTTTTTGTCTTTATATTTTATTAAGTTAAACAGTCCCTTCAAAGGGGATTCAAATATTATCAAGGAATGATATCTGAACCAGGTGGACCCAGTGAAAAACTTTTAGGTAAGGGGATGCTGGTACACAGACCAGTTTGACCAGGTAAGCAGCACACCTGGCCCAGCACTTCTCAACCTTGGAGTTAACATGCCCCTCGGCTGTGAAATCAAAATCGGTGGGGGTGGACCCAGCCCACCATACCATATCCCACAAGCGATTCTATGGGCGGCAGGGCTGAGAAACGCCCTATCGTACCTTGCTGTCTAACTGGGATCTGGTGGTGTTTGGGTGATCTCGGTTTCAACAGCAGTTAATTATCCATAGATTAGCCTCACATATTCCAGATGGCGGGCAAGAAGGAAAGTGAAACAAAAGCATTATGGCAGCTGACAAGCCATGAGTGTTACTGACATCACTGAATGGACCTCGTGCCTGGTGCCATCATCTGCCTGCTCCTAAGGTGGTGGCAGGGCCCGCGATGGGGCTCTGGGTCTGCCGGGGCCTCTGGAGGAAGGCAGTGCCACTCTGTGTGGAAACGCTTGTCTGCAATCGTCCTCCTGCTCCCAGCTGCACGTGGGGCTGTTCCTGAACCCCTTGACAGTGGCTTCTCCCCATTCCTGAGACACAGCTGCCTGTTGCCTACTGTCTGGCCTCCCAGACCTCACCTGCTGCTTGTGCCTAATCTCCTGTTCCGCCGTGGGGCGTCGTGTCACTTCAGGGTCTGGCCACTCCCACCCAAGCCCTGTGCGCCGCTGACCAGGCTCACCCAGCAGAGGACTGTGGGGTCGGAGTGGGTGAGGAGGACGAAGCAAGCATTCTAGCAAAGGAGAAAAGCATGCCTGATATGCCATGTTGTCAGGGATTCGTGGGTGACCGGTTTCCTGGGCAGAATGTAAGGAAACCTCCCAAACTGAAACAGAGGATTTGATTTATTTTCACTATTACTAATACTTTCTATTATCAATACATACTTGATTTTTAAGTGAAAAACATATAAACGCAGGGCGAGAATTACTGCCGTCAACGCCACAACGGTCCGCCCTCATGTCAGAAGGGGAAGGCTGTGGGGAAGAGCTGGGCGGCCAGGAGGGGAATTCCAGCAACGCGGCCTCCAACTCGCACCCGCTCCAACCTGAAGTCTGCCTACACAAATGAATATACTCAACTACAACAGCACCATCTTTTACGGCACATTTCTTTGAAAGCTTAATTTCAAGTGAGCTTGGGCATACGTGGCTCATATGTTAATCTTTCACTTGCTTCGGTAGATAAATAATGCGTTCATACACATTCAAGTAGATTATTCTGACTAGAAGACAGGGTCCTATTTCCCATTATTTAAAAAAAAAGTTAGATCCTAACAATGATTTTAAAACACACGTGCATTTCTTCTTCCCGTAAGAAAGCTGTTTTACTTTCCTGCTCATGGTGTCACAATCAGTGCAGAAATGAGCTTTGTAAAATGTTGAGTGCTCAATGGGAAGCATTAGAATGGGATTTTAATGACAGCAAAGAATTGGCTATTATTGTCCTGCGGTGTGTTTGACTGAATAGGCACGCCGGTGGAAACAGGTGTTCTGAATTACTACTTGTACTACAGTGTGATTAAGATTATAAAACGAAAAATAAAAATAAAGAAAATGCGTATTTCAACAGAGCTAGAAACTTCTACTGCACTTGCTGAGACCGGTAATATATGCTGAGCTTATTTAAATCACCAAAATTGCTGTAATTAAACTTCTCTCTAAATCAGACTGTATGAGAGTCAGAAATCTCCTATAATTAACTTATCTGTAGAAGTAATCAGACAATAACTGCTGGTATATTTTAGGAACCACTAAAACGACTGTAGCTGTTGAATGTAATGACTATAATAAATCTTTAACAGCAGTTATCTCGCAACCTCTTGCACAGCTGCAAGGGCGGGAGGGAGACTGTTTTCGCAACGCTCTCCCCGAGCTGGTGTGCGTGCTCCTGCTACGCTGCTCTTCACAATGTGGGAAGATTACAAAGGTGCAGTGCGGACTCAACCCAACCGCCGGCCTGCGCTACATCGAAGTGGTTATTTAGGGACTGCTCAAAACAATGAACCAAGGCATCTCTGATGGGCAGCTAAAAGGCAGAAGACCTGCATATATTGACCATGAAGTAATTAAGTTCAAGGCGGTGATGACTCGTATGAACTCAAGGGCACCAACGGAAACAATCCTTACAGACCAAATGACTGAAGCTTGATGGGAGGTGTCTTCATAGCCAGAAACTACTGCTTGTACAGCAGTAGTAAATGAGAGAAGGAACATGTTTCACACTTCCCAAGCCATCTGAATCAAAGTTGTTCAACATTTTTATACATATTGATTATTTAATAATAGAAAAAAATATATGAAAGCAAGCAGACACTGTTCTCTCATGAGCTCATTCAAAAACTCACTTATCCCAACAATCATCTCTCTGTAAGGCATTTTACATGAAGTTCATAGATGAAGAGTCAACTGGAAAGATATGTTTACAATACAAAAAGCAAGGGATTAACATCAGTAATATAAATGAAACCACTGGAAATCAACAAGAAAAATGCAAAAAATAAGTTGCCAAGTTTGATTCTTGGTCAGGGCGCATACCCAGGTTGTGGGTTCAATCCCCAGTTGGGGTGCATATGGAAGGCAACTGATTAATATTTCTCTCTCATGAATGTTTCTCTCTCTCTCTCTCTCTCTCTCATTTTCTTTCTCTCCTCCTTCCGTCCTCTATTCTCAAACCAATAATAAACATATCCTCGGCCCTGGCCAGTGTACTTGGTTGGCTGGAGTGTTGTCCCATGCACCTGAGGGTCACGGGTTCTATTACTGGTCTGGGCACGTGACTGGGCTGTGGGTTCGATTTCCAGTTGGGGCGCATGTGAGAGGCAGCTGATCGATGCTTCTTAGATTGATGTTTCTCTCTTCCCCCACCCCTCCTCCTCCTCCTCTAAGATCAATTTTTAAAAATTCTCAGGAGAGGAGTTAAAAAAAGGCCAACTGTATATGGCTGCAAAACAAACTACCCCCAACTTAGTAGCTACAACCACCATAAACATTTGTCATCCTACACAAGTTCTTTCTGTGCTACACAGAACTGCCCAAAGGGCTGCCTGTGTATTCCTACAGCATGGCAGCTGGTCTCCTCGAAGCATGGAATCCAAAGGCAAGCAGGAGGAGCTGCAACATCTTTTATGACCTAGCCTTAAAGTCATCCTGTCATTCCTGTAATGCCCTATAGGACAGAGGTCCGCCTATTCAACGGAGAGAGGACTACACAGAGGCACAAATGCTAGAAAGCAAGGACCATTTAGGCCTTCTGGGAGGCTAACTACTATAGAAATATAGCTTTGAAAAGCAGAACTGCTTCTGGTGAAATCTGCAAGTTTGTTGTACTCTCAACACATACAGTTTAGGTAACAGAAAATACTGGCTTGAGGTATAAGATAGCAAAACTTGCGGCTGGCAAAACAACCAACAATTTAGATGGTAAACCCCAGATACAAGAGGAAATCCCAAAAGCAAGCCTGAAAATCTGTGCATGAATTCTGCCCACATCTATTGCATACCATGAACCTTGCAGGCACCGGAGGGCTAGAATTAAAAAACAGCAGCTGGAAGCCAGAACATCTGCACAGAGGAAGTACTGCTTACCACTGGACAGGAAACAAATTTTTCAGTTGAGTCAGACAAGTAAACTACTAGACACTAACAATTCCAGAGTTACTACAACAAATTATATATACAATTCAGCTTCTGACCAAAATTACTAGACAGGCAAACACCAGGAACCTCCTCACACATACTCAGTAAAAAATAAGAGTCATTATTGCCTGGCTGGTGTGGCTCAGTAGTTGAGCATTGACCCATGCACCAGGCGGTTGCTAGTTTGATTCCTGGTCAGGGCACATGTCCAAGGTGTGGGCCTGATCCCCAGTGGGGAGCATGTAGGAAGCAGCCAATCGATGTTCTCTCTCATCAATGTTTCTCTCTCTCCCTCTCCCTTCCTCTCTCTCTAAAATCAATAAAGAAAAAAAGAGTAATTATCAATAGCCTCCAAATGTGCCCAGATACTGAATTTATTAGAAAAACACTTCAAATCAGTGACTATAAATGAGTACAAAGAATTAAAGAAAAACATGGTAGTAAGGAGTGAACAGATATTGAATCTCAACAGTGAAATAGAAACTATTAAAAAATAATTGGAAATCTATAGCTGAAAAGAACTGTAACTGGAATAAAAAATTGTTTGAAGAAATAATGGCTGGCCCAGCTGGTGTGGCTCAGTGGTTGAGCATTGTTCCATGCACCAAGAGGTCATCGGTTCAATTCCTGGTCAGGGCACATGCCCAGGTTGTGGGCTTGTTCCCAGTATGAGGCGTGCAGGAGGTAGACAAATGGTGTTTCTATCTCTCTCTCCCTCTCCCTTCCTCTCTCTCGCTTAAAAAAAAAAAAAAAGATCAATAAAAAATAAAAAAATAAAATGGCTAAAAAATACTTAATCCACAATTTTTTTTAGAAAGGATTAAATGAGAATCTATGAAAAATAACTTGTAATGGAGTATATGGTAGACAGCTTAAAGTTCATTCATACTTTGATATTTCTGTTTATAAATTCTACCTGCCCACCATTTGCATCTTGTATTATCATCATCAGATGAAGAGAGAACTAAAGGAAAAGAGATTTATCACCTTTTCTTCATACTACAACTATTTATTCAGCTCCTACTGTGTTTTGGTTAAGTGTGAATGGAGGAATGTGATGATTAATTTTATGTGTCAACTTAGCCAGGCCACGGATCCCAGATATTTGGTCAAACATGTCTGGATGTTGTTGTGAATGTATTTTTAGATGAGATTAACATTTAAATCCATACACTTTAATAAAACAAATTATCCACCATAATGCAGGTGGTCCACACCTAAACAGTTGAAGGCCAAAAGAAAATGATCCCCTCTCCCCCAATAAGGAACAGGGAATTCTCTCTCCAAACTGCCTTTTGCCTCAAGCTAAAACATCGACTCTTCCCTGAATCTGCAGGCTACCTGCGGACCCTGCAGATTTTGGATTTGCTAGCCTCTATAATCACATGAGCCAATTCTCTAAAATAAATCTCTCTGTGTCTCTGTCTCTCTTCATATCTCCCTCTTTCTACTTCCCTTTCTCTTTCCATGGTATACACACCATGTTCTTTCTGTTTCTTTGGAGAACTTTGCCTTACAATGGAGGTGGGGTGGAGGAGTCATGGTTTGGCACCCTTAAGAAGTTTGTCATCTAAAAATTAAGAAGAAAACTCAAAACATGCTAAAAATCTATAAGCATGGGGTGTCTTGGGAGCACAGAGGAGAAGCATGTCTCCTGGCTGAGCAATGGCGGTGCAGCCAAGCAGGCTTCCTGGCAGAGGCAGCTCTGGGCTCAGGTCCCAGGAGCAGGAGTGTGCCAGGTGAATGTGAAGTAGGAGGCAAGGAAGAGAATTTTGAATGGAGGAAAGCCACAATTTGCAGGAGCCAGATCACAAGATGCTTTATGTGCTGTACTGAGGAGTTTAGTTTTTTGTTTTTTTTTATCCTCACCCAAGGACATTTTTCCATTTTGTTGTTGTTGTTGTTGTTGTTCAGATAGAGTGGGAGGAAGACAGAGGAAGAGACAGAGAGAGAGAAACATCGACGTGAAAGGGACACATCGAGTGCTTCCTGCATGACCCAAGCACAGCGGGGGACAAACTGCAACTGAGGTACGTGCCCTTAGCGGGAACCGAACCCGGGTCCTCTGTACCGGAGGCCGATGCTCTAACCGCTGAGCAAAACTGTCCAGGGCCTGAGGAGTCTAGTTTTTAATCCTCAGGCAATGTTCTCCATTTTTGTTCAAATATGTTACATATGGTTGTAAGAATCCCAGGAAAAACTATTAAAAATTTTTTCTAATGAAAAACCTTTTTCATTAGGCTTAATTATTGCCCTGGTTGGGTCTATCTCTATCTTCCTCATGATCACAGAAAACTCAGAAGTATTCATAGGAGGTACTAGTTGCACCAAGCTGATTTACTGGCTATAATATAGCCATCTCAGCCTCTTCTTTAAATTGTGTTACAAATGTGACTTCTGTAAAGAAAAACTTAGTGTTAAATGTGATTTGTTTTCTATTGCCATCTGTTGTTGTGTTAGGACAGTAATTATTACTATTTATGTTATTTTATTTTATTTTATTTTATTTTTTTCCTTTATTGATTTTACAGAGAGAGGAAAGGAGAGGGAGAGATAAACAGAAACATCGATGAGAGAGAACATTGATTGGCTGCCTCCTACATGCTCCTCACTGGGGATCGGGCCCACAACCTGGGCATGTGCCCTGACTGGGAATCGAACCGGTGACCTCTTGGTGCATGGGTCAAAGCTCAACCACTGAGCCACACCCAACAGGCTAATTATTACTTTTTAAAGAACAGAAATCTTTAAAGGCCTTCTTAAAGACATTCACAAAGTATACTGTTTAAGCAGATCTCTAACTGTAATGAATAATATTATGAATACTAAATATTAGTCAAAATCAAAGGAGAGTTTCAAGAAAAGTCCCTGATCCAAATGCACACATGCACGTACGCACGCACGCACGCACGCACAAGCCAAAACACGTTTCCTTTTTTCAGTCACGAGTATTCTGTTGCTCCTCAAATTTCTTTGAAGGCTCACAAATCCTCAAATACTAACTGACATTTGCTATATACAAAGTCAGTAGCATATCACATACTTTTATATTTAATGAATTTGTTAAAGCACACCTTTTAAGTAGCATAGAGCCATTTTTGACTCCTCTCTTGCAAACCCCAAATCCTATCCATGAGTAGAGCCTACTGATGTACATGTGAATATATGCAGATCCAATCACCACTCACCACCTCTACCCCACACCCTAAACCTGGTTGCCATCATCTCTCCCCGGACTACTGCGATCTTCTACAAGGTCTCCCCACTTCCAATCTTTCACCCCTAGAGCCAGAACCAGCCTTTTAAAACATAAGGCAGACCATATTAATTCAGCTCAGCATCTCCCGGGGGCTTCCAGTCTCACTCAAGGTAACAGATCAAACCCTGCTTCCCAGGCCTTCGTGATTCAAATCTTGCAACCCCAGTGATTTCGCTCACCCCGCATGCGTCTCTCTAATCCTCACGCGTGCTAACACTTCTCCCCTTGGGGACCTGTGGATGTGCTATTCCACCAAGGAACTCTCTTCTCTCCAGTGGCTGCATAGTGCACTCCCTTGCACCTTCCGATGTCACCGGCCAAGAGGCCTATCTACAGAGCAACGTCCCTGCCCACTGTCCTTCTCAGTACTCTTTGCTGCTTTACATTTCTTTGCAGTTATCACTGCCTATTAGATTCTAATTTTTATATTCTGTCTATTATATTCTAATCATATGTCTAAACATACACACACACACACACACACACACACACACACACACACACACATACCATGAGAACTGGGGCTTTGATTTTACTGACTATTTTGTCCCCAGTACCTAAAACATAGCCTGGTATACAGTAGGTACTCAGTGTTACTGCGTAAATAAGTGAATAAGAATAACTGTTTGATTTCAACATCTGGTGAGCCATTTCATATTGTATTACTATGTAGTTCACACACTCGTGTTTTATGGTTGTGAAATAAGGAATATGTGGGAAAAGATGACATCCAGTGGGGAGAAACTGACATAGCAATTTTAGCTAAAACAGATAAATAATCTGAGTTGATTTAAGAAGCTGGCATCGCCCTGGCCGGTTTGGCTCAGCAGTTCAAGAGTCGGCCCACGGACCAGAGTCCTGGGTTCGGTTCCCGCTAAGGGCATGTACCTCAGTTGCAGTTTGTTCCCAGCCCTAGTTGGGGTCGTGTGGGTGGCAACCACTCAATGTGTTTCTCTCACATGGATGTTTCTCTCTCTCTTCTTCTCTCCCTCCCTCCCACTATATCTGAAGATAAATACAAAAATGTCCTCGGGTGAGGATAAAAAAACAAAACAAAAGAAGCTGGCATCTCCAAATGAGAGCCTATTTTAGAATAAACCCTATTCCAAACCCATGACTCTTTCAAAATAAATTAAATCTAATTTTATAAAAGAAAGAGATCATATAATTATTAATTCTAAGTATAAATTAAATCTTCCATAGTGATCAGACAAGAAATAAAAGGAATCCAAATTGGAAAGGAGAAAGTAGAACTGTCATTAATCATAGATAACATGACATTGTGCATAGAAATCCCTAAAGATTCCACCAAAACACTGCTACGTCTAATAAATAAATTCAGCAAAGTAGCAGGATATAAAATTAACACTTGGAAATTGATGGCATTTTTATACACCATTAATAAAACCTGAGAAAGAGAAACTAAAAAAAAAAAAAAAAAAAAAATCTCATTTACCACTGCAACAAAAAAATAAGATACCTGGGAATAAACTTAACCAAGGAGGTAAAGACCTATAGTTAGAAAACTATAGGACATTGAAACAGGAATTACAGAAAGACACAAAGCGGAAGCATATGCCGTATTCACAGATTGGAAAAGTCAACATCATTAAAATGTCCATACTACCCAGAGCAATCTACAGATTCAATACAATCCCTATTAAAATACCAATAGCATATTTCACAGAGCAGAACGAATTTTCCAAAAATTTATACGGAATCAGAAAAGACTCACAGCAATCTTGAGAAAGAGGAACAAAATCGGAGGGATCACAATACCAGGTATCAAACTATACTACAAAGCCTTTGTAATCAAAACAGCCTGGTCTGGCTGGTGTGGCTCAGTGGTTGAGCATCCACCCATGCACCAAGAGGTTGCCAGTTCAATTCCCAGTCAGGACACATGCCCAGGTTGTGGGCCTGATCCCCAGTGGGAGGCATGCAGGAGGCGATCAATTGATGTTCTTTCTCATCGATGTTTCAATCTCTCTCTCCCTTTCACTTCCTCTCTCTCTAAAATCAATAAAAAAATAAATTAAAAATTAAAAACAGCCTGGTACTGGCACAAGAATAGGCATATAGACCAATGGAATAGAACAGAGACCCCAGAAATCGACCCACGCCAATATGGCCAATTAATGTTTGACAAAGGAGTTCGAGCATACAATGGAGTAAAGATAGTCTATTAAATAAATGGTGTTGGACAGGTACATGCAGAAAAAATGAAACTCTACTACCAACATACACTATATACAAAAATAAACTCACTTGCGAAACCATAAAAGTCCTAGAAGAAAACATAGTAAAATCTCAGACATCTCACATAACAGTATTTTCACTGACACATTGTCTAAGGCAAGGGAAACAAAGGGAAAAATTAACAAATGGGTCTACATCACACTAAAAATCTTCTGCCCAGCAAAAGAAACCATCAACAAAATGAGAAGGGAACCTACTGTATGGGAGAACATATTCACCAATGATACATCTGATAAGGGTTTAATTTCCAAAATATACAAAGAACTCATACATGTCAACACTAGGAAGACAAACAATCCAATTGAAAAATGGGCAAAGGACCTGAATAGGCACGTCTCCAAAAAGGACATACAAATGGCCAATAGACACATATAAAAATGCTCAATGTCACTGATTACTTCACACCTGTCAACAAACAATTGCTGGCAAGGGTGTGGAGAAAAGAGGACTCTAGTACCCTGCTGGTGGGAATGCAGACCGGTACAGTCACTGTGGAAAACAGTATGGTATTTCCTCAAAAAATTAAAAATGGATCTGACATTTGACCCAGAGATCCCACTTCTGGGAATATATCCTAAGAATCCTGAAACACCAGTTAGAAAGAATATATTCACCCCTATGTTCATAGCAGAACTATTTACAATAGCTAAGATCTGGAAACAGACCAAGTGCCCATTAGTAGATGGGTGGATAAAAAGGCTGTGGTACATGTACACAATGAAATACTATGCAGGTGTAAAAAACACACAAGAAATCAAACCATATAAGAACTAAAACTTCTGAAGAAGCACCCGACTGCATATCCAAACTCCTGTAGACCCAACCCCACTGCCCAAACTCATCAAATAAGACCCCAAAATTCAGTGACAACAAAAGGGTGAAACTCACCCTGGCTGGTTTGAATCAGTAGTTAGAGCGTCAGCCTGCAGACCAAAGGGTTGCAGGTTTGATTCCGGTCAAGGGTACACACCAGGGTTGCAGGTTTGATATCCAGCCTCAATCTGGGTTGTATGGGAGGTAACCAATCGATGTGTCTTTCTCTCTCTCTCTCTCTCTCTCCCTCCTTCCTTCCCTCCCTTCCATTCTATCTATATATAAGAAAGAAAGAAAAAAAAAAAAAACACATTGGAAAATATCCTCTGGTGAGGATTAAAAAAAATAAAATAAAAGTAATTTTGTGTATTGGGTTTAATTCCAGCTCATGCATAAAGGATATCAGTGATTGGAAAAGGCCTGTAGTTGCATTGGAACATCCTGTAACAAGCACTCAGTTCCTCTTGTGGAGGGAGGTTTCTTTAAAATCATTAAAAAATAATAATAAATAAATAAAAATAAGGACAAAACTCCAGCTCCTAGGGGCTGCCATCATCGACCCAATCAATACCCGTTGGCCAGTGCTGTGTAGCCTTCCCTTTGGATATCACCATCCCCCATCCACTTTTCCTTAAATCCGATTTTCCTTTATGCACCATTGGGATTGCTATCTAGCCTGTACCACCGACTTTAACCTTTCTGGAGGCCAGCTGTGTTCAATGGAAAATTCTCTTTAGGATCAGAAGCACTGGAGAATGAAGCTGGCAGGATACGCGGGGCCATGGGGAGCCCCCGGACAGTGAGCAGGGACACGGCTCACAAGAGCGCTGTGAGAAGCGTCTAGGAAGGGTTTGCATGTGTTCACTATCTGCAGTCAACGATGCCCACAGTCCACCCAGAAGCAAACCAGAGGGTGAATGAGAAAGACCCTGATTTGCAAAGACACTCACGTGGGCTGGGTATGACATCCCACTACAAGAAGGGAAGCGTCCAGACCCTGCGACAGCCCCTGACTTCCTCTCCAACCGCACTGCACACACTCTTGGCTTATTCGGGGTGCCTCACCTCAGCCTTTTGTTCCTCCGGGGCAGAGCTTTTGGCTGAGCATTCACACAGCCGCCTGGATCGCAAGTCACCTCCTCAGAGACCAGCTCCCCTGCTTCCCCGCCCCCTCCTGACCTCTCGGGCTCCGTGGCCCTCAGAGCACGATCACCAGTTCAGTCTGTGCATGTGGCCTGACTCCCTACTGCAATGTGAGCACCACTACGCAGGAACCTGTCTGTCTTACCCTTTCACCTGTGCCCACTTGCCTAGAACAGTGCCTGGCCTATAATAAGCATGAAAACATATAAGTGGATAAATAAATCAGTAATTTTTGTGTGTGAGTGATGAGAAGTTGATAGTTTTTTAATAAATATATTCTGATGACCTACTGAACTTTTTAGCATAGAAAAGTAACCTTTCTCCTAAAATACAGTATATCTTGATTACAAGGCGTAAACACACCCCACTTAAAACTGCAAATAGCTGCTTCTTCTCAATATTTGAGTCCCTTCTCCCTTAGGACCAGAATGCTGAATTTTAGCTTTAACAAAATTCTGGCAGTTAAATGTAGTTCCCCTAAGAAGCCTACTCCTTTTCCCTCCTTTCTTTCTACTATGTGGATGTGGCTGTAAGGGCTGGTGCTTGAACAACCCTTTTGTAACATGAGGTCATGAACTACGAATGGCAAGAGAGGAGCTGGGTCCTGGACAAGCCACTGAACTGTCCTAGGTTATTTTCATGGGTAAGGAAGAAACTCCTATCTTGTTTAAGCCAATGAAATTTGAGGTTTTAAGAAATTATATGTAACAGAATTTCATCGTAATGGGAATGTGGGGATTTGTAGGTCTGAATATGATATATAATTCAACTAAAGACATGGTGGAGAGAAGCGTAAAAATAGGGGCTGTTAAGAAAACCAGGATTTTCCTAAAAGTATTTATTTCCCTAACCAATGAAAGACAGGAAAACAAGAAAAAAGGACACAGAGGATTTGTTTTATGCCTCTTTTCTGCAACAATCTGGGTTGGTATCTGGGATCATTGAGTGAGACGGGTGAACTCGTCCCAAAGATCAGCTTCAGTTTACAACATCAGTGGTCTTTGCCTTGAACCGATGGGAGGAAAGGTCTATTGATTCACAGCAAACTGAGCGATGAGGGATACTTCAGTGAATATTTTGTAAAATTACATTTGTTCAATTTTAAAAACTGTCTTTTATTCTTAAATTGTGTGTCCTTTTGGGTTAAAAATGCCTTGGCCTTTATAACAGTATACATAAATCTTTTAAAAGTCCTGTTTTAACAAAATTTAAAAGTTGGCATATCTATGTTAGACCCCCAAATCAACCAATATAACTACTAATAAAAAGCAATCCCAAGTCCAGATATTTGGATAATAACAGAAGCCAACTGAGGTTAGAATAATGATGACAGTAGCAGACTGAATTTATTATTTTACAGATACTGTTTTCATTTTATCCTTCTGCAATGAGGTATACCCCATGAGGCTTAAGAATCATTATTCTCATTTCTGCACAAAGAATCTGAAGGTTAAAGTGTTTTAAATACAGGTTTTCTTCTCCTTAGTTCTGTGCTCCTAAGAGCCTACGTATGACGATTTCATGTGTCCAATGAGCTTGGACACATCAAGTCGCCGAAGAGGTGACCTTATCGCTGTTGACTTTAGGGGTGACCACAGCACTCTTCAGGGCCACTGACGCTGCTGGCCGCCCACACATTTCCCATCGTTTTGAGTCTCCCGTTCACGTTCAGGTCTCCCATCGATTTCCATCCTAGGAATGCTCTCTGGGTCTGGTTCTTACTCCTACAGTTTGGTTTTATAGAGCCTTTCATGTCCGTTCATATTAATTCTTAGTAATTAAGAAATAACAGAAATTCTTTCAACAAACACTTACTGTCTACTATATGCCAGGCACAGGAAATGCAACAGTGAGCAAAACAGACAAAAACGTATTTTCATGGAAACTGGATTCCAGTGGGAAGTAAAAAAAAATAACACTCAGAATTAAACTATCACCCGCAATCACTTGGTGGTAACGGCTATGGAGAAAACAGCAAGGAAACAGAATAGTGTCGGGGTCACGATCTGAAAAGAGACGAGCAGGGAGGCTCCCTGAGAAGGCAGCAGGTGAGCCGAGACTGAAGCAGCAGGCCAGGGGGGCCTCCAGGGCAAAACACCGAGCCTGGAAGGAACAGCCAGTGCAAAGGCCCTGAGTCCTGCCTGGGCGCGCCTGGCAGGGAGGCCAGGGTGGCTGGGGCAGAGTCAGCAAAGGACAGTCACAGCACATGAGGGTGGAGAGCAAACAGAAAAGGAAGAGAAGACAGACTGTGTGAGGCCTTGTAAAGCACTGCACAGAACTTCGTTTTACGCTGAGGAAGATCAGAAGATGCTGGAGGCATCTGAACCACACTCGGGTTTTCAAAGTGTCACTGTGGCTACAGCGCTGAGAAAGATCACAGAGACGCACGTGGAGGCAGCAAGGCCACTAAATCAGGAGGCAGCTTAAATAGTCCAGACAAGAGATGGTGGTGGCTGGAACCCAGGTGACAATGGGTGAAGGTGGCAGGAAGTAGTCAGATTCCGAGTATTTCTAGAGAGAGCCGTCAGGATTTGTCAACGGAAGGACAGGGAGGCATGAAGGAGAGGCTGGCGGGAGGAGTGGGTTGGGGGCAGTCAGGAGTCCAGTTTTCCACGTTACGTTTGAAGTGATGATTTAAACATCCGGTTGAGGTCATCGGGCAGACAGCTGGATAAACCAGTCTGGAGTTCAGGGAAGAGACCCACGCTGCAGGTAAAGGTGGCAATCTGCCACGTGCAGACAGTTAAAGCCACAGAATAGATGAGCTCACTGAGAAGTGTGCAGAGAGAAACTCTGAGGACTGAGTCCCGGGCACTCGGATGTTTGCTGGTCAGGGAGACGAGGAGTGTGCAACCAAAGAGGCCGAGAACAAGCAAACAGGAGAGTTGGAGGGAAGCCCGGGGGATGGGCAGCCAGCAGGCCAAGGGCAGGATGAGTTCTACCTACAGCTGCCGCTACCCTCCTCCTGCCGTGTCTCCTCGTGCTTATCACTGCCCAACAGAGCAGGTCACGAATATACTGGAAGACGGGGGCGGTCAGGCAGCATGGAGAGCCTGTCGAGGTGTGAGCTAAATCCCAGTCACCTATACACAAAAGTCAACTGCCAGTTTCTGAAAGTGAGGAGAAAAATGCAGAAACAAGCTATCTAGACATGCGCAATAGAAGAAACAGCTCAAAGACAGTTGGCAACAGGACTCATGGACAGAGAGTCATAGGATAGAAACCTACTGCTTTTAAGTCATAACTTTTAAAACTCTATCTCTATGTAACTCTGACAAATAAAAACCAAGCAGTCAGAAATAAAAATGCATGAGCTAGAGGCCTAGTTCTCAGCCTTCGGGCTACAGGTATGGCCAGAAGCCAGCAACCCCACCTGCTCACCAAGTTTCATTTACATACTGAGTAGGTTGGATCTGATACATTAAGTGTCCTCTATCTTTTCAATGTAGACATCGTTTTCACCACTACAAATTAAAGGCATTCCTAAACTGTGATAATGCTTAATTACCGAAGATTTTATCGTTCTATTGATACTACAAGTACAACCACCGTTCTGTGATCATCCATATAACTTTTTAACTTTAAAAACAGTTCCTCACTTTGAGTTTAGGAGTCATTATGGGAGTTGAATTAAAGTTGTACTGGGTTATTAGATTTATTAGAATGCCTTTGTAATCAACTCCTGGAAGGCAGAGATAACCCTTCTAAATGGATGTAACTTTGTTTGCATGTCTTTCTTTCCCACTATCTGAAGTTCCTTGAAAAAAGATAATAGCGTTCTAGTAATCTCTGGACCTCTATACCTCGCACAGCTGCCAACATAGGCAACAATAAATAATAATTAACATTTTCTAAGTGCTTTACATGTATTTTCACTTAATCACTACTGTGCAGCGAGTCCTGCGGTTTCTGAAGTTGGTGATACTCGTTCCACATTGCAGATCAGGGAGCCGCGGCACAGTTATGTAATTCCCAAGGACGCAGTGAGCAGCAAAACTGGGATTAGAGCCAGACAGGGTCTCTCCAGGGCCTTAGCCCTAAATGTTCATGTAGACTATTCATAAATGTTTGTTGAGGAAATCATTGAAAGAATAAACCCAATGGCAATTTATTTTAGATAGTGATATAAAATAAAATCATCATGTTGTCTATAGATGGTACGATGGCTTTTTCAGATGGACATTTGAAAGGCTGTTTGTTTAATTATCTCACCTTTTTCTTTTTGTTCTGGATCATCTGTTTTCCTATTTGTTTCTGAAAAACAAAGACAAAACAAAATAAGTACTGTGAAAGCCACCTTTCAATATCTCGAAATATAGGACCATATTTAAATGAATTCAAATTGATAAAACTTTAAAAATATTTCTGGGCAATTTTCCTAAATCCTGAATTCTTTACACAGGACATTTGTTAAAACCATTAGATTAGACTCATCTGAGTTACTTATAAAAGGCAACAGGCGGTAACGAGGTATCAGGTGCCGGGCCACGTGTTTCTCGTTTATGAGTGGGTGTGGGTGCCTCCGCCCCTCTAAGTGCCTCTGTGAGTACAAAGGCAAACTGGGGACAGAGAAGCCCTCATCAAGGCTTGTTCAATATTATGTCTCCTAAAAATACAAGACTATAATCGACTCTGTGTACTTTAAAGGAATGTAGCATGTCACCCTACCCAGAACACAAGTCTCATTCCCTAAGGACTTCACACATAGCAGGTGGGCCGCTGCGGGCCTGCACTGAGCCCAGGTGTGCCGTGGCTCACCTGCGAGGACCTGAGATGGGCCTGGGAGCCGACCTAGGTCATCCTTTCACTGAGTTCACCCCAGTTAGTGTCTCTCCCAGAAATGGGTTACCAAGCACAGTGAAACCCTCCAAGAACCTGGACCGACCAAAGAACATGCACCCCATAGAGAACAAAACAGCACATGACCTGACCATGTATTTATAACCAAACTTCTGCATTGATAACATCACATCTGGCTTATTATTAAACATAGGTTAGTGAATTTTCAAGGTGGGCCAGTCAATTATAGTCCCATTAGGTACCTATCTAATTTGTGGGTATTTCTAGGAACACGTGTGTACACGTATGTGTTGGAGTGGGGATCCCTCCTTTTCCACAGGAGACGTGTCAGGGTGTGGGTGCAGTCCAAGGTGGGATCACTGGGTGTTCTGGTCCCGTTTCAACATTCATCCATATAAAATACCTCATGGTTTGGAAGTGAGAAGTAAATATGACACAGGCTTCTGATGCAAGGAAGAGATTTTTATTGGGTCAAGTACTTTTCTCCTGTGAGACCTGAGGTGAGAAGGGGACCGACTTTTAAAGCTGGTGCACCAGGCTTAGTGCTCAGTACATGGAATTCGTGACTGGGCCCCCAACACACCACGCGGAAAGGTCTCGCTCCCTCTCTGTGCAAAGGGGAGGCAGAGGCTGAGTGTCCAGAGCTGTCTGGTCAGCGGCTGACGTCACTTCAAAGTATATGATCTTCCTCCTGTGCCTTCTCTACTTTTCTCGAAAGAGAAACAAACACTAGAGAAGCACAGGTCTTGACTTTTGCAAACTCTGGTTTTATAAACTTGACTGCCATACACATTTTGGCCAGTGCTGAGTGCTGCAAGGAGGTATCCAGGCCATTACAAAAAAACACAAAAGCGTCTTCATCTTACTAACTACAGCCTCCTTGTCATAAAGTTAGGCAGTACACCATTTAATAGGAAGCGCTTTCATAGGCAGCAGGAATACAGGGTTAAAGAGAAGTGTCAAAAATCTCAAGGAGCTCTTTCCAGTGGTATCGGCAACGCCTGCACTTCCCCCCGTAAGCCGCTACCTGGTGGCCCGGGTGCACGCTAGAACACAGGGATGGCCTCAGGCTGGCTGGTGTTTCAGCCTGTCTGACCCTGGGTTTCCTCGTCTGCAAGCAGAGATAACACCCATCTGCTGGGAAAACAACTCCCTACCGCGAAGCACTTAGCAGAGTAAATGCCTTCAGTAAAAGTGAGTCTGTTCATCCTCAGTTTCGTTTTATTTTAATTGTTTCTTCTGGGCACATGAGAGGAGAAAACACTCTCCTGAACCGCAGAAGCTCAATGAGGATGAAGTTGGTTTCCTCACAGTGTCGTGGTCATGGGGAAACAGATGGGGAATGGGGGCAGCCTCCCCAGGGAATTACCAAAACTCCTAGGGCTGAACAAAAACCTACAAAGGATGAATACAGGGGCTATTTCACTGTAACCCTGCCCCTGGAAATATAGCATATAGTCAATGTTGAACAAAATAAATAAACATTACCTATTGAAAATAGATTAAGAAAGGGGTTGAAGACACTCCTTTGTGATTGTAGTCATAAAAAATGCCACAATATTCTAAAATACTAGTAAGTATAAAATGAACCAATTTTATTATGTAACTTATAAAAAATAATATACTTCAAAGTAATGACAATATAGAGAAGAATTCTTCTGCATTTTATTGCACTCAAATAACATTAAACATTTACATTATTTTTAGAAAATCCATTGATGTTGCCCAGCTTGGCATATATTTGTAAAGACAAGGATCATTAATTCAGATATTTGGAATTTAAAAGTATTTGAAGTTGACCACAGCATATGGAATCTTCTATTTCCAGAGTTCTAGAGAGGATTATATATATTTAAAAAATCAGTAGACTTTATTTTACTCATTTATCTGTTCTGTCACTAAGTTTCCCTAAAAAAAAAAATATATGGCTTTATAAAAAGTAATGTTCTATAATTTACAATACAATAGGAGCTTGATTAGAATTTGAGTAGCAATTCTGTATTACCCATATCACAGCTTCAGAAAATTATTGCTTTTATTAACTTAGTATTTAGGGTTTCACTACACATTGGGTCAGCATGCATCACTTACTACATTATAACTATGATCTATTATGACAAAAATAAAGAATCTCTTTTCTTTGAACCCCATAGCAGGAAAACGTCACCTTAGCTTAAAACAGTGTCAACGTAATCAAGAGCTCCCCGACACATACATGACGCCACTTCTATGGCTTTTTATAGAGTTCACGGTCCTTTCAAAAGGATATTGTAGCTGCCTCCTTTTCTAAAAGATGAATAATTCATCACAGCAACTATTTCTGAGCCGCAAATAAACCACATTAAAAACAGAGAACCTCAGGGTGCGAAAGGAAGGCTCGGGCGCTGTGGGGCAGCGGCGGCACTGGCCGGGGGCTGGCGCGTCCTGCACCAGCCCAGCCGGCGGCACCTGCTGAGATCACTGCGCGTCCCCAGCGTGGGGAGGGCATTGCTTCATCGGCCAAAGGCAGAGCAATCTCTGTTGCACACCAGGAATTCACGCAGATTTTCTAAAATTTAAACAAATACTGGCTGGACAGCTTTCTGTGATCAGTGTGAGGTGCTGAACCGCGTGTCTGTGTGCCACTACAGTAGGCCATTCCTTTTCCCTGGGTCCTCCATGGACTTTATTTCCCCCCTCGTTGTGAAAAATAAATTAACCATGATAATTTAAAACTGTCACTGAAATATTATTATTTTTTTCTATCGAACGCACTAAAAGCTACAGGACTCTCAAGTTTTGAGTTTTACCCTGAATACCTGAAGCTAGTGTAGACGTTTTGTTAAGGATATCAGTGCCGATATGTACAGCTCAAATCTTCACAGCTACTATGACCTCCATGAGTCAGGGGCGCCGAGGCAAGGTCGTCCTAACGGCTTTCACATCACGTTTCACGCGGTCTGTGCGTCAGTCCAACATAATTAGTGTCCGTTCCTAATAATATATATTAAAACCCTGCCCAGACAATAGCTGCTACATCACCAATATAATTATTAAGTGTTGCCTGAAAAACACACATTAATACAGGAAAGACCAAAGTCTGTGTCATAAAAAAATAAAAGAAAGAAAAGAAATGCAATGGATTCGCTGAGGCTACCAGGAAAGGACATGCAGGAATGTAACATTACATGTAACTTTTGTTTCTAAAAAAGAAAAAATACACTAAGATGCCAGTGGACTCTGATTCATTCAACACATCGTTAGTGTTCACTTGCAAAGACCTTGGTCTGCTCAGTAACTACTTCACAAGATCTATCGCAGCCATCGTTGGGAGCGTACGCTTAGGCTGGTCCTCCTGTGGTAGTGGGGGCAGTCTTTTTGAAGCTTTAAGTATCTGCAAAATAAGGGGAAATCTAAATTAAAGGACTAACTAGACATAGACTGTGAAACTGCTTCATTTTCATTTGACTTTAAAAACCCACCAACATAAGAAAATGTCTTTCACTTTCGTGTTAATTTAGTTTTGTTTTATAAGGGTAACTTGGTAACAGAATGATGAACTACCTGGAGAAGTTCCTGGGGTAACTGGCAAAGCTGCTGATGGAAATCTGAGCTTTTCTAGAGCATCTGAGAATTACACCTGAATTTAAGAATTTTAGTCTTTTGAGAAATACAAGCATTACTTTCTCCCATCAATGTGTCCACTGCGTCAAAAAGAAATAATAGAGAAAAAAAAATCTAGTATGGTATTTGAAAAACAAATATAGGAAAGAATTTCAAGGAGCAACTGTATACTGTAAGTTGCAGTTAAAATATATTGTTTTAAATTTTATGCCAATTTTTAATGTAAATTGACAACATTAAAGTATATAAAAATATAAAGAATCTAAAGTTCATTCCTGGCTAACTCTTCCCAAATACTTACACATTCCAAACTTTAGCATTGGATTTATTTTACTCTCACAGAATTACATTTATGTTACAAGAAGAGTAAAGAAGAAGCTGGTACACATAAAGACCACTTCTTGGTACACTTTCTAAAGCTGGGTTATAAATTCTTCCTCTCTCCCTACCTCCTTCCTTCTTATTTATCCATCCATTTATCTATCTACATAGTGTGTGTGTGTGTGTGTGTGTGTGTGTAACCAGAACTTTGTGTCTAAGCACAATTATTTTGTGCTAATGTGAAATAGAAATTATATCTAGACTTTTATATATCCAATGAAATGAGTGTTCATGGCCCTGGTTGGTGTGGCTCAGTGGTTGGGTGACATCCCATACACTGAGAGGTCGCAGATTCGATTCCCAGTCAGGGCAGATGCCTGGGTTGTGGGCTCAATCCCCAGTGAGGGGTGTGCAGGAGGTGGCTAATTAATGTTTCTCTCTCTCCCTCTCCCTTCCCCTCTCTCTCTTAAATCAATAAAAACTTATTAAAAAAAAAAAAAAAAAGAAGTGTTAATGTCCACTAAAAGACATGTACAAGAATAGTCATAGCAGCTTTCTTCACAATAGCCAAAAACTGGATACATTCTCTATTGCCATAAATGTAGAATAGATTTTTTAAACGTAGTATATTCACAGTAATTAGCAATGAATAAGACCAAATAATTTTACGTAACTAAGTGGATGAAACTCAATAACAAGATGTTTAGCAATAAAAGCTAGTCACAGAAAAAGGTATATCTGTCTGTCTGTCTGTCTATCTATCTATCTATCTATATATAGATAGATATATAGATATATATCTGTATGAACTGACTTATGGCTCTATTTAATTAAATTCAAAAGTAGGCAAACCGATCTCTAACGGCACAGTGAGAAGAGCAGTTATCTGTGGCAGGGTGTTTCTGAGGGGGCAGAGGGAGAGATGTCTGGGGTGCCAGAAGCACTCTGAGCAGTGGGCACAAGGATATACAGGTACAAGGTCATCCAACTGTGCGCCCAACATCGGTGCACTTGTCTGTGTGTAAATTATACTCAAGAGAAAGGTTTAACAACAAGTTTCCTCTAGGTTCTCTTAGAATTTATCCATTAGCTAGACTTAAGAGGAATAAGCACATCTGTGATTTGTGCACCCAAAAACACTTTGGGACTACAAGAAGCTGCTCAGAGTATAATGATATGTGGTGATAAAAAAGCAAATAAAATACAAGCTTCATTATAATTTTGAACAAATCAAAAAGGTGCTCCTGAACATGTAAAGCCTACTCCACCCAGAAGCGGCTCACCACGCTGCAAACCCAACACCTCCCAAATCAGGCCCTCAGCTCCCTGCCGCCACGCCCTCGGTCTCCTGCCTCTCCACTAGGATCCCCCTGCTCCCAGTCCAGCGGAAACATGGGGATCGCCCTCAGCTCTCACCCCGTCTGCCCCTCTCCCTTCAACGCTCCCAACTCCGTGGCCTATGCCATCAGCCCCCTACGTTGCTTCTAGCACAGCTCAGGCTCCCACCATGTCCACATCAACGCATCTGCCCTTACTCTCTCCACCTCCTTTCAGGGCCGTGCTTTTCAAATCTGAATTTGGTCATGTGACTCTTCTGTCTGGAATGTTTCAGTAGCTTCCCGTCACTTTCAGACCGAACTTCAAAACGTGAACATCACCTCTGAAACGCCTGCCTCTCCCGCCTTGTCGCTTACACCTGACCTGGCGCACCGTCCTGGTCTGTGCTCTGCAGGCACTTCCTCCCTGCGCCCTCCTGCCGGCTCCCTCACTTCCATCAGGCCTCGCAAATCAGCTCCGGCACAGCGTAAGGGCGCCCTTGGCTCACCCCTCACCCCAAACACCTGGGTTAGCTGCCCCTCCTGCCACGTGCTGCCCTGTGCTCCAGTCTGAGAAGTTAAGGACAGCACCCCGGCTGTTTTCTCCAGACACGAGGCGGGGCTGGACTGCCGGTCGTATCACCTCCTGATCATGCCCAGCAGCGCCCACCGTGGTAGCTGCTCAATCTGCATTTCCTGGATAAATGAGTGATCAAATCAGGAACATAATACGCACAGTTGGTACTATATATATAAACTGGGACCTCCCTAGCTGCCATCCTAAAGCTGCTCGTGGGCCTCAGGGATCGGTGTTAGAGCACGCGGCTGGCAGGGGAGCCGAGGAAAGTCCTGGCCGAGCGCCCGCAGCGACGTGGGCACCGCCTCCGCGGGAGCCTCCTCGGCGACGAGGTGGGAATGAAGCGAGAGCGTTTTCAGAGACACAGGAGCGGCAGAAGCACCAGCAAACACTGCTGCCCACATCCCTCTGCTCCGAATAAGCCAAATATAATCACAAAATATAAAATTCAGTTTTTTTCTCTGGCATCGAATGACAGAAAAATCTTGATGAAACCACTTTGTCAAATGATCTTAGAGTATTATTTGGAGGAAACTTTACTCTGATAAGCTTCCTAAGTGGTTCCTTCATAAATCATCCCATTGGTGCTACATATGTTTATGCTGTCATTTTGCTAGAAATACGCTGTGTAATTTCAAGTAAAAATATGAGTTGGAGGAGAAAGGTGAAAATACACCAAAGAAACAGGGATTCCTAAGTCAATTCTTTAAAATCTGGTATTCAAAATACTTGATGTCTAGTAGCAGAACGATCAGTTCTCAGGCTCGACTGTTCACATCCTTGCCAGCAAAGCACTTACATATTAACAAATATAAACAAAACATGGCAAGACTTAAACTATTGGACAACTTACTCTTCTACAATGAATCGTAATTCATCTTCAACATTTCTGAGTCCTAACTGATATACTAACATGTATTAGAAGATAAATGCCATAATATAGCTTTAGTTTTATCAGACCAACCTGCAAAATTTATTGGCTCTTTTACCTTCACGTGTTAAACCTATAGCACAGCAGCTGAAGTGAGCCCCGGAGCCAGACGGCGAGGATCAGGCTCTGCTCTCCCACTGTCGCTCTGTGACCATAGGCAGGTCGCTCTGCCTTGCTCTATGGACATTCTCTCATCTTCAAAACGGGGATAACAGCATGTCTACCTCTTGAGCAACTGGAAATATTACCTGAGTAATTCATGTAATGTGCTCAGAAGAGCACCTGGAGGATGCTGAGGAGATGTCAGCATTCAATACATCATCCCGTCGTGTGCGGCTGGACACACAGTAGGTCAGACAGTTCCTGCCCCGGACTTGTCACATCAATACATACATGACTATGAACTAAATAAGTAAGCATTAGTAAGGCTGTGTAACCTAGCCTTAGAATGACCAGGGAAGGCAAAGCAATCAGCCATTAAATTCTGAGGGCCAAGAAAAGTGGACTGATATCCAACACCTTTTGGAGCTCCTCAACTGGAGTTTTCCACTGAATAAAGGAAGCTTAAAGATTGAGAGGAAGCTGGGGGACGGGCCCTACAATTACGGTGCCCACAGTTTCTACCGCCACACACACATTAAACACTGTTACAAAGGCAGTCAGCCCCCTGTGCAGAAAGATCATGAACATAGATTTATGATTATTGGTATTTTGTAAGACTGAATAATAAAACTTTATAATACGAAGCTCAGAAACAAGTGCAATATTTAAAAGTGACTATTGCTAACTCTCGGCCTCGCACTCTCTTTCGGCAAGGTCCACCTACATCTGTGCAGTGGGTCAATCAAAAATCTGACATCAAGTTACAGGTACAACTGCTTGAGGGGGCCTTTCAGAACTGAGCTTCTCCTGATACATCTGAAAGGCCAGGCTACATAATTACTGAACAGTGGTCACCACAGCCACCATTTACTGAGAGCTTATTATGTGCAGACAGTATGCATATCAAGTCTTCACTGCTAGTGCTTGGGCAGTTAACCGTCTCATCTGAAAACCACGTTAGTGCAGCACCCCAGCCACTTGGTATATTTATGTTCCGAGGAAATTCTGGGGCTTAGTCTACAAAGCATGGAAATAAAACCATAGAACTTTTGGGTCAGAAAATATTACCTTTCACACCTTCACTAAAACTAGGTCAATATTTTAAAAATCTGAACTCCAGCTGGAAAAAAGTCAATGTTCCAGAAAAGTTATTGTTTTAGAAATACTTGGAGAACAATTTTCTTTAAAGGAATGGATAGCAATCAAAATGCAAATGCAGTGACTTGCTCGGCCCCCTCAAGAAGAACAAGGTGCTCGGTGACCCTTCACTCAACAGTGGCGAGCAAACCCCAGAAGCTGAACAGGAAACCTGCCCTACCTCGCCCTGTGCACCCCTCCTGAACACCAAATATACACGTGCCAGGGGCCACCATGTAAAAGATCAGCTTCTCCATGGACTTCTCTCTCATTCATGTTACAACGCCAACAACTCCGTTCTCTTAAGTATCTGTACGTATTATTATGAATGTACATGTTGTGACAACCACCAAAACCTAAAGCCTTCAATCATCACATAAACAAAGAAGAGCTGAAGGATCAAAATATTCTTTGATTACAAGTGTTTTTCCCCCCCTTGAAATTCAGTATTCAATAAAGTCTGGCAGGAACAATCATGTCTATCAAAATCAATAGTAACGCACATCACTGCTACAGAATTTGCATTAAGCATAATGTGAAAAATACGAGTAAAAATTAAATGAATAAATAACACAAAAAGAAAAAATGGAAATAAAACACAGAAACAAGAAGAAATACACTTGGGAAAGAAGTATTGAACAATCCTCTCTTAAAAAAACACTGTTTTCCCCACTCTGAGAGTAGGAGGTTTACAGGTCAATTTCTTTCTTTTTTTTTTTTGGTACATGCACCTAACGGGAACCGAACCCGGGACTCTCTGGTCCACAGGCCGACGTTCCAACCGCTGAGCCAAACCGGCCAGGGCTACAAGTTAATTTCTGATTGCAGGGATAGCTAACGTCATCTCTAAAATGCACTGGAAAGTACAAGCCCTGGTCGAAATGCTTTTCCCTTTCTTCACTGATGAAGAGAGGGACGTGTGGGGGAAAGCAGAGAAATGGGTTAAACCTGGAATTAAAGGAAAGACCCTGGTACAGACAAGTGTCAGCAGCCTGGGCTGCCGGGGTGCTAATGATGTGCTCAGGGAAGATGGGGAACGGGGAGGAAGAGGGTGATGTCACAAATGTATGTACCATTAAACTTTCATCTTAAGGCACTTCTGATCCCATATCATCCATCAAACAGCCTGTCAGTCCAAAAAAAGGAAAATATAAAAACCCAACTTCTACTACTACTACTGCCATGTATAATGACAAAATCACACGGAACTTAATACTCCTCAAATTCTAGATCAAATTCTGATATGTGTTTTCCCATTACTTTGAATTTTAGTTCATCTGATCAAAACACAGAAAAATTTCTTTATAAATTTAGATATAATTAATCCTTCTCTCTCACGACTTCCACACTTCATAGATTTGTTTCATTCAGCTTGTGTGAATGTCAACAGCACATTTTAAATTAAACAAAAAAGGAAAAAGCGATACATCAAACAAAATGTCACACCTGGTGGTATTTCCTGCTGCTCCTCCGCGGGGGGCACAGGTACTTCTAAAATAAATAGCAAAGTTACAATCCGTCAAGTATTGCTGACCAGTGTTGAAAAGACAGGTTGCTGGTATTCAAATTACAGTGATTACATGCACAGACTTTTTTGGTTTTCAATTGCAGTCATTAAAAAAACATTAAGTTTTTACATCATCACAACAAAGAAGAGTTAGCTATAAACTTTGCAAAATGTCGTGTATTATTTAAGTGTTCCTTAAACAGGCACAATATGATCTGCCTAACTGACTAACCTCAAACCCACCACCTAGGCAAAGGAGACATAAGCTAAAACCTGGGTTTTCACCACAATTTTCATCAGACTTGATAAGAAAGCCGAAAGAAAGGCATCCTGTTTCTTCTTGAAAAAATTTTTAACTTGTAACCTTAATTTTAATTTGAATGGGACAACACGAATAAATTAAACTGACATTGAATTTTAAAAATAAATCACTATACTTAATAAAGATTTCTGAGAAATAACATTCAAGATATCATATTTCAAGACTAGCTAAAAATGTGGACATGATTTTTAACATCTTATCTTCTCCCCTGGCTGCTTCAACCACTTACAACTAAACTGATGTAGATCTCACTGGCCAGTTGTAGAATGATAGACCGATCTACACTCACCCTATACAACACACCACACACATGTCTTCGTGTCTAACAGCCATGAGGCACTACCTTCACTGAGAGAATAGCAGCCCTCCTTCTGCTCCATAAGATCAGTAACAGGCTTTGGTGAAAAGAAGGAATTTCTAATAGCATTTTCTAAAACTCAAAATATTTATGCAGCTATTTTACTCATTTTTCTTCTGGCATTAATTTGCTACTAATTATAAGAATGATACACACTCAAAATAAAAGATTTGGAAACAGTCTATGCAACAGTAAAAAGGAAACAGAAAAAACAATCCCAGATATTCCCACTGATTACTATTCTGGAACAGTCCCTTCTACTGATGGTAGCACCTTCCGTGTTCACTAGCTCTCTGGTTTGCCTATTTATTTTGTTCTTAATAATTTAGAGACTTTACCAGTATTTTCTCCTCAGAATTTCTTTTATGTTTGTCATGTAGGTACATTTGGGAAAATCATGAGCATCATAAAGCATCACTGTTATTTCAATCAGTAAGAAAGCCTTATTATTACTGCAAGAGAAATTTCCACCGAAGTTTATCCCGAATAAATGTGCATTTAACAAACATACAAGAAATTTATTCTGTTAATGATATACTACGAGGATTTCGAAAAGGAAGTAGCAAATTAATTGTATCAGCACAACCTGAAAGAGTTGCCTAATGATACAGTAAACTTCTCTTCCTGCAGGACTTGTTAAACTTCGGTGTGGCTTTCATGCCCACTGACTCGCTCAAATAGCTTTCTGTCCTCTTTCATGTTCTTCTCTGTCGGTTCCCCTCCTGCCTCATGGTGGTTCATGCTCAACACACCTCTCGGCGTCAGGATTCCTAGCACTCAGCCTGAGACTCCGTCTTCTCTGTCCATACTCACCTCCAACATGACCTTAACCTTCCCCATGAAAGTAAACCATCCTCACAATGATGGCTCCCAAATCTGTACATCCATCTCAGATCTCACCCCTCTTGTTCAGATTGGCACATCCAACTCCCTACTTGGCACCATATCTATTGAGGTACCTCACATAATCGCCAAACTTAAAATATCCATGGAGACTTTTTCTTCCCTTAAACCATTTCTCTCTACATTCTAGTTTTCTTCCCAGTAAATGGCCCCAGCATTTGACAGGTATTCAAACCAAACCAAAGACTGCCTTTATTTCTCTTTACTTCACAACCATCGGAAAGTCCCTTCGGCTGTCATTCTAAAACAGCTCCCAAGTTCCAAACTCTCCCTCCATTTCCACAGCCATGACCTCCAGGCACGCTCTCATCCCTGGCCTGGTACCAGTCACTTCCTGACAAGGTGTCCTCTGCTTCCATTCCTGCTCCACCCAACCGGTTCTCTAACTAGAAGTAGACGTGTTCCTCAAAACACCAAGCGGAGTGGGCCCCACCTATGTCCGTGGGTCCTCCCTGCCCTTGGAACATAACCCACGCTCCTTGGGAGGTCCTCCACGGCCCTGGCCGACCTGTTCCCTGTCTTTTTATTGCTGAAGCCAATTCAAGGTTAGCTTTCTTTACCTGCAACAGAAAGGAACCCTACGAACACAGATGGGGAAGGACAGACGGGTGGAAGCACAGCACCCAGAGGCAGATCTCACTTCTGAAGAGACAGACCTTCCTGAGGCCTGGGCAAGGGGCGCTGAAGGGCAAGGGGGCGCTGAAGGGCAAGCGCATGCGTGACGAAGACGCCCTGGTCCAGGAAGACGCGGGGGCCGAACGAGGTCATCAAGCCACAGAGAAGAGACTACATCTGAGACGTGCTGAAGAAGCCTGTTCAGCAGGACTCGGGATCAGCTACAGAATCAGGGCGAGGAGAACTCAGTGATGGCTCCCACATTTCTCGCTCGGGAGTCCAAGGATATACTGTGCAGCCGGCCAGACACGGGCAGACTGGGAAAGAGAAGGCGGGGGGCAGGGAGCGGGAACGCGCACCCTCACTGTCCACTCGGGTGCAGCAGGAGCACAGGAACCGCAGGTCGGCCGAAGGTGCACCGCCCAGAGCCCCACCGTCTGCCAGATGGAATTCCCCTAACAGCCTCTGCTACGTCTTGTACTGTCTCATCAAAATGCCTGAAAAGAGGAAAGACCCAGCTTTCAACCCGTCTCTGCCCAAGGCTAATCCCTTCTCCCGAACTGTAAAGTGGCCGCCTCTGGCCTGTGACCTGAGCACTCTCCTTTGGCTCCCGGGGCACTGTACAGAGATTTAAGAGTAAGTGTTTAGTAACTATTTGTTGCATACATGAACACATTTTTATTGTGAAAAGTATAACCATCTCTATAAAATGAACTTACCTTCTAAAATTACGTTTGACTCTTCCACACCAGTATCTAAAAAAAGAACACCCAAACACATCTCACATTAACTCAGTTCCATGAGATCCCCTGAATTAACTTATATCCGCTCAGATACCCAAATCTGGCTCTTTTTAGACTAGGGCTTCTTACAGAGACACTCCCAAGTATTCATACTAGCATATCAACCTTAATTCCCAAATTATATTCAAAGAGTATATCACACAGGCTGACGTTATCCCTGTTGACATAAAACCGTAAGTAGGGAATAAATTGGATATGGACACTACCGACTACGTCCTTGGTGAAATGAAACTGTCTGTATTTCTTTTACTCCATCTCTCTTCAGCATACAGATTTTAACAAACACTAGGGGGCTGACTTGCAGGAGGAAACATCTGAAAAGAGAAAATAGCTTACCTGAGCTTTCCACCCCTTCACCTTCCGATGGTTCATATACTACAAAATACACAGAAAAAAAAGGAATCCTTTAGTACTGCGTAACTCTCACTACAATGCAAGACGATTCCAGGGCAGAGACAATGTGTAACTTATCACTGAACTCCAGGCTGTCACTGGGAAAACAGAAGCTACAGAGCCGGTGGGGCAGGGTCTGGCCTCACAGGGAACCAGCCCAGATTCAAATTCCAGGTCGGCCACTTCTTAGCCACAGGAGATGGGCAGTTTACATAGGCTTCCTCCCTGGAAAATGGGGACAATTAAGGTTCCTCCCCAATCACTTGTTTCCAGGACCTAATGCTTTGTCTGTTGCCGGCTGCACCGAATTTCCGTGTTTTACTTTCTTCATGCCTGTGGTGGAGGTTCTGAGTTACCTGAGGCTCTACCCTGCTTGTCACATGGGATCCACGTGTTCACTAGGCGGGGTCTCCACTCTGTTCAGGGAACAAGTCTCAGATCTTCCATGCGGGGCTGATACTCCTGGTGCCAGCGGCTGAGAACGAGGGCTCAGCGGGCAGGCCCTTGATTCCTCCCGCACACACCCTGCCCCTGCCCCTGGGTGCACAGGCCGGAGAGGTCTGGTTTCTCCGGGGGGGCTTCACACCCCCGGCTGGGTCACAGCCGTCCTCGTCAGCCCGATCCCCGCTTTCTCCATTTTCCAAAATTCCTCACATTTTCTCGTACACTAACAGCAAATTTTCTCGTTTTCCCAGCATGATTATCACGTTATTCTTTTTGTCCATTTAATAAAGAAAAAATTTTGAGCACCCACTATCTTTGTGATGCTATTCTCAGTGCTGGGTGGATGGAGCAAGGCACACGTTGAATGTACTGTTTTCTGTCCTTTGGCGGCATCTGTGAGCGGGAGGGGCTGTGAAGGTTGGCTCGCTCTGTCTGTCGCCCTGAACCGCCTATTTACACATGCTCAAGTCTCTACCCACTTAGAGGAAAAAGCCCTTCCTTGAGCCTGCTCCCCTGGCCTTCTCTCTCCTCCATTTCAGCCACTGGCTTAGAGTCGAGTACATCTGCTGTCTCATCTCCTCTCTCCCTCTTCTCAACCCACTCCAATCCCTCTTCCGGCCCTGACCACATCCGAAGAAGGCTCTCTAAGACCACCAACAAGCACTCTTTTTTTTTAAAATGAAAGTATAGCTGAAAAAAATATTATAGGCGTGTCAGGTGAACAAAATAGTGATTCTACATTTATGTACCTTATGAAGTGACCACCGTGAAACACCCAGTAGCCTGTGTCACCATGCTGAGTCACTGCAATACTACTGGCTATATTCTCATATTATAACTATTGGCTGTATTTTCTGTGCTGTACATTACATCCTCGTGACTTATTTTATAACTGTAAATCTGGACCTCTTACTCTCCTTCACCTTTTTCACCCTCCCCCCAGCCCTTCCCCCCGGTGTCTATGAGTCTGTTTCTGAGGAAACAAACCCCTCATTGAATCTAGTGCTCTTTCCCCCTTAACCTATCAGCTCTCTCAGCAGCTCCCTCCTGTTCAAACACTGCTGCACTTGGACGTCAATGCGACCATACTCTCCATTTGTTCCTTCGTTTCTCCTTCTCAGTCTTCTTGATCATTTCATCCTTTTCTTAACAGGCATGAAATGTCGTTGGCTTTCATCAAGGTCCAGCCACAGACCTCCTGTCGGCCCCCTCTTCACCCACAGTGACAGCGACTGACGTCTTTCCTTCCACGGTCATCTTTGTAGATATTGGAATAGAGCGGATAGCCACTGGCTCTATTAT
The DNA here is from genome assembly GCF_014108415.1 of Molossus molossus. Lineage (NCBI taxonomy): Eukaryota > Metazoa > Chordata > Mammalia > Chiroptera > Molossidae > Molossus > Molossus molossus. The sequence goes on from NW_023425351.1 coordinate 19,437,916, forward strand.
CTCATAGTCATATTATCCACATCCTCTGAACCTTATTTTTCTCACCTGAGGAGCAGCAAAAGCATCATCTATTTCATGGAGTTTAATAAAACAGCACAAGAAGTGCTAGAGCAACAAAAGGAGCTGTCAGTGCCTGAATCTGACCCGAGGCTGCTCAGGCCAGACTCGCAGAACTGCCTCTTCCACGCCGTCCCACGGGACTCGCAGAACTGCCTCCTCCACGCCGTCCCACGGGACTCGCAGAACTGCCTCTTCCACGCCGTCCCACGGGACTCGCAGAACTGCCTCTTCCACGCCGTCCCACGGGACTCGCAGAACTGCCTCTTCCACGCCGTCCCACGGGACTCGCAGAACTGCCTCTTCCACGCCGTCCCACGGGACTCGCAGAACTGCCTCTTCCACGCCGTCCCACGGGACTCGCAGAGCTGCCTCTTCCACCCCGTCCCACGGGACTCGCAGAACTGCCTCTTCCACGCCGTCCCACGGGACTCGCAGAACTGCCTCTTCCACGCCGTCCCACGGGACTCGCAGAACTGCCTCTTCCACGCCGTCCCACGGGACTCGCAGAACTGCCTCTTCCACGCCGTCCCACGGGACTCGCAGAACTGCCTCTTCCACGCCGTCCCACGGGACTCGCAGAGCTGCCTCTTCCACGCCGTCCCACGGGACTCGCAGAGCTGCCTCTTCCACGCCGTCCCACGGGAGCCTGTGAGGGGGCTTCCGCCCCTCCCTCCACGCCGGCAGAGTCCTTTCATTTTCAGAGGGGCAGTACTCTGTGGAAGCAGCTACAGTAGTTCAACTTAGACGGAAACTGCTTTCCAAGCACAGACGTATTTCAGACGAAAGACAGCAATGACTATAACGTGATGATGTAAGTTTTCCTGAATAATTTTTAACGACTTCCTAAGGCAACTTGCAAAGAGTTTAAGAAATTTAGGCATTGGAAAGCCAATGAAATAGGTAAACAATCTCCCCAAGTAACTTCTTTGAAAACTACCATTCATTGGGATGTTTTAAGTTACGGTTTTGTAGCTTGAAACATTGTTCTGTATACTATATAATCAAACTATGAGTAGATTTTTAAAATAGGTAGGTGGCTTAAATTTAAGAAGCATTTCACACCTTGTTGATCATAGTCTTGGTACGTTACATCATCTGTAGAAAAAAGAATAAAATTAAAGTTAAGTATTAATTGAGTTATTCTGTTGTAATTGCTCAGCTAAAAATACAACTTAATTTTGCCCTGGTCGGTTTTACTCAGCAGTTAGAGCATCGGCCCGTGGACCAGAGAGACCTGGGTTCGGTTCCCACTAAGGGCACGTACCTCAGTTGTAGTTTGTACCCAGCCCTGGTTGGGGTCGTGTGGGTGGCAACCACTCAGTGTGTCTCTCTCACATCAATGTTTCTCTCTCTCTCTTCCCCCCTCTTTCCCTCCCACTCTACCTGAAGATAAATGCAAAAATGTCCTCAGGTGAGAATAAATAAATAAATAAATACAACTTAATTTCAAATACAGAATTCTATTTCTTTAAATATTAATGTCTGCACAGTCAATGAAAAATGCCTGTGCCCCAAAACAACTAGAGGAAAGGGCAGGTAAATTATCTTCAAATTCCTCAAACTGACATAATGCAACATATACAAAAGTAGGGTTAGGAATTAATATCTTGTTTTCTGTGGAGTCCCTGGTACATGAGGTGAAATATGAAAAGCCTGATATCTTTTAATAATAATATTTTGTTACAAAGCAAAAAGTCTGATATTAGGTGTTAAAATTACTTCTTGGTCTCCTTTAAAAGAAAAATCACCATGTTAACACAGCATTGCAACTGTAAAACCCTAATAATGTTTAAAATCTAATGAAAATATTAATCTAATACCTGCATCATGGTACATTCTTTCATCATCATCTATTACTGGTTCAGTGGAATCTAAAGAGAAAAAACACACCTTTTTGTCAAACATGGAAAAAACCAAACACATTACGAGACATCATTCTAAAACTGTCTATAAGTTAAATTCTAATTTTTACAACTGTGTAAGATAGATATTATCATTTAATAAAATGTAAGATAAATAACGTGTAATATGCTCTCTAAGCTGAAACACAGGAAGGAGCGTACTGGGATTCACACCCAGGACTCCACTCCCTCTTCCTGCCGCGTTAACTTCCCAGTGTTCTCGCTGGTGTGTCTACAAAGGCCAGCATCCAACAATGGTTTGAAAAACACAGCTCCTTTTTTCATTTCCCCATATACTATTAAACTATATTCAGAAATTTCTACAACTACCTGAGCAACAAAAAAAGATTATGAGTATTAAGAAGAATACTGTGGAATCAGAGTGAGTCATTAACTCGGGGTTCAAACGGCCTTGGCCATGCCTCCAACAGAAACACTTATCACAGACCTGGGTTTTCCTGCTCATACATCATCTCTTCCACATCCTGATCAGAGGCCTGTGAAGCTACAAATTAGAAAATAATTAGGAAATTACTACCATGTCTCAAGTAAGAAGGATTACACTTGGTATTCAAAACAGGAAGAGCACAATTTCTAGTAATGATAGAAATGCAGAATCAAATCATAACGATGCTCAAACTCACATTTACTCACGAACAAACAGGCTCAACCTGTGCTAAATGCCCAGTACAAAGATGAGTAAGACAGTCACCACCAGAAAATAGTGGAGCTATAGTCTTATTTAGCTGATGAAAATCCAACTATATTCAGAAAAACAAAATAGGACAGACTGACACAATGACAGAGAGACAGCCGGAGGCAGCAGTGCAGGGAGCCCTCTCCCATCGCTCAGCGAGCACCTGCCACGGAGCCTGAGCGAGGACACACACATGGCCCAGCCCCCACTTGGACGCAGTACCCGAGTACTCCCACATTGCAATAAATCTTAGTGTTTACAGACACATACTGTGGCAATGACATGGGCCCTAAGTGCCGGCCGTCTGTCACGTGGTTCTACTCCAACACTGAAAGGAAACCAGCCAACACCACAGGCTTGTTACTGAGAGACGAGGCGTGGCCACACTGACTGGGGACACATAGCATATAACAATATATAATTTTGACCTTTCACTGACCTTGTTCTTTAAGACTACAAAATATGCAATTCTACTGTCTCTTTTGACCTAGTATCCCACTACTGGGAACTTACTCTCAAGAAGCAGACTTCAAAAACACAAAAACTACATTTACAAAGACATAGATATGTATGTATATATACATAGTTATGATATAATATGTAAAGTAACAATCAATAAGTATGCATTACATATTGATACCGTAAATATAAATTATTAATAAATAAACATAGACAATGTTTTCTCTCTCAATGCTCTTTTATAGGAGAAGATTCATTCTAATTAAAAAAGAATATTAAATTAAAATCTCACCTGTCTCTTCTACATGGTAACTATCTTCAGTTTCTAGAAAGAAATAACATTAAAATAATATTACTACTTTCATACAGTGGCATGCATATATACTGCATATGTATATTCTAAATCTATTCTCTTTTTTTTTATATGTTTTCATTGATTTTTTTAAAGAGAGAGGAAGGCAGAGATAGAAACACTGATGTGAGAGAGAAACATCGATCGCTGCCTCCTGCACACCCCCTACTGGGGATCGAAACAGGAACTGGGCACGTGTCCTGACCGAGAATTGAGCTGGGACCTCTCAATCCATGGGATGAAGCTCAATCCACAGGCTGGGCCTAAATCTATTCTTATTGAGTTTACCTTGAAATAAATAACTATTAAAATAAAATATGAATATATCAATTAAATGTATGCCAAACACCATCTTCCACTAGAACTAGACTAAGAAAAGACTCACACATTCTCTTCTGTAATGCATACCATAACCCCACACGTTGGCAAGCACCAAACTTGGGTTAAACAGAGAGATTATTTAGCCCTGGCCAGTGTTCTCAGTGGTTCGAGTGTCAGCCCACGGACCAAAGAGTTGCGGGTTTGATTCCCAGGCAAGGGCATGTGCCTGGGTTGCAGGTTAAATCCCTGGCCCTGGTCAAGGTCATGCAGGAGGCAACCCATCAATGTGACATCAACACACACCCCCCCCACTCTATCTGGGGTATAGGAGAAAGGATGATTTAGATAGAGTAACACAGTGACAGAGGCTGGACCCAGAAAAGGGCTTATTTCTAATCTACTTCAGATTCCATTCTAGCGTTCTATTTTCTAGAAGAAACGTGCCCTGTCTACAGGGGATACAAAGGAAGAACAGAGAAGACTTAAGTTTGGGGAGCCGAAAGGTTAGTGCGGATAACTGAACCCAGGGCCCTCCTGCTCGTGTGACCCAGGTTAATTCAATAGCTCCGTGAAGTGTAAATAGTGTTAATTTCTGAAGGCTTTTTATATGCAACTTTTAAGTTCAAATGGAATCTATATCCCAATTAAAGATTAGGTGAGAAGATAAGGTTTCTTTCATTTATGAACTTTTTACAAGTGTTTCTTCCGACCCCCAATCTGTAACTACCAACTTTAAAAATATCAAATTCCTTATGTTTTGGATTATTGTATAAGCAGCATCTACGATCCACAAACTCTGAGCAACTGTTCATCTTCCTGAGCCATCATGGCCAATGACGGGAGGGAGCAAGAGGTACCAGGGAAACGTGGACATTGTTTTACCACCACCCCTACTCAGAAATTAGAAACATTTCCCCATAGAAATCACGACGTACATGATACCTAAAGGTCTGAAGTCCCAAGGCTACCCTGTAAACACATATTTTCAATGCACAAGGCAGCTGAAATGACATATGTGTTCAAGAGCACTCTGAGTTTACATTGTTCAGAGATAATTATGAATTACATACAATTCAGTAGGTTGGTATGGAAATCAAACCATCACTTATAACACTACTTCTGTGAAAAAAGTGCATTTCCTGCTCCCAGGAAGAGGCACAATTACAAGATTTTGGAAATGCATTCATTCATAAATTAGGAACTGCTTGCTTCTAACAGAGTCTCCCAATATAGTAAATATTATGAGAATGAAATGTACTTCACTTTTTATTGCTTTTATGCTTTAAAAAGTCCTTGTGATCCTTTACCAACTGCACTGTGCAGAAGCTACTGCTGAGCTCAGCCTTCAGCCGGGACAGACACTCCGACCTTCACCTGCTCACACACAGCGGAGCAGGACTCAAGTCGAGGCACACTCTGCTCAAGACCGCTGCCCTGGACCATCACCTGGGGGGCTTTTACAGTTACCCATGTTGGGGGCCCCACTCCCCAAGCATTTCAAGTCACTTTGTCTAGGGTGGGTCACAGGTATGCTTTTAAAAGCTCTCTAGGGGATCTTTGCTGTGCCCTGGATTGTAAACTATGAGAGCTGTTGGTCCATTTTCATGGACTTGTTCATAATAAGCTCCCTCTCTGGATCCTGACCCTATGGCTCCAGATCTTCCCACCTTTGCGTGCACTGCGGGTTGACCCGATGCCTGTTTCTCATAGTTCTGTCGACCTCTCTGAACCTGGTGTAGGCTCAGCTAAGCCCTGAACCCTGCCAGGCACCTCCGTCCAGGTCTCTGTGGCTCGTGGTGCTGCATGCTGCACAGGTCCCAGGGCAACTCCGCCACAGACCGCCGATGACCACGGGGGGAGACACGGTTATCTGTGGGGTGGCGCTATCAGCCTCCCCCAGCTTCAGCACAGGCTGGTTTTTTGTTGTTGTTGTTTTTATGACTCCTTAGAAATGAAACATCCATCTCAAATGAAGAATGTTTCATTAGCATTCATTTTAAACATACAATTATATTATTTACATATTTTCTTTTTTGTTGTTGTTAATCCTCATCCGAGGGTATTTTTCTATTGAGTTTTAAATAGAGTGGAAGAGAGGGAGAGAGGGAGGGAGGGAGGGAGGGGGAGAGAGAGAGAGAGAGAGAGAGAGAGAGAGAGAGAGAGAGAGAGAGAAGCGTCGATGTGAGAGAAAGACACATGGATTGGTTGCTTCCTGCATGACCCCAACTGGGGCTGGGAATCAAACCTGCAACCCAGGTACATGCCCTTGACTGGGAATTGAACCCGTGACTCTTCAGTCCATGGGCCAATACTAACCATTGAGCAAAACTGGCCAGGGCTCGTTTATATATTTTATATAAAATGACAAAAATCAATCAGAGTATAAAGCTTGTGGCTTCCCCTGGCCAGGAGCTCAGCTGGTTAGAGCATCGACCTGATACGCCAAGGCTGCGGGTTTGATCCCTGGTCAGGGCACATACAAGGAGTAACCTATGAATGCACAAATATGTGGTAAGTGGAACAACAATAATAAACCTGTAGAAACAATTTAAAAGTAAGTGGAAGAACAAGTCAATGTTTCTCTCTTGCATGTGTGCTCCCTGCTTCTTTCTCTAAAACCAATAAATAAAATTTTTAATAAAAGTGTGGCTTAAAATCTTTTAAGAACTCATTGTCTTAAAGGACTACTTTCACAAAAGAGGTAGATATCATAAGAAGAAAGCATTTATACTTATTTAACAGGTTTCCAATAACCACAGTCGCCTCATATTAAAGCAAAGCAGAGCACAACATATATGAAGAGTTTTTATCACACACAAATTACTTTTCTATGTCAACAGTCAATAACTATAACTTACCTATAATAAACGATCCACGGTAAACCACTCAACTAATATTTAAGTAACCAGACGCACCCCTAATGTTCACTGCAGCATTAGTCACGGTGGCCAAGACAAGGAAACAACCCAAGGGCCTTCGATACATGACTGGATAAAGAAGATGTGGTACATATGCACAGTGGAATACCACTCAACCGTAAGATAAAATATTGCCATCTGCGACAATACGGATAAATCTTGAGAATGTCAAGTTAGGCAAAATACGTCAAACAGAAAAAGTCAAGAACCCTATGATTTCACTCATATGTGGGATATAAAAATGAAAAGAAGTAAACAAGAAAAACAAACAAAAAACTCACAGATGCAGACAACAGTGTGGTGGTTACCACAGGGATGGGAGGCGGGGGGTAGTGAAGGGGGAAGAGGGTCAAATATATGGTGATGAAGAAGATTTGACTTTGGATGGTGGGCACACAATGCAATATACAGATGAGGTATCATAGTATTGTACACTTGAAACCTACAACTTTTTATTAACCAATGTCATCCCAATAAATTTAATTTAAAAATTTTCAAAAACTAAAATACTAAAACAGAAGAAATGTCAACAAACTATGGTCTGTAGCCCAGATCAATGCTGCCTCTTGATTTTGTCAACTTTTACTTAAACACAGTCATAGCCCTGGCTGGTTTGCTCAGTGGTTAGAGCATCGGCCTGCAGACCAAAGAGTCTCAGGTTCGATTCCAGTCAAGGGCACGTACCTGGGTTGTGGTTTGGTCCCTGGCCCTGGTCAGGGTTGTGTGGGAGGCAAGCAATTGATGTGTCTCTCTCACATCAATATTTCTCTCTTTCTTTCTTTCCCTCCCTCACTCCCTCCCACTCTGTCTGAAATTAATGGGAAAATATCCTCAGGTAAGGATTTAAAAAATAAAATAAAAATATACAACTCAGCCACATATCCCCACTTAGGGATGGTCAAGGACTGCTTCTGAGCTACCGCGGCAATGCTGGACAGTGCCAACCACAGGGTCTGCACAGACCCCGACGTCGACCCCTGGCCGTTACAGAAAGTGTGACTCATACAAAGATAAGCATTGTGTTCTACCCGCTGTAGCTACGGAGTTTATGTCAGAACAAGAGCCTGTGACTGGTTATCAGGTAAAATAGTTCATCTTTTGTTTGAATTGTTCATAATCCATGGCCCTCTAGAAAGGAGAGCACAATAAAGCAATGTGCTGAAGTATTTCACCCACTTTCCATAAGAAATGGATATATTCTGAGTGTCCCTAAAAGTGATTTGAATCAAAATTGGGTTGTTTATTTATTTAAGGGGGGGAAAATCTTTTTTTTTCCATTTTTAAAAAATTTTTTGTTGATACCATTACAGTTGTTCCCACCCCCCCCCCCCATTTACCCACCTCCACCCAGCCCTGCCCCCTTCCCTCTGGTCATGACCACACTATTGTCTGTGTCTATGGGGATAAAAGTCATTTTAACTGAAGTTTTTAGCTTCTCCTTAAGAAAAAACAAAAACAAAACAACTCTAGGTAAAAATTAAATATTGATTTTAAAGGTATTTAAGAAACACTTAAAAAATTATAATTACAAATTGCTGGCTTTCTTTTATTCTAAAAGCAAGAACGAGTTCTACCTTCCTGAAATGTGCCAGTTTCCAGGGGCTCGATTCTGTCCTCTGCGTCACTTCCTACGAGGAAATCGTCCTCGTCCGGTTGCTGTTCTGCTGGCCCGTCCTCCTCTGGCTGCAGGTCTTCTCCTGAGAAAGGACAGTGAGCAGAGACAGGTGTACAGCAGGGCCCACGGCACACAGGCCCCTCGGAAGGACACGCACGGGCTCCTGCGGGGAGGCACTCGCCGCCCTGGGGCCCCCGCACAGGCTGGTGCCCACTCTAAAGCTCTGCTCCACGCTGGCCAAGTGCTGTCCACCTGATGGGGATGGGCCATCTCGCAGCAGCACGTGACCTCACCAAGGTCAGGAACCTCATGTAGTTTGTTCACTATACATGCCTAGCACCTATGGCCATGCGTAGCCAACGGAAGCGCTCAATAAATCTTTAATAAGAAAATAAATGAATTCATAAATATTAATATATTTGCCTCCTCCATTAGAGCAGAGAAAAGGTCACCCTGTGACCTTTCACTGAGAATTGACATAAAATCCTGTGTAACAATCTTAAATGACTCTATACCACCATTCTAAAATGAAGGCTAGGTCATCAGTATTGGGTCATGTGGATTATTCTCTGCATCTACAGGTTCTTATTGTTTAGTCTTTAAGTTTTGCAAAGATGCCCATTGTTTCTTCTGAAACTTTTATGATACACTGAACTATTCTTTTGTGTAGATGTGGACATGCTACCTTATTCCACTGCAGGGTGGTACAGCTTGCGGTGGTGGTGTGAAACCTCCTCCCCGTAGTAACTCGACATGGCTTCAAGCAGAGTATGTCCTGTGCGTACACAAACCAAAGAACCCAAGGGAACTGGTCTCGGCTGTGCAGTGCGCCTGGTGGTTCAAGTGTGGGGGCTGGAATGTATGGCTCCAGACTGAGGGTCCTCCCCACCAGCGCGGTGACCCTGAGCAAGTTACTTAACTACGCTGTGCCTAACATTTCTCTTCCATAAAAAGGAAATAATCATAGTATCTACTTGCAGCGTGGCGGTGAGGGTTAAAGGACTTAGCAAAATGCCTGGCCCATCAGTATTTAGATATCGTTGTTATCATCGTTGTTATCATTGTTGCTATACCTTTCAACATCATTCTCATCACAGTAATGACAGTATTACTATTTCTACTGCCACTGAACTGCACCCCAAGACTGCCAGGTTCCCTCTGTCACCTTGTTTTCACTGAGGCACAGGACGCTCTCAGGAGCCCATGAATCGTGCAGCCCGTTTATGTTGAGCCTACTCACGATTCCTGCCTCCGCATCCTATCCTGCACCGTTGTTTCTCCTCACTTCTGACGTTTTGCTACTCAGCAAACCAATTACCAGTGCTCATTCTTCTCCCTAATTCTACTACTCTTTTTCGTCTTACCATGTTCCTTCCTCCTCGCTCACTCATGCAGCGAGCGGGGTCCTTGCGCGAGCAGGACTTCTCTCCCTCGGCCAGCCCCGTGCACTGGAAGGTCCTGCTCTGGGCAGGAGCACGAACCACGCACCGCACGCTCTGTGCGCCTCCTGCCGGTGACACCCGGCGGGAAAAGAACAGCTTCCCCCGGGCTTACTGGGCTCAAGGCGTTGCCGGGCCTCTGCGGCCATCAGACCACCTGTGAGGCAGGGACTGTGACCCGGCTCTGAAGGACGAGGAACCTGAGGGAGGACTAAAGCCATACAGCTAACACGTGGCAGTGGAACCCCAGTAATAAAGCAGTGACGGGGAAGGGCGTCCCCTTTAGAGGTGGTCAGGGAGGCCATGTTTGGTCTGATAAGATGGAAAGACTGGATCTCTCTCTCTCTCTCTCTCACACACACACACACACACACACACACACACACACGCACCAGAAGAAGATATAACAAGTGCAAAGGCCCCACGGCAGGGATAGGTTTGCAATCACCAGGGAAAGAACAAAGGCCAGCTGGCTAGAGAAAGTGACGGGGGAGAGACGGGGCGGGATAAGGCACAGGCCACATCAAACACGGGGAGCAGAGGAGCAGGAATGGAAACAGGGACCCAACCGGACGCCACTGCAGCGGTCATGCAAGGGGGAGCGGGGACGGCTGCCACGCGCAGCGCCCGACACGCTGCAGGCAAAGCCGAGGGCCCTGGTCACGGACCCCCGAGGGCAGGAATGGAGACAGAAATCAGGGAAAACTCCCAGGCTTTTGGCTTAAGCAACTCACTGGATAAGGAGACCATTAACCGAAACATAAAAACCGAAGGAAGAGACAACACGTTAGCGGAGAGTGGGGAAGAGCTGTGAGGTGGAGAGGACGCAGGAATTCAGTTTTAGGTACATTTTAAATCTAAGACGCTCATAAAATATGCAAGTGGCGGTGAACATGCAGCTGGATGAACCAGGAGCTCAGACGAGAGCACAGGGCCACAGACACATGTTCAGAAGCGACCCAAGTAACACCGAAAGTCATGGCCTATTTCCGAAAGAGAAAGTCTTCATAAAGACGCAAACAGATCCCAGACAAAGGCTTGTGGCAAGAAGCACAGGTGCCAGACACAACGTCTCCCTTCTGTCTGAATTCCCACACCCACCCACCTCTCCGCTTCCTCTCTCCCACCTTTGTTATTATGACTAAGCGCCTGGATTCACTGGGTCCCCAACACAACACCCTCTGATCCCTGGGCAAGTCCCTCCAGCCTATCCTCCGTGCTGCAGACAGAGTGCATGACTCTCAACACCCTCCAGCGGTTTCAATTACTTGGAATCAAGTAAAAATATCCTTTCCCTTGTCAATTTCCACCCAAGACCCCCACCCCCAACTTCGGGCCATGCCGAACAACTTTCAGATCCTCTTTGGCCTGGGACAGTCTTCACCATGCCCTTTGCGCTAGCGGCCTGCTGACGTGTGCCTGGGAAGCGCTGCACCACCTCCAGGCCCCACGTCGAAAGGTCATTTCCTCATTATACCAAACTCGCTCACATCGTGGGGCATCTGCCCTGTGCTCAAGTTTCAAAAAGGACGAGGAAGGGAACGCTTGCGCTTCCTCGCACGGGCAGGACCGCGTCCCCCACTGGGATGTCACCAGCAATGCAAGGACACAGGCTCCTGGGCCTCCGCAGCCAAAGGCAAGGGCCGGCTCCCAACCACAGACGGAGCCGATGGGATGCGGCGCCTTCACCCACATCTGAGGCTGGGAAAGGCCGGGCCGTGGGCCTGCGGGAGCACAGCTGAACCCAGGGCAGGTCTGTCTGTTTTCAAGGCACACTTTTTCCTTTAGGACTACCTTTAGCTCACACCAAACTGTCGGGAGTACCAGGACAGCACTGCCCTGCCTCCTTCAGGATCCCTTCGTGAGCTACATTTCGGGGTGGTACCCTCCGCCTGTATCAAGGGAGCAGTCTCATAAAGTCCTAAAACACTGGTTTCTGGAGTATCATTTCACATTCCCTGTACAGAGGTTGACATACAAATTTTTTAGATGTAAGCGTTGGGAAAATGTTTTCTCTAAGTAGATCGTGTTTATTTCCTCTCTGGTAATAGGACTGACATAATTGAACGTTGCCCGTCTGCCCTGTGACCTCCCCGGCCAAGCAGGCAGTGAAATTCCAGGGCCAGCGGCAGGCCCTGCAGCCCAGGACAGCTCGCTGGCTGTGTCCTATTTCCGCCCTCCTGTCCTTGCCACCCCTCCTTGGGGTACCACTGGTCTCCTTTCGTTTATTCTCATGTATTCCTACTATTTCTTACTAGGTGTATGCAATAAGTTCCTTTTTTTTTTTTTTAATCCTCACCCAAAGATATTTTTCCATTTACCTTCTGATGGGGTGGTGGGGGCGGGGGAAGAACATCGATGTGAGAGAGACATATCGACTGGTTGCCTCCCACACGACCCCAACCAGGGCTGGGGACCAAACTTCAACCAAGGCATGCGCCCTTGATTGGCATCAAACCCATGACTCTTTGGTCCAAGGGCCAATGCTCTGGCTGCTGACCCAAACCAGCCAGGGCAAAAATATGTATTTGCGTTTTTTTTTAATTTATTTCTTAGAGAGAGAGGAAGGAAGAGGGAGACAGAAACATCGATGTGAGAGAGAAACATGGATTGGGTGCCTTGCAATAAATTCCTTAACGGTAGGGTGGAGAAAATCAAGTTCAGTGCTATTTCAAAAATATCTGCCTTTCAATAACTTTAAAAAAAAAACCACTCAATTATTATTTAAATTTTAAAATAGTGTCCAAGTCATTTAATCATGTAATTATTTTAGTAATGCATGAAACAAACAAAAAAAAAACAGATTCTAATTCATACCATGTTCTGTGTATACTGTTTCGTGAAGAGAGGAATGCATTTCTTCTTGTATTTCATCTTCAATATGCTGAGGTCCTAAAATAATTACAAAACATAACTAAGTAGGAAAGACCTAGACATCAATGTAGAACCTGAAATACGGCATCCAGGTATGTACACACGTTCACATGACTGTATCTGGCTAAGCAACTCTGCATCCTTCCCAACAGTTCACTACTTTTTTTTTCTATGTTGGCAAATGTGGCGGGTATTTAAAATTGATTTTATTTTGACACAGCAGATATAAATTTTAAGACTTCATAAGATTTCAAAACAAGAAAACTAATTTGGGTTCAGATTTTTTTTTAAAAGACTACCACACTCAGAGCAAAATTATTTCAATTTCTAAATAACAAAATTCACACTAATAATGGAATAAAGACAATGGGGAAGGCAAAAAGAAAGGAATGGGAAAAAACGCTCAGAATGTCTTCCCTGACAGTCGGGAAGGGCCCTCAACAGTTATGAGGACTGCGAGGTCAGGGTTGGCTGACCACTCCCAGAAGGTGCCATCAATCATGACTAGCAGACCTTACATTATAAGCAATAGTTCTTTCAGCTTTGGAGAACCCCATCTGACGGTCGGACTCGTAGACCGAAGCAGGTGTCAATTATAAACAGAACCACATTAGCAATGACATTCTGACACCACTGTGGCGCTTATCGGATTATCGGGTTTATTGCGACACCACACAACAAACCAGGTGCTATAATTACACTGACACGATTATAAGTTTCTAACAAACATCACCTATGTTCCGTAAATAGAAGTAGCGCTAGACATGGTATCACGAATGCTGTCCTATGAAATAATGCAGTGACTTCAGTTATATTCACGAGCTCATCTTCAATGACAAGGACAGACTAAGATCACTGGAATGTCACATAGGAAAATGTTTCAGAATCTATTTTGCTAATCACACCACAAAACCATTTCTAAAGCCTGCCAACCTCTCTTCTTCCCTCATCTCTCACGATGCCTGACAGCTTCCTAGCTCAGCTCCCAGCTCCGCAGCCTTCCAGAGAACAGAAAGCGAGCAGAGGGAGGGTGGCCGGGGGCTCCTCCGCTGAACCTTTCAATGGCTTCCTTTGCCTGAGGCGATGGCTCCAGAACAGAATCTGAGCCCCCGGGTTCGCCTCACAGCCTGGGGACCCAGCCACAGCACCAGCACCGGGTGAACTTGGCAGCGCGGTGCCCTTTCGTCCACCCACTGATTCTGCCGGGCTCCTCCTTCGCCCTGGGGAGGCCAGGAGGAGCAGAAGCCAGACAGAGACTGAGTTCAAGACTGACGGGAAAGCAAGGTGAAAAAGCAACCACAGACTCTTCTTTCAAAGTCTGGCTAGTACAACAGAGGGGGTCTGGAGAGCAGAGAAAAAGGGCTGTAGGAATCCAGAGAGGGCTTATTTTATTGTACTTTAATGAGAGGCGTGTACCTATGTTTATGGAATAGGTGAGAGACAGAGAAGAGAGAGGCTAAGTCAGACAAGAGAAAGGGTGAGAAGGCAACATTTAAATGAAACCAAATACTGCCAAGAAGAGGTGGTGATAAACTCAGATTTAGGAGAACAAGTTATCAGTAATATGCAAAGAGTAATATTAAGAAATTAAAGAGTGAAAGCAAACGGCACATTTCAGAGTATTAGCTCTGAAAAACTTTTTAAATTATAAATTTATTTAGCACAAAGTAAAATCTAGGATGCTAAATCCAAAACACATATTTAAATTATGTCTTTTTAAAAAATCACTCTTGCCATGGTATGCTTATAGCAATTCCACAGGAATGAGAGGGAGACAGTACATTCTCCTACAGTTATGATTTGGACAAATATAAAAATAAAATCAACAAACTGATCTTAAAAGGAAGGAAATATTATTCATCAAAGTGATAAAATCGGGACTTAAATTGCTAGTAAATATATGGTGTCATACCCAACACTTCCACTAGGTGGCAAATGAAACCAAATATTTGAGGACTGAGTAAATGAAAAATGTGCAGAAATTAAATACTATTTTGTAATAAATATCTCAGCATAAATAGAAAATAATAGTAATGGATTCAAATTTCATTTGCCACCTTATTAAGAGATTTTATGAGCTTTCATCCATGGGTGACCAAGAAGATACCTGAACTGATCTAGGAATCATGAATATGTAAAACAGGCTTCACAGACACATGAAGGTGGGCAGCCCTCTGACGCAGAAAAGATATTCTCATATTAAGATTGAGAACTCAGCAGACCTACTCGACTGTCTGTGTCTAACTTACTTTCCAGGTGGTAAGGCACAGTAGTCCTGGAATTAGAATCGAGAAACATGGCGTTAGTTCCTGATGGCTGTGTGACGCCATGAGCACCTGTCTGTGCCTTCGATTCTGGATCTCAGAAATTAAAACCATCCTGTGTAAATTTTTACTAGGAAACAAAATTAACTTTACTATAAAGTTTAGGAGAAGAAAAACGATTTCGCAATTCTGTAACCATTGTGAAACAAATTGTGGGTGAAACGTGATTGTGGATACTGGGAACTGGGACGAACAGATACACAGCAGGCTAAGGGGCACTGGGTCGGAATGCCAGGAAAGCTTACCTGTCCCCTCAGGAACCTGCTCCTCCTGCCCACGGAATGTCTCAGCCTCTTCGGGTCGGACTGTTGGTTTTGAAGCAGATCTTTCTTTAAGACCTGCATTTTTATTCACAAAGTTAACTCACGTTGTGTTTTTGTTTTTTCTCTCTCTTTTTTTTTTTTTTAACATGTTAAACCAGGACGAATAATATTTTCAAACACTTCATCAACAGTGCAAGCAATTCAATGTTTACAAGACTTTATACATGAAAACACTCATAGGCTTAAAAACCGAAGTATGAAAATAGTTGGCTCTTTAACTTCACATGGGCCTTTAACACCTCCTTACCTCAGATAATCTTTCACTTAAAAGAAAAACCCACTGTTGAAATGTTCATGAACCTCTAAAATATAATGTCACGTCTGAACTTGCCAAAAGCAGTTCAGTGGGAGTTCAAGCTCCCCAAGTTCCATAACTGACTAATGAATTTCTAAGTCCTGGACTCTGGATTCAGCAAAAAGACAGTGAAGATATACTTGGATTTTCTACTGCTGTTTGTGAGCACACTGATTTTGACTTATATGTAAATTATTTATTCTTCGTGAAAACTGTAGTTCAAAGTGAGAAGAAATCATATATGTAACTATTCACAATCTTGTGTATGGTTACACAAGCAATCATATTATTCCATAAGAGCTAAAAGATACAGATTTTAAAAAGTTTTTTTTTTACTGTCTTAAAAAATATATAACAGGGTAAATTAACATGAAAGTTGATTTTAAAGTCAACACCAGTCTAAAATGTGTTCTACTGAATTAGTTCTTTGGTATGTTATAGGTAGAACATTAAAATATATCCTCCATTAAACGCAACTATTCGAAAGCTAAACTAGCTGGGTACAGCGTGTGGATCCCCGGTCCGGACCCCTGGGCTCCTCGACACCCCACTGAGAAGCGAGCGTGCTGTGCCTATCAAAAGCCTGAAGTAAAAAGGCCAAGAATTGAGAGGCACTTTTCTAATCTTAAGCACCTGTATAAACTCTTAATGTACATGTACTATTTGGTGCAGAAAATTCTCATTTCAATGTCTTTTACTCTTTTTTGACTCTGTATTTTTCCTTATCATCCCCTTTTCTTTACCTCTTCATTTTTCCCTCATGCACAAACATACCCCACCTTCCTCTCCCAAATCCTAAAGATGCTGAGACAGAGATACACAGAAACACCCCTCATCATTTTATTTCCAATGTTCCATCCATAACGATAAAGTGACTTCTAACCATAAAGTACATTCCGAAGGGAACTGCCACAAATCCTCTGGTGCTAACGGTAGCTCAGTTCCAGGGGCTGGAGGGCGAGGTGAAGGCCTACTACGACATCCCATGTTGAGGCCGGATTCCGGGCTGAAAGCACCCCATGCCTTTCCAGGGCGTAACCCAGCCTTACACCTCTGACGTCAGTGGTACAAGTGTGGAGGCAGTAACCACCGAGTTCTGCTGAATGAACAGGGCAAACCTGAGGAATCTTCACAATCATGCGCTTGGTTGTTGCTCTCAGCACCTCAGAGAACACCCGCGCAGAGCAGGCGCTCCATCCACACGTGCTGAAGGGCTGACCACACCCCATGGTGTGGTGACTCTAACGTTACAGAGATTCTGTGGGGCCAGGCTCCGTGGCTGCACCACAGTGGCCCCAGGCTACAAAAGTGGGAACCGGAATTCATATAGATTTTCCCACTGCGGTTTACCACACATATTCGTATCTGTGCTCACACTCACTGGGTACAGCAACACAACCCTAACTTGCCTATGACAGTCCCAGCTGACTGATATTTGTTGTCCTGGTAAAATTATTTTACTTTCAAAAGTATCTCGGTTTAAATGCAAAATTTCAGGTGATTCTTCACTAATCCCATATGTAGTGGGTTTTCCAACTGTGTACCATAAGTTCAGTAAGCAATAAAATTTTCTTACCAAACAATAAAGATCTTTTAAATCCCCCCTATGGAATTTTGAGAGTTTCTTTTGAAAAAAACAGTTTCTTTGCTGAAGTGTTCGAAAACTACTAGTACACTAATATTCAGACATAAAATGCCCCTCAAGTCGGCTTTCTCAATCACTTGGGAGTTGCCTCTACAATTGAAATTGTAAACCGTGAAAAATGACAGGAGAAAGCAAAAGTATATAACAAGAGAAAATACTGAGCAGTTTTCTTTTCTGTCCAAAGTGGCAGATGAATTGTAAATCCGTCGATACCTGGTCACAGCTATTTTGCAGAGGTGAAATAACACAAAACCAAACAGTACTGTAAACACCGAAGCAGCTGAGGGGCATGTTCGCACTCTCCTCCCCTGAACCTCTACAGCTCCTCAAATTTAACGAACACACACTCTAGACTAATTCTTATTGCTCTGACAACCCATATGGAAGAATCAGCCCTGGTGTTTCCCTTTGTTTGTTTGCCACCCGAATCCATTTTGGTCCATGAATAAGTGTTCTTCAGAGAATAGGGTTGAATCCGTATGTCATATACAATTTTGGGAAAAAATTAAACAAGAAAAATAGAACACATATAAGGTCAATTCACAAGGAAAGGGTTTTCAAACTGGATTTATTATGAGGTAGACATGGCAAGCACTGAAGTATTCAAAATTACACTGTGAAACAAATGCATCAGCTCGGCTGTTCCTGGGACTGCACATGAGAACACACGACTCACACAGGCGTGAGCAGAGGGGCCCTGACCCAGCTGGGCAGCAGGGGGGCAGGAGGGGGGCAGGAGGTGGCTCAGCACTGCTTTGTCCCGGCTGCTGTCGGCTCCCAGCCGCTCCTTGCACAGAAGCAAAGGACGCCTTGCTTTCCTCTTGCTCTCCTCTCTCAGGCGTGAGGAAATCTTTCCCAGAAGCCTCCAGCAATCTTCCCTTTCGATTTTTTTTTATCTTTATTGTTTAAATTATTTAACATTAAAATGTATCTTTAGTGTTGAAAGTATTACAGTTGTCCCTTGTGTTTTCCCCCAATGACACCCTCCCTTCTCCCACCCCCACCCCCACCACACTGTTGTCTGTGTCTATCGGCTGTGCATACACACATATTAGTCCTTTGGTTTATCTCTTCCCGCCTCCACCACCCCTTCCCTCTGAGATCTGTCAGTCTGTTCCCTACTTCCATGTCTCTGGCTCTGTTTCATTCGCCAGCTTACTGTGTTCATTATTTTCCAGGAATAAGTGAGATCATGTGATACTGGTCTTTCTCCGGCTGGCTTATTTCGCTTAGCATAGTACTCTCCAGGTCGTCTCAAAGGGCGAGAGATCCTTCCTTCCTACAGCTGCATAGTACTCCATTGAGTAAATGCACCTCAGCTTCTTCACCCACTCACCCACCGATGGGCACTTGGGCTGTTTCCAGATCTCAGCTGCTATAAACAGCACTGCTATCTATGGATCTGCCACTTGACCAGTGAGCCCACTTCCAGGAATATATCCTAAGAAGCCTGAAACACCCACCAGAAAGAATACATGCACCCCTACGCTCCCCTTCAGTTTCAATGGTCAAAACCAGAACCACTTCCACTCCCACCCTGGCTGGAGGCCCGGGAGGCCCGCACTGCCCGGCCGTGAGTGCCCAGCGCTGGCTGAGTGCCCAGCCAGCCGCACAGCCCCTCTGCAGCTTAGAGAACAGATGAACATTCTTCAGACATACCTTTTAGTCCTCTGAGCGTATCAGATAAATTTTTAAAAATTAAATCATGTTTGTATTTAAGAAATACACAAGTTTCCTCTAATTTTAATTAAAAATGAAAGAAGTTATAAAAAGTAAATGAAATGAGCACTTTAAATCAACCATTCATACCAATTTGACTACCTCACACAATGCCCTTGCTCCTAGCTCATGCACTGACCACATGGGAAGGGCGAGCGCACCTCCTCCCTGTGTACGCACCTCCTCCCCCTGTACGTGGGGAAGGGCGAAGGGCGAGCGTACCTCCTCCCTGTGTACGCACCTCCTCCCCCTGTACGTGGGGAAGGGCGAAGGGCGAGCATACCTCCTCCCCGTGTACGCACCTCCTCCCCCTGTACAGTGGGGAAGGGCGAAGGGCGAGCGCACCTCCTCCCTGTGTCCGTGGGGAAGGGCGAGCGTATCTCCTCCCCTCCCCGTGTACCTGAGGAAGGGCGAGCGCATCTCCTCCCCGTGTACCTGAGGAAGGGTGAGTGCTCCTCCTCCTCCCGGTGTACGTGGGGAAGGGCGAGCGCATCTCCTCCCCGTGTCCATGGGGAAGGGCGAGCGCATCTCCTCCTGTGTGTC
The DNA here is from genome assembly GCF_014108415.1 of Molossus molossus. Lineage (NCBI taxonomy): Eukaryota > Metazoa > Chordata > Mammalia > Chiroptera > Molossidae > Molossus > Molossus molossus. The sequence continues at coordinate 19,457,401 of NW_023425351.1, forward strand.
CGTGGGGAAGGGCGAGCGCATCTCCTCTCCGTGTCCGTGGGGAAGGGCGAGCGTATCTCCTCCCCTCCCTGTGTACCTGAGGAAGGGCGAGCGCATCTCCTCCCCGTGTACCTGAGGAAGGGTGAGTGCTCCTCCTCCTCCCGGTGTACGTGGGGAAGGGCGAGCGCATCTCCTCCCCGCGTCCATGGGGAAGGGCGAGCGCATCTCCTCCTGTGTGTCCGTGGGGAAGGGCGAGCGCATCTCCTCTCCGTGTCCGTGGGGAAGGGCGAGCGCATCTCCTCCCCAAGTACCTGAGGAAGGGCGAGCGCATCTCCTCCCCGTGTACCTGAGGAAGGGCGAGCGCATCTCCTCCCCGTGTCCGTGGCAGCTCAGTACTCATCACATTGTGCAGAGTGCACTTCATTCAACAACTACTTAGCACCTGCTATGCAAGGCTCTATTCTGCAGAAAACAAACACACGAAACCCCTACCTCTCATGGACAGGGAACAATTAAAAATATAAGACACAAAATATGGAGAGCATGTGGGATGGGAAGATGGCATGGGGACCAGGGAGACCGTGGGCGCCAGCCCCCAGGGAGAGGCGGGGCTATCTGCACTAAATTGCAGAGAAAAGGACCCACTGATAAGACTTGAACAGATTCCTGATAAGATTTGAGCAGGTACATCATGGCTCGAGTTACACTGGTGAAGAGTGTTCCAGGTGAGGCTTTATAGCTACCAGGACAGAATTCCCCAGGGGGAGGTCCTGGGGGCCAGGAAGACCCAGGCAGTTTGGGCAGCCGGAGTGAGCAAGGGCACGAGACTCAAAGGTCCTGGACAGGGTGACAGAGGCAAGCACTCTGAGTAAAAAAGAGTTTTCATAAGAAGTATATACAAAACATTTCCTCGACAAAATCTGGGAATTATAAATAGTACTATGCTGTACAGAATTCCATCTACTTCACTCACAAAAAGCTCCGACATTTTAAAACTGGTTTATCGATCAGTGGTATACAGACGGGTGGAAACGTTGGTGTTACCTATCCAGGTCACTCCGGCTGCTGATGTCTGTGCAGGGGAAACGCTCAGGTCTCTGACTTTCCAATGCAAGTGATCTAAGAGTCTAAAGCAATAAGCCCCAAGAATAACCCTCCCAGGTACATGAAACTTGAAAAATACTCTGGGAAATCAGTAAACCAGAAGGCATGCATACTAATTGACCATGCGCATCTTCATTGTAGTTCCTGGCTTGTATAATCGGCAAATACAGATGTTAGCAGGTAACCCAGCAGCAGCCTTATAACTCACCAAATTCTGAGACGGCAGGAAGTAAGAGCTGCCCTATGACCCACAATAAGAATCCCAGATTCAAAGCATCTTCACAAGACTCAGGATGAACAGATTTCAGAAAGAGGATGATATAAAACTAAAAAAAAAAAAAAAATTAAACACTCCAAAAGGCTTCCAAGAGCCTGGTTTCAGGATCAATGATAGGAGTCTACAAAGACTGGAATGGAGTGGACTCCGCTTACATCTTATAATGCAAGATGGTGTGTAGACCCATGTGCCTTTCAAGTCCACTTTAATCCCACCTCGAGCACATGGTCAGTGCTACAACTTTGGTGTCCACAAGTATGAAGAGCAGATACTAAAAACTTTACAAGGGTTTTGAGAATTAAATGATTTTTCCCCCAATCTATATTTTCCTTTACCCCTTCTCCTTGCACACGCAGCAATGTGAGCCCAGCTGTAGGCAATTTCCACGGTGGTTAAAACAATTACTGAAGAAACTTCTGGGTGCTTTGTTCTTTTAAACAAAACATACTTTTCATTTTCTAACATAATTTTATATGTTCACCATTCAATAAACATACAGTGAATGCCCATTATTATCAGTTACTATGATAGAGATTGAACATTAACCAGTCTGGCAGGAAAGCAAAGCCCAGGAAGGGGGCCACGTGGGGGCGCTGTAGCTGCAGGGCAGCAGCCCGCCCTCCTGGGGAGGCCAGAGGAAGTGCCTGCAGATGTGCTGACACGCCTGGAGCCAGAAGGGAGAGAGGGTGGCCCCCACACAGCGCAGGAGCACTTTCAAGAGGGGACTCACTAGCAGTCGAGTGGTTGTGTTTTCTTCACAGCATCACACTGCAAGGACTGTAGCCACCCTGGCCTCCTGTCCCCAGGGCCTGGCACAGCCCTGCTCAGCTGCAGATACTCAGAATATTTGTTAAATGAACCAGTAAGAGATAACAGAGCATGTGGGTGTTATATATAATTATCAAAAAGACACAGAAACTGTAAGTGTATGACTTCCTTTAATCTTTCAGGATGGAAGAGGACTAACGTTTCAGGCCAGGAAGAAATAAATGACTAACTGACGCATAGGTAACAGTGTTAAGTATATACATAAAGTGAAATCAGATGAGGTATAAAGTGAGAGCAAAGAATAAGAAAGCATGACTCTATGCACCCTAGGCTTACAAAACTGTGAAATTGATTTCTATGTAAAAACGGCATCCGAACTGGTAGTAAACACCCAGTGCATGCGGTTTAATAAATGGAGGAGGGAGGACATGAGGCTGAACAGCGTTGTGGAGGGTTTTCCAGACCACCCCAGACGAGAGGGTCTGCTACGTAATACTCACCCTCTGTTTCCTAAGAACAGCTTCTTCTCTGAATAAAACCAGGGGGAAATGGACAGAGCTTAACAAAACAAACCTAATTTACCTGATAATTCAATGGTAGTTATTAACCATATGACAATATTCTCTTATATTCCTCCAAATGTCTGAAATTACTTCTATGGGTTAGGATGGCTTTGACTCTGAAATGCCCATCCCATTCAACTGTATTTGCCCCGTGGCAGAAGTAGACATGGGGTGAGAAGAGGAGGAGAAAACAAACTCCATTAACCACCTGCATTTGGTACAGACGACGTACAGGGAATAGAAGTCACCGCATAGCCCGGCCCGCACCTGTGCCCCTTCTTCAGGTAAGAGAGCATTCATTTTCTGTTGGGAAACTGTTTTTCCTTCACCCCCCAGTTTTAAGGGTGGCCACTCACAGGACTGTGGTCTTGCCAAACTCAGCTTTGTTACCCCACCCCCCACTTGTAAGACTACAATTTGAATATGAGCAGAAGTGACTGAGTCTGGGGTAGACTGCCTGAGAAGGAAGCCAGCCTTGAGGGACGCTGGAGAACCTAAACCCAGCATGATCAATGCAAGAAAAACCCAGAGCTACTCCTGGACTACACAGCTCTGGGAGCCAATCCATGTCTGTCCGACTTCTGTATTGTAAGCGAATTTGAATGGAGTGCATATGTAATCAAAACAAATGTGAAAAATAAATAAACTTACAAGTAGAACTAAATATATTCCTAATACCTTGAAGAATAATAGTGAATGCCTCTTGCTATAGAATCATAGCCCCAGTCCTTCAAATGTTTAAGGGCTGAAACACCGTGGCAGAATTATTACCATGACTGCACCAGAGGAAAAGGAGACACCAGTGCCCACAAGGTGCCTCCTGCTTCCCCACGTGCAGCACTAGCGGCTTCTCACAGCCACCTTGAGGGAAAGCTGTCACCTTCAATTTACAATGCGGGAAACCAGCGCTGCCAGGACAATGCGTTTCCTAGTGAAATGACCCCAGTAATCAGTCTGGGCAGGTGTTACCACCGGGCGACAGCACAGGAATGGGGGAGGACACAGGAGGAAGGCACTGGTCAATGGACATGTGGTCGGTCACCAGACCCATCTCAGACACTATGATGCTACAGTTAACTTAAAACATTTAAAATTTGCCCTGACCGGTTTGGTTCAGAGGTTAGAGCGTCTGCCTGTGGTCCAGAGAGACCTGGGTTCAGTTCCCGCTAAGGGCACGTACCTCGGTTGCAGTTTGTCCCCGGCCCTGGCTGGGTCGTGCGGGTGGCGGCCACTCGATGTGTCCCTTTCATGTCGATGTTTCTCTCTCACTCTCTCTCTCTCTCTCTTCCTCTCTCTCCCTCCCAATCTATCTGAACAAAAAATAAAAAAAATGTCCTCGGTGAGGATAAAAAAAAAATTTTTAATTTAAAATCCTGTTTCCTATCTTTCTTTTTTAATGGACGTTTAAAAGGTGTCCTTATTATCCAAGTAATCATGGGAACCTCGAAGTTGTGGCCATAACACAATCAAATATCCTCTATGAACCAATCACAGAATTTCCCCCTGGGTTAACCCAAGCATCCATGAGGACTGGTTACGTCGATGCTTTACCAGAATCTCCCCGAGTGTGACCTGCTGAACCGCCCACACAGCGCAAGCCATCCAGGAGGTGAAACTGAAAATCTTATAAAAATATTTCAAAAAGATGATGACAAGTAATGGTAGATATAACTAAAATTCACAGAAAAAGCCATCAGCAAATGAAACATAGAGGTTACACAACAAATGAAGAAAAAAAAAATCAATGATGTTACAGTGTTTCATCAGAGAACAGTCTGAATATTAAAGGATAGAAAAGATTCTTGGAAAAGTTGGTAGGTGTTAACTATTTTTGTAAAGTCAATCATCTTTACGATGACTGTGCTACTCACATGTGAAATGTTATTCACACCAAAGTTTAAGAAAAATTATGCCAGTAATGTCATTTTTTAGAATTCTAAGTATCATCTCATAATGCAACTTAAATAAAAAATTTGTTAGTGAAATGACAAAATAAACTCACATCCTTAGTATTTAATTTTCACTTTTCAGGACCTCTGACTCCCAATTACTTCATAGGACACGATTTCTGCAGAGTTTATAACTGACTTATTTTACAAAGGTACCGTTTCTGATGCGCTCGCTCTGCTGGCTGCGCACTGTCCCAGGCACCAAAAGGTCGCCAGCTGATTCCGTCAGGGCACGTGCCCTGGTTGCAGGCCTGGTCCCTAGTAGGGGGCGTGCAGGAGGCAGCAATCAATGTTTCACTCTCACCGTGATGGTGATGTTTCTTTCTCCCTCTCCCTTCCTCCCTCTTCAAAAATATATGTATTTAAATATATATATATATTAAAAGGGTAACCTTTCTGGTTTCAATTATCCTTAGATAACAATATGAAGCAGCAGAATATAGAGATAACTAACTACATACTAAATTTAAAAAGTGAATAAAAACTGGCCCAGGCAGTGTAGCTCAATGGATTGAGCATCATCCCATAGACTGAGGTCCTGGTTCAATTCCTGGTCAGGGCACATACCTGGGTTGTGGGCTCTGGCCTGGTAGGGGGCATGCAGGAGGTAGCTGATTGATGTTTCTCTCTCAAATCAGTTTCTCTCTCTCTCTCTCCCTTCCTCTCTCTCTAAAAAAAAGAAACAAAAACAAAAATCAATAAAAACCTATTTTTTAAAAAATGAATAAAACTGAGGACACAGCATACTTTTAGCCCATTAGTCATGACGAAAAGTTCATCTCACTCTGTTTTTTAGTTGAATAGTCGGTTTTCTAATGTCAATGCAGTTAAATATTTCCAGGTGCTACATTAAACAGCAACAGATAATGTTTTTATGCTTATGCATATCAGAGGTTATTCTAAAAAAAATGTTTCACTCATTTTCTTAGAATTTAGCCTTGCCCTGGCCGGTGTGTCTCAGCGGTAAGAGCGTCACCTGCAGACCAGAGTCCCAGGTTCGATTCCGGCCAAGGGCATGTACCTCGGTTGCAGTTTGTCCTGGCCCTGGTTGGGGTTGTGCAGGAGGCAACCAATCCATGTGTCTCTCTCACATCGATGTTTCTCTCTCTCTCTTTTCCTCCCTCTCTCCTTCCAGCTCTATCCGAAAATCAATGTAAAAATATCATTGGGTGAGGATTAAAAATAAATAAGAATTTAGCCTTTATTCACATTATGTCCCATGGCCACTGTCCCTCAAACACCACGATAAAATGATTAGAATGTCCTCAGTAAATGCAATTAGAACACTCTACCCTTCTGCAAGAAGAAAAAAAAATCTACAGAAAAATTAACACTTAAAATTTGGTATCTAGATTTGAAAATTAATTCATCTTGGTGGCAAGACCTAGTATCAGGACGTAGTGTTTAAATCCTGTAACGTTTATGTGCCCTGAGCGCCTGTTTTGCCTCCTCCTCTGTCTGGTTCTGAGCCTCCCTCTTCTCCCTGAAGCTGTCCCCTTCCCGCAGGACTCCTCCCGTGAGGTTTGCTGGGACACACTCAGCCCCGATCCAAAGCTCTGTGCACAGGAGCCAGCCTGGGAAAACTCGCCCACGCCCAACTACACAACCAGTTCTGACAATGGTGCATGCCTGTGACAATATAGTTCTGAAAATGGTCACAGATGGTCCCCAGGCCTAACAAGGCCAGTGGTAACTCTCCCAGGGTCTTTTCTCCCAGAGCCATCCCAGGAAACTGCCTCTTCGCATGATTGCTAAACTAGAAGCTGGGCCAGGGGCCTGCTGAGGGCATCTTCGGCGTCACGCGGCAGCACCTCCACGTAGAATGAGGTCAGGTAGAAGACAGCGGAGCCAGGACTCGAGAAGAGACCAGGAGGAAGCACAGCTCTGGCTACAGGTCTGTACTTGGGAGCATGAAGCCAGGGCCCTTGCATCTGCCAACCAAATGAGCCATAAAATTCCCCTTCTGGTTTGCTGAGCTCCTACACTCTACAAAAACAAAATCCTGACTCATCCACATACAAAATCCCAAGTCACCACATTACAATTTCCTGGGGCCGCAGTTTTTAAATAAAATAATAGGGTTGAATTATAGATATTAAATTAAATGTTCTCCAGGATTTCTCTCCAGATGTATAATCTATCATGTCAGTTGAAATTTTTGTCGATTACACGCTTGTTTGATTTTAAGCAGTAAAAATTGCTAGCATATTAAAAAAGGTGTACAGTACTTTAGAAACATCTACACTTAACACTCACTCATTTCTGACATGAAGTATCTTTAATTAGGTCAAAATAACTGTTTTTAAGCTTTTCACAAAAAGATGAACTATTTTTTGAAAACAAAATCTTCATGGTAGCACTTTTAATTCTGTTACAACAAATCAGGTTGCTCTTAATTCAGTAACTAAATTTTACCAGTAGTCACAATTAGAGATTTAAGAACTCATGCACAGAATAGTACAAACCATTTGTAGAAATATATTCCAACTGAAATTCCATTTTATTAAATGTTTTAACTAAATTCTGCCCTCTAGTTAGATCTCGAATTTACAACTCCTTAGAAACAGTAAACAATTATATCAAATATGAAAAATATATGGCATTCCACCAAAAGAACTGAAAAACTGTGTGATATAAAATGAAAGGATATCCTAATTTTAATAATAAAGGCCTTTCTACAGCTATTCTGAGCCTGTAAAGATATAAATAAAAGTGTTCTACAACTGTTCTCCTGAACAGAATTCTCTTTTCTTCATAACCGTATCCAGAGCCCCCAGGACAGTGTATCCGGCACACAGCGGGTACTGGGTGACAGAAGATGGGGTGTGGCTGGTGGGAAAGGGAGAAGTAGCTCACAGGGCCAAGGAGTGAGGCAGGAGGCTTGGAGAGATGAAGGAGGTGAAGGAAATAGATTTAATAGGAGAGTGATGGGAGAGGGGAACGCTGAATTAATCTGGGGAGAACCTGAGGGAAGGGTAACCCCCTAAGAGACAAGGAGGTGGGGGACCAGAGCTGCAGAGGGAGGAATGCAGGGGATGTACCTGAGCTTGAGGAGGTGCCATGGGAAGAGAAAAGATGGGGGAGGGGGACAGGGATGCGGGAAGAAAAAAAACAAGGGCAAATAGAGAAAGATGGTAACTTCCTACCTACCTGAGTACTTATCATCCCTGAAAGTTATATCACTCTGTATATTCATACTATTTAAAATCGTAATATTCTGATTCAGTGTACTAATTAGTTCATTACAATTCATATTATAAATATACACATCTCTGGATACACGATCAATAGTTTAATAAAAATAGAATGTTATTAACATCACATTTTATTACACATTTTTAAAAGTTTCATCTTTTAAATGTAGATGCATTAGACAGTGTACTGAAATTTCAAAGACTTTGCTTGCTGAGCACCAATAGGACATTCAGTTGATAACTTGCGTGTCTTCCCCAGCCAGGGCAGTATTGCATTTCCTGTGCCCTTTAGCAGCAAATCACGGTGAAACATCACCACTTCTGGGACCACGACGCGAGGGCTCTAATTCTTTCTCTTCTGGCTATTTGCCTTTGCTGAGTGTGTCTGTTTGATGGAACTTCCTCCTTCCTTCCTGTCATCTTTGTCTCTGGAAGTCATTTTACTAGAAACATCCTTTACATTTGTTGATTTTTTCTTATTTTCCTTGGTTTTAGAACCTCTATCTAGCCCCATTTTCTCCTTTTCTCTATCCTTTCTGCTCTTAGGAGACTCCTTCCTGGATATATCAGAATCAGCAATTCTCTTATCCTTCCGGTCGTCCTCTTTGCCTTTCTTCCCCCATTTTCTCTCTTCGTTCTTACTCTCCTTCTTTGACCTAGGCTTCTCTTTGTCCTTCTTCAGCTCTTCTTTAGTGAGTTCTTTAACATTCAAGTTATCCAATCAAAGGGAAAAATGTTTATTAAAAGAATCTCTTAATTCACAGAAGCTTAGTGCAAAAGTATTATCTTTTTTTCAATCTCACCACACACAAAAAATGATCGTTCAAAAAGTGACTGTAATATACTAGGTTGAAGACAGCTAAAAACAGAGGCTTGCCCTGGCCGGTTTGGCTCAGCGGTTAGAGCATCGGCCTGCGGTCCAGAGAGTCCCGGGTTCGGTTCCCGCTAAGGGCACGTACCTCGGTTGAAGTTTGTTCCCGGTCCTTATGGGGTCGTGTGGGTGGCAGCCACTCATTTTGTCTCTCTCACATCGATGTTTCTCTCTCTCTCTTCCCCCCTCTCCCTCCCACTCTATCTGAAGATAAATGCAAAAATGTCCTTGGGTGAGGATTAAAAAAAAAAAACAGAGGCTAACCTCTATAAAGTTTCAGCTATAAAAGTAATTCTAGACACTAGCCGTCATATTTTCCAGCTTTAAATAGGTATGATTTGTCTTAAAACAAGGTTAACATGCAATATTCAAATGAGAGCATCCACAGAGGCAGTACTTTAGTGTTAACAACTCGCATCTCACAACCACGACAACACAATTAAAGGAACACTGAGAACATAAGAACACGTTTTCGGTCATTTGCAAGTATTTGTAAAAAGAGAATTCAAAAAAATTTTAGCTCTAACCAACAATTATGTCCTTAAAATATTTGTACTTTTAATCCTTGAAAACAACATAATGGAATTTAAGTTTTTAACTAAGAAAAATACAATATCCATGAGTATAAAATTTTAAATTCAGTATCCATTATATCTAAAATGATAAGTAGAATTTCTTTTCTGTTCACATTCAAAATTATGAAATCAGTATTCCTTTAAATATGTTTCCTGTTAATTTATGTAGACCCACTCACGCCAATCCGCATGTTGTCCATGCTCACAGGGAAGAGAGCGATTCAACGGAATATACAGGCAATTCCAAACCTCACGCAAGACGCTGCTTTCAGTTTGCTTTTTATTAAAGTTGATAGTGCTGCTAGACAGAGGTTTGACTTTCACCTTCCCTCGTTAGGAAATCATAGGAGAAGCAAGGTGTTTACTGCACATTGTAGCATTTAAGCAGACATGAAGCAAATGAAAGATTTATTTGATATAATGAAATGTGGAAGATGATTTTGCAAACCAAAATCATGTAAAACTCACACAGCACAAATTTTCTTCAATTCCTCCTGAAAATCTTATTAAAATCTTATCAAATTGCAGAACAGTGTTCACAAAGAATCAACCACCCAAGTCCTCCTGCTTCAGTGCTATGCTCAGAGCAGGACGCCTGGGAACGCTGTCAGGTCTATGCGCAGCTTTGAACCACCACACCTTGAATGTGGCCGCTCCAGATCAAGAAGTAAAATTATATACTTTATTGGCCACTTATTTTGTAATTATGTATATAAGAATAAAATGGTGAAAATTCTGTTTTCTTCCCAGAAATTATTCAGGTGAGATACAAAGCTAAAACATTAAAATTTCCTAACCTTAAAATTAAAATCCCCAAAACCTGCAACTCACACAGTGAAAGTTTCACCTGTTAATGTTTCACCGAAAACAAATAAACTACAAATACGCCAAGCACTTCAACACAAAGACTATTACAAATTTATCAAGAAAAACATGCACTTCCCCCATGCCCTTCTTTGTGAAGGACATAAATATTGACATGTGAACCAGAAAAACCAGAGGGATATAAAATAAGCTGCAATAATACGCTGTTAGCCTCCATAGAATGGTTCACAGGCATAATCCTTTTTAAAGAATTCAAATAGTAAACATGGCAAATTCTATACCAACATAATAAGTGCTCCAGATTATAAATCTATTTCCATTTCACTGAAAACTACAGGTTTGCCTGCTTTTATTGTGCCCTGTGAACATTTCATCAGAGCGTTTGGAGAAATGAAATCAATCACTGATGAATGTATCTTTTTTTCCAAAAGAAATTTAAAAATTCAAACTAAGTAAGGTTTTAGGTTGAGGGGAAGAATGTGTATATGTAAATGTATATGTAATATAACAATATTGTTATATGTGGTCTTAATTTGAAGACTTACAAAGTTTGATAATATGAAAAGAAAATTACTTAATATTATAAGCTTGAGGCAGAAAAATTTTGAATGGGGTCTTGATAAAACTACTTATGACCAAAGGTGAACCCAAAACCAAAAAGCAATGATGTTTAGCATTAGTAGCTGCATTTACAAAACATATCTAGAGAATGTCATGCATTTTTCAAACATCAAACTTGATTCACTCAAGGCTAATTTCAAAACTAGAAAATACCTTTAGCCTTAGTTTTTCTCTTGGCTACCCCACCAGGTCCTTCTGTTGATATTTACAAGATGAAAATAGGTTATAAACAAAATATTAAGGTAACTAAAAAATAAGTACCTATAAAGTAGTTAAAATCCATGTGTCTGTTAAACAAAAGTTAAAGTCACCACTTTAAAAAATACACCCCTTCAACATATATCTATCATTTATGTCATTTTAGAATCTTACTTTCACTATTTGTAACAGAAATATCAGCCTGTGATTTAGTTAACTTCACAACTTGCCTGAGACGTGGAAGAGCTGTTGGCGTCAGAAATGTCTAATTGCCACAGGAAGTGGTGTTTCCTTCTCAGGGGGGACACAATCAGTTACAAGCACCAAGGGGAAAGCACCTGGGGACTTGACTTCCCTACCCAGTCAGCACTGCTATCCCCCCAAAAGGATAGCGTATTTTCACAGAATTTTAATCTTTACTATTTGAATAATCATTGCGTTTTCCCCCCATAGCTTCAAACATTATTTAAAAATTACACAAGTAAGAAATACACTATTACGTGATTATATACTTTTTTACTCTTCATCTAAAAACTTTGCAACAGCTTTCTATTTCCTCCTGTGGCAAATGAAAGTAATGATAACGGGTTTATTTTAACCCTCTAACCAATGTCAGCACCGTACACCTCTCAGGACGCTCTCATCCCAACCAGGCTGTCATTAGCATCCAGCCAACTGACGTTCCCCTTGTCACATACATGCTTTGTTACACTCATGTATCAGCAAACTTTCCAAAGGGGCCTCCAAACTGTCAATCCATTTCCCAAGCCAGCAATTTTCAACCTTTTTCATCTCATGGCACACATAAATTAATTACTAAAATTCTGCAGGACACCAAAAAATGTATATTTTTTTTTCCAATCTAACAAAAAATAAATAGGTATAATCTTGATTCATTTACACTGGACAGCTACTGTTGTGTTGGCTGATGTCATTCTTTATTTAGCACCCTAAGGTCAGGGACGCTGCACACAGGCAGGGAAGCATGCTTTCGGAGTTCTCGCAGCGCACCGGGCGGCAGGGGTGGTGACTGCTGCTCACCTCTGCGAGGCAGCGACACGGACAATCGGCCACTGAACCACGGAGGGCACCAGAAAGGCCGGAGCCCTTTGCACTTACTCCTGTCAGAAACCGTAACCGTCCCTCTGTGATTCTCCAAACAGCCACCGCACTTCCACGTCGCTTCCCTCAAACGAGACAGTCCACTTGGGAATGGAACTTACTCTGGTTGAACTATCCCCAGCATAATTCTGAGGAAAAAAGTATTAGTGTGTACTACTGCTGACTACACTGTAGAAAGAAGTGTGAACTCACTGTTCCGTGTGGCTCTCTGTATCTATCCAATACCTGACATACACACACAACTATAACCAGTGTGACAATTATTTTTCCTAGATACACCTGATTCTTTCCTAAACTCTACTGAAAACAGTATGCCACCTTATAAAACTGAATGCTTTCTCAGACCAGTCCCCACTAAAATTTATTTCAGGATAAAATGTCCAACTTATACTTACAATGTCAATATATGGATATTATCCAATGTGCAAAGTAAATTAGCATAAATCACTAAAATGCACATTTGGTGATGCTAATGTGCCCTCCTGACTCCCACAGGCTCTGAAATGCAACCCTGGATGGTCCTCTTGGAAAGCAGAGTGTGAACACTGGACTGCCCACCCTCCACCCACCCTGCAGTCAAAGGAGCTAGCCTGCTGAAAATGCTGAAGTTAACTCTTGTGTTAGTAAGCTAAAATATCAGATCAGCATCACATTAGCGAAACAGGAAAACTAATGCGTACTTAAAAACTTTTCCAGTTTGGGTATCAATCCTTAAAGTGGTACAAATTAACAATGTGCAATATACTGTGTAAAATTCCAAAGCATCGATTTAAGCTTCCTTTTCTAAACTCAAAGAATAGAGTCGATAATTTTTCAATACTTTTGACACGACTAATACTGAGCCAATAATTTAAGCCACAATCATCATCTTCTATCTCTGAAGGAAATAGTACAGGCATGAAAGAAAGCACCGCACTCGGAAAACAGAAGTTAACAGAGAAGCCCCTAAGTATTGAAGAAAAGAGAGAAGAGTCAAGTAAATGCAGTGTTTTAGAATCAAAGGAGCAGTTTTAGGAAGGAAGGCAGGAGCAAAGGTTTAGAATGAGGACACTACTGAATGAAGTCAATCATTAAATGTTCCCATAAGGTTCCCCGGATTACAGTTTACAAGTACAAGAGGTGGTCACATTGCAGTGATGAGCAAACACAGGTGGAAAGAAAGGTGAGCAGAACCCAGGGTACTCATGAGGGCTGCTCTTACCTCCTTAGAAGAAAACTGACCATACATGTATTGTCCTAAGATTCTCAGAGGGCACAAAGGGAATACGGTTTTGAAGAATTTCATCTGTGTCTGCGTGCACTGAGGCTAGCGGAAACAAAAGCAAGCCTACAGCAAAAAGAAACCCAGTTAACGAGAAAGGGGAGAAATGACCAGGCCAGAAGGAGGAGGCGCAGACACAAGGGAAAAGGTTGGCTTTGGAAAACAGAAGATGCCACAGCTGAAAAAAATAACCACTGAGAAAACAGTGATTCAAAAAATTAGAAGAGTAAATAAATGTCACACAGTGTAAAGAAAGGAAGATCATGGAACCCAAGCCGGGGCTGACCACCTTGGTAAAGCAGACAGCAAAACCACCTCCAGAGGAAGAGGGAAGAGCGAGAAGGTTTTGAATTCCTACTGAAGAGAAGACCTATCACAGCGAGAGCACCTCACAGAGGTTAACCTCAGTCCAGTTACAACAGCTCTTTTTCCAACAACAGTGCGGAGCCCATTGGTGGGGAAGGGGTCAGGGATGACCCAGGGCCGATGATGGCATGTAAAGGGGAAAAAATTACAAGTCTGCGAAGTAGAGAAGTGGTCCCAGAGAAACACATAGGCATGTCTGTAAGACTCTGCTTTTATATAATTCCTAATTCTAGGCAGAATTTATTCTTATCATTTGTAACTATGGTTGATGTGGAGTCTCTTTACAGTGTCGTCAATTGACAGTGTGCCCCATTTTTCCAGAAGGAAAATAAGGAACAGTTCCATCAAACAATAACATGCATGACAATACAATAACTCCTTGAAAATAACTTCCAAGCAGTATGCAGAACGCTGGATCAATTGCAGACTGATAAGGAAGCACCTTTGGTGTTCTGTAACCCATCTGGATAGGAGTTACTTGGTTGACAGAATATATTCCAGTTGAAAGCAGCCATCCAAGAGGCATTAGGACATGGCTACAGTGGATGAAAATGGCAAAAAATAAACAATCACCATGTTGCCTTCTTCCTTTCTGTCCTGTATGTTTATTGTCATGGTTTCTAAGTGATTACTGTTAACGGCTATTTGGGAAGTCTCATACAGAAATGTGTAAAAAACAGGTCTAATATTCTTCCCTTAGAACACGAAGGAGTTGCCTAAAGGTAATAATGTTACTTTGGCAACTGCCTCATAGCCACATATCCCACCCGTGTTTTCAAAATGAAGTTCTCTGTATGAAATTAAAATGCTCAGTCATTGAGCTCAATCACAGGACCTGAGGTCACACCAGATCCACTAGACGTAATTTCAGAAGACTGGCTCCATCACACAAACCCAAGTAGCTACTGCAGATTGTCAGAGTTGGCCACTGAATAGGCAGGCTAGTTACCACTCTACATTTCTGTCATTCAGTCACTCCCGTAGCCCTGGGGGAGACCTGGGAGTCACTGAGCCTCAGTGTCTCATCTTCCTCCTTCCCACACTGAAACATCATAATTTATTTCAACATTGACTGAAGATAGCAAAAAGAGGTCCAAACACCTAAGTAAAGGTTCTGTGAACTAAGCAGATTGTTGCTTTAGAACGAATGTCTAGTTTTGGTAAAATGCACATCAAGATACACTACATCAATTTCCTTTATATATATATTTTTTTAAGTTTTTCTTTATTAATGTTAGAGAGAGAGAGAGAGACGAAGGGAGAGGAAGAGAAAGATAGAAACATCAATGAAAGAGAACATCAATTGGCCACCTCCTGCATGCTCTCCACTGGGGATCGGGCCCACAACCTGGGCATGTGCCCTGACCGGGAATAGAACTGGCGACCTCTTGGTTCATGGGTCAATGCTCAACCATTGAGCCACACCAGCTGGGCTCCTTTATATTTTAAATAGATGGTATAACTATGTTATTACAGACATTTTTGAAAAAAGGAAGCTACAAAACTTCCAGTGTTCTATGGAAAGTAGGGAAGGGAGGGTTAGAACATAAAAGAACTGAAAGAGTAGCTTCAGGAAGGAGTTACAGCCAGAGAATGAATGCAAATGAAATACAGAATCAAACACGCATGAAATGCCGGGAAGGTCACCTGAAGACCTCTATTAGCATAGGTCAGTGTATTGTATGAACTTCAAAATGTCATTTCTCTTAAAGAAATCTGTTCAATAAGCACCTCAGTGTCTTATTATGCAATGGATGACTCCGGAGGTTCTCACTCACAGGATAACCCCAGCAAATATTTAATAAACATCATATGTTAGGCTCAGCTTTGAAGAGAGATTCATATGAAATCTAAAACCTGGTTCCTAACTGCAAGCTCACAGTTTTGATAATACCCATTCCTGGGTATTACATGGTTATCTCAACAAATAACCGAGGTAGAGAATGTGGCGTACTGTTCCATCAATCAACTAGTGATAATAGTCTGAGCCCTCGGATGACACTGAAGTGCTCCAAATATGCACTGTGATCAAAGAAAATTCCACATCCCAGTCGCAGAAAATGTCTCACTTGTTTTATAGACCAGAATCTCACTTGGAAAGGGTCACAGGGTATCAATCCCTAAAGCGGTAACTGCTGACTGTTCGAATTAAGAATAACTGTCTATGGCTGTATCTGCTTTTGATAATTCTTCCAAGTGATAAACATCAGGATAAACAAGGAAACATTCAGTTCAGTCTAACTAACGATAAAGAAAAATAAACCAGAACTCAAGCAGAAAACGGTTTGTCTTACACGTTTGGAGGCAGCTCCGGAGGAGAGGGGGTGGTCCCCAGATAAAGAACAGAGCACAAGATCAAAGGCCAGCTCCCCAGTATTCCACTATGTCCAAGGCTCTGCGTGTCTCAAGGCAGCAAACGGGCAGCTGGGCCTCCGCAATTTAACCAATAAGATCGGCACCTAGAAGATGCTTCTCCAACTGACTTACACCCCACACTCATGTCCCACGGAAAACCAGGGCTGAAAGAAGCTAAAGCGCAGAAAAGAAATCCCCAGAGTGCCACTCCCTCGTTTTTGCGCCAAACTCCAGAAAACCCAGCGCCCTTCAGTGGACAAAGGCAGGGTGCATGGAGAGGCGTGGGGGCAGCTCAGAGGCGACAGGCTGCATCTGGACACGGAGCGTCCTCCTCAAAGACCCTGCGGCTGTTCGAAACTGCAAAAGCAGGGAACTATAGTACAACTTAAAATTCTGTAACTGTAAATACATATGAAATGTACAGAATACACTTTTGCCTTTTAAAGTAAGGCTCTCAGCATAAACCACAGAACTTATATGCATGTGTGCATGAACAGTGGACATGGACAACAAACCAGGGAAAGGGCAGGGAGGGAGGGGAAGGGGGAATCAGTGGGGGGAAAAGGAGAAACATCTGTATCAAAAATTAATTACTAAAAAATTTTTTAAAAATTGAAAAAAAAAAAATAAAGTAAGGCTCTCAGTTTAAGCTAGGCAATATATTAGGCAACGGAAAATTATACAATAAATCCTTAGAAAATTCAGACTTGCATCATATATAATAAATAAAATTTAAATGAGGTCATTTCCATCAGCTTCTAAAAACTCTACACCAGTTATGCAAACAACTGTATGTTCTCACCAAACAAGCCTGTGGCGCAAGGTGAAGGTCACAGAAGTCGGGGGTTCAGCAGCCACCTGGATTCTACCTTGCTCTGGGGCTTTTCAAAAGGGCTGATTAAAAGGGGTGCTAAATAAATAGCAAATTATGATCTCGCACCCTTATTTTTCACTTACAAAAATAAGGCATAATTGATTTCTGTCCATAAAAGGTGTGTTAGTATCATGACCAAAAAAAAAAAAAAAAGAGAGAGCCAGTTGAGAAATTAATGATTTCAAACATTTTTAAACACACAAATTTAATTATTTACTTCTATAAACTGATCAATCTTTAGAGTTAGTAGAAATGAAGCATTAAAAAAGAAGGCTGCTTTAGAAATGCATCTCAGACACTGGGCTAAGTGAACTTCACTAACAGTGAGGCCTAAGGATGCTTCTGAATTGAAACCTAATGAACTTTGATACTTCACAGTCAAACGCAAAGTGGAAGATGCATCAAGTACAGACAAAAACTGCATCAACTTTCAGAAAGTACATTATTAAATCACGTTCATTTGTTTCGGAATATTTACGCTCCCAAGTCAGAAGCTTTCAACTGTCAGAAACACTAAAAGAATAAAACATATTCCCTGAAGAATTGGGGAAGACACACTAGAGTTTAATAGCCACTTGCGCTTTAGAAAATCACTGTCAACAACCAACATGTGTATCCACTTCCAAAAGTAACTGTCAAATAATGCTTTTTTTTAAAAGAAAAAAATAAACAAAGTTAGCTAACTGGACAGCGTCCCTGACATGTGAGTGGTGAGACGGGGAGGCTGCTGTGTCTCCTGCGTGCAAATGTGAGGTTCTCATGCTAACATTTCGAGTGCCTACAAGAATGATTTCAACCAAAGAAACTAAACTTGCCACAGTTACCTCTGAAAAAATCGGGTGAATAATCCACTTACGGAAAGAATTTTGATTAAACATGAAAAAAATGAATATTTGGAAAGCAGAAATTATTGTTAAATAAAATAATTAAAAATGAAAACATTTTTAAATTGAGCTCTAGGAAGAAACAACTAAATTGCAATCTCAGAGGTTTAAAAAGATGAAGCTGCACTTCCTAAAAGAATAGAAGAAACCAAAGGTCTTAGGTCTGTTTGCTTTCAAGCTGTAAGAGCTTTGAGTGAGAGAGGGAGGGATGAACTATCACTTTAAGAAATGCATGTTATAGCCCTGGCCGATTTGGCTCAGAGGTTAGAGCGTCCGCCTGCAGACCAGAGAGACCCGGGTTCGGTTTCTGCTAAGGGCACGTACCTCGGTTGCAGTTTGTTCCTGGCCCTGGTTGGGGTCGTGTGGGTGGCAGCCACTCAATTTGTCTCTCTCACATTATGTTTCTCTCTCTCTCCTCCCCTCTCTCTCCCTCCTGTTCTATCTGAAGATACATGCAAAAATGTCCTCGGGTGAGGATTAAAAAAAAAAAAAAAGAAATGCATGTTATATATGGCTAATACGATTGTTTTTTTTTATATTATTCAAGAAAACTAACTTTAAATGAATGGATTCAAAGATGTTTTCAAGGATTTCTAATGGCAAAAATGTATCCCTCTAAAAAGAATTACCACTTTGATACATTTAATTTACAGGCCTAAAATTTGTATTACACTTAAGCCAAAGTTGATAGCCAATTAATTTAGTGATACAAGAAAAAAAAATGGAAAAAGACTTATTTTGGATGAATAATTTTAATATGTACAACATTATTTAAGATACATACTCACACTTCCTTCTTGTGTATTATGCCTTCTTTAAAAAATATACAAATTATTTTCTCTGGATATATATTTGGAAATTAAATTAAAAATAAATTTTGCTTTCATACACAGAAATATTCAGACACACTACTATCTGAATACAGTAATTCATCTATCCTAAGGCCAAAACATGGGGTTATTTTCAAATTATTTTAAAAGCACCATTAATACAGAATTTTACATTGAACTTGGCATTAACTTATGTGACAACTCAGTTAACCCAGACAAATTACAATTTTAAAAAATCAGGGTTTTAAAAAACCATCCTTTTACACATCAGTCATGTTAAAGATCAACAGAGAAGCATTTATTTATGAACCATGCTAGAAATATTCTGATAATCAAGTCCATTATAATCATCTTAATTAATAGCATGTTAGAAAGACAAGCATCAAGGGTTAATCACAAAACAATCTGCTATTAAGTTTCTAAATTTAGTTCAGTGAATACATAAGTTGAAACAAAATGATACAGAAACCAATTATACCACCAAGAACATCATTGTCAGTGCACTTTGTAGACAAGCTACTGAGGAAAGCCACTTTGTTCACTAGAGCAGGGAAGCCAAGCATGGGACTAGCTGGAGCTACACGGGGAAAGATCACACGGTTGCCCGGTACTGTTGGACTGCAGCAGCACCCTGCACGTTAAGCCCTGGGTGAGCAAAAGAGAGAGAGAAAACGGAGACGGCTTCTGGCTTTCATAAGCCAATGAGTTCAGTCCCTGAATCAAAGTTACTGGTTATGTAAATCCAAAATGACACAAGTCTGTCCCTGAACCCCTTCATTCTGTGACGTACCATCAACACCATCTGCGGTTTCGCTTTCTTCTTCTTCTTCTTCTAGCATTTCAAAAGGAGTCATTATATCATAGAGAAACGAGAGGACACCATAAAACCAATCTGAACTTTCCTCTGCTAAAATATTAAGGACTTCCTCAAGAGAATCAATATTTTCATTACTGCCATCTTTGGTCAGGCCTACATAAGAATAAAGGAAGAGAGAAAAAGAAAACAAGGAGAGCAGTTAGGTGGAAAAAAGAAGCGAAGGAAGAGTGATCTCAAAAAGGATGCGCATCATGGTCACAGAGGTTCACAGAAAAGACAGTTTGGAAAATAAAGAAATGGGTTAAGACACACATCTTACAATCGACTGTCAATCATGTGAACTAAAGGCACACTCCGACCAAGCCTCACCACTCCTACCGGCCCTGGCCAGTCTGCCTCTCTCCCATCAGAGAATGCAGGGCTGGGAGACCCGAAACTGCAGCAGCCACCACTGACCGACTCCTGTCAACGGGGAGAGTAAATAATACTATGAAGGTAAAAAGACAGATGCTCCAACCCTCCAGATTCGCTCTTTTACCAACCAGAGATTATCCAGAGTTGATTATACCGACATTTACATGTCTCCGTAAACAAGTCACTGAAAACAGAAAGGTTCATGTCCTCAAACTTGTCCCCTTAGGACTTGGAGTTAACTTGAGAAACTGGATTACTCTTCACAGACTCCACAGATGGCCAAAAATGCACTTAAATTATGTCTAACTCAGATAATTAACTTCAATTTTAACACTATAAAATATGTTAGTTCTATAATGCTCTGGCCACTGACAAATGGTCCTTTCATTCTGGCCAATAATAAAAGTCAGTTATTAATAATAATGCACTCAGGCCCTGGCCAGTTTGGCTCAGCAGTTAGAGCGTCGGCCTGCGGTCCAGGGAGACCTAGGTTCGGTTCCCACTAAGAACACGTACCTCAGTTGCAGTTTGTCCCCGGCCCTGGTAGGGTCGTGCGGGTACAACCACTTGATGTCTCTCTCTCAAATCGATGTTTCTCTCTCTCCCTCCCTCCCACTCTATCTGAACAAAATATCAAAAAATGTCCTCGGGTGAGGATTTAAAAATAAACAAACAAACAAACAAACAAACAAATAAATAAAAAATGCACTCTGCCTACCAACATGAAATTTGATCAGGGACTTAACCAGTCATTGCAGAACATTTCAAAGTTCTGTTCCCATTAGCCCAAGAAATTAGCTTCTACTGCAAAGACCCCAGACTCCCATTTTTTAAGTTTTAATCACAAAATAGGCCCCATGATGGAAAGAAAGCAAAGTAATATTGTTTTTATCATCTGTTGTTTTTGTTTGTTTGTTTGCCTGTGAAGAACTGGCACTGGGTAGGAAAGGTCTGTCTCCTCCCGTCACCGATACTGCTGAGCTCCTGACAGCACGGCCCGTAACTCTTTGGGGGCAGGAGGTGGGGCAAAAAAAAAAACAAAACAACAGGATGAAGGGTTCTGGCTGTAAAAAATGTAAACATCTGTGACTTTAGAGATTAAATTATAATTTAGTATTTCAGGCTTTGACAAACAGAATTTCTCCATGTAGCCTAAATACCAGCAATCAAGACTGGCAGGTAAGAGATAATAGTAAGATAACTAGTATAAATATTAAACACTATAATGAATTTCTCCCACTTCAACCCACAGAAGAACTACATCATGCCATTGGGAAAGGGGGGACCACCGACTGCCATTTATGTTTAACTTATTTTTAACAAACCCAGAATGTTTTTTCAGTGAATTTAACAGTGGACAAGTGCTACGAACAGAGATCTGTATTCCCACCCAGTTCTCTATGGGATTAACACTGTTTCTTTTTCTTGCCTTAAAACACCATAGCTGTAGATTTATAATAAATATTTTTTTCTCTCCAATTTCTAACATAAGTACTTACAAGTACCAAATATAAAATACAAAGCTTGCCCTGGCCAGTGGACCCGGTCATGGGATCGATTCTGGTCAAGGGCATGTACCTTGGTTGCAGGTTCCATCCCTGGTCCCAGGTGGGGTCGTGCGGGAGGCAAGCAATTGATGTGTCTCTCTCACGTCGATGTTTCTCTCTCTCTCTCTCTCTCTCTCTGCTCCCCACCTTTCCTTCCTTCCACTCTATCTAAAAATTAAAAGAAAAAATATCCTCAGGAGAAGATTAACAAATATATAATAATAAAAATAAAATATAAAACTTGACTCCCCCTCACAATGGTAGACTGAACTGTGTAACAAATATGTAAAAGTATTTAAACAAAACTATTTTATCCAGCCATGCAACTTCCCTGTGATTCTTTTTTTTTTTTTTTTTTTATCCTCACCCGAGGATATTTTCCATTTTTTGTACAGATAGAGTGGGAGGGAGAGAGAGGAAGGGAGAGAGAGAGAGAAACATCGACGTGAAGGGACACATCGAGTGGCTGCCACCCGCACGACCAACCAGGGCCGGGGACAAACTGCAACCGAAGTACGTGCCCTTAGCGGGAACCGAACCCGGGTCTCTCCGGACCGCAGGCCGACGCTCTAACCACTGAGCCAAACTGGCCAGGGCTCCCTGTGATTCTTAAGACAACTATACTCATACAAAGAAAAAAAGAAAAATTCTGGTTATATAATTCCTTAACCTCTAAGAGCAGGCCCGAACCAAAGAACAAGTGTGAATGCCTTTGAGTGGGCAGTATCCAGTCTGCTCCTCTCTTCAGTTCACTCATGCATCACTCCCCTGCCCGCCGAGTCTACCAATGCATACCAAGGCTTCCCTTTGGACCTCCAGCCATACCTGATATGGCACCAGCTAGGTACGAGTCACAGGACAAAGGGCCATCACGTAATCCTTCAGCAGTATTACTCTAAGAATATTTACCCTTAGCATTTAGTCCTTGGATCGATTGCTATCAATTTTATTTGAGAAACAAGTTTCAGAGAACACATTTTCCAACAATGTAGTTATCAATGATCCAAACCAGAAACAAGGATACCTTATTTTAGAAAATTTGGCCACAAAAGTAGGAAGCTATGTAAACTAGAACAGGCTTAGAATATTTTTAAGGTAGTAAGGATCACGGCCAGAAACAATGAAATAACAAAATGAACGAAGGCCACCTATCTCGATTTCCTCACACATCTCATTCTTAGTATTTCACAAGAAAAACCAAATCTTACAAGGTGAAAGAAATGTAAACACAAATGTGTACATTTCTTCAAGTTGGTAAGATTTAAATATTTGCAGACTTAAGAATGCAGAAAGAAATACTTATGAAAGAAATGTCAAAACTATTGAAGTTCAACATTCTCAACTATTCCTACCCCTACCATGCCAGGCGGTCCCCTAATCTCCAACATCCTACTTTCTTTCATCCCTATGGACACCCTCTGCCTTAATCCCAAACCCTTACCACTAACCTGCCTCTCCAATCGGAGCGCACCCAGGAAGTTGGGCTTCTCACCAAATGTGCTCCCACCATAAGGTGCCCCTGAACATACAGAGCCCATTAATGTCTCTGCACCCCGGGAACTTCACCAGGTTCCTTCTTTGCAACCACCTGCCAGTAATAGGAGAACAACTAAACTACAACAACCTCACAAACTAGGAAAGAACATTTGGTCATAAAAGTCTATTCTGGGCAAGGCTGCATTTCGTACAGAGAATACAAACACCACAGCAACAAGGTCACAGGACAGAAGTGAGCCAAAGAGCTTACCTATGGCTCATGTCATTTTTACTAAAGCCACGAGCCAACTGTGAATTAGTATATACGTGGCAAAATCATTTATCTGAACCTTTGTGCACATGGTAGTCAAATTACCAAATTTGAGAGTCAAAATTACCAAAATAAATAGAGATTCACCAAATTTGGTTTCACCTCTGAATATATAATTCTTATAAAAAAACAAGTTATAATTTTCCCATCCCATATATGTGTGTCTATTTGCAAATGACAATGTTCTAAGTTACAATTGATTGATTAAGTTGCTAATGGTTGCTTAAAAACCTTAAAGGGAATAAACTCTTAAAATCTAAATATAACACTAAAAATCAAGTTATGAATATAAGTTTACTACACAAATCACTGTGTTTTATAGAAAAAAAAACACATTTAATTTTAATAGTTGACATTTCCTGACAAACCAGATAGCTGATTTAAAGCCAAAAGAATCAATAATATATAGATGAGAAGTAGTATTTCTGAAAATTAGGTAAAATTAAAAAGCTTCACTACTTAGAAGCCATCATTTAAAGTAAAGTAATAAAAAGGAGTAATAAACCATTTATAGGCAAGTAAATAAGCATCATTCTGACATGCTAAATTCCATATGATTTTATCTATTTTGTATGCTGAGGAGTATAGTCTTCTGAAATTTATTATGTTTCTATAAACTCAAATTTAGCTATTTTAGAATTACATAGAACATCTCATTAAACTTAAGACAGGAGAAGAATTTCATAGATAGTGAGCTTCCACTGTTAAGTAGATAACAGAATTCTCACTGAGCAATAATAAAATGTAAACTAAAATTAAGAGGCTACATTACATTTAATCACAACTAAACTCTTTTTTCATATTTAGAACTTACTCTTTTATAGGAAGGCTAAGATTAATCTACTGAAAACAGTTTCATTAGTTACAGATGTAGAAGCTTCCCATTTTTTTTTCATGTCCATAAAATACACACAAAATTGTGTGTCTAGGAAGAATTTCCTTGTTTTATTTTATTATTTTATTAAGTTTAGTGTAGTGTATTAATACCATGTCATATGCATTATTACTCTAAAGACTTTAGTACACAAAGTTTTAATACATATTATGAAAATGATGCTGTTTAACAAGCAGAGAAATACATATATCTCCCAGGCCAGATAATAGAATATTTGCATATTAAAACCAGTAACATTCTTTCTAGTAAAACAGCATTTTAAAACAAATAAGGGGCCCTGGCTGGTTTGGCTCAGCGGTTAGAGTGTCAGCCTGTGGACCAGAGAGGCCCGGGTTCAGTTCCTGCTAAGGGCACGTACCTCGGTTACAGTTTGTCCCCGGCCCCGATTAGGGTTGTGTGGGTGGCAACCACTCGATGTTTCTCTCTCTCTCTTCCTCCCTCTCTCCCTCTCGCTCTATCTCAAGATAAATGAAAAAAAAAAAGGGGAATATCATATATTTATTAGATGAAACATGTCAATGATAAAGACAGGTAATTCTAGTGATAGAACGAGAAGGGCTCAAGATTTCCAAAATAAAGAAACCTGGCCAACTACTAGTACCTTTCAAACATGCACTGCACATTTTAAGATGTTTACTACCACTTATTTATTTTGAAATGAATTTCTGTAATCTTTTAAAAGTGTGCATTTTTCAAATGGAAGTGCATTATGTCGAGTGATGCTAAAAATTCTGTTATTACCATATTTGAAAACAGACTAACATTATATTTTCAAATGTTAAGTTCAGAATACAAAGTGCTTAAAATCTGAAAAAAAAAAATCGTTATTATACTTGTTAAAAGGATATATGTGTAAGAACTATATGCTATCCATTTATAAAAGTAAATTGAAATGGGAGTCCATGAAAAAGTAATTAAGCCATTTAACATTTCAACAAGAATAAAATATATGATTTAAGCAGGAAAATATCTTCCATAAATGTACACAGTATATCATATATATATATATAGATATCATCAAGGCAAAAATATTCTTTTGTTTCCAGCACTTTACCACACCAACAAAAAAAGTGAAATGTCTACTTACCTAATAAAACTTTGGCATCATCCACATCGAAATCTCCATCACCATCTGCATCATAGACTCCTAGTTTTCCTACAAGACGGGAGGGAAAGACGGACATGGGACAAAAGGAAAAAGAAACTTAATAAGGTCTATTGCAGTCAGGCACGTCAGTCATAAATGTTACCAATCGATGTAATTCTTGCTCTTTTAATCCTGAAGAGCAGTGCTAAACCTAACAATGGTGAAATGGTGGGCAATTCACTTAGAGATCCAGGAAATGTTTTTCTAAAATCGAAGAAATAGATCAGATATTTTCCTTAAAGGTTTAACAATATCCTGATTTAATCATTTCATATTGCTTTCAAAACTATATTGCCACAAATATTTTAGGTAAAATTTTCAACATATACAATGAATAATATTGATCAATTTCTAACAATCACATGAAATTTAATGTTCCCAAAGTATAAAGTTCTACTATCAATACTCAAAACAAAATGATAAAACACCAAGCCTCAAATACAGATTAAATATAATTCAAATTGAGTACAAGCACTAAAAATAAGAGAACAATTAATTTTATATAATGATTTATAACAGAAATATCATGAATTAATCTTAAAACAAAGACTTGTGAAAATAAAGTATGGAAAACTGACTTCCTGAAATCACAAGGGAAAACTTACCATTATCTTACTTTAAAACTTTGCCCTGGCCAGTTTGCCTCAGGAGTGAGAGCATCGGCCCTTGGGATGAAGGGCTGCAGGTTTGATTCTGGTCAAGGGCACATACCTGGGTTGCAGGTTCAATCCCCATCCCCAGTCGGGGTTGTGTGGGAGGCAACCAATCGCTGTGTCTCTTTCACATCAGTGTTTCTCTCTCTCCCCTCCCTTCCTCCCTCCCACTCTGTAAAAAAAATCAATGGAAAAATATCCTCGAATGAGGATTAACAAAATAAATAAGTAAATAATAAAAAATTTTAGAAATACTGAAATCAACAGGAGTGATAATTCACCACTGGACAATGGCTGTGAAGAGACATCATAATGCACAGCAATATTTTAAACAACATTCACAAACACAGCATAAGCACTAAAAAAAACTGTTGCCATTTCTTTAATAAAAACTAAATTAAAACACTGCATAAGAGCAGGCAGAACTTTTGGGGTCTAGTAGCTAAGGACAATCTTCACCCTCCCAGAGCCCTTGTTCTACTTAGGAAAACAGTAAACCTGCTACGTGGAAGTCTGGTTTAGGAAGCACACACACATTAAAAATGACAAGAATAACACAGGAGAGTTCTTATTTCTGTTGCTAGGAAAACAAAAAAGCAGTGATCTGCAGGTCGAGGCTATATATAGCACAGAGCTCAAACATTACAAATATGGAAAACATGATCATTTCTGGCAAACTTAAAAAGGGAAAGTGGTCCTACCCCTTACATTCTCTGATGCAGGTGATAACTGAATTAATAGAATAACTGAATTAATAGAATAATGAGATTTTAGAAACTAACACAAGTGGACTTAAAATGCATCTCCAACCGCCTACCTTGAAGTACCTCTGATAAGTTATAACGGAAGTCCTTTGCTTTGGCTGCATGCATATAAAAACACAAAAGTTGTTACTTGTGCTCAAATGTACAAATATCTAAAATCTCTTCTTTTGTGACAAACATCCCCTAGCAACATATAAGTCAGCAAAAGCAGAGATTACATAGAAGTTTTTCTGTACACTAAAATACTTCCTCTGTTAGTCCATAAATTTATCCAGAGACACTTACAGTAACAAAATTGAGAAACTCCCATGAAAGGCAGATTACATGTTAAGTGTTTCATTATTCTTCGCCTGTTATCCCCCAGAATAATGGCTATAACCTAATAAGTAAAGCAGTACAAGAGGGTCTGTGGGAGGGAGGGGATTTTCCATGCAACACTGTACATATAGAGAAGTGTGCATTTTGTTCAGTGATGGTCTACATAGATCTTGAGTGTTTAAGGACAAAGGCCATTTATTTTCAATAGCCAAGAAGTGGAAACAACCTTACTGTCCATCACTGATGAACAGAAAAGTAAAATGTGCTATGTCCATACAATGGAATATTATTTAGCCATAAAACAAGGATCAAACTTGAACACATTATGCTAAGTGCACAAGGCAGACACAAAGGCCACACACTGTATGATCCCATTTATATGAAATGTCCAGAACAGGCAAATCGACAGATACAGATGGTGTGCTGGTGTTTGCCGGGAGAGGGAAGGAGCAGGGAATTGGGGGTTTTGGGGGGAATGTGTGATGAAAATATTCTAGAATTAGATAATGATGATAGCACAAAATGATCAATATATTAAAAATCAGTGAACTGATGATTTTCAAATATTCATGATATTGATTTTTGTTTTGTGAATTTCATATGAAATTAAAAAAATAAAATGAGTATGATCTATTAATGGATCCTTAAATAAATCAGTGGCTCATACCAGTATTTTAAAAATTCATAATATAACAAAATATAATAGAAATGACAAAATACTGCTTATAGTGAGAGTAAGTATTGTTTGATAAAACTTTTCTGTGTAATATATGTGCAATATAAAGCCTTTTTTTTTTTTTTACTATAGATCATTCAAAGAAGTTGAAAAGCCCGTCTCCAAGGTAACCCTGATAACATCCCTTTTTCTACTGAGAACCACTGAGAGGCTACAGAAATTAACAGTATGAAAAAATGCAGATAAATCTTTAAGATTACTAAGGGACATCATTCACGCTCTTACAAATTCACATAAGAAACGGTATGAAAAGTCTTACCTAAAACTTCCTCATAATCAACCAGCTCGAACCAGACGACAGCCACCGATGTCCAGACGCCCAGCAGCGCAATGACCATAAACCACGTGAAGAATGAGCTCCCGGAGAGCGCTCCTTTCCTTCCATTCTTCTGTCCCCCGTGCTTCGTGTCTGGTTAAGAAAACGATGCGCAACGTCGTTATACAGGAAAACACCTTCTCCAGCACTGCTTCCCACCGAGCGACTTCTCCAGGAATTGGGTAGTACTCACAATGGGAAGTCATTTCAAAACTAGTTTTCACTTCAATTCTCTAGCCATGTTCCATTTGAAAATGAAAGATGCTGCTTAGACTCAACACCACGTAGGTAAAACCTTAACTTTTAAGTAATGAAAGAAATAAACTACTGACGGGCCAATAATTTCTTAAAATTAAAGGGTGATATAATATGTATATTCCTTCTAAGTTCTTTCTCCAAACTACCTCAATATTACCCCCTTCAAAGTTCAGAGCATCATCGACAATTTAATATCATACAGAAATGTAGCCAAATAAACCCTTTTCTCTGTCCCATTTAGTTTCTGTAGAATCTTAAGAACTCTAACTGCCACAGAGAATACGTCCCCCCAAAACCACTCGATACTGTTAGCCAAGGAGGGACAGAGGCAGGCAGGAAACAACGGCTGGGACTAGAGACCAGGGAAGAAGAGAAGGAAACAGGACAATTCAGTCCTCTCCCTTTGCTGGGACCTACAGAACGGAAGACGCTCATTCACAGCTGGTCTCAATGCAGGAAACAGTTTTGTAAACTGCCTTTCCTCAAAAGTGTCATTTATCACATTTGACATGTTTAATATACCTTTTATCCTTCTGGAAATAGTGTTCTTACAGCCAAAAATAAACAAAAATGGTGAAAGTCAAGTGATATTAATAGAAAATGATCAACACTGTCCTTAAAAGGGAAGACCATAATATTCAACTTTCTCTTTAAAAAGAACAATAAGTTTTATGTAAAAGTTAATTATTAAATTAAAAGGATAAGTTGTATCAAAGGCAAAGTTCATCGACCAGGTAGAAAGCAGGCCACCGTCTTCCACATGCTTCCACATGCGTGGTGCATGGGACTCTCACCACGGCCTTGCCAGTGTCTCTCTAGAGGGCATTTCTGGGTGTTTACACAGGACAATTCTTCATCCTGCGGGGCTGCTTCTCGCTCTGCAGAGCAGCTGGCATTCCTGGTGTCTGCTGGTCCAAAGGTATGTAGCTCCCAGTGATTATAACAAAAACACGCCCAAACATTACCAACTGTCCCCTACAAGGGTAGTGCCTGGTTGAGAAGCTCTAAGGATAGGACAGGAAGAATCATCTCTGTTTTATAGAGAAAAGATTAAATGATTCACCTAAAATCACAAGCACAAGTTAGGCAGAGCCAGGAATAAGCCCTGACCACTGGTCCCGAGTTCCCCGATCCATGCATGAGTGGGCCACGTTACAAGATTTCCAAAAACCTGACGAGCTCCAATCTAGAACCTGCCTCCTGGCACCTAAATCCAGTTCTAATTACAAAATACTGGTAGTAAATTTCCCAGTGGCTCAAATCAAGAATCTGCTGCTGCCCAGCCTCTGTGGTTAAGTGGTTGAGCATCGACCCATGCACCAAGAGGTCACCGGTTGAATTCCCAGTCAGGGCACATGCCCAGGTTGTGGGCCAAATCCCCAGTGAGGGGCATACATGAGGCGGCAATCAATGTTCTCTCTCATCGATGTTTCTATCTCTCTCTCGCTCTCCCTTCTTCTCTCTCTAAAATCAATAAAGAAAAAAAAAATTTAAAAAGAACCTGCTGCCAATTCTATTTTATAAAAGAGTAAACTGAAATTCTTCCTGTTTAAAAGATATACACATTTTTTTTATCCTCACCCGAGGACATTTTTTCCATTTTTTGTTCAGATAGAGTGGGAGGGAGAGGAAGAGAGAGTGAGAAACATCGATGTGAAAGGGACACATCTAGTGGCTGCCACTCGCACGACCAACCAGGGCCAGGGACAAACTGCAACCGAGGTACGTGCCCTTAGTGGGAACCAACCCCAGGTCTCTCTGGACCACAGGCCGATGCTCTAACCACTGAACAAAACTGGCCAGGGCGATATACACATTTTTTAAACCAACCACTAGATCAACTTTTCAAAAGGTGCCGTAAAAACAAACCAATCTGAGAGAAAGTATATGTGTGTGCATACACACTCAAACGTATACATCTTTATCTAACTCAAGTATATAAAGTTATGACCAAATAAGATAAATTTCATTCCTAAAGAAAAAATCAGTTTCCTTTTCTAATGTTGTTTAAATATTAACAGATCCATCAAAAAGGGCCAAATACATAAATAATCATATGGTGAACTCACAAAAGTATACTTACCAAAACATATGGCCAGCTAATTTCTTTCTAACATGATCTATTAAAAGCCTCTAAAAGCTGGTTATATAAAAGCATAATTTATACATGAAAAAATAATTGCTGGGCAGATTAGAAAGTTGCACATTAAATCCACTTAAAACAGGCTTCGCTGTTTCATTACCTGAACATCATCCTGGGGGGGGGGGGTGTGAAGATTTCTACAATATTGGTGAGGGGAAATAATAATTGTTTGATATTTTTATGTGTCTTAAGCATAGAAAGGATAAGACCAATATAAAATAAAGCACCACTCAATTTTTTAAAAGGAAAAGGCGAGAAGCTTCTGTAGGGACAGAGGAGCGCCACAAATACAGTAGCAGTGCTGTGTGTTTAATTGATTAAATGTCTATATACATGAAGACTTTAATGCCATATAAAAACCCTTACTTCTATAACATATACGCATACATACGCATTTGTACAGAATACGTACTATAATAAGAATGTCTTCCAGAATATTTATTTGCCCCCAAATAAGGAACTACAACAGACTGTGTAATAGAATTATAATGACTAAGAATGTTCTTCCCTTGATTACTTATTGCCTCTAAGAATGAAATTTAAATTTTCCATTTAAAATGAGTCTTAAGTTCAGCTGTAAGAGTGTCGGCCCTCAGACCAAAGGGTCTCAGGTTTGATTCCTGGTCAGAGGCACGTACCTGGGTTGCAGGTTCAATCCCTGACTCTGATCAGGGTCATGCAGGAGGCAACCGATCCTATGTCTCTCTCACATCTATGTCTCTGTCTCTGTCTCTCTCTTTCTCTCTCTCTCTCTCTCTCTCTCTCTGCCTCCCTCCTTTCCACTCTATCTAAAAGTCAATGGAAAAGTATCCTTGGGTGAGCATTAACAAAATAACAAAATAAATAAATTAATAAAATGAGTGCTAAAATTGCAGGAAAACTGGTTCTTATCTTATTTCCTCTTGGACATTTTGTAATTGACAGCAGTGTGTTGTATTGTTTCTAATTAACTAGAAAATAATAAGGCTAAATAAATATAGTTCATCCTTTTATTCATTCATTTAACATATTTATTCAGCATATGTGTTAGACATGACACAATTTTTACTCAATAATTAAGTTTTCAAAATGTGTACCTAGATAAAAGTACACTCAATATGATGCTATTTACAGAGAGGAAGGACATGGGGGGATGGGTAAAAAAGGTGAAGAGAAATAAAAGGTACAACTTCCAGTTATAAAATAAGGGTAAGTTACAAGGATGCAATGTACAGCATAAAGAATATAGTCAATAGTATAATAACTTTGTACAGTGACAGATGGTTACTAGATTTATTGCAGTGATCACTTTGTAAGCTGTATAAATGTTGAATAACCACGTCATACTCCTGAAACTCAGATAGTATTGTATGTTTAGTATACTTTAATAAAAAATTTTTAACAAATGTATTTTTAAAAAGATACCATCCTCAAAAAGTAAGAAAAGCTATCATTTAAAATAAGCTTATAATGAAGTAGCTAATAAAACAAAATGATCATTTGATTTCAAAGTTCAATTCTTTCACCATTTCTATCTCTTTCTTGAGGCAGAAATGGAGGAGGAAAGTTTCTGAGATCCTCCAAAGGAAGTATCATTTATCCAAGTTGACTCAGTAATCCTCATCGAAGTGTTTGAGACTTACAACACCAAATACAGGTGAAAAGCGGAAAAAGGTTTTGAACAATAATTACATAAATGAATGCACCAAAACAGAGAAGGCATTGGGAGGGGGAGGACTGAGGAAGCCAACGCCTTAGAGAACAGGTAAGGTCTATTTACATTTGTTTTAAACATGATCCTAACAACTTCAACCAAGTGTCCTAACTCACAGCACAAAACTAAAGAAGATTTTAAAGACAATGTGACCCAAATGAGTTAAAGCAACAAAGGTGCGGTGGAGGGAGGCCGCCCTCGGAAAAGGCGGATTCCAGCAGCTGCCTGGACGGGATGTGGAGCAACAGTGGCAGGAGGCCTGTGTGATTGATGCTCTCAGGCAAACCTTGAACAGTCTTAAAATAGTCTTTCGTACAAGGTAATAATGACCTTCATATTGATTTTGTTATTAAAGCATTTTAAACTGTTGAAGAATGCAAGAAATGTATAATAAATCTCAGATTTTCATTCAATATATTCTATTAAACAGATTTATCACTTTAAAAGATTTAATGTTGCTTAGAATCGGAAATTATTAGCAACATTTTATCCATCCCTTTATAATGCCAAATAAGTGAGGTTTTACTCTA
Source organism: Molossus molossus (assembly GCF_014108415.1). Classification (NCBI taxonomy): domain Eukaryota; kingdom Metazoa; phylum Chordata; class Mammalia; order Chiroptera; family Molossidae; genus Molossus; species Molossus molossus. Next base: position 19,490,055 of record NW_023425351.1, read on the forward strand.
GTATTATTAATCTTATTACTGTTAATATTAATTCCATAAAGGAGCAAAACAGTAAATTATAGAAAGAAATCTTTCCTAAGATATCTTTTTGAGGGGACCTTTAATTGATACCAAATAACACACTCTTGTTAAGTCACTTTGTAAATGTGGTATGCATAGTCCCAAATGGCATATCAGTTTCTTCCCAATTAAACTGGAAAAAGCATAGTAAGATAAACCCTTCAAGAGGGTTTAAAACTCCCTAAGCAAACCTGAAACCAGACTTTGGTCCAAAGGTATTCTAGAACACTGAGTAGCTGTCCCTATTTTCTAAAATCAGAATAAATGTAAGGGTCATTTCATTTTCTGGCTCCGCATTCAACCTGTGCTCTCAGAGATTAGTAAAAAATAAATAAATAAGTAATGGGGCTTAAGAATATGGCAAGGACTATGTGATTCATTTTTTTCAAAAGTGCATGACCTCCAAATCAGAAAATGTCCTCACACAAGCCAAACACAGAAAATCACCATGGTAAGCAGTGATAAGTGTCTCTCTCCAAAATGAAGAGCGAGTTACGGACAACAGGTCATTTTATTTATTTGGAGGAAAGGAAAATAGAAGATGAATAGTGGTCAATTACTTATCTGGACTACTACTAATTACAAACCAATCATTTACAAGTTTACTAGCATTATGTAGGCAATGTTGCATTTTCTCATAAACTCTACATATTTAAAGTTAAAAAAACACACACACACATAAAAACCGTCAAGCAACTCAACCGATCATTTTCCACATTACAACATGCCACCTTTTGGGACCCAAGAGCTGTTAAAAATGGGTCAGATGTGGAGACAGAGAAAATGTCTCCTAAAAGAATTAAATGTCAGCTATATATCTCATAATCTTCTTCATGGTTACATGAGGCGCTTTATTAGAATAGTCAAGTGACGCACCCTAACCATTTATCTAAAACGGCGTTCAAAGTGGAGATACTCATATTCTCTACACTAATAATAGAATCCGTCCAGTGGCTGCTTAGGCAGCTGAGAGTTGGGAACAGTCTTAATATGTCTTTTTTTTTTTTTCATAAATAAGTTTTCAATAAATGAACCAATGTAACTTGCTTTCAACCAAATGGGAAAACAATTTTACAATGGAAAGCAAAACAAACACATACAAAAACGTAAGTTCAACACATCATTAAAGAACACTGAAGATGAATGACTTAAATTAAAAATAAAATAAATAAAATCCTAGTGTCTTTTCTTTGCATTTATCCTCTGCTTCACAAAAATTAGGTCAGTTTCCACAGAGCTAAGACTGCTTGAGCCAACAAAATATGCTCGATAATACAAGATGAGACGTATTCATCCCTTAAATTTATATGAGTCATTACATACTATTCTTAAAATTCACTGTAGTTAACTCATAAAACTAAGAAAAATGGCCTGTACATTTTTCTGAAGTTCCTAAATGTGGTCTCTGGTAGTACAACATACTAAAAGACATTCTAAGTTAAGACACCAAAACATATTCAGACTAAAGACAGTTTATTCCATAAAAAATTAAACAACGGTGAAAAGTTCAGGAGCTGAACACAGAAAACATAGAAGATGCAGTCACGGCCCGTGGCCAGGACTGTCCAACAGCATTCTGCTGACAACAAGCTGCAAGCTGCCAGGGGATCTCAAGCCACTTTTAACCCAAACAATAAAAATGTACCTGTACCTTCAGCCATTCTGACTTTTTCAATCCATGAGTAGTATATACTGAAGACAGGAATCAAAGCCCACCCGCAGGTTATCGGGCACCCGCACGCTCTGGACGGCCAGCCCCGCGGGCAAGGCTCTGGGACTGAAATCGGACCTCACTGCAAACTCTGCTCACCAGTTATTTTTAGAGGCCTCTTCCTCGCAGCCAGATACTGCTCACCACTCAGGCTGGAACGCACGCCTGACGGCCCGACAGCCTTTCTCCCACTTATGGGATTCCTTTCTCGGTCGGTCCCATCTTCCTGTCCCAACCCTTTAAAAAGTCAAGCTCGCTAGAAACAGTGAACCCGAACAGACTGCTGCCAGCTGGCTTCCTTGGACTCAGTCTTCAATGGCTGCAGCCTAGGTTCCAGATCATTCAAAACTGAAACAAGTCTTGCTGGAAAATGTGGCCCCAAGCCCAGAAACAGCTCAATTTGGCCCTTCAGAATCCAACCAGATACCTACATGAAAAGACCAGTACTTAGTTGGTTTGAATGAAACAGAACCCTAAATGAAAGGAAACTAATGCTCAGGAATTCCGATTCACAGGCACTGCCATCCCAAGACTAATTCCTCCAGCAGCCAAAGTGAAGCAACAGTAGAAAATCTAGAGAAGGAAGGAGGGAGCTGGGAAGGCCGGCCTGGGAAGGGGAAGGGGCAAAATGGAGGGGGGCCAGGGGGCGTGGCCAGGGAAAGGAGGAACCCTCCCCCGCAGTGAGAGCCGTGGTCTAGGACTGTCTCATAGAAGGACCTAGACAGACAATGACAGCTGCTCTGATTTTGTCCTACTTTCCTCCAACCCCATTCTCCAAATATTCCCTCCTGGGAACTAAAACCAGCCCAATTTTAGTACCATTTACTCTGACTTAAGACGAGCAGTTCACAGAATTTGTCAGAGTTCTGAGGGGTACACTAAATTAATTCAGCACAGACAGAACCCAGAGCAAGGCAGCAAACTCTCAGTTTTTCGTATTTTTCAGCTAAACTGAATGTTCACACGCAAATGAAACGTGTATGTTCTGAAGAGGAGTGAGTGGCACCTCCAGCTCCCGTGTGACGGCCCAGGGCCGGGATGGGTGAACAAGGCCCAGGGCCACTCCACAGACAGGGGTGTCTTAGCTGTCTCCCCAGCCATTCCTCTCCGTAAAGGCCTGTCCCACTAAAGTCAGTGCTAGCCACAATGCTGAAAGATAACTATCATTTTTTGACAGGGGCTTAAGATGACCCACCATCCTACAAATTCATTAGACAAATGTTTCTTTTCTGTGGTTTTCGGAGAGTGCGTGAGGATGACAGGAGACCCTTCCTTGTCACCCCTGGAAACTAAGCCACTACACTCACATGGCGGGTGGCCTATTTCAGATTCAAGAGACCCAGATTCAACTCCCAGCTTCTTCATTTTCTTTGATTTGGGGAAAGTCATCAGACTTTTGGGTCTCTATTTCCTTGCCCATAAAACCCGTGTTGGCACAGCTAGGCACGCACACACTTGCTGAACCCACGCAACACTTTGGGTTGACTCAAGCAGGACCAGTGCCCAGGTCTCATCTCCGCTCTCAGCTCTTCCCACGCGCCTAGCCCGCCACCAAGACTGCTGGGGCTGCTAGGTTTCCCCTCTCCCTTCACAGACAGGCCTGCGCAAGGCCAGCTGCATTCGGAAACACGGGTCTGTGGCCAAATGCCGACCAGAGACAAGAATCAAACAGTTCTTCGATCTGGATAGGCCTCACTGGAGACTTCTTCAACACAGCTCCGATGACTCCTCCCTGACAAATCTTTTTTGTTTTTCTGGTACATGCACCTAGCGGGAACCGAACCCGGGACTCTCTGGTCCGCAGGCCGACGCTCCAACCGCTGAGCCAAACCGACCAGGGTTCCCTGACAAATCTTTATCACACGTATTCACAGATCCGATTGTGAACCTTTTCCTTCATCTTCCGCAAGAGTTTACAGTTATTTCAATAAGATGTCGTCATTCCTCAGTTTCACAATAAGGGCATACCTATTATTCTAGATAGGGTGATTGGGATGTCTCTGAAATGACATTTAATCTATCACAACATTTCTTAAGGAAAAGGAAATTCTGAACTCTCAGTCATTATCTCTTATAATGGCAAGTGATCTTGTATGATGGGAAATGTTTATAAAGTTCAAAATTAATTAATTTGCATAGAGAAAATCATGTTTTAAAAACCCTAGCAAAGAAAACTTAATTATTTTTTGTTAAAGCTATGGGAACTAGTAGCCACTCCTAGGTCCAAGCAAAGACCAAACTTCTAACGCAGGCTCTGAGGCCATTATGATCAGCCTGATGCCACTGGAGACCAGGAGAGCCAAGACCTGTGTCTGCTGAGTCCTGGGCTCTGCCTTCCTCCAACACCTACCAGGTGAAAATCCGCCAGACCTCTCAGGGACCAGCACGCCTACTGCCCTCCCTCACCGATCCGCCTGACAGCAGGTTTACCATCACCTGGAGCACCTGTCAAACAGATTGCTGGGCCTGGCCCCAGAGTTTCTGATTCTGGAGGTCTGGAGTGAGGCTTGAGAATTCACACTTCTAGTACATTCCCAGGTGATGTGACACGGTCTAGGGACCACACGTAAAGAGAAACTTTGCACCATGACTAGCATCCCTCGTTCCCAGGGTCTGCAGGAGACAGGAGCTCTTACCTCTACCAATTCCCAGACCATCATTTCCTTACCACTTAACAAAAGGAAAAAAATAAATAAATAAAAATAACCTGCTCCTCTGAGGTCCATGCCATCCAATTATACCTCCCCACCCTGCCTCATCCCTGTCACCCACCACCTCTAGTGCCCCTCCCCTTAGCAGTCTTCTTCACCTCAAATCCAACCCTGACCACGTGATTTCAATGTCTGTGTGGTCGGCAGGCCCTCTTTCCTTCATACTTCACCCCCACGACCCTCGTTCCCGTCCACTCTACGTCCAGCACTCACTCTCACGTCCTCACCACGGAGCACGCCACCCGCCCATCTAAGCCACCTTCCTGCACTGTCCTTACGGAACCGCCTCTGCAGCTCTCCTCCTGGCTCAACCTCCGAATGCATTCTGCCCTCTGCTAAGGAAGCTCGGCTTGGTGGGGTCCGTATAGGACTGCAGGGTGTCATGAGACACCCAAGACACAGTTCCTTAAAACATAAACAGCAAACCTTTCATCTACAGTCTCCAAAGCACACGAGCAAGTTTCACTATTCTAGACCTACCATTAAATAGCCAGTTTTAAGAAGGAACAAGGGGCAACTCTGCAGACACTGAGTAAAACAATGTTGACACCACCCCCAGTGAGGAACGTGACGTCGACACGCAGCTGGAGAGGCCACAGTCTGTCACTGAAGCCACAGCCTGACTCACGAGCCCCACCCCTGTCCTTTCGCTGCATCGATGTGGATGTGCCGTAACTGCCTCCGGACGATCACGCTGACTCAGCCTCTCCAGGACCATCCAGGCGGCAGGCACCGGAACAGGGGAGTCAACCGCAACCAGCCCTCAGGACCACCTGTCAGTCCTACCACATGGCCCCAGAAATCTCCCTTTCCTGCTCTCCACAATGACTACTCTGAACTTCTTTCCTGTTAAATCATTCTATCTTCTCATACTCAAAAAATGTCCTAGCCTCTTACTTCACAGAGAAAACAGAGCGTCCGCAGCGTCTTGGCTGTGCACTGCCAACCACACGCGGCTGTGATCACCTGCACTCGCTCTCTGCTGTCCTCCGGACGAATCCACACCTGCCTCAGCTTCCTGACAATCTTCTCACCCTCCTGTAACCACCACCTTCACTGCATCTTCCCTCCACCCCATGGCTACCCCTGCTGTGTGTGTCTTCTTCCCATCACAGATGAAGTTCTCAACGAAGCTGTTAATTCACTGCTTGTATTTCCTAACTGCCCATTCACTCCTTACAACCTGCAGGCTGCAATCTGGCTTCGGCACCTGGCTCCAGGGGAGTGGCAGCTCGCATGTCACACTGAGGACTTCCACGCCGTAAACCCCACAGGAAATGTCAGTCCGCATCTGACCTGCCCTCTCAGAATTCTCCCTCCCTCTAAAGCGTTCTCTCCCCTCGACTTTCATTACTTCAGGATCATCCGGTGTGCCCTCCACCCTTCTGGGCTTCTAATGTCCAGACTCCCGTGCTGGCCTTTCCCCTCTCATCTGAAATACGGAAATTCCATGAGCCCTGGCCCTATGCCATCTCCCTAGCTGACGGCAGGCACCTTCTGCAGGGCTCACCCGGCTTGGAGCTTTATGTCCTTCGAATGCCAAACTTACATATTTGTCTACTCAATACCCCACATGACTTAAGGAAACCCCTAACTCAGCCTATACACAAATAAACCCATGATCCTTCCCCTCTCCTCTCCAGTTTCTGAATCTCTTCCATCAAGACAGCTGCTTAAGCCAAAGACCTGGGACTCGCCGTCCTTTCTCCAACTCCCACGGCTCAGATCGGACTTTCTGCATCAGGCTGCTGCAAATGGGCTGGCTGTGCTCAAACCCCTTCCCTCTGTCCCTTTACACCAGATGACACTTTAAAGAGCATCTGTGTGTGCCCTGACATGAAGAAATGGGAAATCCCACCTCCACTGCGACCCTCCAAACCCAAGTTACCCTCATCTCTCCCAGGCTACTTTAACACCGTAACACACCTTTACTGCTCCATACAACAGTCAGAATAGTTCTTAAATCTGATTAAATCACTATCCTGTTTCAAAAAAAAAAAAAAAATCTCAATGGTTTTACATTATTCTCAGGATAAAATAAAAATCTTCTCGGTGGCCTATAAGACTCTACTTGACGTGACCCAGCCGACCACTCCAGCCTTAGCTTTGTGTCATTTCCCCTGGCTGTGTGTGTTCCAGGTACAAATAAATAATAACAATGAAAAATAACTTCACCATGCTCCCTCCTGTCTCAGGTTCTCTGCACAGCCTACTCCCTCTTCCTGGGATGTCAACACGTTGCTCTCCACCACCACCAGCCCCCCACCACACACACACAGCTACCTCCTCACTCTGCTTAAACCCCACACTCCTGTGAGCATGTTCTATTATGCTCTCATGGTAGCATATACTTCTTCATAGCGCTACTACATTAATAATCGGTTTTTCATCTCTTTCCACCTCCCGAATGCAAGTTTCCTAAAGCCAGGGGCTGACCTGCCTTGGCCATTACTGCACACTGTCTTGCATCTAGTAGGAACCCACCAAACACTGGTTAAATAAGTACATTCTTTCTCAGACCCTTGCTACTATATGAGTAACCCCTTAATGCTGACCGTCCAGAAGCAAGGGAGCAAAGTTCAGTCCAAGGAACGCCAGGTCACTTCAGGTGTCCCCATCTCTATGACTTGAATTATCCTCAAGTTGATTCATAGCAGGAAAACACCTGCAAATAGTCAAGAGGAAATGTCAAGAAGGAAGCCCCGTGGTTCCCAAGCACTGGTTATGAACCCAGATCGATCCATGGCCAAGTTTTCACTGCTCTGTGTCCCAGAAGTCCCCACGGATCAATCCTGGGTGACTGACACCTAGGTGCAACGTGAGAAGGACCAAGAAGGAAGGATGCTGCCACCCCACTGGTCCAGCCCGAGAGCCAGACCCCCAGCACTGCTCTCTTGACTGACCTGCGCAGACACGGCACAGGGAGCGGCTACAGGAGTGACAGGGACTGCCGTGAGTCTTTAAAGTTAGTAAAGCAAAACTGAGGAAGTCATTTCCATTTTCATCAGTATAAGTAATATTAGCAATACCTATCTATGTCAGCCTCCAGGTAATTTTTGGAAAATTTATCCTTTGGTGCCCTGGCACCTGGCTGCATCACTGGTGACTCACTGCAGAGGACAGCTGGGTCCGGAACACAGGTCCCTCACCCCCACCTGTGAATCCATCATGCGCCAAAACTCCCCTGGTAAAATGCTAAAACGCACCTCGGACAGTTTGGCTCAGCAGTTAGAGCATCAGCCCAAGGACAAAAGGGTCAAGGGTTTGATTCTCAGTCAAGAACATGTACCTGGGTTGCAGGTTCAATCCCCAACCCCGGTCAGGGTTGTGCAGGAGACAACCAATCGATGTTTCTCTCTCACATCGATATTTCTTTCTCTCCTTCCCTCCCTTCGACTCTATCTAAGAAAAAATCAATCAATCAATCAATCAATCAATCAAAAAATATCCTCGGGTGATGATTAACAAGAAAAAAATGTTAAAACACAAGAAAAATGATAGTTAACCCCAAAAGCTAGTTCCTCAAGCCAGGCCTCATGAGGTAGTTCTTTAAGCTTAATGACTTCTCCCTATAGAGCACTCAATAAAGAGAGAAGACTTAGTCTCCAAAGACTAACAGCTTCTTGGCCCATCCCTCAGGTGTCAATTGGTAACAGCTGTCAGTACGGTGTTCAGAATCAGACAGTCTCTGCTCAAGTGGGAGTAGCAAAAGGATAAAGAAAAGTGGTGTCCATTCAAAATTTGTGAGGTGGTGAAAAGTTGTTAAAACAAAAGTGTTATTTTTTCTAAGCTAAAATCAGTGACAAAAGGCCTCGCCCTCCTCACTCACCTCTAATCACACTGCAATAGACCGGGTCACAAAGCCCGTATGTACGACCACGACTGTGTTGCAGCCGTGTCCCTGAAGGATTTTTTTACCTTAACCCACTGAGGCAGCAAAAGATGCACAGCCCTCCTCCCCCACCAGTTCCCACTCTCTGGGGCAGAAGAAGTCAGCATTTACAACAATGTGTAAAGGCAAAAGGGGAACATAAGAGAGCTAGTACAGAATACGCAGAAAATTCGGGTGTCAATTACAAAACACACGTCTTACAAAATTACAGGCCCAAAAAAGGGTTGATGCAATTATGCAGTACAGTACATTTTGGGGCAGCCAACAACCCTTTACTAAATAAATTATTAATAATAAAGCTGAACAAGAGTAATAAGTAAAAAGCAAGGATGGCTGCAACTGAAACCGTGTAGTGAAGAATAACTACCCAGACGAGTGCGGCTTCCGCCCTTGCCTTTCCGGAGGTGATCTCTAGGTTCCTAGAACGCCCGTCTGATAGTAGGAGCGGTTCTGTCTGGAAGCTTTGGCCACTGGACTGTCTAACAGTGTGACTCACGATAAGGCTTTGGGTCAGGCCGTTAGGTTCCAATCTCTGCAGGAACCGAAGACTGAAGGTCACCCTTGCTGCTGAGCAGGAGCTAGGAGAACGGGGAGGGATGGCTGCAGAGCAAGGGCTACCAGGCAGACACAGTCCCGCGAGACGTCAGCTTCCTGTGGACAGAGCGCTCGGGCTCGTACCCTCTTGTCAGCATCTCACTCAAGAGGGCAGACTGCCAGGCAAGGGACTCCCAGGAGCGAGAGAGGGCGCAGTTGCTCAGGAGGGTTGGAACCATGGGGAAGCGCCTTACCAGGCCTCCAGGGAACTCAGGGAGGAAGCGTCTGGGCACGTGTCACTGGCAGGCAACCACGGGCAGTTATCAACCAGCAGAGGAGACTCTGACGGGGCCTGGAGGTGACAGAGGCCTTGCCCTCTCGCCCTCTCTCCCTCTCCCTGCCCCGGCGCTCCCGAGAAGCTGGGGCCTGGAGGAGGCACGGCGGACACGGCCCCACAGAGACCATGAGAGAGCCCTGCTAGCCTTTCCCCGCTGCAGGCCCTCACACCGCGCTTCTAAGGGGAGACAGAAGTTCTGCAAAGACAATGGGCCCAGAGTTAAACCAGACAGACCTTTAGAAATGGAGAGTGACCAGGATGTTAAGGACCCTGTCCCAGAGATGGTCCAGAGTCTCTGCCACCCAAAGACTGATCGAGTCCAACTAAGCACAATGACTGGAGGGAAATGAAGCTCCATGTTAATACCCTGGCAGATAAAGACTGCTAAATACGCCTGGCCAGTGGGGCTCAGAGGTTGAGCATCGACCCATGCACCAAGAGGTCAACCAGTTCGACTTCAGTCAGGGCACATGCTCAAATTGTGGGCCAATCCCCAGAGGGGACATGCAGGAGGCAGCTGACTGATGTTCTCTCTCCTCGATATTTCTTTCTCTCTCTCCCTCTCCCTCTCCGTTCCTCTCAAAATCAATACAGAAAAACACTGAAAACAAACAAAAAAGACTGCTAAAACCGATGGACACGGACAACAAAGCCAGGTACGGGGTGAAGGGGGGGTTGGGCGGAGGTTGTCAATGGGGGAAAAAAGGAGAAACATCTGTAACAAAAATAAATTAATGAAAAATTAAAATAAATAAATAAATAAATAAAAAGACTAGCTAAATAAAACAGCTACAAAATGGGACTGCATACAATAGGCTGGATCATAAAAAAATTATCAGTATTTGACCACCTGGCCAACAGAAATGCCTATTTCACATGATTTAACAAATACTGAGTATTTTCCCAATATTTTATTATAAAAATTTCTAAACCCACAACATAGCTGAAGGAATTTTACAGAGAATACCCATATACTTATCACTTAGCTTCTACCATTAACATTTTCTATATTGCTTATGGCCTGCCTATTCATTCCTCTCTATCCATCCATTACTCCACTGTATATGTATAATGCATTTCAAAACAAAGTGTGGGCATTAGTTCATTTCCCCTAAGTACTTCAGTTTCTATATCATAAACTACAATTCAATTTTTCTATCAGTTTTTATGTAAAGTTTACATAAAATAAAATGCTCTAATTTTACGTGTATATTTTCCTGAGTTTTCACAAAAATATACTCCATGCAACTAAAATCCCTATCCACACACAGAACACTACCACCCCTAAGTTCTTTCATGGCCCCTCCCGGTCACATTCCACACCAGCCCCAGCCCCAGAGGCAGCCCCATTGTTCTGCTTTTTTTCCCCACTGTAGGTTATTTCTGCCTGTTCTTGAAATTTCATAAAAGTAGCATCACACAATATGGGCTTGTTTGTGTAAGGCTTCTCTCCCTCAGCTGTATGCTGCTGTGAGCCATATAGAATAGTTGTAGCTCATTCTTTTCTGTTGCTGCGTAGTATTCCATTGCAGGAATATACCGTAGTATTATATCAGTGTATTCATTCTGCTATTAGTAGAAACCCGGACTCTTTCCCATTTTAGACCACTGCAAATAAACCTGCTAGGGACATTCTTGTACAAGAGCATTATGGGAATATTAGAAACGTGTGCTTGCATTTCTCTTGGGTAAATACGTAGGGGTGAAATTCTAGGTACTGGGCACATGTACATTTAAGATTATATGAAACAGCCAGACCTTTTTCCAAAGTGGTTCTACCATTTTATATACCCAAGAATGTCTCAGAGTTATTCTGTTCTATGACCTTGCCAACACTTAGTGTCAATCTTTTTAGATGTAGCCACTCAGGTGAGTATGCAGTTGTAGCGCAATTTGCCTTCCTCTGAGGACCAAAGTGTGAGCACTTTTTTCAAGTGCTTAGGGACCATTTATTTATCTTCTTTTGTGAATTGTCTATTTAAATATTTTGCACATTTACCTATTTTTTTATTGCTTTTTTAACTGAATTGTGGGAGTTCTTTGTATTCCCTAGAGAAATGTCCTTTAACAGATAAACGTATTACAAATTTCTTCCTATTCATTTTCTTAAAGCATCTTTTGATGGATACAAGTTTTTAATTTTGATGATGTCTATATATTAATTTCATATACTTTTAAGTATATCACCAAATTGGAAAACAGTACTTAGACCTTCGCAGGGTTTCCATGCTTTCCATTCTGAAATGTGACGTCTGTTTCAGCAGCTACACACAGTCCTGACCCGTGACGCACTACCACTAACAGAAGCTGTGACTGTCTCAAACCCTGTGCAGATCAAAGGCCGCGTGTCAATTAAATAAATGTTATTAGCACAGGTATCACAGAGAATAAAACCAAGAGGGAAAAAAAACATTTTAAGAATTAGCTATAAAGACTCACAAAAATTTTCTAAGCCAGTTATTTTCCCCTCAAATTCAACTGGATGGAATGTAATTCCTCTGCTACCCAATAGCCCTTGACTTCTTTCAAAAAATAGTTTACTTGTGCTTGTATTTGTATGTTTCCCCCCAGCTTTTCATGACTCACACGGTTAAGTGACTGGACTATTGTAATGAGAGAGATAAACAAAGTTCTTTTTCCTATGATTTTCACCCCATCACCTCATGAAATCTTTGGAAAGTCACACCAGGTGGACAGCAGACGCTAGTCTCTACTGTGCAAATCTATTTGCTGTTCGCAGGTCTAAAAGTCTCAAAACCAAAAACTGGAAAAATATAAACAAAATTCAACTGGCTTTTTAAAAGAAGGTAACAGAAGTCAAGAATCAAGTCCTAAACCCAGCAGTAATGAAAAGAACACCAAGTCAGTCTCTGGTTCAAACTTATTAAAAACCACAAGGAAAACTGTCTCCTCCTTCCTGCAAGTCATGCTCACGCATTTCCATCTGCTTGCTGAACATTTTCCACGGATGCCCTGATTTTCACCTCATATATTCCTGGGAGAACAAACCTAACTCCTCTACTACCTGGAAGTCATTCCAACCCTTGGAGAAGGTCATGTCCCCGAGAGCTCTCCAGTCCAGGCCCGCCATCCCCGGCATTTTCGAGACTCCCTCACATCATGGTTAACACACCCACAACCCAAGGGCCTCATCCAAAAGCTCGTTTACCGAGCACACTCCACCCCTGTTGCCCTAACTCACAGCCCCCACAACTGAGACCACAATTCAGGTGCAGCCAGACCGACAGAGAGGGATTTCCTCCTCCCTCACTGTGGTCTCTGATAGCACGAACACTGAACAAGATTCAGTGTCAGCCACATCATGCAGGCAACTTCCTCCGAGATGGCAAGCAATTAAAAAAACCCAAACCAACCAAAATACCAGGCCTCTGAAAAAACACCTACTTCAAGCCTCTCCCAGCTTATCCTCAACAGTGAGTCCCTTTTGCAAAGTGCTAACCCTGTTCAAGTTGACCTTCCCAGCCAGGCCATTCTTTTGCATGTTGGGTTTTTCCCTCCTGGCACTACTTTTCCCTCAGAGCCCTGTGCCACACACACTTAACAGGCATTACCTGGGTAGGTCTCCCCTGCAGTCGACCTCACACCATTGAATCGGCACTCTGCGGCACAGCTGGGCACTCAACCTGACTCAAACCAGATCCCATAACCAGGGTTTTGCCGTCTTAGGCACAGGGGGATTTTCAGAGACGGTTCTACATACCTTGAAGTGAGGAAAAATTACAAGACTGTATCCTGATCACTTAGTCTGGAAATCTTCCTTAAATGCATAATTAGTTTTTGTTTTTTACATTACCTGCATTTCTAAGTTCTTAAAAATAACTTTTAGTTCTGGAATTAGCCTAGTACTGTATGAGACACCAGTTCCAGCTGCCCTGAGCCCACCTAACTCTCCCTTAAGAGGAATGGACCTGTCCCTCAAGGGCCCTTGCCAGCGCCCCCCACTTTCACACTTCCCCAGGCGCCCAGAAAGCTGGAGCTGGCGCTGTCACTGTAAGAGCTCAGCTCACCCTGTTAGTCTTCTCTCCCTACGCCCTGCTCCTGCACACCCACAGGACGGCGACTTTCCCAGAGGCTGGGGCTGCACTTAGCCCTGTCTCCCCTTCCCCTGGGTGCGGCGCCTGGAACCCAGCAAGCCCTCATCAACCTCACTGGCGTTCCCACAAAAATCTACAATGTACATAGAGAACCCTGTTTCCCCTCTCCCACAAGACCTTGCGCTCTCTTTCCAACTCCATAAGGGCTCCCGCAAAGAAGGGTGGGGAGGAGGAGAAGGGCCGTTCGGCCATCAACGAGGTAGTGACCAGAGAGAACACCATCAACATGCACAAGCGCATCCATGAAGTGGGCTGCGAGAAGCGTGCCCCTCGAGCATGCAAGGAGACCCGGGAATCTGCCATGAGGGAGAGGGGACTCCAGATGTACGCATTGACACCAGGCTGAACAAAGCTGTCTGGGCCAAAGGAATAAGGAAGGTGCCCTACCGTATCGGGTGCGGTCGTCCAGAAAACGTAATGAGGATTAAGATTCACCAAACACGCTCTATACATTGGTCACCTATGTAACTGTTACCACTTTCAAAAATCTACAAACAGTTAATGTGGATGAGAACTGACTGCTTATTGTTAAATAAAGTTATAAAATTGCAATAAATAAATAAATAAATAAATAAATGAATGAATAAATAAATAAATTCGGGGGGGGGGGGACCTAAATGGTAAAGCAAATCTAACATACGTGAAGCATTTGAGAAACAAAACCAAACCACACAGCGGTGGAGGTTGGGCCGGTTCTGGGTGAGAGACAGGAATGGCCAAGAGAGGTACAGGCAGAACCTCATCAGTTTCATCAACTCACCCCACACCCCAACTCTGTGTCCTTTTCCTCCCAATCCTATCCCAGTTCTAAACCAAAGTGATGGCCATTGTCCCCACACATTCAGAGCTGTCCCCTGACCCTCACTGGCTCATTTTGCTCAAACACCCTCCACAGCCCTCCTCCACGCCAGCCTCAGTGAATGCACTCCTCTCTCCCCAGAGCGTTCACCCAGAACAGAAGTCACCAAGCACCCCAAAGTCCTGCGCTGACACTGGTTCAAGTGCTGGTCTCTTGGCTATGTTCTGGAATAACCTAGTCTGCTGCTGAAGGCTCCTAGGAGCATGACCCCCAAAAGATCTGACTAGCTAAAATAGCTGAAGTCACACAGCTGCGTGCAAGTTACAGAGAAGCTCAAGTTCAAGCAGGAAGCACAGGCATGCGCTACAGGCCCTGTCCTCCTGGCCGGCAGGGCCCCTCCCAATCTGTGGTTAAATGCTTCTAATACCATCCTGGATGGAAGTATTGCCCTAAATAGAATATTTCTTGTCAACATGTAAGTCAGATCAGCAAAACACAGTGCTTTCAGCTGTATAAGCTAGTAATGAAAATCACAAGGTGATAAATTTTAAATGGCTTCCCCATTTTTTTTCCACATACCTGAATATTCATTCTTTCAATAAATACTCTTGAAATCCCTACCCGGTGCTATAGTAGTGAGCTCGGGAGGCCACTTACTTTATAGTCAGATAGGGGAGGAAATCAAATTAACATTAAAATCAAATAAAAATAAAAATAAAATAAAATTTCACGTTGCTTAATGTTAGGGTAAAAGGGTATATAGGACAACATGGATAAAAAGAATCATTTGGGAAGAATCATGATCTCGTATTTTAAAGATACAGTATTTTAAGGGGCAATCTGTTCCAAACTCTTATAAATGTTAGCCCTGTGCACAGTTTTATATTTTTCAAAGTTGGCAAATCTTAGTCTATAGTCAAAATGGAAATACTCGTCGTCTTACAAAGAAATTTTAAAAGGCAAAACCAAGAAAAGGAAGAAAAATTTAGTGGTATTACAGTACTCACATAAACCATCTTTGAGCCATATTTTAAAATAAGAGGGAAATCAAAATCTTTCAAAGGAAGCAGAGGTTTTCCAGTTTCACCAAATGCAGAACAAAATGTCTGTTTCCGCCCAAACTCCTTCCCATTCAGAATGAACTAGGAATGAGGGCCTGAGGAACAGCTTCCCGCAGGCGCAATGCCAACAGCTACTGTGTTGAAACGACCATCACGGTGCCTAAACAGTACCCATCCAAGGGCTTGCTCTAGTCAAACAATTTTCCACATCATTCAAGTACACACATTCCTAATAACTTCACTGTTCGTTTATTTACCTCCGACACCAGTAGGACTTCCTGATCTGTGTTCTTGTCCTTAATATAAACCTAAAAATCCACCATACAGCACATGCTTTTTGAGCACTTATTACAAAAAACACAGCCCCTACCCTCAGTGCCCTTTTGGTCTACTAGAGGGAAGACTTTTTACCTGCATTTGTTCATTCCAACATTCACTGAGTACCTACCAAGTCCAGACAATCCTTTAAGCACTGGAGATAAAAAGAAAACAAAACATGGTGCTCACTAAATCGAACACAGGAGTAACTGTCCCAACTCCAGTTGAGTCTGATGATATTTTGTTGCCTAATATCAGGAGTGGTGCTTCACACTTTCACGTGCAGAAGGAATCGGTAAATGCATGAGGATGTTAAAGCAGGGATACGTGGAGGGTGCTACAGAAGCCCACACTGAGGACGAGAGGCAGAAACCAGTCTGTGGGAAGAGCTGATCAAGGAGCTAAATCTGGAAGGATACATAGAGTCACACAGGGAAATAGAAAGTGAGAAGCCGTCCTAGAAGAAACAGCATGTGCAAATACAGACTACAGATTGTGATTTACTATGGCTCAATCAGCATAAATAGAACGTGAGGCAGAGAATAGCTAGAGAAGGTAAAAGGAACAAGATCGTGAAGGGCCTCCTACATCATGCTGAGGAATTTAAACTCTATCTTGAGTACTTGGGAAACTACTCAAGGTTTTCAAATAAGGAAGTGAACATGATCTAATTTCCACTTTATAAAGATAGTATGACAGAAGGCTGGAACAGGGCCAGTGATGAGTAATCTTAGCAACAAATGAGAATCTAAAATGTTCAAGTAAAGTATCTCTACAGTCAAAACTGAGACCTAGCCGTCAAAAAATAAACCTGAGATCTAAACTGTTTTGAATTTTCCCAAATCCATAAGCTTTGACAAATTAAATTTCCATTTATTCATGTATAAAAAGTGAATTTAGAGAATTACTATGAGAATTAAATGCACAAGTATAAAGAAGCACACAATGTCTGACACACAGCGGCACTCAGTAGGGGGCGGCCATATTCCTGCTCTGTCTTGTTATTACATAAGTCTACAGCTCAAGAGCGCCTGGAGTAGGGGGCCATCAAGAGACAGCTGTGAAGAGTGTGTGACACTATCCTTTGGGAGCAGATACAGTAAGGGAACAAGAAGGGTCCAGTGGTTTTGGGATTTAGGTCGTCTCTGTTGACTGGCCAGAAACACTTGAAGTGAAGGAGAAAAGAAAATGAGCCTGTATTCATCATCTGTAATATTTGGCTGGGTAGAGTAAAAAGAGGTTTCGATGCTTTTGGTTTGGTTCTGGATTAAAATGAGAAACACTACAGAAAGAGGTGGGGGGGTGGAGAAGAGCCCTAAGGATGGCTCCCAGCCCACGAGAAAGTGATGTTCACTTTGGGTATCCCCCCGAGAGGCCCAGGATTTCTTTCCCGGCCTTTGTTTTGCTCAGGTCGGTGGAGAGCCAAAGGTCCACAATCGGTGTGAACGTCAACATTTCCAGTTCGAACTGTGGCAGTGGCTCATCTCCACTCACTCACTGCTGGGCCTCCTCAGGCTAAAGGGTGGAAAGGGGCTTTACTGATCTACACATTAAAGATGTGCCTCATGAGTTTCTGTCAACTTTTCACGTCCTCATTAGAGCAATTTCTCTCCAAACTCTCAACTGCACTGGCTTTAGCTGCCACTCTATGTCCTAGATCCTGTCTCCCCACTAGGGGGGTAATCAGCCTCATGTCAGTGTCTCCCAATGTCCTTCGACCCCCAGGCCGACCCCCATCCATCACACGAGAGATGAACAGTTCTTGAATGATGTTCTCTGATTTTTTCCTCAGAGGGGCAGAAGTCATCAGCTAAAGCTGAACGGGAAGTGGTTAAGGCACTGAGCTCAAGGAGGTAAAGATTTAAAGAGCTGGTGGAGAAGACATGGGCAACGTCGGCTACGAACAAAGGAAGCCTGCAAGGACCTGCCTGGCTCTGTTCCTCAGTCACTGACCACAGAGAGTTCTAAAAACTGGCTTGGGGACTTAGTAACACATGTAATGTTCTACCTCTAGAAAAATAAAATAAAATAAATGCAAGTTGCTTATCAGCTTTGCACCACTGTATACATTAATTTCACCTTAAAAAATGTCCTTCCTCTATAATCTGAAACACCGGGCTGTGTTTGGCACTTAAATCTACTAGGACCTGTCATATGAGCCAGAGCCCATCAGTAACTGTGTCTTAGATCTATGTCAGGCACCCTAGCCTGACAGGTGTATTTATTTACTAATTATATCTAAAAAGACTGGGTGGCTAAAACCCTAAAATAATCAAATAAATCTGACAGTTCCAGAAAACAAGCATTGTGTTTTGTTTGTGAAGAGTAAGTTCAACTTTGAACTCATGTACCCAGTGCTAGTCATAACGATTTAAGAAAGTGGACACCAAACCAAGGCACTCCAACCAAATTACTAGTAGTAAACGGTTTGCATTCTCACAGGTATTAGAATGTCCAGTCCATTCCATAAAGACTTTTCACTTTAATAAATTCTGAAAACATTCGTGTCTAAAAACCAGCTATGATGTAAAGAAGCTTAATATTTAATGATTTTTTAAAAATAATTTTATTTTATTGCATGGTAATAGCAGGCATACAATAGCTATATGCTGTTTACAAGAAGTACAGCTAAAACCATAAATAACTTTCCCCAGTAAGTTTGAAAATTCAAAGACAGAAACAAATAATATAGTTTTTAAATCAATGTAATGTGCCTCAAAAGAAACAAAAATGTAACTTAGTCAACCTGATTCAAGAAGAAACAGAAACGTTAAATGGCCATATAACATTTAAATGGTAAAGCGGTTTCCTCTCCTCCCAACCCATCCCCTTTAACGGTGGGTAAATGACAACAAGGTTCAAGGGAGTTCTGCCAAGTAAACAATCCTCTGAGACTACTCCAAAACACAGAAAATAAGAAAATCTTCCTAAATTCATTTATGTGGCTAAAATAACCTTGATAACAAAACAGCAAAGAAAACTACAGGTCTATTTTACTTATGACTATATCAACAAAACAAATCCAGTAATACTCAGAAATTTGTAATATCACATGGTAGGATTTTCCCCAGAAACCTAAGAGTGGTTTTAAATGAGAAGGTCTGCTATTATAAATTATAATCTACACATGCAGAGAAAACTGAGCACTAATCATAATTCCTACAAGGGGAAGAAGGGGAGCGAGGGAAGAATGGAGGAAGAGAAGGAGGAGAAGGGGAGGAAGAGAGAAAGGAAATTATGGAGCCACATCCCTCATGAATATAAATGCAAAACTGTTGAAAAAATATTATTAAATGAAGCACTATAAAAAAAATAATTCATCATGACCAAATGAAGCTTATTTCAGGAATGCAAGGATTTAACATTCACAGTATCAATAAATATAATTTACCACATTAGTAAAATAAGGATGAAAAGCACCATGATCATATTGATTAGAGAAAAAAACATTTGACAAAATTCCCAACTTAAAAATAGAAAGGAATTCCCCCAATCCATTAAAAAGCATCCAAATAACACCTAGAATTTCACATTATATTCAATGGTAAAATGACAAACACTTTGTCACTAAAATCAGGAACAACGCAAGAATGCTTCCTCTCACCATTTCTATTCAACAACGGTACCGGTGGTCCTAGATTTGCACAGTAAGGCAAAAAAAAGAAATAAAAGGTATAGAGACTGGAAACAAAGTAAGACTCTCTCTATTGGTAGGTGACATGATATTTACATAGAAAATCCCAAGGAATCTGTTTTCTTAACTACTAGAATTAATATATGCATTATGAAAGGTAATATAATATAAGGTAAAAGTATGAGTTTTGTGTGCATATACAAGCAGAAAATAATGGAAAATAATTTTGGTAAATGTCACAAACAACAGCTTAAAAAGTATAATTTAGAAAAATATTTAACAAAAAATATGTAAGATCTTAAAAGCAAAAACTACACAAGGCGAAAGGAAATTACAGGCCTAATTAAAGAGCTACAACACTGCCATGGATAAGAAGACTCAACATCACCCAAACTTGGTCTATACATTCAACGAACTCTAATCATAAACCCTAGCATACTCTACTGAGTGGATATTAACTGATTCTAAAATTTATATGAGTACACAAAGGACCTAGAATATCCAGAGCTATCCTAAAAGAAACCACAAAGTTGGAGGATTTATACAACTGAATTTAAGACTGACTATATAGCTAGAGAAATCAACAATGTGTGGTAAAGACATATGGACAAATAGACACCTGTGTGTTCCCCTCCACAAAATAAAAACAATAGAGAGCCTGGAAATAAACTTATTATAAGACTACATATATCATATCATATCATATATTATATTATCATTTGCTTTTTGACGGCACCAAAAACATTCCAATGATGAGATGAACCATAGATCTAAATATAAAACTAAAACTATAAAATTTCTAGAGCAAAATATAAAATAGCTTTGTAAGTTGGGAATAGGAAAAAAGTTTCCAAGACAAGGTACAGAAAGCAAAGATCGTAAAATAAAAAATAAATAAATTAATTAAATTAAATAAAAATCAACATTAAAAATATCTGCACTTCAAAAAAGACTATTAAGAAAATGAAAAGGTTAATTATTGGTTGGGAAACATATTTATAATATTTATCTGAAAAGAGCTTCTATCCAGAATATATAAAAATTATAGTTCAAAAACAAAAAGCAATAAAAAGGACTGAAAGAGCTAAAGAGAAACTTCACAAAGGAAGATAATGTGTATGGCCAATAAGGACAAGAAAAAGTACATGACAACATAGTTGTGGTTTTAAACTACAGTGAGAAACCACAAAACACATACCAAAATGGCTAAAATTAAGAAGACTGGAGATGGGGGTGGGGGGATGGTGGTGGTGGAAAATTTAAAAATAAAGAAAGAAAGAAAGAAAGAAAGAAGACTGGAAACACCAGATGCTGGTATGCAGGTAAAACAACTTACCACACATTGTTGGAGGGAGTGTAAAATATATTTATATATTAAAAATCTAAAAATTTTTGTTCAGTAAAATATACCACAGAATAAGACAATCTGAATAATCAGACAGGGAGAAATGACCACATAAACACTCAAAAGGTTCAGGATATAAAAGGAAATCCTACAAATCAAAACTAAAAATACAAACAGAAACAGAAAAATAAGTACACTATATGAAGAGGCAATTCACAGAAAGGAAACAGGAATAACTGGTCTCACTTGTAAGCCAAGGGTGATCAGCAAAATGCAAGTTTAAACAACAGGGACTGCCTCACCCCCCCTCACCGGCGAACAGTAAATTCCACTGCCACGTGGTGAGGCTGTGGCAGCCTGAGTTCATTCACTGTGAGTGGGAGTGAAAAGTGACAGAACCACTATGGGGTGAAAAAGGGGGGGCAATGTCTAGTCAAGCTCAGTTTGTGTATTTGCTGTGACCCAACAATTGCAATCCTAAGTTATGCTCTAGAAACACCACAGGAGGTGCGGCAGGTACAAGAGGGTTCAGGGCAGCAGTTTGCAAAACAAAAAAGCACAAAATAAGCCAGGCGGTTTCTGACAACGGATGTCTGAGCAAACTATGCATGTCCCTGCAGCGCAGACCTACCTACACAGGGGTGGGCCACAGTAGGTTTGCACAACACAATCACTAATAAACAATAACAAGAATAAACTGTTTCACGTACTCACAGCTGTAAACCTGCTTCTTCCCACCCTGTATGACAATGGAGAGCCAGAGTTTGGTAGAATTCAAACAAGTGGACTCAAACTAGTAGGCCAAGAGTGAGCCTATTCATAGGACTGTCATCATGTGATAAACAAGTATCCACATGTTTCTATACATAGGGATATTCCCTAAGCAGTTTTCATATAGATTACTTTTAACAATGGATAGATTTTACATGAATGAATAGAAAATATAAAACGTGCAGCATAGCCCTGGCCGGTTTGGCTCAGCGGTTAGAGTGTCGACCTGCAGTCCAGAGAGACCTTGGTTCGGTTCCCGCTAAGGGCACGTACATACCTTGGATGCAGTTTGTCCCCGGCCCAGGTTGGGTCATGCGGACGGCAACCACTCAATGTGTCCCTTTCACGTCGATGTTTCTCTGTTTCTTTCTCTCTCTCCCCCTCCCACTCTATCTGAACATAATATGGAAAAATGTCCTCAGGTAAGGATAAAAAACTAAAAATTTTTTAAAAAATAAAATTCAATCTGCAGCATAATGTTATACAATATTTATGTTTCTGTATGTTATGTATTATAAAGAAATGTATGAGAATGATTATCACAAGGCATGTAAGAGTGGCTGGAAAGGAATAACCCAAGAAAGAAGAAACCAAGAATTTGGTAACATTTTATTTCTTCACCTGCATGGTGGATATGGGTATTCACCACATTACATTTATACCTATTTCTAGCTGATAAGTATGTAATATTTCAAATAGAGTTTTAAAGAGAAGCATATAGAAATACTTGCATTCTACATGTCAGAGAGATGGCTAACTGCCAAAAAGCATTAAATAGTTCATAAAACTCCGTAAGTGACAAATATTTCATTCAAATTCATTTGATTCAAAAAATGAAAAAGTGAAATTAACATTAGATATTCTTTCACAAAACATTTACAACACAGATTTTTACTTTTATGTGGGGGGGGGGTAACAACTCCTAAATAAAATTTGCATGTGAATTTAAGACGAAAAAGGCTGCCCGGCTGGTGTGGCTCAGTGGTTGAGCATAGACCCATGCACCAAGAGGTCGCCAGTTCCACTTCGGATCAGAGCACATGTCCAGGTTGTGGGCCCAATCCCCAGTGGGGGGCATGATGGAGGCAGCCAATCAATGTTCTCTCTGATTGATGTTTTTTGGGGTTTTTTTTAAATCCTCACCCAAGGACATTTTTTTTGCATTTATCTTCAGATAGTGCAGGAGGGAGAGAAACATCAATGTGAGAGAGACGACACATCAACTGGTGGCCACACACATGACCGAAACTAGGGCCGGGGACAAACTGCAACCGAGATACGTGCCCCTAGTGGGAACCGAACCTAGAACTCTCTGATCTGCAGGCCGACGCTCTAACTGCTAAGGCAAACTGGCCAGGGCTCTGATCGATGTTTCTACCTCTCCCTCTCTCTTCTCCCTCTCTCTCTAAAAGTCAATAAAGAAAAAATAATAATAAAATAAATAAAAACACAGTATTAAAAAAAAAAAAAAAAGGCTTTCCAGTATGTATACCATTTCAGGAAAATTCAAGTTAAAAACAAGGTGTGAAAGATAGAGGGAAATTGTGCATATCAGCAGTATAATAAATAAGAAAGGGAAGCCAGGGACAGATGGCACAAAATAGCAGTGAGCCTGCATATGGAATGGCAGAAAACGGTGCCTGACTTACATACAATATGAGGAAAGGCAGTTATACAATACTAGCCACGGAATAATTGTTTTATCAAACAGTATTCTCTCACTTGAAAAGTAAGACTGATGCATGCTAGTTTGCACACAGAATGAGTCACGGGGTTGAATCTGTAGGCAAATAAGAGGGAGGGAAGTGTTGGCATTTCTCCAAGTCCAGCTACAGTGGCTTCCACTCTGCTCTACCTACCCCTTCCCCACTGCCCTGAATCAGAGCAGAGAGCATTCATGACAGATGATGACAGTCATACTGCGGCCAGACCAGGCAAGTCATCTGGAACTCACAGAGGGCCAAGGAACAGCCCAGATCCTTTGAAAGATCTTATATAACTATTTTATAAAAGATTTAT
This sequence comes from Molossus molossus, assembly GCF_014108415.1. Classification (NCBI taxonomy): domain Eukaryota; kingdom Metazoa; phylum Chordata; class Mammalia; order Chiroptera; family Molossidae; genus Molossus; species Molossus molossus. The sequence goes on from NW_023425351.1 coordinate 19,513,362, forward strand.
TCACCAAGTGAGCTCAAAATTTCATTTGAGTCTAACAGGTTATCTACAGCAGATCTGTCCTCAGAGGTCATCAATCTGACCAGAACTAAATTACTTTCAGTGATTTGCTATATCACCCTGGCAGGTTTGGCTCAGTAGTTAAAGTGCTGGCCCATGGACCAAAGGGTCACGGGTTCAACCCCCAGTCAAGGGCACTTACCTGGATTGCAGGTTCAATCCCCAACCCTGATCAGTTGATCTGTCTCTCTCACGTTGATGATGTTTCTTTCTCTCTTTCTCCCTCCCTTCCACTCTATCAAAAATCAACAGAAAAATATCCTCTGGTGAGGATTGATAAAAATAAATAAATAAAAGATAGCCATATCAGCCAAAGGTAACTAAGATACATCCTTGAAAAACAAATATTAAATGTAGACCAAATGCCTGAAGCACTCTCATTTCAGAAAAATAAAGTAAGTAAAATTTAAAAAATAATAATGACTTACAAGGAAGTACCATCTTGACCCACAGAGAAAAGTTAGAAGGTAAAGCGCTGAGCTCCAGAATATATCCCTCTCAGAGGCACAGAAGGAAGAAATGAACAACCTAATCTCTAGTTCTCTAATAGAAATGGCCAGAACTATAAGACCAAACCCCAGATTTATGTCCCCCCAGACAGATGACACCCATGTGTACAATGCGGAATGGATACTGGGCAACAGCAACTGAAACATATGAGGAATCCAGGCACCCCCACGTCTCCCAACAGATGGCTGAGGCTTTCCCCAGAGATAAGAGTATATTGTAAACAAGCTCTATGTACACACAGGTTTTATTTAAGGGAAGTTAAATTTAAATATATATATATATATATATCTTGTACAGAATGAAGTCAAACCACTTAGGAGATGCAGAAGTATCCAAGACACAAACTAAGTTGCATATTTTCATGATTTTTTAAAACTGTGTGCTGGAAGAGCATCAAAAGACTAAAATGTATCTGAACGCTAGTAAAATGAAATAATGTTAGAGACTTTGGAGGGATTAGAGGGTAAATCAGCAACTTGAAGGTTGATGGGCAAATGGGATACTTCTATACCCCCAGAGACAGAAATGTGTCAGGTGGTACCCAAAGCCACTGTATAAAAATGAGCTTGGAACATTCATTCTACTTAAAACATGATACTACAGAATGTAACAAAAAATGACTTTTTTTATGACAATCATCTAAAAATTTCAAGTAGGTAATGAATGGCCTTCTTACCTCTATTATCCTTATGTGCTCCAAAGTGTTGTGCCCACTCTTAGATTAGAAATACCTTAATGAAAACATCTAAAAATAGGAAGGTATAGCCCTGGCCGGTTTGGCTCAGCGGTTAGAGCATCGGCCTGCGGTATGGAGAGACCCAGGTTCGGTTCCCGCTAAGGGCACGTACTTCGGTTGCAGTTTGTCCCCGGCCCTGGTTGGTCGTGCGGGTGGCAGCCACTCGATGTGTCCCTTTCACGTCGATGTTTCTCTCTCTCTCTCTCTCCCTCCCACTCTATCTGTACAAAAAATGGAAAAATGTCCTCAGGTGAGGATAAAAAAAAAAAAATAGGAAGGTATATAAAATTGATGTTAGGGCTATCATAACTTGGAAAGGAAAGTAGAGAACACTAATTCTGTTTGAAGAGACCGAGATTAGAAAATTTTTAATGACCTGCCACAGGGTTCTTAGATGTGAATCCAGGTCAACACTCTCTAAAGAAAAAAGGTTTACTCTATTAGGACTAGAAAGCTCAGAGGTTAAATCTCCCACACTAACTAAAAGTAGGAAAGATAGCCACCTACACATTCATCGAAGTTACTCTACTAGTAATCAGCGGAAAATGAACACCTCTATTTTCAAGTAATCTCTCAGAGATACATGACTTTAAACCAAGACTAAAATATAGATCTTTCCTTTTACTTCCTAAGCCCAGTACAGGTTAATAAGTTTGGTCTTTTTTTAAAGGGTTCAAAAACTCCCTTAGAACATTTTTTAGCACTCGGTTTCCTATGATCTGGCTGGGTGGACACACTGCTGTTCTGCTGAACACAAAACAGTGCACAGTTCTTATAGTGGAAGGATTATGGCCTATCTCTTCACCCTGTAATGACTATCAGAGGATTAAGCAACTGGCCCTGACTGATAGTGGGCAAAAGAAAGAGAATTTCACCCAGGCCTGTTCAGTCAAGTAAGCCAGAATGTAATCAGCAGTGAATAATGAATAATCATATTCATTAGTTACTAAATGCTCTAAGAGACACTGAAAGTAGAAAGAAAAACAATTTTTAAATGATTACTATCCATCAAATGAATCTGTGAGTCTATAAATTTTACAGATAGTGTATGAATGTATTTCATTCTACACATAAGAATCTAAAATAAATAAGGCTGCCAGGGATAACCTCTTACTATTAAACTTCAAAATCTGCTGTTGAAGACTTTGAAAGCAGCAGCTAAGAGTTTTTTTTATTTTTATTTTTTAAATCATCATCTGAGGACATTTTTCCATTTTTTATTCAGATAGAGTGGGAGGGAGGGAGGGAGAGAGAGAGAGAGAGAGAGAGAGAGAGAAACATCGATGTGAAAGGGACACATCGAGTGGCTGCCACCCGCACGACCCAAGCAGAGCTGGGGACAAACTGCAACCGAGGTACATGCCCTTAGCGGAAACCGAACCCGGGTCTCTCAGGACCGCAGACCGACGCTGTAACCGCTGAGCCAAACAGGCCAGGGCAGCAGCTAAGAGTTTTTAAGAAGTCGTCCATCGACAGTTTTGAGTATGTACAGGACTGATTAATATTAAAAAACTTATTGGTGTTATATAATCTGAAGCTTCAGATGGGAGGAAATAGTGTTCTACAGTGACACCTACTGGTAAAGAGCGATTGAGCAACATGACACTATTAAATAAAATAAACAGATGTTACATCTCTGTGGCATGTTAGAAGCTACAGGGAAAGACTGAATAATACTCAAAAGGGAAAAGCTAAACAAACAAAAACATTATACACACCGGTGTCAGTGTACTACAAAATAAGCACCAAAAGATATAATCTTTCTTAACCAAAGATTTTCAAATCAAAAAATTTGAAAGAGGTTTTCTCTGGCCCCAACTAGCCATACAAATCAAATGTTAGGTCCAATTTAGTTATGTCTCATTTATATTTTTAAAGAGCAAAACTGAAACAGGTAAAATTGAGCTATATAGGAAACTAGATATTTACCAGTTTTCAATTTAAGTTGAGTAAAATGAAAAGTAGCACTTGCTTTAAAAAATCTAAGTTATATTAATCCCCAGAGTTTCCGTTTCCAAGCACTGCTTTTCAACGACATGACCACCAAAATAAACAGAAGGCCAGATAGTCACCCTTTCCCTAAAACGCATGCTTCAAGAGACTGGGGCCTTTTCACCCCATACTTTTATACAAAAATTAAGCAATAATAATATTGAATGTGACCAATGTCATCATCAGCTTCAGAGTTCCAAAGCAAAACAACTAAAAATACTCACTACTTGAGCCCTTGTACTTCTCAGACTAAGATTTTTCAAATGTACTGTTTCAAACATAATTTTAGCCACAGGAAACTTAATCGGTGAAACAACAAAAGCACACTTTTCCTAAGTAACTAGCTGTAGTATGCCACAGAGAGAGCCAGAAGGAAACTGAAAAAAGAATCTACCCTCAACTCCAAGACTCTCAAAAATCTTACAAATTATGTAACCCCAAATTCAAGCATTGTGGCATAATGAATGGATTTTTAAAAAGCTGATTTCCAGTCCTGGATGTCCATTAACTAGTTGGGTTTCCAAGAACTACACGATATTTAATGAACTAGACAACCTTTCTGGACTTCAATGACCCAAAAAAACAGAGCAACAAAAGAGAAGTTGGCTATCTTTCAGGTATATACTGCTAATATATATATATATAAATAAAATCACATTGTCACTCTGCAGGGTAACTGTCTGCAACAGAAAGAATCCTCATATCCATCTCCAGTGCATTCTACCTGGCACACAGTCAGAACTCAGTATTTACTGGAAAAAAAACAAAAAACAGTCTGTGGAAAAATAATGTTCATTATGTAACATGCAAGACTCCAATATCAACTCTTGAAATGCTTTGAGGTTTTTGTTTGTTTTGTTTTTATACTAGTACTTTTTAATATATTTGCTTTTACATACTGTCTGTTTCATGACAATTGTGGAATCAACATGTAAAATGCTTAAAAGGTTGTAAATCTTCAAATATGAACAGAAGTTCTAAAATGTCTGAATATGAAAGTCAGAATACAATCAATTAAGTCATAACATTTCCTAAATTTATTATTTGACTGTTAAAACTGGTTCAGTTATTGGTTCAATTCAGTACGTACACATTTCCCAGTATTAATTCTTACCAATAACAGGCAATATCAAGTGGCTTCAGTCCTCTTTACTCAATATCAATAAGGATTAAAAAAAAAAAAAAAAATGAACCAAAAATGTGCTTCCCTTGTAAACAGCTACAGAAACTTTTGAGAACAATTAATATCCAAGTCTTGTTCACCAGTTTTCTGTGTTGGTGCTCAAGTGACACAATGTCTCTTCTCATTCAGAAACTTTAAAAGGAGTAGCCAGGGCCACCTGAGCCAGTTCCTCTACTCTTCAGCCTGTTTAAGTCACTGACTGGTGTTTAAGGACAAGTGACAAAGAACACAAACTTTTTCTTATGTCAAAGGTGAATTAATATGATTACTTTGAACTTAAAACTGTATTTTTCCATTGGCAATGCAAATACTAGTTCTCAGAATGTAAATCTGTGCAATGACTTTAACTGCACCATTTAAATTCATTCATTCACTCATTGATCAAATATTTATTGAGCACCTATTAAGGGCCAAGACCATTCCAGGAGTTATGAATAGGAAAGAAAATGAGGAAGGAATTAAGACAGGAAGACAATACACATGAAAACAGATAATTTTAGATAGTGATAAGTGCTGTAAAATTATCTGAAGTAGTGATATGGTTATCCGATTTATTTTCTTGATAAATATGAATACATTACATGCAGACCTCAGGAAACAGAGTCTAAATCATTTCAAAGTGATAATTTCCAAAAAGAAAGTTTACAGCTCACATTCAATACACATGTGCACTGCAGTTTCAATATCCTATGAGTCAAAGGAGTATAAAAGAAACCGAGAACCACTGAAATATGAGACGAACCTGATTTAAAACATCTGTTCTCTCTCTTTGGTGGGTTAGCACATGGAGTAGAAAGGTGAATATTCAATAGATTTTTTTTTTTAAAGGCAACGGTAAATAATAAAGAAGTTCGCCAGTATTCTATAATACTTCAAAAGTAACTACAACGCATGTTAAAAAAGCTACTTTAAAGCAAAAATATTTAAAATAATTTCTAAGAACATTCAAATCACTCCACCCTCACACACTCCACACCCCCAACAGATTATACTTTGAGCTGCTCTTAAAACCGGCTGATTTGGTAGGAATTTGCTCTCTGACTTTGGCTCATTTCCAAACTCCCCAAAATATGCAAGGCAAAGGTAAACTGTTTCTCTTACTCCCATCCTCAGTCCCAAGGAAAGCCAAGAAAGTCTCTATCAATAACCATCTCGGCTACGCCCTGCAGGTGAGGGATCAGCCCACAAGGGGCTCCAGGCATGACCAACCCGAGGCCCACCAGCGCGGCCTCTGCCCGCGCCAACAAGGAGCGACAGGGAGGATGGAGATGCACGGTGGGACCTGGACAGATGGGACCGCTTGGCCTGCCGCCCGAACCGCACCCCCAGGGCTGGCCCCAGATCCCCGCTCCGCACGCCTCTGACCTCTCCGGGCCCCGGAGCTGCTGCTGCTGCCGCTGCTGCTGCCGCCGGAGCCGCTACTGCTGCTGCTACTGTTGCCACCACCGCCGCCCTTGGCATTCTTGCGCGGAGCCATCGTGCGCACCGCTGGAGCTGGCGAGGGGTGGGGGACTCCCTCGGTGCGTGAGGGATACTGGGGGTGCAGGAGGCGCTGACCGCGGCGGGCGCTGCAGCGGGTGCGGGCCGCGGCTCCTGTAGTAGCCCCTGTGTTTCAGCCCCTCCCGCTGCGCCTCGGAGGGCTTCCGACCGCGTGCCGGGTGCGCGCGACCCAGCCTCTCCAGCGCCGGACCTGTGTCTCCCTCCAGAGTGGAGAGCGCGGCTCACCGGCCCCCTCGGCCACGCCCCTTCCCGGCCGGGCCCTACCTCCTCCCCGCAGAGGGCTGAGTGACGGGATGTAAAACCTATCACAAGGGCTTCTATGAAGGGGTGGAACTCTGCCGCGCTTCCCCGCCCCATGCCGACTTGGGGCTATTCTGGCACCACGCAGCCGCCTGTGAGCGCGGGCCGCTTACGGCTTTCCAGTCTGCCCTGGTCCTTTGGAACGTGGCAAACGTGGAAACCGAGAGGGCTCTCGCGAGTGTTGGAGGACCCCCGACACGATCGGGATGGGGCGGGGCGCGGGGGCGGGGCCAGCGGACACGTGTGCAGCGTCGGGACGGAGCGCGCAGCCTCTTGGCTTTTTCCTGGGAATTTTGTTCATTTCCCACTTCCTTGTACGCACTGACACCAAGGTTGCTTCTTGCGGAAGAGATGGTTATTGTCGGTATTACTATTAGTACATTTCTGAAATGGTGATGTTAGGAGTAGTTAAAATGCTTAAGCCATTCATAGCAGGACTTCATTTTGTTTATGCCATCAGTATTTTTAGAGAATCTTAGTTCTAAGAGGTGCAAATTGTTAAACTAAAAGTTCATTTTGTACTAGGTGGAACTCGTACCTGAAATCTGCCCCTGCCAGGCTATACCTAGATCGCCTTTCCTTGATGCTCCCAACCGTGGGTTCCCTGTACAGTCACAGTCCCCGAGCCTGTGCTGCCTCTGAATTCTGCATGTGATCTTAAAAATATCTAGGCCCATAGATGAAACAAACAGGGATTTGAAGTCAGGTACGTCATCATCTTTGTGTTACATTGCCAACGCCACGCCTGGTGTGTAACAGGCAAGCAAGAAATGTTTGGTGATTTGATACATTTCTGGAAACTGAGTAAGACCTTCCCCCAATTCTTGACCCTGTTTCAGAGCACCTCCTGGGAATGTCTCAAGAGAGCTCAGGACCCAGAGACAGTGGTTGCAGTGCACCATCTGGTTTTATTTCTCTTCCCCAACCCCACGCCCCACCCCCATCGCCAGGTCCCCTGGCCCACCGTCTTTTCTGCTGTGAATGGCTGGATGCCACTGGGCAATGCCTCGTGATGCACAAAAGCCCAGTGAGGGTGGGTCGTGTTGCATAATGGGGAGAAAGCCTCTCTCTCCTTGTGGAATAATGTTAGTTACCAAGATAAATTAGGGGCAGGGAATCTCATAGAGTTTTTACTGTAGCAGCTGTTTGTTTTTATCTTATGGCATCTCCTGCCTCCACACATCCTTCCTCCCATTTGGACCCCCTTTCAATGCGGGTAGGGGAACTGAGCTTGGAGACAAATCTAAGTAATAATACTTAATATAAAATAGTATGAGAACTAAGCTGAGAAAAACAAAGCTTAAAATATTTGAATTCCTAAGTTATCACAAAACCTTGTTGTTTTGTCCATTGCTAGGGATGAGATAACTGAGGCCTAGAGAGATTAACAAAGTATCTGAGGTCACAGAACTAGTAAGTGAAAGAGCAGGGATATGAACTCAATCCATCTGACTCCAGAGTCCATGGTCCAAATTTTTCTTTCAGGCCAAGGCTTGGTTTTGCGCAGAGAATGTCTCACCTGGTTCCCCCTTCTCTTAGCAGATGTCTCCCTGGTGCCTCATTGATCCTACCTGGGAAGACAGGTCTGAAACCTGAAGCTGGGTGCTCATCAAAGTCCACCTCTTTGAGGAAATCAAATTTATGTGATAACTAACTCCAAAATGCCATGATGTTATGCTTTGCGTCGGCACTTCCAAAAAAACAAATCTAGTAGCACTGACAGGTACACTGCTGTGTGTCTTTGGCAGTACCAGGCCAACATAGAGGCTTTGTAAACAGTCACAGGAAGTCAGAGGCTACCTGACTTCCTTCTTGTACTACAAGAAAATAGCTACAATGATATTTATACACTCAGTATTATACGAATGTGTAACAAGGTTTACGACACCAGATACTATTGGCTATTTATACAGTTTAGTGTCAGGGTCAAAATTTCCCCAAGCTAAGTATCAGTATTACACATTTTACATCTGTTTATACTTCCTTCTTTTATGAGCATTCAAAAATACAAAGCTTACCTTGGATACATGAAATTCTTCATAAAGGTCTTTTATTCAGCTTTGGGGCAGGGAGGTTAGGGAGTAAAAGTATCCTTGAAATTAAACAAAAGGTCAAATATCCCTTGTTAGCCTAACCTCATTTCTGTATTCCTGAGTAAGCTATGATTGAACCCTTTGGTGAAGCAATGCTAAAAGGACCAAAAAGATAAGTTTAACTAGGACAATGTGTTAAAATACTAATTTAATAGAGCTTTTAAACTGGGCCAAATGTGCCTTTCAGATATTTCTATAAACTTTCCATTGGCTTCACTGGGATTTGCAAGTAAGAACTTGAGGACAAGATTTGTCCTAGTTTCTGTGTGTGTTGACCCTTCACAACCTCCAGTCAAATACTTTCCAAATTAGATATTTCTGGACTTACTTATGCCTACTACAACACCGTTTTAAAGTTACGTCTTAACCTGCTTCCTAGAAAGTGGTTCTTATTTACATGAGGTCTTCCTGATGCAAAATTTTATTATTGCAAGCTAAAAATGAGTATTTCCCCATCCTTTATTTACTGCCAGAATGAGAAAAAAAAAAAACAAAAAACACAAAGATGGTCATGATTCAGATGTATGTTTTCATTTTACATTAGTGGAATTTGTTGCAATGAAGGCTATGCTGATAAGTACAGAGTACTTTTAAAACATTCTCTACTCAAAGTGTTCTCAAAGCAATTATTCCCATGTGAGTCATAGCTCGACAAGAAAATTAAATGTCATTTTCATCAAACAGCTTGAATTTATATTATCATGGAAAACATAATCCTGGCTAGTATCTACATTATAAATATATATAAAGAGTTTATATTGCCTGGCCTATGTAGCTCAATGGTTGAGCATTGACGGTTTGATTCCCGGTCAGAGCATGTGCCCAAGTTGTGGGCCTGATCCCCAGTGGGGGGCATGCAGGAGATGACCAATCGATGTTCTCTCTCATTGATGTTTCTTTCTCTCTCTCTCTCTCTCTCTCTCTCTCTCTCTCTCTCTCTCCCCCTTCCTTTCTCTCTAGAAATCAATAAAGAAAAATAATTTTTATTTTAAGAGTTTATATTAACAGAAGTAAGTGTAAATCTAGTCAAATATATTAGAATTGGAAATATTGTGTTGTAATACAAAAAAAATTGAAAACACTAACTAAGAAATCTGTCATTTCTTCTTTCATTTTAATCCTTTACATTTTTTCTATTAGGATTTGTATATCTTAGTGCCAATTTTTTTTCCTAATAAATAGCATTTAAGTAATGGTTATTGATAGGTCTTAAGTTTCTTAGTGAAAGAGACTGATAGAATTGAGTCTTTATTTCTTTTTTCTTTATTCATTTTTAGAGAGAGATAGAAACAACGATGAGAGAGAACATCAATTGACCACCTCCCGCATGCCCCCCCACTGGGGATCAGGCCCACAATCTGGGCATGAGCCCTGACTGGAAATCGAACTGGTGACCTCTTATTTATTTATTTATTTGGTACATGCCCCTAGCGGGAACCAAACCTGGGACTCTTTGGTCCGCAGGCCAATGCTCCAACCGCTGAGCCAAACTGGCCAGGGCCGAACTGGTGGCCTCTTAGTGCATGGGTTGATGCTCAACTGCTGAGCCACACCGGCCGGGCTAGAACTGATTCTTTTTAACTTTCAGACTTAATGCCACCAAAAAAAAAAACTTAAACATGGAGAAAAAGTCAGATAGTTAGAGTAACAAATGATTATAGGCTTGGCAATTCTGTGGTATGTGAAAGGAAATATTAATGTGATTTAAAAGTCTTCAGAAAGCCCTGGCCGGTTTGGCTCAGCGGTTAAAGCGTCGGCCTGCGGTCCGGAGAGACCCGGGTTCGGTTCCCGCTAAGGGCATGTACCTCGGTTGCAGTTTGGCCCCGGCCCTGGTTGGTCGTGCGGGTGGCAGCCACTCGATGTGTCCCTTTCACATCGATGTTTCTCTCTCTCTCTCTCTCTCCCTCCTGCTCTATCTGAACAAAGAATGAAAAAGTGTCCTCGGGTGAGGATTAAAAAAAAAAAAAAAAAAAAAGTCTTCAGAAAGTAATGGAAAAACCAAGAAAGGGGGAAAATGGAGGAATCTCAAGGATTCTAGTGTTTAAAGGATAATGATTTTACTTAAATTATATTTACCTCAAGAATCTCTGTGTGTATAATAAAAGTAATTATTTTTATGCCTTTTATGTAAATAACCATTCTTTTCAGGTGGAAACAGCTCCCCGATCCAAAGAAAAGTGTCCTGAAACTGGTTTACAGGGTCCTCCAATTTCATCAAGTCTACATACATTTAATAGATTACTTGCCTTACAACAGTGTTATGACAATCTGCACAATTAAATCATTCAGTCTATTTATTTATTTATTTATTTATCCTCACGTCAGGACATTTTTGCATTTAGCTTCAGATAGAGCAGGAGGGAGAGAGGGGGAAAGAGAGAGAGACACATCGAGTGGCTGCCTCCCGCACGACCCTAACTGGGGCCAGGGACAAACTGCAACCTAGGTAAGTGCCCTTATCGGGAACCAAACCCGGGAATCTCTGGTCCACAGGTCGATGCTCCAACCGCTGAGCCAAATCGGCCAGGGCCATTTAGTCATTTTAAATCCTTCACAGTGGATGAGAAATCATATATACCCAACATAAATTAGTATCGACCCGGCTGTTTTTTACACTGTCATCAGTTGACTTGAATCTACTCTGCAATTTCATAAGCACATGACAAACATTTCTGAGCCCATACCAGAAAAAGAAAAATCCTTAGAAGTTTTGCCAAAGAACTTGCCAGTGAGGAGGGTCTCCTTGTATCATGGCAACAAGATTTTATTAACCTAAAGATCACTGCTAATATAATTGAAACTCAACAGTACTTTTATATTTTAAGATGCACAATATTCATTACTTTAAAAACTTGTTTAGTGTTATGTTTTGGCCAGTAGTCCTGAATATTTTATAATCCTTCTTTGGATTGCTACAGTGCTGACCTCACCACTTGATGAAGTCACCTGTCTGTTGCTGGATCCCTCTGAGCTAGAGACAAATTGCAATGTCACGATGACCACTGAAGCTACTCCTCCCAGCACCAGAGAGAATATTAATCTAGTAAAGCTGTGTGGAAATCATTTCCAAGAAGCTGTTTCACAAATTATGATTCTATTTTGTCTACTTCTTGATGATATTCATATTGCACTTAGTTTTTCTAGCACCAACACAAAAGAATTGAGATATGCGGCTGCCAGAAGGTATCCTGAGAGAAGCAGTTGTGTAAACCCTAAATGCAGGAGTGTTCACTGTTTAGACCTAGCCCAAGAGATTGTTTTTAAAATATATGTATTCAGTCCTGGCCTGTTTGTCTCAGCGGTTGGAGTGTCGGCCTGTGGACCAGAGAGCCCTGGGTTCGGTTCCCTCTAGGGGCACGTACCAAAAAAATAATAAAATAAAATAAGTATTCATTCCAAGTTTGAGAAAATTGAAAGCCAATGGACACAGCTTGCTATTGTGCTTGGGTTTATGTGAAAATAAACTAAGTCACAAACAGTACTTAGGAAACTGACACACAAGCTACCACAAGGGTGGGGACTGCCAACGGCCCCATCTATGTATCCGTGAGGCACAGAGTAGGTATAAATAAACATTTTCATCTCAAGCTCTTTGAGTGTGAACTTCCTCTGCCTGGGGAATGTTTTCACTAGACTGTCCAGAGGCCACTGGACTCTTGTCACCCTCCCCGGTGTAGTCCCAAGCCCTCCTGTACCTCTCAAGCTGAAATGTTTATATTTGTTAGCTAAGCAGCTTATATTTGTAAGGTCAGGGCTTACATTTGATAGCAATGCAAAAAAACAAAAATAAAGTGAATGTCTTTTTGACAGAAGGAGAGATATTTTCAAGTGGCACACAACCTAAAATTTTAGTTATTTTCTTAAAAATAGGTAGGGGTGTAATAAAAATCAATTAATAAAAATTGGGGGAAAAATAGGTAGGGGCACCTCGTTACATTTATCCTGTCATAAAACTGTGAGTAGCCATGACTAGCGAAAGACATTAAAAAGCAAGGACGGGGAGGGAAGGAGCCACTGTGTGAGATGGCAGTAGACGCTTAGAAAATTCGGTGCCCTGAGGCGGAGGACTTTCATGAACACCTACTTAACACCTGAAATGTGACCAGTTACAAACAGATTGAACTGCCAGTTCTGTGCAACTAGAGTCTCAAAACAATGATGTGACCCAAAGCAGACCAGCGTGGGACAGAGAAGAGACTGTGAATGATACAAAACTAGGATGGGGGAAAAACAAAGGTTTATCCCATTAGCTAGGTTTGCCTGCGTCTGTTTTTCTATTTCCAAGTTAGGCTGTGTTGAATCTAACACCAGATTTGCGTTCCATATTATTATTATACTTGGTTGGACATGTGTGCTTGTACATTAAAAATTTGGTAAATTAAAAAAAAAAAGAATTTGGGAAATTTCACGTAGGTTATTGTATGCTGTCTGTTCAGATTTTCATCTTATCTTTAAAAAAAGGAAGTCAAGTCTCAAGTTAAAAGGATCATTTCAAGTACTAACTGCATAGACTGACTCATTAGAATTCAAATTCAGGGTCTCAGAAGCAGCAGACCTTGTAAGCAGCAGCCCTCACCGAATTATGCTGTTCAAGTCGAATCCCTGTTTGTGTGTGCAGTGTGGCCCACAGCCGGCAGGCAGAGGAGGGCTGGCCGCTACCCAGCACTGTGATGTGTTCCTCACTCTTCTGTCACCCTTGGCCTCCAAGTGTCAAGGAAATACATGTGAGATCCCCAACCCCCCGCCCCCTCTGCTGTTCTCTAATGACTTTCTCTCTTCCATACTGCCCTCAGTGGTAATCAGGTTCACCCGGTACACGTGTTGGGCACAAAGAAAAAGGGGAGCATGCAGAATATGGTTGCCTGCTGGTCCCCTCCCTCCCTGGTCTATCAACAGTGCAGGCCCGAATCGCTTCAGCCTGGGGAATACGGTGCACTCAGAGCGAAAATGCTCCCGTGGCTCAGGCTGGAAAGCAGGTGGAACGTCAGCGTTATTGGGAAGACTCTCCACCAATCCGCAGAACACCTCCTTCCTCCTGTGCCCACACTGAGGGCTCCCAGTACAAATGCAAGTTGGGAGGATGAAGGGATGACTGGCAAAAACTTGGCCCACCTCTGGCCCCAGTCCCACAGAATAACAACTCTGCAAATACACAAGGCACCATGCCAGAGAAACTGGCCAAAACAATGTCCTCTTGGGCGTGGGGGGGTGGGGAGCCCTTACCGACAGGCAGTAGTGCAAGTGAATCATGACAGGTACAGACCGTCTCTCTGGAACCCACCACTGTCCCCACGGCGAGCACAGTGATTGTCTGGGAAGTCCTCACTCCACACTGGTCTCCCCTTCCCCCTGCTCCAGCTGGACTGGGCAGGGTGGGTTGGCTGGTTTGTTTTGCTGCCATCAGCAGGTTATGCTCAGAATTCAGGATAGTTAGAGAGAGAACTCCACGTTACATCCTTTGTTCTCCATCTCAGCCCTCACCACAGGGCCCTGAACATCGTAGGCTGGCACTGGGTCATTGGTGGCTAATGGGACAACACTATAAAACTCTCTCTAAAAGAGTCCCTGTTCCAAAAAAAATTACCTGTACCCAAGCCATGCTCTGTGGCTGCTCTCAACCCTCTTCAATTGTTTTCTGAACGCCCCAAAAGCTAGCGCAATAAACAAGAGAGGGAAGTGGCATTTCCCCACCTTCCGCGGTGTGTGTCCTGTGGCTGACGGATGGCTTCCCCACATGTCTGGCCCTCCCTGGCCAGGTGCTTACTTCCTTATCTCCGCTCATCCCCTGCAGACAGCTCCAGTTCAGACAGAACTGTCAGGAGAGTTTCCAGAGGCGCGTGCTACACCAGCCACCCCTTTCTTCTGAAGAAACGGGGAGCAGAGCCAGAGGACTGCAGAAGCCAGCTCCACCTCCGCATCCTGCAGCCCTCTCTCTGCAGCCCTCTCTCCCCTGCTTAGGAATCTTGGTGTCCAGGGCCACTCTCTCTGCCTCCCTCTCTCCACACTCCCCTCTGGGCTGAACTGGAAGGCTTCGGAAGAATGGGGAGTGGCGTCTTCCTACAACACTCAGGGGAACTCAGTTGGCCGCCTGCTCCTCAGAAAATGCACTCGTTGCGCCCCACTTCACTTTGAAGCCAATGCTTTCTTTTCTCGAATTTACTCTCTATTTTCAGCACTGTATGGGTCAGAAAATATTTGGATATTTGCTCATAGGGTGTAACGTGCTTTTGGGTTTATTCCCCCTGCAGTTCTTGCGATTTTGGCAGTGTTTTCTACATAGATGTGACAGTTTGGCTGGGCTTTATCGTTCAGTATCGTGATCTCTTCACCGAGAGCTACGATTGATGGGGGACAATATAGCATCTGAAGATCTGAATGGAGGAAGGAACTGTTATAGGCTAGTGAGAAGCTCGAAGAATCCCAGGACATAGAGAACATGGAAACTGAGACAGTTAAACAGCAGTTTGCAGCCACCTAGTAAAGTCCAATCTTCCCTAAACCAAGGAGACTTCAGAGTAAATGGTTTGCGCTTCTCCCCAGCCAGAGGGTTCATAGCTTAACTCACCTTACTCAAGCAGACAGGTAACAGAAATCCCATTAGTGCCATTGGCCTACCACACCCAAGGACAGACAAATTCAGAAAATAAATATCATTTTGGTATATCAGCATAAAGCTGATAAATAGTCTATTGATCCTCCCCTAAGACCTCTCCCAAATGCCCAGCCTTTAAAACCCCTGAAAATGAAGGTCCCAGAGCTCTTTCCCTCCAGGGAGCATGCCCCTGCCATTCCCTTCCCTCTCTCCTTCCCCCTCAGGCACTATCTCCTAAACTCCAAGGGGCCCTCGAGACTTGCAACCAGGGGAGCAGTGGGCAGCAGCAGCTCGTCCCGGCTAACCCCTCGAACCTGTCTCCAAGGCCCCTTTTCTCTGACTTCCCGGTGAGACAAAGCAGCCCAGCCTAGCCGCTCCTGTTGCTTCTTCTGCACCCTTCCCTGTTTCACGGTCAGGAGTGTGTTTCTGCTGTGACCAATACATTTTGCTTGCTTTTCTACACTTTGTCTCTTGATTGAGATCTTCCTTTCAAGAAGACAAGAACTGAGGTCTCGTTGTCTCACCGGTAACAGAAGCAGAATACAGTGTGATAGAAGAGGTGCGAAATGCTATTTTTAAAAAACCAGCTACAGCTCTTTCCCTGTTCTTACCTAAATTAGGTATTCAATCAATTGCTTATCTTTAGATTATATTCTTGAGCAAATTCTCACATTAAAAAAACTAAGCAGACTCTTATTTCACATAATTCTACTAATATTTCCTATCTCCTTTCTTTATTTCTTTTATCCTCACCCGAGGACATTTTTGTATTTATCTTCAGATAGAGTGGGAGGGAAAGAGGGAGGAAGAGAGACAGAGAATCATCAATGTGAAAGAGACACATCGAGTGGATGCCACCCACACAGCCCCAAATGGGGCCGGGGACAAACTGCAACCGAGATACATGCCCCCAGCGGGAACCGAACCCGGGTCTCTCTGGTTCGCAAGCTGACGCTCTAACTGCTGAGCCAAACTGGCCAGGGCACATTTCCTATCTTCTCACTTATAACTTTGGCATTGCTGCCTTTTAAAAAATTTGTTTTTGACATTTACATGATTATAACAAGCTCTTTCAGGAGCTTTACTTCTGCTTCTTATACACGAGTTAAGGCTGTTCCGGGCTACAAATGAGATTTGCCCCCAGTTTCTCTGTTCTTCAACAATAGCCTCTGCTTTAGCCATTTGCAAGGAATCAATATATGTGTTCATCTGTAATCACGGCACCTTATCAGTTCTTTTCCGGTTTTAATGCACAACCACCAGATTTCACTTTGTGAAATGACTCATTTTCGGTACACTTTGTTGCTGAGATTGCACAATTAAGGCAGTGTTAACTCATCTCCATGAAATGCTGAAACCTCAAGATAAACGAGGCAGGCATGTGCAGGACATTTATATTCAAACTTCAGAAACACCTAGATATAAATATTCCTCGATTGGGCTAAAAATGTATGGCTCCTGAAGGCACTTGAGTGACAGGGAAGACATCATTTAACTAGAGGTGTCACAGTCAACTTCTGGCTCTAACTATTTGTGCGGTGGAACCCCAAGAAATCCACAGGCTCAGTATCTCAGATGCAAATGCTGGGCTGTCACCATGGAGCCCATCCACCTTCATAATCTGATGAAAACTATGGGCTGTCATGAGAGAATCTCATGGCCATAAAGTTTTCTAGTCAATTTTAGGAATTCATGTACCAAAGGTTAAGAATATCTGCACCGAAAGATAAAGTTCCTTCTATGCCTTATATTCTATTATGTCAAGTCTTGGTAGCTTCAAATAGAAATCGTGTTATATATTTTTAGTTTATTGACAAGTTTGATGGTGGAGGATGAGAAATGGCAACTGGGTTATATAGCTATCTTGTATCCATGACAACTTTGAATACTGTCAGTTAGTCTATAAAGATAATGCTTAAGACATCCACAAAAGGTATCACTGTGTTGGCAAAGGAATGATCCTATTACTGGTTCAGTGAACTTGCTTAGTTTGACTGTCTTTTGCACTATATGAAACTTTTCTGAAGACTGCAATGAGATAATTCATGACAAAGTCCCCTGGAAACTAGAAAGTGCTTTACAAATGTTGCAAATTGTTTTCTTCTTAATTTTTATGACAGATTTATACTATAAAGAGCATCAAAATTTTTATTTTTTAAAATATGTTTTTATTGATTTTTTTAAAGAGAGAGAGAGAAAAACATCCACGTGAGAGACAAACATCAATTGACTGCCTCCCACATGCCCCCTAGTAGGGATTGAGCCTGCAACCTGCTGGCATGTGCCCAGACTGGGAATGGAACAGGGGCCTCTCAGTCCAAGGGACAGCACTCAGTCCACTGAGCCACAGGAGCAAGAACATAAACTTTTTAATGGCAATATCCTTACACGCCCCATTTCGATGAAGCTGATTAATTAGCCTGCTGGTTTTTGGCTAGAACAATCTGCCATAGCTAAAAGGTACTAGGCATTTTTGAAGAAATGTAAGATTGGTAACAATATGACTTCTCTGTTTTACCCCTCTCTTACCCTCAAATGTTGTTTCTTCCTTAAATGTGTTTTGACCTTTTGGCATGTCAGACACTGCCTTGTGAAATACAGTATAAGACAGGTGTCATTTGGTTCCATGGTGCCTGAGCCTATATACTTGATGGCAGAAAGGTCTAAAGTTGGCGATTTCATCTAGTTCAACCTGCAAGTACTCTGTGTGGCCCATTCTACAAAGGTCACTCGCGTGCCTGCCTCCTGCCAGGTCCCGGACCAGATGCATGTGGACTTTGTCAGCAAGGTGCTCACGTCATTCTGGAGGGAGACTGGCGCACAAACTAGCGATCACAAGACAGGTTGCCTGTGCTCGCAAAGGTGGGTGGACAAGAGGGAGGGAGGGCCAGAGGGGTCAGCTACAGTGGGCCCATGCATACCACATAGTCACAGGGCTACAGGGCCTCGGGTGGGTCTTCAGAAGTGGGCTCAGCCTCCTCATTTCACAGATGACAAAATCGTGTCTCAAAGAGTGAGAGTGACTTGCAGAAGGTGTATAATCCGCGAATGCAGAGCGAGAACTTGACCACCTTAGAGCAAGCCTCCTCAGCAAGGCCGTGTGGCCCACACTGAGGAAGAAATTGGTTCTTGAGGGCACAACATTTAGTTATTATAATGGTCACTTCCAAAGGCCCATAGTACATAAATAGATATGTAGATCTGTGGAATTAAATTTTCATGGGGTGGAGGGATGATTATAGAAAAAGAAATATCTAAAAGGCCCCTTATAGTCCCAGAGATGTGGAAGTGGGGTACAGATTGACAATCCCCAGAAGAGGGTGTGGTGGGGGAGAGATAAACCACAGAACTTATATGCATGCGTGCATGAACAATTGGCATGGACAACAAAGCTGGGGACAGGGCAGGGAGGGAGAGGAAGGGGGGAATCATGAGGAGGGAAAGGAGAAACATCTGTAACAAAAATTAATTAATAAAAAAAATTTAAAAATAAAAATAAAATAAAATAGCCCCTTACAAGGTGGGAATAATAATTCTTTTTTTTAAAGGGTGACTTGATTATGGTGATTTCATGGGCATATGTCTAAATTGTACACACTAAATAGGTGCAATTTTTAAATTATGTTGCTTAGACTTCGATAAAGCTGTTTAAAAATGTTGAGCCCTGGCCGGTTTGGCTCAGTGGTTGAAGCATCAGCCTGTGGACCAAAGAGTCGGGGGTTTGATTCCAGTCAAGGGCATGTACCTCAGTTGCAGTTTGGTCCCCAGCCCTGGTTGGGGTTCTGTGGGAGGCAACCAATTGATGTGTCTCTCTCACATCAATGTCTCTCTCTCTTTCTCTCCCACCCCCCTCCCACTCTATCTGAGGATAATGAAAAATTTCCTTGGGTGAGGATTAAAAAAAAAAAAAAATGTTGAGAAATACTGCCTTGCAGCCAGATTACTGTTCTGTCTTCTACTCTACTTCACAAATTCAGAAATAAAACCTCCTCCATTGACACCTCATCTTTACTCCACGGCCTTAATTTTACTTTATTTATTGTCTGGTTTTCTCTCTTCACTTCTCTTCTCCATTATTTTCCTTTTTAAAAATTTTTTCTTCCTTCTATCCAACCCTTATGATCAGCCACTATGATAAGGCTTAACTATTACTGTAAAACTTGTGTAAATTAATAGATGTAGGGCACAACAATCCCTTAACTTTAATTTTATTCACCAAAAGAATTCATAATTTAAGGATATATACACAAACATTAATGAAGAATGAGCATTTACTATGTGATTGTTATCGGAATTTTACTAAACAGAAGAGTTGAGGTATCACTGAAAGTCACACAGCTAAGAGTCAGGACCACACACATGCGAAGTGGCCGATTCAGGATTGGCCAGGACCACCCTGGCAGTCCGGCTGTAGAGCACATGCTTTCCCCTCTAAACTACACTGGTGATTACTACCCAACTTTGTCGGCTGTCTGGGTGTTTGCACAGTTGAGTTCTTGTTTCCCTGGTAATACGAATATAGGGAGATTATGACCCAATTCTTCAGGTCATCTATATGTATATTTCTAGGACCTTGGAAAGTCTAAGGAGCTGGAATAGCAATGCGATGAGGGGAGGGGAGCTGGATGAATCATCATCACACCAAAGTGAAGTTAAGAATTCTGATGAGCACAGGCAAAACCACGCTGGAAAGTTGATAGCATGTACTCCAGAGGTCATAGGTCAAGAGCAGAGTGGGAACAGACATTTCCAAGCATGGCTAATGTTGGACTAGCGACACACGAGTAACTTCTTGCAGAGAGGCAAGCATGTGCTCCGTGTCCTGGTGGGAAGAAATGCTGGAACACTCCAGACCTCCACAGGTCTCCACTGAGTGGCACGTTAGGGTCCTGTGAAAGGCAGAGGCCAAGGTGCAGTTAGATATGAAAGGTATGCTGAGGGAAACCCTATGAAGCATAAGAGCTGGAGAGAGGAGTATGATGCAGTCTGGCCATTGTGAAAGCAAAGAGAAAAGGAAAGCTGATTGGGTGGAAGTGGTCTTAGGCTGTTAAAGAAGCTATGAGACGACTCAGTTAGGCCAGTGGGAATCCCCAGCAAAGTCTGACCTTTGGAGGTAAAGTAGCTCAGTTCTAATACTCCTGCCTTGCTCCGTCATGGGTTGGGAGGAGTGACCTCCATGAGATGCCACAGCAAATTCAAAGGAGTGGCAGCCAGAACTGTTGGCCAACTGAGCTCCTCACAGCAGCATCTCTTGAAGGGCAATCTGAGTGGTTCATCTCCATGACCAACACAGGCACTTATTCTGGGCCATTTTTAAACATCGAGAAACATGCTCCGAAAGGCTAAGCAACTTTCCAGAGCTTATAAATGGTAGATAGGATCTGAACCAAGGTCTTCCGTTTGTTTCAAACATGTCCACTTCAGGATATCTAAACCTTTATTGAGGTTCTTAGTAAATTCTTAAAAGTGGGCAGTAGAAGCTTTGCAATACCATAGGGCAAAGGGTGAGGGTCTCAGAGTACAAAGCTGTGACGCTTCCCTGACATCATATAGGATATAAAACCAATGAGCAGAAATTGGATGTAATCCATTCAGACAGATCATTCACATTCTTGGATTTAAAATTCAAGATTTTTATCAATTGTGAGACTGTCTGGTTCATAACATAAAAAAAGTTTCAAATTTTACTGATTTATACAGTTGAATTTTTCAGGGATAGGCAAGTTGATATTCCTGAATGATCTACTTAGTGAGAGGCACTCATAGCTCACTTAGCAATCTTGTCTTGACTTGGCTTTCTTATTCTGAGTCACTGTCCCATATTCAGAAACACTCATGAAGTGAAACCAATTCCATTTCTTTTTGCAAAGTGGCAAAGAAAGCAAACTAATTGCTAATACCGGTAATGGAATTCAATACCAGAAAGAGTCCGTAACTAACAATTCAAAGTTCTGGATACACTAGAGTGAAATGTCAAATGTATCTGTGGAACAGTCACGCCATAGATGGGTATACAATGTGGTCCTACAGAACAATTAAGAAGAAAGGTATTTGTGACACTATTCAAGAGACTGCTCTGGCCTCAGCCATATTGTTCTCAAGCAAGAAAGAGATCTTTAAGGGACAAAAAAGGAAGAGGCCACTAGACTGTATTTCATGGGAGATACCTAAGTGGTACTGATGAATTTGGGAGATTCCTGAAGGTCCTATACCTATCTCAAAAAAAAAAAAAAAATGTTAAGGACAAGCATTTACTCTGTTGAGATTTCTTGATTTCTCTCTGGAGACCTGCTCCTCGTTAAGACTTCCCCATACCAGAAAACGGCACTACCATCCACCCAATTGCTCGGGCTCAGAAACCATGTGGGCTTGGTGAGGGGTACCAGTCCCATTTCTTCTCCTGGGTCAACCCAAGGCTTCCATGGCCCTTGGAGGTACTGGCTTCGGCATGCTGGGCATGAGGTAGCCACCAACACACTGGCTACGTCCTGATGCAGTGGTTCATGTGGACGGCTGGGAAGAGAAGGGTGTGGGGAGAATTGAGCTGTGGAACAAAACAGGCTCAGAGTAGACATCAGACCCTATTAATGAACTGAAAAGATAGGATTGTTGAGACAGATGAATGGGATTTGCATATTTCCCCGAATGACTTTTGCACTGTATTATACAAGCAGGTAAACTTTATTATTTACAAAGATTACCCTTTCTATTAAAGTTTCAATCACTTTCAGGATAAATCTATAATATTTATATTGATATTGGTTATTTTAAACAATGAAAAACATATTTTACTCTTAGTTGTACAAAATATTAGTAGCTGAGAGCAGCACGTGTAAGAGGTAGTGAAGGCACCTTCCTAACCCTGGCATGTCGGAAGCCAAGGAGCATCCTGTGTCTTCATATTTGGAAAGTCTATTGCCTGCCTGAACTAGGCAAACAGAGACTATTTACAGTTGAAGGAAAACAATTCACGGTTTGAAAGATAACCATTAGGCAAAAATGCTTATATCAAATTTAAAATGAGTTTAAAATTAGCAAGATAATTTTTTATTCAATAAACTATTTGCTATATTGATTTTGTTCATTGAAATTGGATCCCATTTTTCAATTAGTTTCATGTAATTTTCTCAATTTTCTTTTATAGTTAGGTGGTTTATGATTCCCTATGACAGTTAGATGATACTTAAAAAAAAAAAAAAAGGTGATGAACAAAGACCCATAGACATAGAAGGAGGGTTCAGACTGACAAACTTCAGAGGAGGGGGTGAAGGGGAGGGAAGAGATAAACCAAAGAACTTATGCATATAAGCATAACCAATGGACATTGACGATGATGCTGGTGGTGGGGAGCGGGAAAGGGAAAGGGATGTCAATAGGGGAAAAGGAGAAACATCTGTCATAAAAATTAATTAATTAAAATTTTAAAATCTCTTTATTCTTATCATCAAAATATGAATGCAATATGTGGCAATAATAAATGATGTAGAAGTTTGTATTGAGTGATAAGATCTACTTATTTGTGTTGAATAGGAAAGGTCCTTTACAGAGATTATCTTTAATTTTTAAAACATATTTAGTTTAGCACTCTGGGTCTAATGATAGTCCAATGTGTGATGACTGCTAAACTAAAAAGGTCTTCTGTCTATCTAAGCTACCTTTTCTTTATCTTTGACTGAAGAGAGCAGGCTTGAAGTGTCCATATGATAATTTAAAAAAATTATAATCAGGATAAAAGATAATCACTTACTGATTAGCAATACATTGATTTCTTCTTAAATAGTGTTGATGAGGGGACTTCTTCTTCCAGAAAGACAGAATAGGTGCAATCTTCCTTGGCATTTACCAAAATGAGTTGAAAACTATGTATACAGAATAAATTGCACACAAATGTTTATGGAAGTTTTATTCATATTTACCAAAACTTAGAAGCAAAAAGTCCTTCAATGAGTGATATAGCCATACAATGAAATACTGTTCTGTGTTTAAAAAAAAAAAAAAGCCACCAAAGTCACAAAAGGACTTGGAGGAATCTTGAATGCTTAATGCTAAGTAGAGGAAGCCAGCCTGAAAAGGCTACATTCTGTGTGATTCCAACCATATGACAGACAGTAGAAGGACGGGTGGTGGCCAGGGGTTTGGGAGTGAGTAAGGGGGATTTTTAAGGCAGTGAAATTATTCTCAGTGACACTTTCATGGTAGATGCATTTGCCAAAATCATGGAATGTACAACACAGAGTGAACTGTAATGTAAATTATGGATTTTTATTAATAACAATGTATCAATATGATTCATCAATCATAAATATTCCACACTAGTGCAAGATGTTAACAACAGGGAGATTAGGGGGACGGAGGTGGGGATGAGAGGAGGGTATATGGGAACTCTGTACTCCCTGCTCAGATTTTCTATGAACCTAAAACCTCTAAAAAATAAAGTCTATTAATTTTTTAAGTTTAAAAAATGACATAATTATATGCTGTCTATATAAAATCAGTGCAATTATAATAATATAGATATGTTGAAAGTAAAAGAGTGGTAAAAGATAGACCATGCACACATTAGAAGAAATCAGATAAAGTGTACTTGAGAGCAAAGAAAATAACCAGGTACAGAGAGGACCATAACGACAGAAAGGCTGATCCCCCAGGAAGAGCCGGCAATTGCACTCCTGGGCATTTATCCCGGAGAAAGTACAAATGACGGGACCGCTTCGTATCTCAATTATAGTGATGATTATATGAATTACACATGTCATAAAAAATGGCATAGAACTACACACACACGTTGAACCAATGTCAATTTCCTGGCTTGGATACTGGGCTATAGTTATGCAAGATGAAACCATCAGGAAACCTGAATGAAAGGTACCTGGGACTCTCTGTATTATCTTTGCAATTTCCTGTAAGTCTATAATTACTTCAAAAGCAAAAGCTGGAAGAAAAGAGATGATGTTGGTTGAGAAAGTGACTTTTTTAAAGTACAGTATATGTCATTTGAGTTGATTTCACCTGTAGTTGTCCCTCCAACTGCTGCTTCAAGATCCCGGATGACCTTCTTGGAAGTGGCCCTCAGTAAGCTCTGCCAGCTGCTGCTCCCAGGTTTCTGGTGACCCTCATCCCCGCACTCCTCTGGCCGCTTGCCAGCTGCGGCTCAGTGCACACCATTAAACATTTCAAAGCCGATCTCTACATGTTGTTGCAGGTGTGACTTTTCCATCGAAGCTGTTCCTTTCCTCTTGCCTCTTTGATGTATGTAATTTGCCCTTTATTTATTTTGCAAAGAACCTTGGGCATCTCTTTTTCTCATTTTTAGTTGGTTTCTTTGGTTAAATTTCTCAAAAGAGACAAAAAAAAAAAAAGCAGACAGTGAGAATAGGTGCCAGTGTTGCACCAGTAGGTGATGAGCAGGAAAATGAGCAACCAGGTATTCAGGGCGGCTGAGACTTCAAACATGACGGGTATGTTGACAGCCAAGAGAATGTCTTGATTTTCATGGAACAAGGGAGCAGGGCTCCAAAAATTCCGTTTTGACTTAACTGAGTTGATTACAAAGAATGCTAGCTGCTCCGAAGAACCAGCATGGAAGCTTTAAAAAATAGCAATGCTCACATCTTACCCTAGACGAGGTAAATCAGAATTTCTGATTTAATATGTACAAAGATGCACAAATACATGTGTGTATATATCTTATAAAAGATTTCGCATGTATCAGTGGTATAAATAGTATGTTACTAAGTGTGTTGGAGGAAAATAAGATTGAAAGGGGAATAGAAAATGTATGCATGTGTTTGTTGGAGAAGTTGCAAGTTAAAAATGGGTAGTCAGAGAGAGCCTTCTTTGTCCACTTTTTTCTTGTTCTCCTTCACAAAGTTCTTTTAATGTAATACATAACCCTTAGAGGAGGAAGTCTTGTAATATATCAATGTCAACTTGCATTTATTAAGTCAACATTATGGGCATAAGGAACTTGTCTTAAGAGTAAATATTTATAAGTCTAAATAATTAGGCCTGATTGCTATCCCATAGTTTAAAATGAGCCGGAAAGAAAGTGACTCATTGAAATTACTGTTTGCATTAGGTACTAACAGCACAGTATGTTCCGTAGTTCAGAATATTACTTCCTTTCTAGA
This sequence comes from Molossus molossus, assembly GCF_014108415.1. Taxonomy (NCBI): domain Eukaryota; kingdom Metazoa; phylum Chordata; class Mammalia; order Chiroptera; family Molossidae; genus Molossus; species Molossus molossus. The sequence goes on from NW_023425351.1 coordinate 19,538,455, forward strand.
CTAAGATATCCTGAAAGAGCAAAGTTCGTTTGTGGTAAATCATTTTCTTTTAAAATATATAAATAGTGCCTTTTAAGATTATTGAAATACTATTTGACTGTTATACAACATTTGGAGAAGAAAAAAGTTAACTATGACCTCACTGTTAATATTTTGGCTTACGTTTATCCAATCCCTTTTATTCATGTACATATATGTGGGTTTTTTTCCCCTCCTTTTCATGTTTTCAAAAGCATGCAGAATATGCTAGGCAAACTATAATTATGAACATACATTATATGTAGTGTATACTTATATATACTATTTATAGTATAATTATATACTATTGTTATGAACTTTAAGTAAGACAAGTAAGGTATTTGGGGAAGTGGGTATCCTTGAAAGTGGAATGTTCTGATGCGTTTTCTCTGGTTCTGCCTCAGCCATGCACACCCTTTGTCCTACCCAGACTTGGTTGTCATCCTGCTCTCTCCACGTCTTTCCAAAGTCTAAAATACCAACAGCTGCTCTCGGATTACAGCATTCTGATCTTCCCCTTTTATTATTCAGGTTCTCTTGCTACATAACTTTTCAACCTCATCAATTCTTCCAGTCTCTTGAACTTTCTACCCACCATCTCCCCTTGCTCTGCAATTTCGTCTCCATCTTGCCCAGATTCTGCAATCCACCTTTACAACTCCCTTTATTGGCAGTTTTTTTTGATGTGTCCCTTGGTCTCCCAATCATCAACCGATGTAACTACAAATGTCTACTTTGCCGGTCACAGCACACCTGGAGTCTTACTGCCAGAGGGAGTCACCTAAGGACATAGACTGGTTCCACCAGCCTCAAGTAGGTCCACAATGTCAGAAATCTATGTTTCAGGGTCCTATTATGGCAACCATGCCAACCCTTCTCTGTGGTTTTAACTTTCCTCCATACCCCTCAGCAAATGGCCTTTCTTCCTACTTCCCAGAGAAGATGCAGCTGGTCACACAGGAACTCCCTGACTTCCTTGCACATGTTGGCCATACACTTGCCTGCTTGAAACCATCCTTTCCTCCTTTTCTCTTCTCAACAGAAGAAACATCTGTACTGCTTAAGACCAAGTCCTCTTCTCCTGCTTGAGCCTCTTTTACTCCAATATTATCCTTTTTCTCTCTCCCTCTCTCCTGGATTTGCCTTAGGCCAGGGGCTCTGAATCTGGCTTTGTATTAGACTTTCTTAGGGAGCATCTAAAAAGTACTGATTCCCTGATCTCACTCGAGAGTAATTTAATCAGAATATTCATGGGAAGAGTCCAGCTGCAGGTGTTTTGTAAAGCTTCCTGGATGGCATTACTTGGTGGCCATGGTTGAGATCTATGGTGTCAGCCATTTAACATGCTCGATTCTTTAATGTACAAAAACTCATCTCATTAGCCCCCATCTCCTTCACTTTACAACCACATTTTTGGAACAGTTGCCCGTATTGTCTGCCTTCTTCAGTATCAGTCCATGCCTAATTCAATATTACTTCCTGCTTCCAGCACTCTGAATTCCACAAACTCCTTGTTCCTAAAACCAAGGACACTTCACCCAGGTTGTACTTGACCTGAGCAGCGTGTTGACACTATGGATGCTTTTTCCCCAGTGAGACCCACGATTTCTCCGCATCTTTAATGCCTCTGCTCCTGGCTTTGTTTTCTCCTCTGGATGCTCCCCAGCCCACTCCTCGTCTTTGATGGTGGGGTCCGTCACGGTTCCAGCCTCATCTTCTCTGCCTCTAACCCGGAGGGTTTCTCTTAGGAATTGCATCAGTTGCCTTGGCTCTCACTTTCCTTCTTAGCCTGACGTGGGACCCAAGCATCCGTGAAGCTAGCTGCAGACCTGTTCCCAATGCCTTCTGAACATCTGCATTGCTTAAAAAACAAACACAAAACAAAAGGAAGAAGAGTCTGCTATTTCTTGCTATGTGCTCCTGAAATCCTGAAGTGAGGAAGTACACCTAGTAAGTATTTACAGAAAGTTAAATGTCTCTTTAACATTTTACTGGTCAAACACTGACCCTTTCAGTGTATATTCTCAGTGCCCCACTCAATCAGCTCCTTGAAGTCTGTGATCATATAATTGAAAAATAGCATTGCCTGTCCCAGTGAGAACTCCCTTCCCTGCCCCACCCTCTTCTGCTGTTCACAGAAAGTCAGGAAGGGTGCTACATTGTGTTTGTGTGTAAAAGAAAGCTCTTCATTTGGACTTGTTAAGGAACTGGACTGATCAGTTTCCAGTTTCTACCAAAATGCTAATTTTGCTACTTCCCCCAAGGAGGTCAACCCTGAAGGAATATGGAAGAAAAACACCACCAAAACACGAAGACACCACAGGGGTGGGGAAGAATTGGGGTGGTGTGTGAGTGGGGAGCTGCTGTGGTGAGGGTTGGAGGGAGCAGTGACGCTGAGGTGGTAGGGGCATAAAATAGGAAGACGCTGTAGATTTCTGCTTTTGCTCTTCTTGCTCGTGCCTCAGGTCAGACAGTGCCCGTGTGGGCACCTGCAGGAACCAAGAGCTCTGGCTCAGAGGTCCTCAGGAGGAAAATCGGGCCATCACAGATTCTATGCTTAAGGGGAGCAGGGGAAAAACAAGTGGTACTGATTTAGGGGAGTCCCCCATCCCCCCTAAGTCCCTAAGTGGCGAATTATCATCTAGAGAGAGCCCCGGCCTCACACTACATGGAGTGGGAGCGTAGGCAGGGGGAGGGAGGGCGGAGGTGCCGGAGCTGAGGAGCTTTGAAGCATGAGCACTAGTTGTGAACGTGTTTAGTGGTGGGGATTCTCCACCCAGGGATTCTCCTCTGAGCTCACTGGGCTCACCTCTGGGGCCCTGCCTGATGCAGTGTCCTATACATTCAGGGAAAACAGGAGCTCACCAAACAAAATAGCAAGATGTGAGGAGCAGGTCCAAAGAAAAACATAACTGTGTTACAGTTCCCGTAAGAGGTGGAACTCAGAAGAGACAGACCAAGAATTTGCAGTCTTATAAGCACAAAAAATGAGATAAGGAAATGTATTAGCAATAAAAACAGAAAAAGAAAATGAGAACCAAGCAGAAATATTTATCTCCACAACTGTAAAATAAAAAAAATATTTTTCTTTATTGATTTTAGAGAAAGAGGAAGGGAGAGGGAAAGAGAAAACATCAATGAGAGAGAAACATGATCCCCACTGGGGATGGGCCCGAAACCTGGGTATGTGTTGCTCAACCACTGAACCACACTGGCAAGGCACACAATTGTAATTTTAATAAAGAACACATCAATGTGAAGAGTAACAGAATAGATACAACTTAGGAATGAATTAAGAAATTGGAAGACCGGACTGGGAAAATCTCCCAGAGATAGGAAAGGCAAATAATTAAACATTATAAAAGAAAAGTTATGGGATATGAAACTTAGAAGCTGAATATCTAAATAATAGGTGTGCAGAAAGAGAAAATACAAAAATCAAAACAAAAATAAATAAGTGGAATATTATATGAATATGTGGAGAAATAATAAACTAATGAGTGAGTTAAATTCTTTTATTTATTTATAAATTTAAAAATTATTTTATTTTTTATTTATATATTTATAAATAATAAATTTTCTAGAATTAATTTTTAAAATGTCAGATTAAAAACACATATAGAGTACTAAAGAGGAGTTATAAGGAAATATATCCACATTTTACAGTGAAATTTAATCATAACAAGGACAAAGAAGAAAGTTTAAGATCTATATATAAAACGAAGAATACAAAAGAATAAATCAGATTACTGTAGAGAGTAAAGTAGTGTCTTTAAGATATTTTAACAGAAGACTTAAAACATAGAATTTTATATCCAGGTCACTTGTCATTCAAATATAATATGAAGGCATTAAAAACATACTCTTAGGCATGCAAGGGTTTAGATACCTGGCCATATGAAACTCCTCACTGAAAAAGTTTATGTGAAGAGTTTAAGTAAAACAGACAAACCTAGGAGATGTTGCAAGAGACAGTGTGAAGAAAAGATGCTCAGATATTTTCATGCTGTTTGTTGTTCTTACAGAAGTTATGACCAACTACGTTTTTTTTATTTCTATTTTTTGTTATAAATCTTTTTTTCATTCATTAATTTATTTTTGTTACAGATGTTTCTCCTTTTCCCCCCCATAGACACCCTACAACTACAAAGTTTCGCATAGTAGTAACTTGATGAGCACTGGGGGTAGAGTAGGCTGACGGATGTTAGAACATGCTTAAATTCTTGAATTCTTGTCCTTTGTGTGATTCAAATGAAGCATAGGAAAAGGGAGAGCATGGGGTCAAGTCTCCTTCCATCACCATTTATCCCCCCCATACCCTCTTCTACTCCCTAGATTTTTTTTTAATTTCTTTTTTTTTTTATCCTCACCTGAGGACATTTTTGCATTCATCTTCAGATAGAATGAGAGAGAGGAAAACATCTATGTGAGAGAGACACATCGAGTGGCTGCCACCCACACGACCCCAACCCGGGGCAGGGACAAACTGCAACCGAGGTACGTGCCCTTAGTGGGAACCAAACCCGGGACTCTCTGGTCCGTGGGCCGATGCTCTAACCACTGAGCACAGCCAAGGCTACTCCCTAGATTTTTAATTTCATGATGAAAGATAAAACATAATCCTCTGGAATAAAACAGACAATAAAGAGAATGTCATTGAGAGAGAGAGAGACAAAAAATGGTAAGTGGGGATGAATCTAAGTGAAGAATATATGTGTTACACTCTTTGTCACTTACTGTGGTTTGAAATTTTTCAAAATAAAAAATGTGAAGGAAACTAAAGGACAGTGATCAACGACAACTGAAAAGATATAGTAGTTCCCCACCTTCTAAATGACTTCCTAGCCTGGTGCACTTCTGGAGATATTGTACACGTGTTTGTTCAACACCAGTATTATTACACTGTGCCCAACAACTAGATTAAAAAGCTGCTTTGCCAGTAGAATAAAAGTTAAAATTCGAAAGTGATTTCATAGTCTCAATCCCAGTGGGAAAGCAACATTCACTCAGTTCTTATGGGAATATGTATAACGGATTCAATTTGACTATTGCCAGAGCCAATCCGTTTACTTTATGTGTGATAACGTAAATTACTATAAACATTGTGGCCACGACTATGTTTTAGAATATTTATTTATAAATATTTATATTGTCAAAGAAAAGTTGAAAGGAAATGCAGTTCAAACTAACAAGTTTTTTAGCTGCTCCTCCGGGTACTCACCTTGTCACCTACACATTCTGCAGATGCCAAAACGCTCCCCGAAGCCAAACACCTCTCATTTCTCATTTCCAAGGCAGGCTCGCGCTTCATGCTGCTTCCCACATTTTAGAGCCTATGTTTCCATCTTCTATTGTTTGTTTTCATTTTCTATGTAAAATTCTACCTCCCTGTCCGGCCGGTGTGGCTCAGTGGTTGAGCATTGACCCATGCACCAAAAGGTCGCTGGTTCGATTCCTGGTCTGGGCACATGCCCAGGTTGTGGGCCCAGTCCCCAGTGGGGGCCATGCAGGAGGCAGCCAATCAATGTTCTCTCTCACTGGTTTCTCTCTTTCTCTCCCTCTCTCTTCCTCTCTCTCTAAAGTCAATAAAGGAAAAAAAAAAAAATTCTACCTCCCAGCTACTGGCTTTCTCCAATTTTGCAATCTTTTCCACCTTTGTTTAGTTAGAACTAGATGTTAACTTTTATAACAAAGAGACTCAACCATCCAGTGGTTTAAAGAACGAAGATACATTTCTTCTCAAGTTAACAACCCTGAGGTAAGTGCTCCTGAGTCAGCTCTGCTCCACGTGGCGTCCAGGCCTCCTCCGCTGTACGAGACAACAGTTTGCTAAGACATTGCCATTGCCTGCATGGTGGAGGTCTGGTTAATCTGAGCTCGAGGAGACAGAGGGGCAAGTAGACAGTCCAAAGCCTCAAACCATAAGTGACATAATTTCCACTTGTGAGAACTTAGTCCCATGGCCACGGGGAAATACAGGGGAGTCAGAGAAATGTGATGTAGCTACGTATCCAGGCAGAAGGGACAAATAGTGAGTATATTTGATGGGTAATCAAAGTTTTCTCCACACTACTCAATATTCCACCTCCCTCCCTCCAATAGCCTGAAGATCAGTATGAGGGTTTTGTGCGTGTGTGTTTGGGTGTGTGTGTGCCTTGGAGGTGTCTAGAGTTGTGGTTGTGAATAGGCCAATGTTATCCATGCTTTTCTTGCTATCTGTAAATAATTTTTTTATATGTATTTATCTGCTCAGTTCAACACATACTTCTTGATTATCTGCTGTGTGCTAGGTACAGTGTTAGACACCAGCAATACAAATCTGTACGTCATACAATGCGTTCTTTGTCATTCAACGAAAAGGCTGATGTCACAGACTGTGGTGCATTAAAGGAGGTTGTTTTTTTTATTTTTATTTATTTTATTTTATTTTGGTATGTGCCCCTAGCAGGAACCGAACCTGGGACTCTCTGGTCCACAGGCCGACACAACAATCTCTGTGCCAAACAGGCCAGGGCTGCTTTTTTAAATATTTAATTAACATTTATTGTTATTACTCTCAAGACACAGCCATTTAAATAAAAGTGTCTTCAAGTGATGACAAATCTCTCTAAGGCTGAAACAAATGATTGATACGAATGTCAATTTAGATTTGTTACTAGAAATATGTAATGGTTGGAGGGGAAATAAGGGTTGACTTTTGTGATTCTTGCTTTTGTTTATGTCATCATAATTCCACATTTCTTTTAGTGTTTCTGAGACTTCATCCACACAGACATGCCACGTCTCATGTGCGGGAGACCTGAAATTGACCCACAGAAGCGCTTCCTCCGCACGGAGCAGTGCGTGGCTTGCAGCAGCCCTGTCGGCAAGGACCCCAGAACCATCAGGATGCCTCTGAGTCCAAGACCAGACTCATATATCTAAGCAAGTTTATTCAGCCTTTCTTATGAAAACTTCCCAAGGAGGTGACTCCTCACACCTCCCTGATGAGGTCTTACAGTGATGTGGTGTCTGAGAATGGCAGTTCGGCAAGGAAGTCAAAGTCAAGGTCAGGACTAGCAAACCTGCCAACTGCATGAGAGTGCACTTCTGGCTTAATGCAAGCACAAGCCAGAGGTCAGACGCTCAGTTGGTCAAGATAAAAGATGCACAGCATGTGGAGTTAGCAGAGATCAAAGCAAGGAACAAAAACAGGGACCCAAGGTGCTCAGTCACAGGTTATTGGGAAGACAGGTATGTGAGGTCTAAGTAGGGGATAAAGGGGGCTTTTGATGAAAGAAGATACATTTTATTTAAAATCATGAATTTTATTCTTTTAAAAAATATATATGTTTTTATTGATTTCAGAGAGAGGAAGGGAGAAGGAGAGAGAGAGCTAGAAACATCCTGAGAGAGAAACATTGATCGGCTGCCTCCTGCATGCCCCCCACTGGGGATCAAGCCTAACACCTGGGCATGTGCTCTGACCTGGAGTCGAACCCGTTTCCTCCTGGTTCATGGGGCGATGCTCAACCACTGACCCATACCTGCCAGGTGTGAATTTATTCTATTTCTTTTTTTTTTTTTCCCTCACCTGAGGACGTTTTATCATTTTTTGTTCAGATACAGTGGGAGGGAGAGAGCGAGAGAGAAACATCGATGCGAAAGGGACACATCGAGTGGTTGCCACCCGCACGACCAACCAGGGCCGGGGACAAACTGCAACCGAGGTACATGCCCTTAGCGGGAACTGAACCCGGGTCTCTCTGGACCACAGGCCGACGCTCTAACCACTTAGCCAAACTGGCCATGGCTATTCTTTCTTTTTTATAATCCTCACCTGAGGATATTTTTCTATTTATCTTCAGATAGAGGGGGAGGGAGGGAGAGAGGAAGAAAGAGAGAAACATTGACTTGAGAGAAACACATCGACTTGTTGCCTCCCACACGACCCTGACCAGGGCTGGGACAAACTGCAACCCAGGTACATGCCCTTGACTGGAATCAAAACCAGGACTCATTGGTCTAACCACTAAGCCAAACCGGCCAGGGCATGAATTTTATTCTTAAGCAAAATATTTCTGTTCACATTTTCTAGTCAGAACTGAAATTAACACTTCTTTTCTGCTTATAACTGCTTTTATTTTCTCCAAAACATTTCTTCAATTCATGTGGTTCTAGTGGCAGCAACCAATCATGATAGTGATTGGACTAGAGATTATCTTGTGACCAAAATCAGACCAATCGGAATTCTCCCTGGGGAGACTTTTCATAATAGATCTGGGGAAAGATCACTCTTTCCTCTCTGGTTGCACGACTATGAGGACAGGACGTGTGCTGTGAGTGGCTGACAGGCACGCCCCTGTCATGAGAAGGAACCTACCTGCAGCTGTAGAGAATTTGCAGAAAGAATCAGAAACAAGAAGTAGAGATAACTACCTGATACATCTTTAGTCTTTAGTTCTACTCATATCTAAAGATGTATGTCGTGTGGTTTAGGCATGTGAGCCAATACAATCCTCCTTTTCTGTTTAAATTAATTTGAGCTGGGTTTCTATTCTTTGCAATCACGTGAGTTCCAAATAATTCTGTAGTGGAGTAGATATATGGTATAATATTTTTTAGGGTCAAATTTTCCTAAGAATAAAATTCTATCTAACTTATGAAATAAAGACAAAATGAAAACAAGATGCTGCTATTTATAAAAAGGAAAAGAATGATTATGAATGACAGAAATAAGGATATAGCATTGGAACTCATTTAAAGTCTATTTTTAAATATAGCAATTCTTCAAAAAGCTATATAAGAAAAAAGTGTAAATTAGTTTTAGGTTTCCAAAATGGGAGTTTTATTTTAATTCAAGTTTGGGGCTTACTACTCTTGTCACCAAGTACTCGATTCTATTTTTATAGTGTTAAGTAATGATTCAGTTCCAAACATTGGTCCTTTACAGCTGAAGACAAACAGATGTAAAGGAAGAACATGTTAAACTTGTAGTCTCTCGTCCCAAATTAATTGCACCAGCCTGTGTAAAATATATATTGTGCTGAAAGAAAAATGGAAGTGTATTTTGTATACACACTTTATAGACAGCAAATGAAAGGATAAGCATCAAATTCTGAAACAGGGTTACAGCTGCTGCAGCTTTTAAAATATAACTTTTTTCTCTATTCTCTTCTGCTTTCTACTTTTGTTGTCTTCTTTGTCAGTACCCTAATGTAAATGTTCTCATTGGTGCCTATTTCTAGAATGACCAGTCATTCTGTACACATACTTCAATTCTGTCTTCAAAATGCTTCCAGTTCTTTCCCCAGAGCCCTGACCTGTGTGAGTTCCCTTGGCCATCTTCCACTAGACAAGACCTGTCTGTATGTTAGAAGTTTCATGTTGCTCTGGCCAGTGTGGCTCAGTTGATTATAGCATCATCTCATGTACCAAAAGGTTGTGTGTTTGATTTTTGGTCAGGGCACATATCCAGGTTGTGGGTTCAATCTCTGCTAGGGGTTTGTACAGGAGGCAACAGATCGATGTTTCTCTCTCAAATAGATTTTTTTTGAACTTATCTTTATTGTTGAATGTATTACAGATGTCCCCCCTATTGTCTCCCATTACCCCATCCTCCCCAATCACACCCCCATCCTGCCTTCCTCACATTACTTTTTGTGTCCATTGGTTATGCATATATGCATAGAAATTCTTTGATTTATCTCTTCCTGCCCCTCCTTCCCCCTTCGCTTTGAGGTTCATCAGTCTAACAACTAATTTGTACTCCTTAATCCCTTCATTTTTACCCATCCCCCTACCCGCCTCCCACTTGGCAGCAACAAAAAGTTCTCTGTATCTATGAGCCTGTTTCTGTTCTACTTGCTTCTTTTGTTTGTAGATTCAGTTGTTGACAGATATGTATTTATTGCCATTTTATTGTTCATATTTTTGTTCTTCTTATCCCTCAACATTTCATATAATACTAGTTTGGTGATGATGAACTCCTTTAGCTTTTTCTTGCCTGGGAAACTCTTAATCTGTCCATTGATTCTAAATGATAGCTTTACAAGATAGGGGAATCTTGGTTGTAGTCATTGCTTTTCATCACCTTGAATATCTCTTGCCACTCCTTTCTGGCCTGCAAAATTTCTTTTGCGAAATCAGCTGACAGTCTTATGGGATCCCCTTTGTAGGTAACTAACTGCTTTTCTCTTGTTGCTTTTAAGATTCTCTCTTCATCTTTAACCTTTGGCATTTTGATGATGACATGTCTTGGTGTGGATCCCTTCGGGTTCATCTTGTTTGGTTCTCTCTGTGCTTCCCGGACTTGTATGTCTGTTTCCTTCACCAAGTTAGGGAAGTTTACTGTCATTATTGTTTCAGATAAGTTTTCAATTTCTTGCTCTCTCTCTTCTCCTTCTGGTACCCCCATGATGTGAATGTTGGTATGCTTGAAGTTGTCCCAGAGGTTCCTTACACTGTCCTCATTTTTTTTTTTTTTTCATTCTTGTCTCTGTTCTGATTGTGCGTTTCCTGCTTCCTTATATTCCAAATCGATGGTTTGCTTCTTGGCTTCACCTACTCTGCTATTGATTCCTTGTAAATTATTCTTTATTTCAGTTAGTGCATCCTTCATTTCTGACTGGTCCTTTTTTATGTTGTTGATGTTCTCACTAAGTTCCTTGGAGTTCTCCTTAAGTTTCTTAAAGGTCTCACTAAGTTCCTTGAAGGTCTCACTAAGTTCCTTGAGCATCCTTATAAGCAGTGTTTTGAACTCTGCATCTGATTGATTGCTTGTCTCCATTTTATTTAGTTCCTTTCCTGGAGTTTTGTTCTTTTCTTTCACTTCAGACATGTTTCTTTGTCTCCTCATTTTGGCTGCTTCCCTGTGATTGTTTCTATGTATTAGGTAGAGTTGCTATGTCTCCTAGGCTTCGTAGAACGGCTTATTGTTGTAGGTGTCCTGTAGGATTCAGTGGCACAGTTTCCCTGATCACCCCAGCTGGGCCCTCGAGGTGCACCCCTAGTGTGGACTGTACACCCTTCTGTTGTAATTGAGTCTTGATTGCTGTTGGCACGTCAACGGGAGGGATTTACTCAGGCTGATCAGCTGTAAGGACTGGCTGTGCCCACTGACTACTGGCCTCTGACTCCCTTGGAGGATCAGAAGTGTAGGGGCTCACCACACTGAGCAAGACTTACTTCAGAGGGCTCTGGTATCCAGTGAGTCCACTCATTGAGTGCGTCACTTGTGGAGGTAGTTGTGTGGTGGTGCTTCGATGTGGTCTGAAGCTGTTCATTGGATGTGCTGGCTCTGGAGCAAGGTCAGCCTTTGCCTGGGCCACCAGGCATAACCTACAAAGTGATCTGCAGATGGCTGCTTCTTGTGCTGGGCTTGGAGGTGCCTAGAAAAAGCCAAGTTGTGAACCAAGGCTGGCTGCCTCTAGTGCCAGGTCACTTAATGAGAGGTATGGGGCTCCCTGAGACTTGATGCTGCTTGTTTGAGAGATTTTAGGAAACTCTGAAGCAGGATCCACGACAGGCCAATCCTATGGTAAAGCCATTGGAAACAGCTTGGGTGGGCTTGAAGGTTAGATGGGGCAGGGCCTCAGGGAATCACCAGAGTGGAGCAAACAGTATGAGCCAGGTTGCTGGAGTCCCAGATATAGTGGCCATCTGCTGCCCAAGGGAAGGGCTCACCAAAGGAACAATGATGAATGGCCTCTGACAGCCAGTCTGTCCAGGAGAAAGCTGCTCCTCCAGCTCTCGCCCCAATGTGGAACAATTCAGTTCTTCCCCGTATGTCTCTGGTGCCTTTCAAGCTGCCTCCCCAACACTAGAGCACAGAAGCGAGTTTGAATAAGTCCATGTTCAGGCCCTTTAAGAGGAACTGCCTGGGCCTCAGCCTCCCTCTGCCTCAGTTCCCACTGGTTTTACAGCCAGAAGTGATGGGGATTCTCTTCCTGGCACTGGAACCCTGAGCTGAGAGCTTGCTGGGGGTAAGGATCCCTCACTCTTCAGGGAGGACCTTCACAGCCAAGTATCCTCCTGATTTTTATCTACCACACATAGGTGTGGGTCCAGCCTATCCGCGCCTCTGCCTCTCCTACCAGTCTGGATGTGGCTTCTTCTTTAATTTCGTAGTTGTAGGACTTCCATTGAGCTCAATGTCAGGCAGCTCTGAATGATGTTGTTCTGTAGTTTAGTTGTAACTTTTATGTGGTTGTGGGAGGAGGCGATACCGCCTTTACCGATACTGCCATCTTGACCAGAAGTCTCACACAGATGTTTTTCTCTCTCTCTCCCTTGCCCTCCCTCTAGAATCAGTGAAAAACATCCTTGAGCAAGAATTAAAAAAAAAAAAATTCCAAGTCAATAATAAATTTGCAGAAGTCTATACTTTGCCCTATAGTCCTGCTTAGAAGCATATATCAAATGGAGAGGTCTAATTATTCCATAGGAGCTGGCTTTGAAATGGTCTAGAATACATAACATGGCTTTTAAATTCTTCAAAATATGTCTTGGATTTCATCTCTTACTGACTGCTCTTCTTACCTACCCCTCCCATTATACTGTGATTCTTTCAGTTTCTTTAGCTCCCTCCTGTCTTGAGGCTTATTGCTTCTTTCTCTCTGTTTGGCCGATCTTCAGATGTAAGCTTAACCACCGCTTCCTCAGGGTGACCTATCTCGCTGCCCAGGCCAGTTTTGGTTTCTCTGTTTCAAAACTTGCATCTGATAGGCAGATACCACATCTGCCTTTTTACTGCTGTGTCCAGCATGGAGCCTGGCACAAAACATACCTGAAACATAGATGAATTAATGTTCCCATAGACGAAGCAATTGTGAAAGAGATGCAATTAATGCAAGAAATCTGAAAATGTATTCCACATCTGCATCATAATTCAGTAGGAACCCTTCCTTGAGAAGTTTCTTATTCTGATGATTTAATGGCCACATTTCCATGCAAGAGGGTGAATTTACAACCTCAGCTAGGTCACTGGGTGGTAAAACAAAAAATTAACAGAGAATGTAGTGATTATTTTCTTTAAGAGAAATAAGCACAATTTATCATATGAGCTGAGTTATTTTCAAATAGCTAGCTTGTATGCTAATTAAAATGTTTACTGAAGTCCTAATGTTAACATAGGTACCTAGATATTAATAAAGAAAGGGAGCAAAGGGAATCAGACATTGTTGAGCCTAATGGTCTGGGGAGCTGAATTGGATACTAAAAAAGTACATGGATAGCCTGGCCGGTGTGGCTCAGTGGTTGAGCATTGCCCCATGCACCAAAAGGTCGCTGGTTTGATTCCCAGTCAGGGCACATGCCCAGGTTGTGGGCCTGATCCCCAGTGGGGGCATGCAGGAGGCAGTTAATCAATGTTCTCTTTCATCAGTGTTTCTCTCCCGCTCTCTCTTTCTCTCCTTTCCTCCTTCTCTCCCTCCCTCCCTCCCTCTCACTTTATCTGAATATAACTGGAAAAATGTCCTCAGATGAGGATTAAAAATATATATATATAACATTTTTTGTTTGTTTTGTTTTTATCCTCACCCAAAGACATTTTTTTTTTTTTTTGCATTTATGTTCAGATAGAGCAGGAGGGAGGGAAGGAGGAAGAGAGAGAGAAACATAGACATGAGAGAGACACATCGAGTGGTCGTCACCCACATGACCCCTACCAAGGCTGGGGACAAGCTGCAACCGAGGTACATGCTCTTAGCGGGAACTGAACCTGGACTTTCTGGTCCGCAGGCTGACGTTCTAACCACTGAGCAAAACCACCTAGGGCTATATATAACTTTTTCACTACAGTAAAAAATCATATATATATATATATACATATTTATGTCTATATGTTTATATATGTCTAAGGGACTATATCTAGTTACATATCTATATCTACCTGACTACCTGAAGCAAAATTTCGCAAAATAACACTTATCCTTACTGTACATGACATACTCATCTTTTTTTCCCATCACCATTTTATACATGATATACTCTGACATTCTATTCTAAATGTTATATTCTGTTAAAACAACATTGGTCCCTAGTGGACTAAAATGTTTTTTTTTCTATTCATGAAAGGGTCATGACCTCAAGTTTAAAAAACATGGATTTAGAGAAGTTTTCCTTTTCAAATATTAGCTGCTTACTTCTCTCCTCTCCCTCCCTTTGCTGCGTCATAAAGAATGTGTCTTGTTTTCTCTCCCTTTCCCTCCCCAGTCTCTGGCATGAAGCTTTGAAATCTTTCGAATTTCTCAAGTAACAAAACTATCTATTATTCGTGAGCCCTTTCGATCACACCTGAGTTTATGCTACTGAGGTGACCTATGGTTGGCCCCCAGATCTTCAGGATGGGTCTGCTCAGCAGAAAGATCAAGCACCAAGTTGGCATTTTCAGCTGTCCAACCTCTGGAGATGAAAGTGGCTGGAGATTGAATTAAATCACCGTGGCCAATAATTTAATCAATTGCGCCTACTTACTGAAACCTCATAACAACTCTGAACATCAAAGCTTCCTGATTGGTGAACACATCAATGTGTGGAGGGTGACATGATTTGCTTCCTCCAAGAGAGAGCACAGAGCTTTGGATTTAGGACCCTTCCCAACGTTGCTCTGCTGTTTGACGGTTTCTGAGTTGTGCCCTTTATAATAAAACTGTAATCACAAGTATAGTACTTTCTTGAATTCTATGCGTTGTTCTGGTGAATTATTGAAACTGAACGGGGTTGTGGGAAGCTTTAAATTTATAGCTACTCAGCCAGGAGTGACAAAAACTTGGAGACCCCTGAAATTGTAGCTGTTGTCTGAAGGGGGGCGGGTATGTGGAGGACCAAGACTGACTTGTGGAGTCTTTACTACCTCTGGATGCTTAGTGCCAGAACTGAACTGCAGTATATTAGTTAGGGTTGAAACAGGGTACCCCTCTTTATTCTTCTGAAATAACCCTTGACATAACATTCTTCGGGTGCAAATGGATCCATATAATCCCACTGAGCCTTTTTTTTTTTATCCTCACCTGAGGACATTTTTGCATTTATCTTCAGATAGAGAGGGAGGGAGAGAGGGAGAAAGAGAGAAAGAGAAACATCAATGTGAGAGAGACACATTGACTGGCTGCCACCCACACGGCCCCAACTGGGGCCAGGGACAAACTGCAACCGAGGTACA
This sequence comes from Molossus molossus, assembly GCF_014108415.1. Classification (NCBI taxonomy): domain Eukaryota; kingdom Metazoa; phylum Chordata; class Mammalia; order Chiroptera; family Molossidae; genus Molossus; species Molossus molossus. Next base: position 19,553,615 of record NW_023425351.1, read on the forward strand.
TGCTCTTAGCGGGAACTGAACCCAGGTTTCTCTGGTCCGCAGGCCGATGCTCTAACTTCTGAGCCAAACCGGCCAGGGCCCACTGAGCCATTTTAAATGGAATAAAATGCTGTCACTTTTCTAGTTGAGAACTTGAGAGTGTCATCCTGATACGGGGATATGAAGGGGACCAAACGTTTTGCCTTTTGGAATATTAATTTTTAAGCTGGTAATTAAGAAAGAAAAAATTCAGAAAGTCCCTTTAAGCCTCTGCCCTATTTCCTGCCTAGGAGATTCAAAGGACGAGGCCTGCTCCAGAGGAAACTCTCAGGATTGCCTCCTTGGCAGCCTAATTTGAATTGAGTGTGGTAGATGGGAGGGCATCAAACAGGGAACTGTTTACCAGATTGCACCCCCTGGGTTGCCTAGCGGTGGGGGGGGGGGGGGATTTACCTGCCCTGTGCGTTCTCCTCTTCCTCAATTAGCAATAAATCGCCCATTCTCACTTTGAAATCTATGATCCCATCCGCCCCCTTCTCTCCTTTCTCTAAAATGACATATATACCTAATTTTGTCTCACTGTTTTTGGGATTTTCATGCCTATGTGAATTCTCCATGTGCATGCATTAAAAATTTTATTTTCTCCTGGTAATCCATCTCTGTTAATGTGATGATCAGCCCAACTAGAAGAACCTAGGAGGTGGGAGGTAAGGTAATTTTTTTTTTTTTAAATCTCCCATAGGTATGACAATCTCTCAATTACTTTTTTGCTTTTTCCCATATTTTTCATGTTTTGTAGCCATTTAAAATTGGTTTTCTTTAAATTTTATTTCATAGCCTTTTCTAATTTTTATAAAATGTCATTGGCATTTTCTTGTAAATGTTTAAGTGTCTTATATCAATGATAGACATTAGACTTTTATTATGTGTTTAATTTTTTGGTTCTATTTGCATATCTTTGATTCTCTGGTTCTATTTGCATATCTTTGATTCACAGGATCATGTTCTATTATTTCTGTGCCTGCTTCATATACTAATCTATCAATTTTAATAAATTTGAATAGGAACTCCAGCCCAGTCTAGTTCTATGTGATTATCAACATTTTTATTTTTAATTAAAAAAATGTGTTTTTTTTTTTCTCTAATATAGGGTCACCAGATATGACACAGAATCCCTGGTGAAATTTTAATTTCAGAATAAAAAGTTCTGTGTTTTCACTTACTAAATCTGGTAACCCTACTCTATTTTTATAATCATAAAAAAAAGAATAACTGGATTTTAGAAAAAACAAACAAACATCAATTATGCTTAATTCCACATTGAATTCTGTGTTAAACTGGAAATTCTATACTTAACATGGATTTTAATGCCAAAGATGCAAATATTAGACTAGATTAGGAGATATTCATGGTTTACCTTTTTATCTGATTGTCTTTAACATTCAGAATTTTGAGAAAAATTCTTCTTTGTTAAGTCTTCAAAATAAAAAAAAAATAATATTAGATGAAAGCAGGTCTTATCCCCATTCTTGGATATTACATAAAATTTGTCCGAGCTCATACAATTGCCAAAATTTTTTTTCAGGTGTCAACATAGGAATGTTCAAACCTATATAGGAAACTGTTGCAACAAAAGGCAACCTCCAAAGCCAAACCCAGTGAGACAGGTTCTGGTGCCAAAGGAAAGAGGTTTATTCAAGTGCCAGGATCTGGGAGAATGGTGGACTCTCATCTCAAAGACTATCTTGCCTTCCTGCTCAAGCCCAGGGTTCTTATAGGGATAGGGAGAAGAGGACTTTCTTTCTCTATTTAATCATCTTGTTAGCTTTTGGCATGCTCAGGTCCTATTCATTAATTTCTCTAACCCTTGGCCCACTCAGCTCAAGAAACTGCTGCTAGCCCAGCCTGTGTGGCTCAGTGGATTCAGCTTTGTCCCATGGACTAAGAGGTCCCATGGACTGAGAAGTCCCAGTTCCATTCCTGGGTAGGGCACATGCCCAGTTTGTGGGCTTGATCCCTGATGGGGGAATATGCAGGAAGCAGCCAATCGGTGTTTCTATCTATACCTTCCTCTCTCTCTAAAAAACTCATTAAAAACATATTTTAAAGAAAAAAAAAAAGCCCTGGCTGGTTTGACTTAGCAGTTAGAGTGTCTGCCCTTGGACCAAAGAGTTTCAAATTGCAGGTTTGATTCTGGTCAAGGGCACATTCCTCAGTTGTGGTTTGGTCCCTGGCCCTGGTTGGAGTTGTACGGGAGACAACTAGTCAATGTGTCTCTCTCACATAGATGCTTCTCTCTCTCTCTCTCCCTCTCTCTCTCTCTCTCTCTCTCTCTCTCTCTCTCTCCGAAGATAAATAAAAAATATCCTTGGGTGAGGATTAAAAAAAAAAAAAAACTCTTCTTGCATCATCTTGGCCAATGGGGATGACTCCTTGGAGCTCTCTGTTTATGGTAACACAGAAAAATTTTATAAGACCATATTTGCCAATGATACATTTGATAAGGCATTAATTTCCAAAATATATAAAGAACTTACACAACTCAACACCAGGAAGACAAACAATTCAATTTAAAAGTGGGAAAAGGATCCAAATAGCCATTTCTCCAAAGAGGACATACAGATGGTCACAAGACATTTGAATAATGCTCAGTCACTAATCATCAAAGAGATACAAATTAAAACTACAAGGTATCACCTCACACCTGCCAGATGGCTACCATTAGTCAATCAACAAACAGCAAGTGCTGGCAAGGATGTGGAGAAATGGGAACCCTAGTACACTGTTAGTAGCAATGCAGACTGGTGCAGCCACTGTGGAAAACAGTATGAGGTTTTCTCAAAAAATTAAAAATGGAACTGCCTTTTCACCCAGTGAGTCCACTTTTGAATATATCCTAAGAATCCTGAAACATCAATCAGAAAGAGGGGCATAAACTCCTATGTTCAAAGCAGTGTTATTTACAGTCGCCAAGACCTAGAAACAGCCCAAGTGCCCATCAGTAGATGAGTGGTACATTTACACAATGTGTCACTGTGGTACATTCACACAATGGAATACTACATGGCTGTAAAAAAGAAGAAACTGTTACCTTTTTTGACAGCAAAAAAGAAGGAACTCTTACCTTTTTTGAACCCTTACCTTTTTAGACCTGGAGATTATTATACTAAGTGAAATGAGCCAGTCAGAGAAAAACAAATATCACATGATTTTTCTCATATGTGGAATCTAATGAACAAAACTAACTGATAAACAAAATAGAGCTAGAGGCATGAACACATGGAACAGACAGGCAGATGTCAGAGAGCACGGGATGGGGAAGAACTGGATGAAAGAAGGTGAAAGATTAGCCTGGGAACATACATGCTTAGCCCTCGGACATAGCCAACAGCGTGCTGATGGCCGAAGGGAGGGGTATGTGGGGGCTGAGTGCAGGAGGGCAAAGGGGAGAGGAGGCTGGGGGACATTTGTAATAGTGTCAACAATAAAAATAAATCTTAAAAAAGAGTTTATTTGAGCTAAACTGACAATATATGCTGGAGAGCAAGATCTCAAATGTTCCTGAGAATAACAGTTTTGCAATTTCTTCTATACATTTGAAATTAAGGAGGGAGTATAAGGAAGATTCCATAGAGGTGGGAGAAAGCAAGTCAGAGTTTGGATTACAGGATAGTTGGCAAGATTGTTCTGTCAAGGGTGGTTATGATTTATTTCAAAGGCATATTAACCTAGATGCACAGAAACAATGGACACGCCTTCCTCAAGGCAAAGATGAGCCTTCTACTAAAGTTATATTCCTTGAGAGTGATTGTGCACTATGACCTGCCCTGTTAGGAATTTATGATCAGACCACTCTGTGAGTTACTTTGCGCAGAACACCCCACCCCCTTTTTTTTTGTCCACACAGGACTGAACTGATAGTTTCTCTTCCACCTGATCAGTTCATTAGCCACCTGAGATGGGAATAATTAGATGTATCTTAGGTGTCCACTCATCCCAAACAAGTCCAAAGTCATCTTTAGCTAAGACCCTTTCTGGGAGTTGCATATCCCATGCTGGACTGTGTGGTGGTCTTAGCTGTCGGCTGCTTCTCAGAGGCAGAAACATCTCCCTCCCTCCCTCCCTCCCTCCCTCCCTCGCTCCCTCCCTCCCTCCCTCCCTCCCTCCTTCTCTCCCCCCTTTCCTCCCTCTTGTTTTCTTTCCTTCTTTCTACAAACAAGTACTGTACAATGTTCTGAAAGGGAGTTGGAAGTCTGACACTTTTATTTATCACGTCTTGGAGAGTAAAGTAAGGGGGAGAGAAAGGGAGTGAGTTGGGGGGTAAATTTCCTTTGGTGCCTGAAGGAATGGTAGAAAGTCCCGACCACGGGGAGGTCAGGAGGTGTGGTGCACTCCTTGGAAGTGAACAGAATGCAGAAATTGCTGCCTATGGGCTGTCAGTTTTTATTAAGTTTCAGAAAGTAAAATAAAGGCTACTTTGATCTCTTCCTGGTCATGCATGATAATAGGGCTTAAAATCCTGGTCCCAGTTCAGGGACACATCAGCTTCCGGATCAAATGACTCATACACACAAACAAGAGAGACAATGGCCATAGCCACATGAAATAGTTTGAAACAAAAATACCTGTACTGTACCCATAGCTAAGGAATGAAAGAATTTTAGAAAAGCTTCGGTACTGTCCAAAGTTCAGATGTATTTGCAAGTGACGATTCAAAATTAAAATCATTTGACGTTATTGGTGTTTCATAAAACCAACCTATGGAGTAAGCATTTTAAGGCAATTATTTTATTTAATCTTCACAATAGAACCAAGAGGTATATAGTATTATCCTCATTTTACAGCTAAGGTAGCTGAGCTCAGAGAGGTTTAGTGGTTTTCTCAATGTCACACAGCTAATAGTGGCAGGCCAGGAAAACTTGTGTCCTGTTTTTAGAGCTTTTCCTGCATCTGCTAGTTCTCAATGGCCTTTAGCTCAAAATAACCCATATACCAAAGAGTAATATTTTGAGGTGCCATATTCTGGTACCCTTCGGCCCTATGGAGAGTATCTAGATGACCTTGGGTATGGTTATGATTTTTTTAGTTATAACCTCAAAGACTAAACACACTTTACACATTTTTTACATAATGTGTAAAAAAATAAGCTGGATTTCATTAAAATAAAAAACTGCTGTGCAAAAGAAACTGTCAAAAGAATAAAAAGACAAGCCACAGATTGGGACAGAGAAAATATTTCCAAATATATATTTGATAACAGACTGTTTTCCAAAATATATAGAAAACTCTTAAACTTTACAATAAGAAAACAACCAGACAGATTCAAAAATGGGCCAAAGACCTAAACAGACATTTCACCAAAGAAAATAAACAGATGACAAAGAAGCGTATGAAAAGATGCTCGACATCGTATGTCATCAGGGAAATGCAAATCAGCACAATGAGACACCACTACACACCATTAGACTGGCCACAATCGGGAACGTTAACACCACCAGACGCTGCCGAGGCTGTGGAGCAACAAGAACTTTCATTCACTGCTGGTGGGAATGCAAAGTGGTACCTCGGAAGACTGGCAGTTTAAAAAAAATTAAACATACTCTTACCATATGATCCACCGATATCACTCCTCATTATTTACCAAAGGAGCCGAAAACTTATGTCCACACAAAAACCTGCACATGGATGTTTACAGCATCTTTATTCACAACCACACAAACTTGGCAGCAACCAAGATGACCGACAGTAGGTGAATGGATGAATCAACTGTGGTACATGCATGTAATTAAATATTCTTCAGTGCTAAAAAGAAATGAGCCATCAAGCCACAAAAATAATGTGGAAGAAACTTAAATGCATAACTGAAAGAAGCCAATGAAAAGGCTGCCTACTGTATGATTTCAGCTACATGACTGTAAATAAACCTTTGGTTGCCAGGAGTTAGAAGGTGAGATAAATAGGCAGAACACAGAAGACTTTCAGGGCAGTGAAAGTATTCTGTATGACACTATAATGGTAGATTACACGTACCGGTCATTATACACTTGCTCAAATGCATAGAAAGTGCACTAACAGCCCTGGCCGGTTTGGCTCAGCGGTTGGAGCGTCGGCCTGCGGTACAGAGAAAGCAGGGTTCGGTTCCCGCTAAGGGCACGTACCTCGGTTGCGTTTTTTCCCCTGCCCTGGTTGGTTGTGAGGGTGGCAGCCACTTGATGTGTCCCTTCACATTGATGTTTCTCTCTCTCTCTTCCTCTCTCTCTCTCCCGCTCTATCTGAACAAAAAATGGAAAAATGTCCTTGGGTGAGGATAAAAAAATAAAAATAAAAAAAAGAAAGTGCACTAATGGGTACAACAGCCCAATGTGCACTGCACACTTTGAGTGATAAAGGTGTGTTCATCAACGCAGATTCATTGGTTAAGACAACTGTGACTCTACATAAGAGCTGCTTGAAGGCAAAGACTGTGCCCCCATTAAAAAAAAAAAAATAACAGGATACCATGAAAGTTAAGGACATAAATTCAGGAAAGACCTGAATTTAACTCATATATTTTGTTTCCTTTTTAAAAAATATGTTTTTATTGATTTTTTATAGAGAGAGGAAGGGAGAAAGAGAGATAAAAACATCGATGTGAGAAACACTGATCTGCTGCCTCCTGCATGCTCCCACTGGGGATCGAACCCACAACCTGGGCATGTGCCCTGACCAGGAATCAAACCAGGACCTCTCAGTCCATGGGATGATGCTCAGTCCACTGAGCCACACTGGTAGGGCAGAATCCTATATTTTATTTATTTATTTATTTATATTATTTTTTTAATTAATTAATTTAGTTTTGTTACAGATGTTTCTCCATTTTCCCCCACTAATTCCCCTCTCCCCCTCCCGCCCCTCCCTGTTCCCAGCTTTGTTGTCCATGTCCACTGTTCATGCATACATATATATAAGTTCTGTGGTTTATCTCTCCCCCACCACGCTCTCTTCTGGGGTTTGTCAGTCTGTACCCCACTTCCACGTCTCTGGGACTACCCCATTCCTCAGACTGTTACGTTCATTATATTCCACAAATAAGTGAGATCATATGATACTTGTCTTTCTCTGTTTGGCTTGTTTCGCTTAGGATAATACTTTCCAGGTCCCTCCGTGTAGTCTCAAAGGATAGAGATCTTTTTTTCCTACAGCTGCATAGTACTCCATTGTGTATATGTACCACTGCTTTTTTATCCATTCGTCTACTGATGGACACTTGGGCTGTTTCCAGATCTTAGCTATTGTAAATGGTGCTGCTATGAACATGGGGTTACATATATTCTTTCTGATTGGTGTTTCAGGCTTCTTAGGGTATATTCCTAGAAACAGGATCACTGGGTCAAATGGCAGTTCAATTTTTTATTTTTTGAGGTAACACCATGTTGTTTTCCATAGTGGCTGCACCAGTCTGCATTCCCACCAGCAGTGTACTAGAGTCCCCTTTTCTCCACACCCTCACCAACACTTGTTGTTTGATGTGAATCCTATATTTTACATAAAGCTGCTACAAGCATCCTTGTACAAGTTTTTTGGTGAACATATGTCTTTATTTCTCTTGGGAAGGATTCTTGAGTGGAATTACTGGGCCATAAGTATTTTTAAGTTTATATAAAACTGTCAAACTGTTTCCAAAGTGACTGCATCATTTTATATTCTGCATTTGATTTTGAAAAGGTTAATTTACCAGTGTTAGTTTTCTCGCCTGAGGATAATGGGGAGGAGGTAATAATTCCCACTACTCGTGATTTCAAGAGGATTAAAATATAAGGTATGATGGTGGTAACAGAGATCATGGCACAAAGTAATTTCTCAATAAAAACAGCTCTTCTGTTTTGGTTGCCATTCCTGATTTTTAAAAACATTATATTATGAAAAATTGCAAGCCTAACAAAAAGATGAAACAGCATGAGCCCCCATATAGCAACTCCTAGGTCCTACAATTCACATTTCCCCACACTTATTTTATCCACACATTTATCCATTTTAATGCATTTCATGGTGAGTCATGAACATTGGTACATTTCCCCCTAAATACTTTATTATATGTATCATAAGAGTTCAATATTTGTTTTATGGCTCTATTTTTCTTTGAGGTAAAATTTATGTTGAATAAAATATACAAATCTTAACTGTTCCATTCTATGGTTTTCGGCAGAAGCATACAGCTGTGTAACTCAAAACCCCTCAAAATACAAAATTTTGTCTTCACACCAGAAAGCTCTCTCTTATCCTTCTCCAGTCATTATCCTTACCCCCAAAGGTAACCATTCTTTTTCATTTTTTCAACATTATAAATTAGTTTTGTGTACTCTAGAACTTCCTGTAAATGGAATACAAATACATTATGTTCTCTTTTGGTAGAACTCCTTTTGCTCAGTATAATATTTTTATATTCATGCATGTTTATTACTTCATATAAATATGGTAGTATTTGTTTATCTATTCCTTTACTGATGGGCACCTGGGGGGCTTCCATTTTCATCTACTATGGTAAAGGTGCTGTGAACATTCTTGTATAGTCCTTGTATAGTCTTTTGTTGGCCATGTGTTTTTATTTCTTTGGGGGAAGATTTCTTTTTGTTGTTGTTGTTGTTGTTGTTAATCCTCACCTGAGGATAGTTATTCATTGATTTTTTTTTTTTTAGCAGAGAGTAGGAGGGAGAGAGGGAGGGAGGGAAGGAGGGAGAGAGACACATTGATTGGCTGCCTCCCACATGTGCCCCAACCAGGGCTGGGGATCGAACCTGCAACCCAGGTACTTGCCCTTGACCGGTAATCAAACCCAAGACCCTCCAGTGGACTGGACAATGCTCTAACAACCGAGCCACGCTGGCCAATTCTTAAGCAGAATTGCTGGACCATAAGTATTTATTTAGTTTTACATAGAAATGCCAAAATGTTTTCCAAGGTGGTTGTACCATTTTTTATTTCTACCCATAGTTGCTCTATGTGCAGATCAGAATCTGATGCTCTTCCTCTTTTTAATTTTAAGCACTCTAGTGAGTGAAGAGTGTGGTTTCTCCTCGTGATGTTAACGTCCATTTCCCTGATGACTAATGATGATGGGAATTTGTGTGTGCTCTCTGGCAATTTGCATACCTTCCTCTGCAAAACATCTATTTAAATCTTTTTGCCTTGTTTTTTTTTTTTTTTCCTTTTTCTTTCATGTGCTGTGTGTGTGTGTTCAGCAGAAGCAAGCAAAAAGATGCCTTATAAGGAAGGGTATCCCATTTTATTTATTTATTTATTTATTTTCTTCTTTTTTAAAAGTTTTTTTATTGATTTATAGAGAAAGGGAGAGGGAGAGGGAGAGGGAGGGGGAGGGAGAGAGAGAGAGAGAGAGAGAGAGAGAGAGAGAGAGAGAGAGAGAGAGAGAGAAACATCGGGGTTTCGATTTCACAGCCACAAGCATCCCAGTGGGGCCGGAGCTCACGCTGGAGCCTGTGCACTAACTGGGAATGAACCAGCAGCCTTTTGGTGTGTGGACAATGCCCAGCTAAACATGCCACACCAGCCAGGGTTGTTATTTTTAAAAAATGTTATGATTGATTTGAGAGAGAGAAACATCAATGGATGAAAGAGAACATGGATTGGCTGCCTCCTGCACGCCCCCTACTGGGGATCGAGCCCACAACCGGGCATGTGATCGGACTGGGACCTCTCAGTCCATGGGATGACACTCAATCCACTGAGCCACACTGGCCCGGCTTGCCTGTTTTTTAACTGGACTGTTGAGCAGTTAGTGTCATTACTAGCAGGTCACTGAAAAATGCACCCACATACTCCGATGGAAAGACAAAGAGAATGAAAGCGAGGGAGGGGAGGAACAGGAGACATATCTTTGACAGTAAGCCCTAGAGTCGCTTGGATGTCACTTCCCCTAATCCAGGAAACTCTGCATCTAAGTAGGGACCTTTCAGTTACTTGTTGGCCGGCTGAACTGAGGACACAGAGTCCTGCTCTTTTTTTTTTTTTTTTTTTTTTAAAAAAAAAATCTGTATTGTTGAAAGTATTACAGATGTCTCCCTTTCCCCCCATTGACACCCCCCTCCGACCCATGCCTTCACCGCACATAATGCCCTGTTCTTGATGTCCTCACACTTGTTCACACAATCACAAGGGACACTACCTTCATTTTGTGTTCTCCCCAAAGCAAACTAAGACAAGAATTCAGTGCAGGGAGCTCACTGGGTGGTGACCTCAGAAAGAGGGAACAGCAATGTGAGGATGAAAGGAAGAAAAGCCGAGTGGCGTGCAGCAGAGGCTGCTGCTGCGGACAGAAGGCCCCTCTGGCGGGTCTCCTGTGACATGGAGTGCCTCCCGGAGCTGCACAACAGCACAGTCATCTCTGGCTCGTGATGGCATCAATGGCCCTGCGCTTCCAGGACCCACACTGGCTGAGTCTATTACAGAGCTGGCTGTGGCCCGAGCGGTCCAGGCATGTGCCTCAAGCACCACAAAGGCCTGCTGGTGAGCACTGCTATCCTTTCTGAAGATTTCTCATGGGAGATGGAGGGTGTCACATCGCTCCCTGTGCACGGACACCCCAACAAGCCCCACCAGCCCCTGCTGGCCTCCTGTAAAGGCCCCTGCTGGCCTTGGTTGTGAAGACTCCCTTTCTGCCTCCTCCCCCAGCTCTCCCGAAGACTTCTCCCTCCTGCCCTCTGGACTCCACACCAAAGCAAAGTGCCTCTCCTCTCCCTGTGCAGAGTGGCTTCCTTCCTGTCCTGCAGCCGGGGTTCCAGCTGGCACCCAGGCCCTGGGGCTTGGCTTCTACTCCAAGTAGATTTATGCTCACACCTTCACAAGGAGACAGCAGTAAACAACATTTCTTCTCATTATTACACCAGAGTTGCACCTGCCCCACCTGCCCAGGTCTTGGATGATTTCTTCAGCCCACTTGGGCTGTTATTGTTGCCTGTCACAGTCTTGCCTTCTCTATGCTCGATTGAAATACGTCTGTCACTGTTAGACAGGAGCTCTTATTTATTTATTTATTTATTTATTTATTTATTTATTTATTTATTTATTTATTTTTTCAGGGAGATGAGTAGGTCATTTGATGATGAAATTCCCACTAAGAGAGTTTTTATGCCACTCACCACCAGTCAATCAACTCGTGTTCCCTCTGTACCAGCTCTGTGCCGATGGCCTTCCGCTCTGGTTATCTCCACTGTTACCTTTACCGCTGCTATAAGGTCAAACTTTGTCCTTTTAATTGTCCCTACATCCCTTTAAATCTGCCTTGATCCCTGCTCTGCTTTTTCCTCTTAGCTGGCAGCAAACCCCTTCTAAATTTAACTGAATATATACCATTTAAGAAGCATCACCAAGTGTAATTATAGTGGTGCCTCTCTCCTTTCTTTCTGCTAGCATCTGTTTCAAATCTCTCACTCCCAACTATAGACTTCTGTTAGGACACCGTGGCTTCCCTATTTTTGGAACAAGCAGAACCAGACTCCTTGCTTTTTTGGCTGAACTAAGTAAGACAAGGCTGGTGGGAATTTGGCTTCTTTATTCCTTCCTTCCTTCCTTTTTTCCCTTCCCTTTTTCTCTTTCTTTCTTTCTCTTTCTTTTCTTTCTTTTTCTCTTCTTTCTTTCTTTTCTTTCTTTCTCCTTTCTTTCTTTCCCCTTCCTTCCTTCCTTCCTTCCTTCCTTCCTTCCTTCCTTCCTTCCTTCCTTCCTCTCTTTCTCTGTCTCTTTCTCTCTTTCTTCCTCCCTTCCTTCCTTCTTTCCTCCTTTCCTTTTTAAATTGACTGAGGTCAGTTTATTTTTTTATTATTTATTATTTATTTATTATTATTTTAATTTAATCCTCACCTGAGGATATTTTTACATTAATCTTCAGATAGAGCTGGAGGGAGAGAAGGAGGAAGAGAGAGAGAATAAAACATTGATTTGAGAGAGACACATGGATTGGATGCCATTCGCACAATCCCATCTGGGGCTAGGGACGAACCACAACGGAGGTACGTGCCCTTGGCCAGAATCAAACCCAGAACTTGTTGGAAGTAGAGCACAGAGTTTTTTGTTTGTTTGTTTGTTTTTAATCCTCATCCAAGGATATTTTTGCATTTATCTTCAGATAGTGTGGGAGGGAGAGAGGGAGGAAGAGAGAGAGAAACATCGATGTGAGAGAGACACGTCTACTGGCTGCCACCCATAAGACCCCAACTGGGTCCGGGGACAAACTGCAACCCAGGTACATGCCCTTAGCGGGAACCAAACCCGGGCCTCTCTGGTCTGCAGGCCAATGCTATAACCGCGGAGCCACACTGGTCAGGGCGAGCACAGAGCTTTAAGAGCTGAAAGTAGCTTGGCCGGTGTGTCTCAGTGGTTGATCGTTGACCTGCACACCAAAATGTCACTGGTTCAATTCCTGGTCATGGCACATGCCCAAGTTGTGGGCCAAATCCCCAGTGGGGGCGTGTAGGAGGCAGCCAATTGATGCTCTCTCTCATCAATGTTTCTGTCTCTTTCTCCATCTCCCTTCCTCTTTCTCTAAAAATCAATAAAGAAAAAATAAAGAAAGAAAAAAAAAAGCTGGAAGTAGGGGGAGCAGCCAGGTTCCCACAGCAGCTTTGCAAAGTTGTTATGAGCACAAACCCTGGAGACACGCTGTCTTGGGCCAAATTCTGGACCTGTGACTTACTTAGCTGTGTGACTCAGGGCTAGTAATTAACCTTGCTATACCTCAGTTTACTCATCTTTACAGTGGGTGCAGTAATAGTACCTACCTCACAGGGCTCAGTGAACGTTAAACTAGTTAATAGATACAAAGAACTTCAGAGGGTGCTTTATATAGCAAGACCTCAACATGTGTCTGTTACTGTTACTGTCATGTTGCTCCATTAGGGAGGGACAAACACTATCCACAAGACAATTGGGCTCCTTTGCCACCTGAGACTCTGTGTCTCGGGTGGACCTGCCTTGACAGGATCAGTCATTTACCCCATCCACTAGCCAGTGGACTTTCAGACTTCCTGGGGAAGGTGGTTTAGAATTACAGGTTAAAGATGAAGAATAAATGCTCACGCATCTCATGGGTATGTGCTCTTCTCTATGTATCCCAGCTCGGAACACCTGCGCCTGGGAGGGGGAGGGGCAGCAGGGTGGTGCAACATACCGAGATTCTGCAAGTTTTTTATTTATTTATTTATTTATTTATTTATTTTATTTTTTTATCCTCATCCGAGGATATTTTTCCATTTTTTGTACAGATAGAGTGGGAGGGAGAGAGGAAGGGAGAGAGAGAGAGAGAAACATCGATGTGAAAGGGACACATCGAGCGGCTGCCACCTGCACGACCAACCAGGGTCCGGGACAAACTGCAACCGAAGTACGTGCCCTTAGTGGGAACCGAACCCAGGTCTCTCCGGACCGCAGGCCGACGCTCTAACCACTGAGCCAAACTGGCCAGGGCTCTGCAAGTTTTTTATGACCGCTGACTTTTTGGTACAATGAGAAGGACTGTAATGTATCATGTGCTATCAGTTTTTATTTTATAGAAGTTTTTCTTCTCTTTTAAGAAAACAGCCATGGCTCGTACACTTTGCACCTTCAGAAATCTTCCCAAAATCGGAGGCAGAGCAATGCCCACATTCAGTTTTCTTCTTAACTCTGCACTGGCACTGGCTTTTATTTTAATAGTTTAGTAGTAGCACTAGCATTTAGTCATCATTTATCACATGCAAGAGAGGAGTGTTTTACGTGGGTTTTCTCATTCACTCCACCCATGGAGCCTGTAGGACGCAGCGTAGCAAAGACCTGTGACATCTCTGAAGTCGTCCCGGGCCAAATCATGGCTCTCCACTTTCTTGTTGTGTCACTACAGGATTACTCAACTTCTCTGTTTTTGTTGCCTCATCAGGCAAAAGTGGTCAACTTGTTTTCCTCATCGGGCTGCTGTAAAGAATTAAATGAAATACTTACAGCAGTGTCTAGAACACAATAGGAATAAGTCAATAAATATAAGCTGTAATTATGCAGATGAGAAACCAACACCAAGGAGCTGGGCTTTGAAAAGAGGCAGGAAACTCTAAAGCACATACTTGTTTATCTCTGTGAGGTTGTATATGATGAAAACCGCCAGACTTTTTGTGCCTCTGAGTGGAAGCATCCTAGACTAGGAAAAAATCGCCTTGATCTAGGAAATAATTGCTCCTGGAAGACAAGACTGAACCAACTCAAACTGCTAATTTATCAAGACTAACAGCTTATCCATCAAAGGCTACTATAAGACCTTTCCTCACTACGCTCACTCATCAAAATATACTATGACATTAAGTGTGCCCGGAAATCACCCGGTTTAGCCCTTCTCATGCTGTAAATATTCTCCTGACGTCTCCCTTCTTGTTCTCCCTTATTAGAGTAAGCCTAATAAACTTCTTTACTCGAGCAACAGGTATTTCTGATGGTACTTGGGGGAGTGATGATCAACAACTCTTCAAGGTCCACTGAGATCTAGCAAAGAGCCCCTTGCTGCTGAGGCCCAAGACCCTCAACTCAGGTGTGGGAGCTCCTCTGAGGTTCCCTGCGCCCCCCACTCAGGAATCTCACCAATTGTGGGTAGGTGGAACCAAATTCCTGAATTTTTATTTGCTGTTGATGAGTTTATTTTCAAATATGTTTATGTTGTCTCCTAGGAAAAAGAAATAATTTTAAGAATCCTTTCAGCCCTGGCCGGTTTGGCTCAGTGGTTAGAGTGTCGGCCTGCAGACCAGAGAGTCCCGGGTTCAGTTTCAATGTACCCGGGGTATGTACTTCAGTTGCAGCTTGTTCCCACCCTGGTTGGGGTCGTGTGGGTGGCAACCATTTGATGTATCTCTCTCACATTGATGTTTCTCTCTCTCTCTCTTCCCTCCTCTCTCCTTCCCGCTCTACCTGAAGATAAGTGCAAAAAAATGTTCTCGAGTGAGGATAAAAAAAAAAAAGAATCTTTTTATTATCAGATTCAATATGAAAAGTACTATCCATGATGAAAAAGTGTGTTGATACTAACACATGCATCTTTGTCACTATCTAGTGGTCTCATTTTCTCCTGGGAGTCCTCAGGGGGGAGATTAGAGGGAGGGGGATGGGCACAGGCTCTCCGAGTCTACCCTCCAGACCACCCCAAGACAGAGGAGTTTAGGTCTCATCAGACAAACTTTGGCTTGGAACCATCTTTTCAAAAACTTGTCAGAAGTTTTGTCTTGTCTTGTCTTGTCTTTGTATCCATGAGAAATGTTTTATTTAGTTTCTTCTGCCCATTGTTAGGAGTTTCCTTAGGCCTCCAAGTAGTGATGACTGGTCTGTGGGCCACTCTGGAGACAAGAAGTTGCTCTGGAACCACTCCTGTCTGTGGCAGTTCCCGTGGGATCTTCCCAGTGTGCTTGGTCCTCTGGGACAACACCTCTCTCTTAAAGCTTCAACTTCAGTTACCTCTCCTACTGGCATCAGTCCAACATGGTTGAAGTGGAATTTCAATGTCCACTTTGAGAAACTTCAGATGATTATCTATTTGAGACATACATTAGAACAAAAGGGGAAGAAACCTCAGGAGGGGAACATCTGCCTCGTCTCTCTGAAAGAGACACCACCTCATTAAAACAGGGGTTCCTTTTTTACTTCATTGTGCATCTGTCGGAGGGTTTTGTGTGAGTGTGACTGTGTGTGAGTGTGATTGTGTGTGTGTATGTGTGTGAGTGTGCATATGTGTGGCAGTGTGTGTGCATGTGTGTGAGTTGACTATGCGTGAGTGTGATTTGTGTGTGCATGTGTGACTGTGTGAGTGTGTGCATGTGACTGTGTGAGTGTATATGTGTGTGAGTGTGACTGTGTGCATGCATATGTGTTAGCATAACTATGTGTGAGTGTGTGCATATGTGTGTGAGTGTGCATGTGTGTGTGCGTGCGTGTAAATGAGAGGGAGAATGATCTTTCCTGCATCTATGCTTTTCCTTTCCTATCAGGGAGAAGGTAATCAGGTTTTTACAGTATTGGTTTCCTATTTGAAGTCAGTTCTCTCATGTATTTTTTTCTTCTCCATTTTAACTTCTTTTAGAAAACTTTGGAGATTAATGGATCATAAATGTTTAAGAGAGAGGAAGGGAGGGAAGGAGGGAAAGAGTGAGAGAAAGTGAGAGAGAGAAAGCATCACTGTGAGGGAGAAACAACGATCAGTTGCCTCTTGCATGCACCCTGACTTGGGATTGAACCCCTAACCTGGGTATGTGCCCTGATCAGGAATCCAGCTCACAACCTTTTGGTGAACAGGATGACACTCCAACCCTCTGAGCCACACAAGACAGTGCATAAGATCATACATTTTGTTATATATTGTAGAGTTTCATTTATATTAAAAAAAGGACTCTTTTACAAAATAAGAATAATTTAATTTTAGTTTGCAATAACTCTATAGGTTTTTCTCTGAATTTATTACCACATTAAAAATGTTAGTCTAGTAGTTTAGGTAAGACAAGATTTGAATACAATATCTTATGATTAAAATTTGATAAAAATTCTCTATTAGTCCAATGGGTCCAATAAGTTATTGTAATCACAAATTATTTAATGTTAAAAATATAAATTGTGCTTTGTCCAAATAAGTTTTAATTATGAGTCTTTTAGAGATTTAATCTTGTGAGCCTTGTGAGATCATAAGGGCTTAATGTGTTGATAAATTTTGCAATTTTTCAGAACTTTACTTAGCTTTAAGACCTTAAACTAATATTAAATTGAGCCAATTAGTAAATATATTTATAGCCCAGCCATTTCTAAGTAAGAACTAAAAGGATAATTATTTCTCAAGAAATATATTTTGGATTTCACTTATTCCTAATCTTTACATACAGAATGCTACAGATTACCAGGACATTTAAATGTCTTCGAATCATACAGGTATTATGCATCTCATATTTATTAGAATGGTATAAAATGTGTACTCATGGGAAAAATTGGATAGACATTTTGCAGTCATCATTTTTTAGTTTTCTCGAGTTCAGAAAAACAACTCTGATTACTTTGATTAAAGGTGGTAGTTAATATAGTTGGGATTATATTATAATTACAGATAAATACAAATGAGTATGTACAAAAATAAAAATGTTGAAGAGAAAAAAAAATGGCGTCGGAGTGAATGGAAGCTACACAGACCATCTCCCAGGCCCAAACTGTAATTACAACGAAAATAAAGACAAATCGTCAGGAAGGGGCAATGGAAAGGCAGCCTGGAGGACCACATAACCAGGGACACCGATTCAATCCTGGTAGGCTTGCGAGGACGCGAGAGGGGGCCGGGAGCCCACGGTCCGCAGCGGCCTGGGCGGGGACCTGCTGAGGCCTCGGCTGGGTCCTGCGACCTCGGCTGGTACCTGTGGCCACCTTGGCTGGGTGCTATGCCCTCGGCTGGGTGCTACGGCCTCAACTGGAAGGTGTGCCCTCGGCTGGGTCCTGTGACCTCGGCTGGGAGCTGCCGCAGCCTCAGCCGCCCTTAGCTGGGAGCAGCGCCCTCGGGTTAAAGTCCCAGGCGGCTCCACAATGCAAAGCCCGGACGGAGGCTAAATTGGCAGCAGCCACTCACCTTGGGCTCTGGCAGAGGGAGGGCAGACTGGACTGGAACTGTGTGGGGATGCTCAAAATTTGGAGGGTGCTCAGAGCTTTTGCTGAGTGCACCACACAGGACTGTGGTCATTTTACTCCTTCCCAGGGCTCTGGGAGGAGGCGGCGTCCCCTCCCTTGGAGATTCAACCCCACCCGTGGCCAGTGAAATGCTAATTGAGGCCCATTAACAAGCAGCATCTGCCCCACCCTCGGGAAATCCTCTTACACTAAGTGCCTGAGGGAGTTTTTCAGTCAACTCAGAAACCAGGGTTCTTCAGGTGACTGCTACTAATAGCCTCCAGGCAAAAAAGCTAGAGGATAACTACCATTCCCTGGGCTGGCAACTCTAACCAGGAAAGTTAAGACTTGACAGTGGTGTTAAAAGCTGGTCCTTCCTGCCTCATCCAAACCCAGGAGAGGGAGCCACAAACAGCAGAACACCAATACCCACAGGGAAAATTTGGCAGACTCCAAAGCTCACTGTGATAGCCAAAGTGGCGAAAAACAGAAACAAAAGCCAAATGAAAGAACAAGAGACCTCTACCAAAGATGAGATAAATGAGGTGCAGTTAAGCAAGTTAACAGAACTAGAATTCAGAGCCATGATGTTGAGGAAGCTCAACAGCATGTGTAAAGACATGAGCACCATGAGTAAAGACATAGAAATGTTGAAAATCAACCAGTTGGAAATTAAAAACCACCAAGAAGAAATGAAGAATGACATATCAGAAATAAAAAACACATTGGAAAGTCTAAATAGCAGAGTAGAGGAAGCTGAGGACCGGATCAGTGAATTAGAACACAGGTAGAAAAAAATCAACCAATCAGAGAACCAAAAGGAAAAAAATAATTAAAAAACAGGAAAACAGCATAAGAGAACTGTGGGACAACTGAAAACGTAATAACATTTGCATCATAGGAGTCCCCGAAGAAGAAGAAAATGAGCAAGGGTTAGAGAATATATTTGAAGAAATAGTGACAGAAAACTTCCCTAATTTGGTGAAGGAAGAAGGCATTAAAGTTCAAGAAGCACAGAGAGCCCCAAGTAAGAAGAACCCAAACAAGCCCACCCCAAGACACATAGTAATCAAACTGCCAAAAATTAAAGACAAAGAGAGAATCCTAAAAGCAGCAAGAGATAAGCAACAGGTTACCTTACAAAGGAAACCCCATAAGGCTCTCAGGCTGACTTCTCACAAGAAACACTACAGGCCAGAAGGGAATGGCATGAGGTAATCAAGGTCATGAAAAACAAGGAATCTGAATCCAAGACTACTATACCCAAGCAAGGACTATCATTCAAAAGAGAAGGTCAAATAAAGAGCTTCTCAGACAAAAAAAAAAAAAAAAAGGCTAAGGGAATACATTAGCATCAAACCAGCACGGCAAGAAATGTTAAAAGGACTACTGTAATTAGCAGGAGAAATAGGAAGAAAAATATAACCACATTAAACAAAAATGGCAATAAATAAGTACATATCAATAATCACCTTAAATGTAAATGGATTGAATGCTCCCACAAAAAGACACAGAATAGCTGATTGGATACAAAAGCATGACTCATCTATATGTTGTTTGCAAGAGACCCACCTCCCAACAAAAGACTCACATAGGCTGAAAGTGAAGGGATGGAAAAAAATCTTCCAAGCAAACGGAAAGGAAAAAAAAAGCTGGGGTAGCAATACTCATATCTGATAAAATAGATTTTAAAATGAAGGCCATAACTAGACATAAAGAAGGCCACTACATAATATTGAAAGGATCTATCCAACAGGAAGATATAATCTTGATAAACATATACGCACCCAATATAGGAGCACCAAAATATATCAAAAAATCTTCTGGAGGACTTCAAAGGAGATATCAATAGCAATACAATCATAGCAGGGGACTTCAACACCCCACTGACATCACTGGATAGATCCTCTAGACAAAAAAATTAGCAAGGAAATAGAGGGACTCTAAATGAAACACTAGACCAAATGGATTTAATAGATATCTACAGAGAATTACACCCCAAAACTACAGAATTCACATTCTTCTCAAGTGCACATGGGACATTCTAAAAGATAGACCACAGAGTAGGGCACAAACTAAGTCTCTACAAGTTCAAGAAGATTGAAATCATATCAAGCATCTTCTCAGATCACAATGGCATGAAACTAGAAATCAATTGCGAGAAGAACATACAAAGACATTTGAACACATGGAAGCTAAATGGCATGTTATTAAACAACGAAGGGGTTACCGAGGAGGTCAAGGAAGAAATTACACAAAATCAGAAATGAAAGAGGAGAAGTAACAACTGACATGACAGAAATACAAAAGATTGTTAACAACTACTATGAACATTTATATGGCAACAAATGCGACAATTTCAGTGAAATGAACAAATTTCTAGAAACACATAGTCTCCCAAAACTGGACCAGCAAGAGATAGAAAACTTGAACACACCAATAACAATAGAAGAAATTGAAATTGTAATCAAGACTATCCCAGCAAATAAAAGCCCAGGCCCAGATGGCTTTACGGGGGAGTTTTACCGAACTTTCAAAGAAGAACTAACACCCATTCTCTTCAAATTATTTGAAAAAATTCAAGAAGAAGGAAGACTTCCCAACTCATTTTATGAAGCCAGCATAATTCTAATTCCAAAACCAGAAAAAGACACTACAGAGAAAGAAAACTACAGGCCAATATCCCTGATGAACATAGACGCCAAAATCCTGAACAAAATACTAGCAAATCACCTCCAGCAATACACCAAAAAAATTATCCGCCATGACCAAGTGGGATTCATCCCAGGGATGCAAGTCTGGTACAATATTGGCTAATCAATAAATGTGATACACTACATAAACAAAATGAAGAATAAAAACCACATGATCATATCAATAGATGCTGAAAAATCCTTCGACAAAATCCAGCATCCATTTCTGATAAAAATGCTCAGCAATGTGGGAATAGAGGGATCATATCTTGACATAATAAAGGCCATATATGAAACACCTACAGCCAACATCATACTCAATGGGCAAAAACTAAAAGCATTTTCCTTAAGAACAGGAACAAGGCAAGGATGCCCACTTTGGCCACTCTTATTTAACATAATACTGGAAGTCTTAGCCACAGCAATCAGACATGAAGAAAAAATAAAAGGGATCCAAATTGGAAAGGAGGAAGTGAAACTGTCATTATTTGCAGATGACATGATACTATACATAGAAAACCCCAAAGACTCCATCAAAAATTTACTAGACTTAATAAATGATTTTGGAAAAGTAGTAGGATACAAAATTAACGTCAAGAAATCGATGGCATTCTTATACACCAATGATGAACTCACAGAAAGAGAAACTAAGAAAACAATCCCATTTACCATTGTGGCAAAAAAATTAAGATACCTAGGAATAAACTTAACCAAAGAAATAAAGGACCTATTTGCAGAAAACTACAGGTCATTGAAAAAAGAAATAGAGGAAGATATAAAAAAGTGGAAGCACATACCCTGTTCATGGATTGGAAGAATTCACATCATTAAAATGTTCATATTATCCAAAGCAATCTATAGATTCAATGCAATCCCCATCAAAATACCAATGGCATACTTCACAGAATTAGAACAAGTACTTCAAAAGTTCATATGGAACCCAAAAGACCTCAAATAGCCACAGCGATCTTGAAAAAGAACAAAGTTGGAGGGATCATATTACCAGATTTCAGGTTATACTACAAAGCCACTGTAATCAAAACAGCCTGGTACTGGCACAAAAACAGGCATATAGACCAGTGGAACAGAACAGAGAACCCAGAAACGGACCCAAGACAATATGTTCGATTAATATTTGACAAAGGTGGCAAGAGCATACCGTGGAGTAAGGACAGCCTCTTTAATAAATGATGTTGGGAAAATGGACAGCTAAATGCAGAAAATGAAACTAGACAATCAACTTACACCCTACTCAAGAATAAACTCAAAATGGATAAAAGACTTAAATGTTACTCATGAATCCATAAAAATCCTAGAAGAAAATGTAGGCCACAAAATTTCAGACATCATACGCAGCAGAATTTTCACTGATACATCACCTAAGGCAATAGAAACAAAGGAGAAAATGAACACACGGGACTACATCAAACTCAAAAGCTTCTGCACAGCGAAAGATACAATCATCAAAACGAAAAGGCTACCAACTGTATGGGAGAGCATAATTGCCAATGATATATCAGATAAGTGGTTAATTTTCAATATATATAGAGTGCTCATACAACTCCACAAAAGGAAGACAAAGAACCCAATTAAAAAACAGGAAGAGGAACTAAATAGACACCTCTCCAAACAGGACATACAAATGGCTAAGAGACATAAGAAGAAATGCTCAACATCACTAATCATCAGAGAGATGCAAATTGAAACAACAATGAGGTATCACCTCATACCTGTCAGAATGGCCGCCATCAACAAATTATCAAACAACACGTGTTGGCGAGGGTGTGGAGAAAAGGGGACTCTAGTACACTGCTGGTGGGAATGCAGACTGGTGCAGCCACTATGGAAAACAATATGGTGTTACCTCAAAAAATTAAAAATTAAAAATTGAATTGCCATTTGACCCAGTGATCCCGCTTCTAGGAATATACCCTAAGAAGCCTGAAACACCCATCAGAAAGAATATATGTACCCCCATGTTCGTAACAGCACTATTTACAATAGCTAAGATCTGGAAACAGCCCAAGTGTCCATCAGTAGACAAATGGATAAAAAGCAGTGGTACATATACACAATGGAGTACTACGCAGCTGTTAGAAAGAAAGATCTGTTATCCTTTGAGACACATGGAGGGAACTGGAAAGTATCATCCTAAGGGAAACTAGCCAAGCAGAGAAAGACAAGTATCATATGATCTCACTTATTTGTGGAATATAATGAACATAACAGTCTGAGGAATGGGGTAGTCTCAAGAGACATGGAAGTGGGGTACAGACTGGCAATCCCCAGAAGAGGGGGTGGTGGGGGAGAGATAAACCACAGAACGTATATGCATGTGTGCATGAACAATGGACATGGACAACAGGGCTGGGGACAGGGCGAGGAGGGATGGGGAGGGGGTAATCAGTGGGTGGAAAAGAGAAACATCTGTAACAAAAATTAATTAATAAAAATAAAAATAATATTTTGTTTGTTTTCTTCTTAAGAAAATCGTTATTGTTCCTTAAGATAGCAAATTCCATTATGGATGTGTGTGTGTGTATAAATATATATATATACACACACACACAATTGAAAAATTAATTATACTGACAGTTGTATTTTTGACAACTAAGTTTAATAGTTATACTTTTCTTATCCATTTGCTTAGTTAATATGTTATATATAAAAATATATAGTATTACATATAAATGTATATTTAGATGCATAAATATACAAGCTTTTTAGATTACTTTAAAAAGTTTATGAATAAAGAATAGGAGTTCTGGCTGGTTTGGCTCAGTGGTTAGAAGTCAGCCTGCAGACCAAAGAGTCACGGATTCAATTCCAGTCAAGGCATGTACCTCGGTTGCGGTTTGATCCCTGGCCCTTGTATGGGTTGTTGTAAGACAACCAGTTGATGTCTCTCTCTCCCTCTCTCTTTCTCCCCCTCCCTCTCTCCATCCTTCCCTCCCACTCTATCTGAAAATAAATAGAAAAATATCCTCGGGTGAGGATGAAAAAAAAAAAAAAGAATAAATAGTAAAATTTGAGGGCATATTGTTAGTGTAAAAGATAGATAATAATAAAGGTTTCTAAAAGATAGATAATGGTAAAGGTTTATAATACCAAAGATGATGAGTGAAGAAAACAATACATTGTGTTAAATATTTTTCTGTGTTTTATTTTGTGTTTTGACAAAATTGGCTCAGTGTTAATAGATTTATTCATAAAGCGAAGGATTTATGTAGACTTTACTATAAACTGTAAAATGGATTACATACAAAAAGTAAAATTAGAACATGAAGGCTTTTTTTTTTTTTTTTTTGTAAAATGACCAAGTTATTCTCTGCCCAGGTAACAGAGAGATTTTCCTTTTTGGAAAAATTTCTGAGAACACTCTAATTTGTTGCCATACTCCTGATTATTTCCACAAAAGTTCCTTAAGTTTGTAAAAGTTAAGTATTTAAGGATCATTGCTACTTTTTGTTCTGTATTTTCAAAACATTGCTTGTGATTATTTCTTGCCTTTGAATCTTATGACTTACATTTATATTTTGTCTCCTTTGACAACTCTTCTTGATTTTGTCTTTCCCAATTTTGTTCCCTAAATTCAAAATAATCAAATTGTCAATATGCCTTTTAAACCTGAATTATCTTTTAGTTTTCTGGAATGGTCACCAGGTGATATAAAAATTGACCCCTTTGTCTTATAACATAAAATATTTTAAACAGGTTTTTTTGGGCATTCTCAAATTTTAGTGAACTCAGTAATATTGTGAGTTATTTTGTCTCCTAAATGTAAGATTACAGTGGAGATTAATCTTTCTTAAATTTATCTTTGTTAAATATGCATACATAAGAAATATCAATCTGATGCAATAATTCTATGCTTCCCAGAAATATAAATGTTTTCTATGAAAAAAATTGGTAAACTGTCTACAAATATACTTTTGTTTCTAAGGTGTCATGTTTCAATACCCTGTCAACCAGAGACAATGATAGTGCTTTTTATGGTGTAAATCAAAAGGCCCTGGGATTTATCCGTGTTCTCTCTATTTAACATGTATTCTTGTTCCTGGGGTAATCATATATTACATCCTTATAAATTAATTGTGTGCTAATTGTGTGTTAACCATGGAAGATGATTTCATTCTATTTTTTATTCTGATAATGTTTCAGAGATTTGGCTTTTTAGAAAAAACATTCGAGAAAAATTGCTCTAAGCCTGACCGAACAGGACCTCATCAGGTCCTGTAAACAGCAAACACAACGGTGGAAGACTGGGGAGATCATCCCTAGGTCATGGCTCTCAATCTCAGACACAAACCATCCTTGAATCACTGGAAAACGGTCCATCTGCATCTGGCTCGGTAGACACTTGGGGTTGAGTTGAGATCTGTTCTCTTGGCTTGATCTGAGCCCTCTTCACCTCTGGCTTCAGATGAACTACAAACTCT
Organism: Molossus molossus; assembly: GCF_014108415.1. Taxonomy (NCBI): domain Eukaryota; kingdom Metazoa; phylum Chordata; class Mammalia; order Chiroptera; family Molossidae; genus Molossus; species Molossus molossus. The sequence continues at coordinate 19,578,357 of NW_023425351.1, forward strand.
GTCTATAATTCTCCTCCTACAGTTTGTCTGGGTTGCAGTGCTTCAAAGTGTGATCTTTGGAATATTAACTACTGTGTGCAGCTACTGTCATGTCAAGGGAGCCACAAAATAACCCTCCATGAACAAGGAGAGAGCCTAACACATAAACAATCTGCACGTAATTAGGACACGTCAAACAGTGGTTCATCAGGGCTGATCAGACCCTGGCAATAAAGGTCCATCCTTCAGCTCAGGCAGGACACGGTCTCCCCTTTGCAGTGGTCTGTTCCAGGCTCCCATCATTAAGAGCTGTGCTCTCTGGCACGTGCTCTCCATCCCGATTTGTGTATATATTTTAAATAAGTAAAACTTCCATGGCTATACTATGATTTCCAGGGTGACCCACTGTTTAACTTGATAAAGGAATAATCAAAGAGGGCTCGTGACTACACTTCACTTTCCTGTAAAGCCTATGTTTTACCTTCAAAACGGAAAACTGATTCAACAAAACTTTTGAGTGTACAATATCAGTTTATTCTTAAGGTGGCCATAAAGAAGCATATGTCTCTGTAGCAGTTCGTGATAGTTTTGTGAATATTATTTCATTGTGTAATGCTTTAAAGTAATATATTTGTAAGACTTCAGCTCCAAAAGGCGTATTAGTGATTCCTGTACTAAATCCCTCACTTCGTGGATGAGAAAACAAGATAGAGAAATTAAGGGACTCAATGACAGTTACCAGTAAATAGTGGAGCTATATTTGCATCCAGGCTATACTTCACATCTGGCCCTCTGTCCATTGCATCAGATCCCATGAATTAGCCAATTCAAATAAACCCCAATTAGTCCCATGGCACTACGTGTGATCTATTCTTAAGTGGTTTATTGTCCAGTGAAAATGCTTAACCTGAATAAAATGCCTTACTAAGTAACATCCATTCCAGAAGAGGCTGCTTCTCTCTCTACACTATCAAGCAGCTTCTGGTGGAATTCATGCGTCTCTGGAAACACAAGACAGAGTTCACTGGCTGGAGAAGGTAGAGGGTCCTGAAACTCATATCACCAGTGGTTACTAAGGACCTGAAACTTCTTCCTCACCTATGATTCTGTCAACCATTCATATGCACTTAACCAAGATATTTGTGTGTAATGGCTCAGTCCAGCAGGAGTAATATAAAAGCCACGATGGGCTGGGGATGGTGGGGTACCCTTGCACTGCTGACTAATGCAGTCAGCAGGCAGTTTTTGTAGCTCTTTAAAGGCAACACCAGTCTAGAGAGTCACTGGGAGGAATCAGCATTGAAAATGTACACAACTATTCATTTCAAAACAAGTAAAATGGGTGGAGCAGTTCAACAACTCTGCATTCTAAAACACACAGAAATTACTTCTTATGTGCTCAGGTGATTCAAAGCAGAAGTATTCATGGTTTGTGTGGTTTCTAACCACATCGGGGCATCTCTCCAATGTGAATTTAATCCATTCTTATATAGCCATTACCTTCAAAATAATCTAGTGAAAGATTAGAAAGTGAGGTCTAGAGAAAAGATGCTTGTTTTGGTTACAAATCAAATACTAATAATTATAATTCTGCCCCCCCCCCCCCAAGAATCAGCTAGTTGGTGGGAAGAAGTAGAAGGATCAAAGTTCATATATCTATTCACCTCTTCCTAGCTCTGTAACTTTAAGTATGTAATTAAATATTTCCGAGCCTCAATTTTCTCATCTGTAAAATGGGATTTCCTATTTTCTTACGTGATTATTGGGAAAATATATTTAAAAGTACTTTGCAAATAGCTATGTATTTTTAAAAAATGAACATTGTTCAGATTATTGAGGAAAGTTTTCACCAAGTTTGTTTCAAAATAATGAAGATGGGAACATTCTTATCTTTCCAAAATAAACACAATCAATATAACAACCCATCTTTGGCTCTGCTAAGAAAATTTTTAGACCTTTAAGTATCTTCATAATTGTGATCATCGGTTAATTATAGAGTGGAAAAATAAATGAGATCTTTGGTTAAATGTTTTTAAAAATGCGAAGAGGCTGATTTCACAATTTTGAAAATAATTATTGGGAAGCTATCATCAAAAAAGCAGTCTAAACATAGCTCCCTGGCAATGCCAGGCCTGGAGGGAATGCTTCCAGGGAATTAGAACTTTCTTTCTTCCTTCGTCTTTAAAATACAGAATGAAGAGTGTGAGGACTCACCATTAAGAATGTATTTGACATACCTGAATGTAGTCTGAGCCCACTGATCTGACAATGGGTCCAGACGGAGAGGCCTCCTCTCTCTGTCCCTTCCTTCCTTCCTTCCTTCCTTCCTTCCTTCCTTCCTTCCTTCCTTCCTTCCTTCCTTCCTTCCTTCCTTCCTTCCTTCCTTCCTTCCTTCCTTCCACCAGTATTGATCATCTATTTTGTGTAATGCTACTAAAACCTGGGGATGAAATAGAAAAAAAGACAGCACAAAACCATCCTCATGGAACTTATGCTAAGACAGACATTAGCTACTCATCATAATGATAGAACAAATAAGTACTTTTTTCTTTTGAAGATTACTATCCCCATTGATGTTAGCTTGTGGCTACAAAGATTTAAAGACTTTTTATCTGCATAAGTAAAAAATGCCCCTTATTGCCTCTGTCTATACTGTCCAAAGACTGATTTATTAGCCACTTCTCCAAGAGTGGGGTACACTCTAATGATCCGACTATTTTCATTGGATATATATGACTCTAGCTCCACGGGAAAGGCTAAATTCATAAAAGCCTTTATAAATTACTCAGTATAGCCCTGGCCGGTTTGGCTCAGTGGTTAGAGCGTCGGCCTGCGGTCCAGAGAGATCCGGGTTCGGTTCCCGCTAAGGGCATGTACCTCAGTTGCAGTTTGTCCCCAGCCCTGGTCGGTTGTGCGGGTGGCAGCCACTCAATGTGTCCCTTCACATTGATGTTTCCCTCTCTCTCTCTGTTCCTCTCTCTCCCTCCCACTCTACCTGAACAAAGAATGGAAAAATGTCCTCGGGTGAGGATAAAAAAAAAATTACTCAGTATAATTATTTTTTGTTTTTAATATTTACAGGTAGGCAAAGCAACTAAAATTGCATACCAAATCATCCACCTAAAATATTTAAATGGTTGATTAATATGATACGTATAATTCTTTTTCTCCATTATACACCGGCATTTGGATATTTGAGTGTATTGTTTAAAAACGCAACTTTTTTTTTTTTTTATCTTCACTCGAGGACATTTTTCCATTTTTTGTTCAGATAGAGTGGGAGGGAGAGAGAGGAAGAAAGAGAGAGAGAGAGAAAGAAACATCAACGTGAAAGGGACACATCGAGTGGCTGCCACCCACACGACCCAACCAGGGCCGGGGACAAATTGCAACCGAGGTACATGCCCTTAGCGGGAACCGAAACCGGTCTCTCAGGACCACAGGCCGACGCTGTAACCGCTGAACCAAACCAGCCAGGGCTAAAAATGCTACATTTTAATAAGGTACTAAGTCCAATAAATTTATCACACTAATGTTTTATATGTTTCCCTCTATACAACCATAATTATGGGTTTGTGTGCTTCTGGGCTCGGGAATCCATTTCCTCGCTAGTATTTGTCAAATGCTGTTGGAGAATGAGTTTGAAGGGTGTAGATCTTGGGGACTGGCGTGTACTTCAAGGAAAGCCTTAGGCTGTCTATGAAAAGTGAAGGAAAAAGCTGGGGAAGACCCTCAGAAAACACTTCCATGTAATTACCCCTGGGGAGTGGAAATGAGGTAGGAAACAGTACTTACTTTACTTAATTTTTTAATTTGTGAGTCTTCTTTTTATTTTTACTTTTGATGTGAGTTAATAATGAAAAGGCGCCCACCCTCCCAATTCCAAATAATAACAGGTCTTCCTTCCCTCACCTCCTGGCTTCACCAGGTGTCGCTGGCGCCAGGCCCTCCTCTGGCTTCAGCTGTGAGCTACCTGCAGGTGTCCTCAAGCCTGGCTCGGAGGCCTGTCCTTCTCCTGAGTCCACTCCCACGTTTACGCTTACTTTTTTTTTTTTTTTTCCAGGAAGATAATCAAATGCAATACAGCCCCAATCTCCCCAACGCTTTAGTCAGACCACAGTTTACCTTCCATACTTATTTTGGCTAAAAGGATCACCATCTTTTTTATTGACTTGGATTTGAAATAGAAACATTTTTCTGTGTTTCATTACCTCCGGATTGCTCTGGCCAAGTCACTTGAAGCCAAGTAACACTGGTCCATTTCTGTTCCCTTTTCCATGAAACCCATTCTGCGTTTGGGGCCCTCATTGCCTTCTGCTTGGGGAACTCCTCTGCCCTGCCTGCCAGGCTGCCCAGTCTGTCCTCCGCACGATAGGCCCATGAATGATCCTCTGCATGTGGTTTGATCATGTCCCCCAGCCCCCTCTGGGCTCCAGCTCAGACACTTTCAATGACTCCTTATTATCTACTGAATTTTTAACTTTTAACCTAACATCCAGGTTTTCTTAGCTGTCATTTCCTTCTTTCTTTCCTTCCCCTCTCTCTCCCTCTCTCCTTCCCTCCCTGCCTCCCTTCTTCTCCATCACAAATGATCATCCAAATTGCAAAAGCCTCTTTGCTAAGGCTGGGGCTAAGCTGATGACAAGACAAACTCCACCCCTGCTGTCTAGAGGTGCAGATCTGCAACTCCAGGCAAGTGTGATAAGTCCCGTGAAAGGGAGGTGTAGGGGTGAGGGGAGGATGCACAGGGAACCTCCACTGATTGAGCAGGGTGATGTCTCTGAAGAAATATCACCTATGTTTAAATGTGTAAAAATTCATCAGAGGAAAGGCCTTGATCTAGTTCGCATCTAGAATGTGAGCTCAGGCTGCGGTATAAAGAAATGAAGTCCTCAAACTTCAGGGTGGGTCAGGATCTTCAGGAAAGCGTCTTAGAGCACCCACTGTTGGATTCCCACCAATGAGAACGAAGGGACAGCCTAAGAACCTGCATTTCTAGTAAGCTCCGAGGAAATGCTGAAGCCCTGGCTGGGCCCGTACTTCGAGAACCATTGCTCAGAAGGAAGCAAGACTGGAGGCTGAGGAGCCACGTGGCGGCTGTTTACTAGCCCAGGTGAGCCATGGTGGGTGACCTGGACTCTAGGGAAGGCAGAAGTGCTGGGAAGAAGTTGGAAGATCTTGAGAGCTATATAGGAGTTGGGCAGTGGATGGGGTGAGGAGCTGAGGGGGAGGAAGGAATCAAGGATTGCGCCTGATTTCTAGCATAACTCCTTGGGTGTAACTGTTTTCTCAGATAAGAAGAGTTTATCAACTCTTTTCACGATGAAGAAGCACAATAGGGCAGGAGGTGCTGAGTTCAGTTTGGGGTAAAATTTGATGCTTCGATGAACAATACGGGCTCTGAACTCAGACTACCTGGGTTTGAATCCCAGCTTTGTCCCTCCTCATCTAGAGAACCTCAGACAACGTTCTTAATCTATCTACATTTGGTTTCCTCATTTTTTAACATCATGATAAAAATATACCCACCTCATAGGATTGTGGGGAGAATTAAATGACATATTGTATATAAAATGTTTGTAATCACCTGGCCAGTGAGGCTCAGTGGATTGAGCATTGTCCCATGGACTGAGAGGTTCCGGTTCAATTCCCAGCCAGGACACATGCCCGGGTTGTGGGCTCAATCCCCAGCAGGGGGTATGCAGGAAATAGCTGGTCGATGTTTCTCTCTCACATCGATGTTTCTTTCTTGCTCTCTTCCTCTCTCTGTAAAAAAATCAATAAAAACATATTTAAAAAATAAAATAAAATATTTGTAACAGTGTCTGGCATATAGTCTGTTTTAGCTATGATGAGAAATTTCCTTCATACACACTGGCTTTTTCCAAAATGATTTCATTTCCTGAGGCCATACACCCCATGTTTTTCTATCTTTGTTGTTCTGTTTATTCTGGCTCCTCTGTCTAGAATTTCTGTCTCTCATTCCCACTTATTTCTCCATGCCCAAGTTATACTTCTCTTCAGGATCCAAACAAAATACCACTTCCTCCATGAAGTCTTCTTGATTGCCTTCTAGTACAGTGATCTCTCTCTCACCACCTCTGATTTATAATCTCATTTTTGAACAAACCATTTTCAACCTTGTGTTTTAATTTTGCCTTTACCGGCCTCACACTGGCAACAATGAATCCTGTCATGTTTTACAACTTTCATACATACACTAGTTTACTTAAATGAATTCTAAAGTTAGCTTCTAAATATTGTAAGTAGCTGCTGCTTTTAATTTTCACATACATTTGGTGCTGGAGTTGGGGACGCGGTTTTGATTTCTCTGTGTTTAACAAAAGCACTTGTATTCACACAGACATGGATTTATTTGTAGTTTATTAATTCAATAGTAATTCATTATATCAACAAATCCTCTACTACACTGTTGATTTCTCCTGGGGGAAAATTATTTAATGGTAAATGAGAGTACTTGAAATCAATACTGCCTCTTAGGTCTAAAAGTAAATACACATTTAAAAAAAAAACTGAGTAAGGATATCTCTCTTTCTACACACACACACACACACACACACACACACACACACACACACGCAGTGTTCTTCATTCTCAGCAGTCAGTCTTGTTTGATTTTCTGCCTCAGTAGCATATCCATGGTCTACACGTGGAATATGCTCTCTGTAAAAAAGCACCATCCCTGCTTTATTTCTACCAACTAATATGTTCCAGAAGGCTTTTTATTACAAAACAAGCTGGAATACATTCAAAGCATTTACCAAGAAGTATTCCTTGATCATCTCTACCCCCAGAGGAGGGTATAAGTGGATTATAGCACTAAAAACAGGAAACACTTTGAAATTGTTGAAAATCAGTGTGGGAAAATAATAACACAAAAATATTACTGTCTTAAATTTTTTTCCGAAGATCATGCTTTAGGGACAGGCATAATAAAAATATTTTTTCATCTTGAATTTAATTATTGTATTATTCCTTTAGAATGATAAATTTACTCTAATAAATGCAATTTTCCCTTGTGGTACAAGGAAAGATCAGGCATAAAATGATACAATGAGTAATTAAGGAGTTTTTAAGGTACTGGAGACACACAAATGCCTGCCAGCACTACCACACACACGCATGGGTCCTTCCCCTGCACATCTGGGAGCTCTGGCCTGTGCTTGTCTGAAGACCACGTATCTACCTTGCTCCCTTCAGTTTTCCCAGCTACTGCTCCTCCGCCTGGGTACCGGCAAGCGAGCTCCTTTCCCCAAAAGTCAGGCTTTGAAGTGCGTTAGAAGAATTTGTACAATAGGCCCTGCAAAGTGCGAGAGAAGCCAGGGCCAGCTTCTTGGGAATGATCCTAAGCGGTGCTTCTCCATTTTCCACCGTTTGGCTGCTGAGCTCAGACAGGCCATCTGGAGCTCGGCAGGCCGGGTCCAGCGGCCTTTGTCAGGTGGTAACCACACAGCTTCCCACGCAGCCTCCTTGACGCCGAACTGCATGTGATGCTGGGTGTAGAGTTAGAATGCACGGGCACGCACAAAAGGTATTTACCATTACAGTCAAGTCATCTCTCCACTACTAGCTAACTCCTCCCCGGAGCCTACAGTCGTCTGTTGAGCACGTTTGGGGAAACATTGATCATGGTGACAGAGTGGCCAGATCCTTCCTGCCCTCCTGTCCAGAGCGGGCCGAGTTCCTCCCTGTCGTAACCGCGGCAGCCTCAGCCCAGGCGCCACTTCCCTCTCAGTCAATAGCTCCCTCTTGATCGTCTTCCTTCCCACACAGTCCTCCTGCGGCTGCTGAAGCCCTGCACGCTCTTCTTACCATAACAATGTCCCCTTTTTCCTGTCCCTCCCCTTCCAGAGAGAATGGGATCTCTGTGGCTCTCATTCCTCACTCATTTCCCCAGAGGGCGGCACACTGTCTCTTTTTCCTGGGACATTGGGGCCATTTGGACACTCGGTGTCTCCTTCATCGCATTCTTAGTTGCTTGTGTCTGTCCCTTCCATTTGCACACATATTCCAACAGGGTGAGGACACCCCTCCCCCCCCCCCCCCCCCCCGGCCCGGCCTGTGTAGCATCTCAGTTGGGCCAGAAAGACTAGGTGGATTTTCTTGCTTCATCCCATGAGGACAAAGGGACTTCCCCACAGACTCCTTAGCACAAGGTTGGTACCTTCCTCTGTGGTGATGGCTGCTTTCTGTTGCACCAGCCAACAATTCCATGTCACAAATGGGCATGGAGAACCCGTTGTATGCAAAGCATGCATTCCTGCTGGACACTGTGCAAAGACAGATAAGCTGTAATTCCAGGTCTCGGCAGTGACTGGAGGAGGCAGAAGCCTTGCACGTATCTGAGAACCAGATCAGACCACCCTCTTGGCCAATGCCATGTTGACTTTTGTGGAGCCACTTGGTTTTTATCATAGCCACTACAGAAAACACAGCTGTGCGAAGATAATGTTTAAACGAATGTGGCACACTCAAATATTGAACATGTCAATTCACTTGAGCTAGTAGTTTGCAAGGTGACTGGCAGATGTTGAGTAACACTGTGTTCCTTGAACATTTAAAGTATCCTGCAACATGTCTGAGTTAATTGTATTATCCTGGGATATCTTAAAGCACATTTGGGGAGCTGTGGGTATTTTTAAATCAAATTATTATAAATATATGCTCTCATAAGTATTAAAAAAATATTGTATTCTTGCTGGTGGTGGTGTTTTTTGGTCCCTACTAACTTGCCATGCAGTTTGAATGTGTGATTCTAACTGTGTACACACCACATGCTCTCATTTACTTGAAGTACTCGTTTGCACATGCATGGTTTTTGGAGGAAGCCTGTTGCTACTGTTAAGTGCTAGGTTGGAAGGCTGCACATACAGACAACTGTAAAAGATTAAGTAAGGTATTTGTCTCCATATGCCCTAGTAAAGATGGTCTGACTGTTTGTTTCTTGACCAACTATTTTTAGATTTTAATTAGACAAATTAACAGGAGTCAGGAGTGAACATCCAATAGTGTCACAAGTGTGCTGATGTCACACACACACACACACACACACACACACACACAGCCCTCCAACCTTCCTTTGCTGCCAGCCTCTGTCAGAGGTCTACCCAGGGCAGGGTCTTGACCTCCAGAACTATAAGATTATAAATTTGTCTTGTTTCGAGCCACTACGTTTGTGGTAAGTTTTACAACAGCAATAGAAAGCAAACACCAATTTAGTATTTTTGAAGATAAGACATATACATTAAAAGTATGATAAAAAATTTTAAGCTTTTTGGAAAGAACTGAGAGAATGATTTCCATAAACGATACCCCAAGGCCAATACATTTTAAGTCCACTGAGCACTTCCAATGGGCATATGATTACCTGCTCTTGCAGATTATTTACTGGACACTGCAGTTGAAATGTGTTATTTAGATACAGGAGTCTTAATAAACATAGATGCATAGAGAAACAATAACTAATATGAAGGAAAACCATTAAGATAATGGCTTCTAAATTTTCTCGTATAATCTACTTAATGCTCAGTAGAGGTCAGTAATGAAGCATGGCAGAAAAAGAAAAAGACATGAGAACAATAAATATAAAGAATTTGGGGACATATTAAGGTTTTTATGTATGATTCTCAAAATGAAGTTGGAAATATACCTTGCTTAATACACTGCATATCGGTATTTAAATGTGCATACCTTTTGTTTTGTCATCTCGATGGAAGCATAATTTACAGTCTGTAAAATGTATCCCTTTTAACTGAATGACTCGGTGGGTTTTGAAAAATGTATGCACCCATAAAACTACCACTGCAGTCAAGATATAGAACACACTCAGCACCCTCAAAAGTCCACTTGGGCCCCTTGTTAATTATCTCCTACCCGAATTCCCCAGCCCAGGCAACCACTGGTTTGCTGGCCAGCACTGTAGGTCAGATTTGTTTCTCTAGAGTTCATGTGGGTGCAATTATATTTTACCTCCAATTTTATGTCTTAAATAATATTTTTAATGTGACAGGAGACCCAGCCAATAAATTATGGTAAAAATCCTATGTGGATTGTGGACTAATATTTTGATAGGAATAATTTCCTCTGAACTCTCAATTTAGGGTTCTATTAAGTTGTTTTTTAAAAATAGATATATTTGCCTTCCAAAATAGTTCTTTTACTATAAAGCAGTTTTTTCTTTTCCATAAGTAAAATAATATTTGAAAAGCTCTAATATTTTAATGGGTTTGATATTTTCCTTCTCACTTTATATTTCCTGATGAAAAAATCACTTGGTTACTTTAGAATTCAAGTTGGTGCTTATTTTTCAAGTGAACAGTCATGGTTGTTGACAGAGAAGATGTGGATTATAGGTAAGCAGAGCGGAACCGTTTGGAAGGCTTCCCAGTGAGGTTACGTGGAAGAGATTACTAAACAAGCCCTACATTTTCTAAAAGATATTGCTTAAAGGCTAAAAAAAATACTCTAATAATGGATATCTGCTCTGTCTTAGCTGTGTTCAACACTGATAAAGAGGTAGGACGTTTGCATTTGCGCACCCCGTATGTGCTCGTATTGCCTCTCAACGTCTTCCAGCTTCCAGAAATCTGCAGACTGGCTGCTGCTGGTCTCAGCAGGGTCTGGGCACTTGAACCTGGAGAAAGAGGCTGCTGTGTGTCTCGCATGGGGCGTAATGTGAACCCACTGTAAATTTCTTTCTCAGCCAAGCTGCGCTCTTTTCCCTCAGGTTTGTTTGGGTCATCTTAATAAATAAGTTATAGAAAAAATATGAAAAGTGTGCACATGCCCTGGCCAGTGTGGCTCAGAGGGTAGAGTGTCATCCCATGCACTGAAAGGTTGTGGGTTCGATCCCCGGTCAGAGCACATATGGGATTCTACCAATCGATGCTTCTCTCTCACATTGATGTTTCTCTCTCTCTTCCTCTCTCTGTCGTATCAATGAAAAAAATCATATTCTCTGGTGAGAATATATATATACACACACATGCACATGAACTATTAAATCTGACATGACTTTACATTATTTGCCAAAGACCACTCTTCAGGGCAGGATGGTGGGTCAGCAGCCTCCGAGCCCTCACTGAGAATCAAAGCCTCTTTCAGTAAACCGACAGTTCTGAGGGGTGATCTGAAAACTCCAGCTTCCAAGAAAAATGAAATGTCGAAAATGCTGAAATTGAGAAAAAGCAGTGAAAGTGGAAACAGAGGTCGTACTAGACCACTGAGACACATGGGTGACAGAAACGTCCAGTAGGAAGTTGGCAGTGCCCAAGTCAGGTAGCCTGAACTAAGGCTGCCCAAGGCTAGTGCTCCACATGGTGCCTCAGCGCGGACACCTGCAAACCAGCAGTGATGCAGGCGATGGCTGGTGCATAGCCCCCTGTCTCGGGGGTGGCCTGATGGGCTCAGACCATCACAGGGACCCCATGAGCGTGTGTATAGACAGCTTAAACCATAACTTCTTACTGGGAAAATTCTTGCTCCTTAAGCCTTTTTTTCTTTACTTAAATGTTTATTATTATTATTATTATTATTTTAGTTTAGAGAGAGAGGAAGGGAGAGGGGGAGGGAGAAACACAGATGTGAGAGAGAAACATCGGTTGGCTGCCTCTCCTATGCACCCAAACCTGAGGACTGAACCTGCAACCTAGGCATGTGCCCTAACTGGGAATTGAACATGTGACCTTTGTGTGCACGGGACACTGCTCAACCAACTGAGCCACACCAGCCTGGGCAGTCCTCGTTCTGACTGTCTCTTCTCTGATAGCCAGTGCAGCAGGAGAGTGAATGATTCTTCCCTTTTGTTCTCTCATTGGGAGCTGTGTGAAGGGTCTTCTGTTACAGCAGGAAGGGTTCAGTGGAAGGAGGAAGAATGTGCTCTGACTACACCTACAGTGGGAAAACCATCCAGCTGGGACTTTACATTGCTCACAAGCACCCTGTGCCCCTGCTGCTGCTAAGGACACTCGTGTGCCCACGTGGAGGCAGCGCAGTGAGTGATTCTCACCTTGCCCCACAGGTCCCAGGGCTCGGTGGGGTCTCAGCATCCATACACTCTTAACCCATACCAGCTGGGGTTGTCGATTTTAATTATTAGGGATCTGAATAATATTTAGATAAAAGGCATTTCTTGCTGAAGAAAACATTGGAAAAACCCAAATAAAATAGATTAAAAGCCTGGATTTAAATCCTGACTCCACCACTACTTAGCTGTGTGGCCTTGGTTGGTTTAATTCATTAAAGCTTCAAATTATCTAAGAAATAAAGGTACTAATACGTATAGGGTCACAAGGGGATAACTGATGATGAATATAAAACCTTTATTCAATGCCTGACACCTAGCAATCAATAATCAGTGGTGGTTGCTAACACCGTGGCTGCTACCCCAGCTTTAGTAATTTAGGAAGAGCTCTGGAATGGCCTTCAGCACTCGGAGGTCAGAGTCATCCTTGGATGCAGCTGGGAAGTTTGATCAAACATGGGCGTCAGAGGTACAGATCACAGCATCTTCACTGGCTCAGCCTTGGGACAATGAGAGGGAGAAAAGCTGATCCCCTCGTTTTCTCTCACTTATTCTTCTACGTGGCTCTTTTTTAAAAGTTAACCAGAAATACTGTCTTTACAGAGAACATCAAAATTCTAGAGCCAAGAAAGTATCAACTTTGTACTTGAGCCATGATTGTCATGTATCCCTGGTAGTATCTTCCTAAGTATTGTTTTATACTAATATCATGCTATAAAATGCTAAAGTTTGCATGAAAAGAAGAATATGCACCGCCAGATGAACTTAGGCTTGGTGGGCACTGAGCCACGCCCTTTCCTTTGCTGACACGGAAGCACGATGTCTCCCCAGGAAGGTGATTGCCACCGAGACTCTTCTAGGAAAACTTTCAGCCTCTGTCACTCTTCTGGAGACAGAGTCAATAGAGAAGACTGAATGGAAAGCTTAGTGCTCAGTTTGGATCCTAAATTCTGATCTTGGTTTGCAAGTGAATATCTGGGAGGGAGCTGATGGCCTGGAGACAGAGTTAGTGACCAGGGAAGAGCAGGAGAGATTTCCACCGTCCCTGCCACAGTGGGCTGGCCCAGGCCCAGCGGCTGACTCTGCAGGTGAGTGATGGTGACTGTGAGGGATCAGAGCAGAAACACAGGCCTGCACCACAGCAGCAGCCAGGGAGCGGGTTCGGGGCCACAGCCACTCTGGAACTCTGGAAGGCTTTTGTTGTCATTTTCAGTGGGGACCCCAGCCTGATAATAAATGTAACAAAAAAACAAAAACAAACTTGAAATGAATAATATTAGTTCCAAAATGTCAAGAAAAGTTTCCCATAGAAGAAAACTCTACACCCAGGTCAAAGGGTATTTGGCTTGTAAAGATCACACAGAACTAAGTAAACAGACAAGGCTACTCCTGGGATAATAAATAACATGGAAAAAAATATGGGCTTCATACAGGTTACAGATTAAGCTCTGTTAAGAGCCTCCTGAAAGTCACTGTTGAGCATTTGCAGATATAAAATCTAAGAATTTACTACAAATACTAGTAAAGACCCTAATGAAACATAGAAGGTATTGCTTTGTGTTTCAAAGTTATTTTTCTATCATGTGACTTATCATTATCTACGGGGTTTTTTTTCTTTAAAATACCCCAAATTAAAGCATTGGTCCAAACACCTTTCCTGAAGAAGCAGGGTCCTGGGCATTGTGTGACCCAGGAAGCTGGCCATGAGAAGTGGGTGTGTGAATGGGGTTAGTCTTCTGTGGGCTGTACTGTGTGGAACCTGGGTAACCCAAGTAGTAGGTTCATGGAGAAGGATTTCTTTATTTTATTTCTTTATTTTATTTCTTATCTTTATTGTTGAATGTATTACAGATGTTCCTCATTTTCCCCCCATTGACCCCCTCCTCCCCACTCCCACCCCCCTCCTGCCTTTCCCCACTATTGTCTGTGTCCATTGATTATGTATATAAGTTCTTTGGTTTATTTCCTCCCACCCCCCCAACCCCCTTCTCTTTGAGGTTTGTCAGTCTAGCAACCAATTTGTTCTTCTTAATCCCTTCACATTTTTCACCTGTTCCCCCCAATCCCCCTCCCATCTGGCAACCAACAAAATGTTCTCTGTATCTATGAGATTTTTTCTGTTCTGCATGTTCATTTTGTTTGTAGATTCAATTGTCGATAGATATGTATTCATTGCCATTTTGTTTGTTCATATATTTTATCTTTTTTTTTTCAAAAAGACCTTCAACATTTCATATAGTAACGGTTTGGTGGTGATAAACTCCTTTAGCTTTTTCTTGTCTAGGAAAGTCTTTATATGGCCATCGATTCTAAATGACAGCTTTTCAGGATAGAGTAATCTTGGTTGTAGGTTCTTGTTTTTCATCACTCTGAATATTTTTTGCCACTTCCTTCTGGCCTACAAAGTTTCTTTTGAGAAATCAGCTGACAGTCTTATGGGAACTCCCTTGTAGGTAACTAACTGCTTTTCTCTTGCTGCTTTTAAGATTCTCTCTTTGTCTTGAACCTTTTGCATTTTGATGATGATGTGTCTTGGTATGGGCCTCTTGGGGTTCATTTTGTTTGGGATTCTCTGTGCTTCCTGGACTTGTATGTCTGTTTCCTTCACCAAGTTATGGAAATTTTCTGCCATTATTGTTTCAAAGAGGTTTTCGATTTCTTGTTCTCTCTCTTCTCCTTCTGGCACCACCAAGATGTGAATGTTGGCATGCTTGAAGTTGTCCCAGAGGCTCCTTATACTATCCTCATTTTTTTGGATTCTTTTCTCTTTTTGCTGTTCTGATTGGGCATTTTTTGCTTCCTTATATTCCAAATCGATGGTTTGCTTTTTGGTTTTACCTTCTCTACTATTAAGTCTGTGTAAATTATTCTTTATTTCAGTTAGTGCCTCCTTCACTTCTGACTGTGCTTCTTTCATTTCTGTCTGGTCCTTTTTGATGCTCTTGAGGCCCTCACTAAGTTCATTGAGCATCCTTATAAGTAGTATTTTGAACTCAGCATCTGTTAGGTTGCTTATCTCCATTTTGCTTAGTTCTTTTCCTGGAGATTTGTTCTGTTCTTTCATTTGGGACCTGTTTCTTTGTCTCCTCATTATGGCTGCCTCCCTGTGTTTGTTTCTATATATTACTTAACGAGAAATATGGGGCTAGCTGAGACCAGATGCTACTCGTTTGAAAGAATTTAGGAAAACCTGAAGCAGGATCCAAGACAGGCCAATCCTATGGTAAAGCAACTGGCAGCAGCTTGGGTTGGCCTGAAATTTGGGTGGGACGGGGCCTCAGGGAATCACCAGGGTGGGGTAAACAGTGTGAGCCAGGTTGCTGGAGTCACAGATATGGCAACTTTCTGCCACCCCAAAGAAGGGCTTGCAAAAGGAACAGAGGCCTCTGTAAGCACTTTTGTCCCAGAGAAAGCCCCCTCTCCAGCCCTCGCTCCAATGCCAAACAGCTCAGTTCTTCCCTGTATGTCTCTGGTGCCCCTCGAGCTGCCTCCTCTCCAAGCTTAGAGGGAGTGAGTCCGATAAGTCCGTGCGCGGGCCCTTTAAGGAGCTGCCTGGGGCTCCAGCCGCCTCAGCCTCCCTGAGCCTCAGTTCCTGCCAGTTTTTCCAGCCAGAAGTTATGGGGATTCTCTTCCTGGCACTGGAACCCTGAGCAGGGCGTCTGGTGTGGGACAGAGACCCCTCAGTCCTCAGGAAGGACCTTCCCAGCCGAGGTGTCCTCCTGATTTTTATCCGCCACATGTGGGTGTGGGCCCAGCCCGACCGCCTCCGTCCCTCCTACCAGTCTGGATGTGGCTGCTTCTTTAAATCCGTAGTTGTAGGACTTCCATTCAGCGCGATTTCAAGCGGTTTTGAATGCTAGTTGTTCTGTCGTTTAGTTGTAACTTTGATGTGGTTTTGGGAGGATGTGATACCATGTTTACCTATGCCACCATCTTGACCGAAGTCCTGGGGAAGGATTTAAAATAAAAATTAAGTAGATCATCCAACCAATTTATTTTTCAGAGAGAGGTAGATAAAAAGAAAGGATCTAGGAATGAGGCAAAGGTACAGAATCTAAGAAAATGGATGAAAGCAAGTGGATTCTGAGCAGTGGCTATTTGGGGGACCCCAAGGAACACTCTGAATCCTAGAAAATAGCCAAGCCTCCTTACAGAGGACCATCAGTGACAGGCTCTCCTGGGGGTGGCGGGGAAGACACTGACAACCTGGATAGCAGTGGGTGTTTCCGTGACCTAGTGTTGGGCAACTGACCTTCAACAAAGCAGCAGTGAATGATTATTTCTCATGATTCTGCTGGCTTTCAATATGGGAGTTTTCTTTCTTGATTGTGGATGTCTTGACTGGGGCTGAAATGTACAAGCTGGGCTCACTCAGTATGTCTGGGTGTTGGTGCTGGTTATTGAATAGGCCAACTTGGTTCTCCTCCATGTGGTCCCTTATCCTCCAGTAGACTAGGCCCAGCTTCTTCACAATGTACTGGTCCCAGGCTCCCAAGGGAACAAGAGCAGAATCTGCAAAATCTTTTAAGAACTAGGCTTTGTCATGGACAGGATGTGTCTTATCTTACCTGATATTGGTCAAAGAAACTTAGCAGAAGCAGTCCTGATTCTAGGAGGGTGGAGAAATCAGTTCTACCTTCTAATGGGAACAGTAGCAAAAGCACATTGTAAAGATGTGTGGACCCAGGGGGAATATGATTTATCGGGGATCATCTTTATGACAATCTAATACGTGGAGTTTTTGTCTTAACAGGTCATTTCATTTGTGGATATACATTATATTACACATTTAGTCCAAAGTCTTTCTTCTTATTTTCTTGATATATAGGTCTTTCAACATGTATTCAATAAGCTTTTAATAGACACCTTGGCATTGTGCTAGATGTTGGGGATGTGATGGCGACGAAGACCAGTTGTTGTCTTCAAGGAATGCTCCCTTTCCTTACCTATAAACTCAGAGGAACAGTATACGGGTGGGAGAGGAAGGGGAGGAAGACAACGGGACAGCTCGGGGGGAAGAATGGCAGTGGAAAGCCAGTACCATGGTAAGGTAGGGTGGAGGGGAAGCAGAATTACATCTTTGCAGTTTTCCAAAAACTGCCTGAAAGGGAGGATTTCATTCTTCCAGACATAAGATTAATTTCTCTTTTTTCCAGGAATAATTCGACGTCAAAGAAAGGAACGTCAGTGCTGGGAGTTCTTGGTTCTGGTGGGAAGTAGTTTTAGTGTTCTGGTACATCTCCTAGAGAAACATCCAGTGATGACTCAGAACCACGGTGAGCCAAATGCGGGTCATCTATGATATCTGCCGAACTCAGAGTTATGGCCAAACCAGTCCATCCGAGCAACGGTGCCACGAGCCCGCACTCGAGGGCCAGCCCTATGCTCCTGCAGCCGTGCCAGTTTCTGCGCAGGGCAGAGGGAAGAGCCTCCTGCTCTGGCAAATGTCATTGGTGCAAGTGTGCCATCTGTCATGTGTCTGGTCACATTACCCTGTCAAGTATGCCATCATGGAATGAAATACAGAAAACAGAGCCTGGTTCTGTTCTCTCCTTTGTGAAGCAGACATGGCTGGCAGGGTGCCACCCACTCAGGGTTTAAAACAAGCAAAATCTCACAGTCTCTCAAATTTCATGTCTTATGCTGTGTAAAGAAGTTTTTAAAACGTGCTGTCAGCTAGCACAAGGGAGGGCTAAGTGGTTTATTACTTTTTTATGTGATTGAAACTCTGATTATAGTAATTTAAACAACCTTGTGTTTCCATGAGACTTAACTGTGGAAATATAAAAATTTATGGACTTCTCTTGTGAATCTTTGCAATGTTTTTCTGAGGCCGAGGGAGAACAGATACCTTCATCACAGATGCTCAGAGGATCCCCTATACTGAATTATGTTGAGAAGCCCCCAGTGTATTTCTTTTGTTGTTGTTGTTGTTAAAACTCACCCATTTTTTCATTGATTTTGAGAGAGAGTGGAAGAGGGGGAGGGAGAAAGATTGGTTGCCTCCTGCACGCGCCTGACTGGGGCAGGGGATCAAACCTGCCACCCAGCTACGTGCCCTTGACCAGGAATCAAACCCAAAACCCTTCGGTCTGTGGGGCCAATACTCTAACCAGTGAGCCAAACTGGCCAAGGCCCCAGTACATTTCTTGACTGATGCAGTTACTCACGTTCCCTGATCTGATATCGTGACGGCCATAAGTGGGTGTCCATCTACGAAACAGTGACCATGTTTTCCCCAGCCTTTTAGAACATTGGCCAGTGCTACCCAAACAAATCCTGGTGTCATTTGGCAGTTCTAGTGTAAATGGGTATAGAGGCATGAGGTTCTCCTCTGATCACTTGGCTGCTACAGAGAAACAGGACCTAATTTAACAACAGGCCTGTAATTAGTAAATAGGGCTCTTTTGTTAGAGTAAACTAAACCCCTTGCATTTTGATTATGACTTGTATTCAGAATTGAAATTAAAGTAAGCTAGCAAATGATAACTCTGCCTGGGGGAGGCATGCAGTCGATCTCATGTGGACGAGGTAAATTTAAATCTCAGTGTGCTCGAGTTGACTTTCCCGGGAGAGCTGCGCTTTATGCTTGCTCTGAGACCTCTTACTCCTTCCAGCGTTATTTATTTGTAGTTGTTTGTCGGCTGATTTTGATCCACTTGTGGATAATATGAGTGGGTACAAGACAGTCTGTATTTTATTTATTTAAGAGAGTAATGGTGCAGATAACATACCCTGATATCCATCTTCATGTGGGCCTCTCCGTATGGAACAAAAGGACATTTCATCTTTTATTTTTCAAATAGAAGAAGTAAGTTTGACCACATTAGTGTCCCCAAGTCCTTGGACATTTACTTTGCTGTAAAGACATTTGCTGATGACCTTGCAGCTTTCTTCTGGTATCGGTGGAGCTGCAGCCTGAGGGCTGAGCAGGGCTGCGGTCCTGACTGGGGATCTCCACGAGGGAGTGGCCGAGGTGCAGCGAGTGGGCACGATCGTGACAGAGAGATCGAGGAACTGAGAGATCAGAGTTTCTGTCCCGGGGATCAGGCTAGTGATCCAGATGCTGTAGTTATTGGGAAATGTTGGGCGGTGACTGGAGGTGACAGCAGAAAGGAGGAGTGATCCGTGGTGCTATTTTATACCTAATCTTCGAATCTGGAAGGTTTTGGAGACAAGAAAGAGAGAGTAATGAAAAAGTGAGGAGGAGGATGTTTGCTCCACCTCCACGTGGAGCAGTACAAGGATGGTGGGAGCAAAACAGCCACTTCTCCAGGGTGCCACAGGGAAGCGGTGTCCTCAGGCAGCGCCGGCTTCTGTTCTACAAAGAGGGTGGAAAGAGGATTTAGGAACAAGATGGAGAAGGTGGAGGGCTTTACTGATGATGAACGGTGAGTTCCAAAGGGCACAAGGGAAGGATTTTTGGAATTGGAGACGGAGAGAGGTGAGAATGAGAAAGA
Source organism: Molossus molossus (assembly GCF_014108415.1). Classification (NCBI taxonomy): domain Eukaryota; kingdom Metazoa; phylum Chordata; class Mammalia; order Chiroptera; family Molossidae; genus Molossus; species Molossus molossus. The sequence goes on from NW_023425351.1 coordinate 19,597,839, forward strand.
AAAGGCACAGTGCGCAGCCACACGGGGCCAAGGACTGGAGGGTGGATGAGGGATGACAGGAGTGCAGAGCTTCTAGTCATGACCAGCAGAGGTAAAAAGGGCATAATGCGTTTAGTTCCTATGGATAATCAAGGCAGAGAGGTGTGTTGGAGGATAAAAAGGTACATTTTAGAAGCTCTCTCTTCATTCACGTTGAGGGCATATAAGGTCTAAAGAAGGGCCCTGATCCACTTGTAATTCCCGTCGAAGGAAGAGGATTTGTGTGTCTTCTATCTTGACCTCTACAGAGAGAAGAGGGACTTCTGGAGAACCCAGATGTGCTGCACACACCATGCCTTTCCCTGCGTCACGGTGGGGGTAGAAGCCTCATGTGGGTGTGGCCTGGCCCCAGCGCTCCAGTTCATTTGACTCTGGGACACTATGTCACACGCCAGAATTGCCCAGGATTTGAGTTTTTAATTCACAGGAGCATATAATATTTAAGGTATGAAGAATCTAAGAACATTTTATTGTTAGAATACTTTCTTTGAAGATAATCATATTTTAAACTCATCTCCTTTGCAGGAGGGATTCAGACATACGGGGGTAAAGAAATAGGCAAGGATACAAAAATGATAAAAAATCAGGTAGAAAATTTTGTGTGTGTTACATTTTAAAATAATGGCTTTATTGACGTATAATTCACATACCGTAAAGTTGACCCACTGAAAGTTTAAAATGTGTGTGTTAGTATGTGAAATATTTAGTGTAATATTTAGTATATGTAACATTCAGTATATTGAAGAGTTGTACAATGATCACTACCGACTGTTAGTACATTTTCATCAACTCCAAAGTCACCTGTTAATCGTATCAGGAATCCCTTGTAAGTGATGAATTGTTATTCTTCTGCTGCTTTGAAGATTGATTTCCCCCTCTGGGTTTGTATAGTTGGTCTATGACCTGTTTGTGTATGGATTATTATTATTTTTTGAGATTATTCTTCTAGGAGTTCATTAAGTTTCTTGGGTTTACAGATAAGACATATTCATCTAATCTGAGAAGTCATTAGCCATTACTTTTTAAATTATTTTTTTCTCTCCCTTTTCCTTTTGGGACTCCCATTGTGCAAATGTTGGAATGCCCTGTTCATTAAAAACATATTTTTAATGTTCTTTAAACAGGACCTATATTAAATTTCACTTGATTCTTTCTTTGCCAGCTTACATGTGACCTTGAGCCTCTCTCGGTGAATTTCTCGTTTCAGTTATTGTATTTATCAGCTCTAGAATTGCTATTTGTTTCTTTTTAAAAAATAATTTCTATGTCTTTTATTGATATTTTCTATCTGATGAGACGTCATTCTCATACATTCCTTTAATTCTTTACACATACGCCCTTTAGTCTTTAACCACACGTGTACTAGCTTCTATGCATATTGTCTGGTAGGCAAACATCCGGGCTTCCTAGCACAATATTTCTGTTGACTGTGTTTTCCCCCTGTGCAGGGGCTACACTTTCCTGTTTCTTTGCATGTCTCATAATATTTTGTTAAAATCCAGATGTTTCATTTTATTATTTTATTTTACTTTTTATTTATAAATTAAACATAAAAGTCTACATTGTTTATTATAGAAAGATGTTTCACTATCTGCTTAACTACACAAGTAGAATAGAATATGATTCTGCTCATTCTGGAGCAACCTCTCTTGAAATTAAAATAGATTTCTTGACGTGTGTTGTATTTTAAATTCTTTTAATTGAATTTATTGGGGTGACATTGGTTCTCAAAACCATACAAGATTCACATGTACAACTCAATAAAACGTGTTTGCACCGCGCCATGTGCCCATTGCCCCAAGCAAAGGCTCTTTCTGTCCCCATTCCCTCCCTTTGCTCACCTCCACTTCCTGCCAACCCCCTTTCACTCTGGCTATCACACTCTGGTGTCTGTGTCCATGTGTTATGTACACATGAAAAACGGGACATTTTAAACAATATGATGTGGCAGTTCTGCGCAGACCCCTCTGTTACCATTACTTTTTATCAGTGCTGTTTTAATGACCTTTCTTGGCTAATTCTGTAATGTTTGTAATCTCTCTGCTTGGTTAATTTAGTAGTCAGCTAATGACTGAGCAGCAAGGCCCTTAAAGTCTTGGCGACAGTAAGTTTCCTATACTTTGTCTCGGGACTCTGTGTGTGTTCGAGAATGCCTTCCATGCAGCTTACAACCGTGCCTTAGCTTTCCCCTCCGCTTTGAAAGACTCAAGATCAGCCAGAGGGGAGATACTGGGCTATCTCGGGTCTGTTCCTGGCCCGCACACAGCCTTCTGCATGCGCCTTGTAGGTGCTCATGGTGGGTCAGAGCTCGAGGACGTTTCATCCTTAAGATGTCTGTTATGGTTTCCGCCCACCACTTTTTACTCTTATTCTATAAGCTATAATTTTAAAAGAACTTTTCTATTATACAAAAATATAAAAGTAGTCTTTTGGGGAATTTTTCCCAGACAGAAGCCATTCAAATAAGGTGTTGATGTTTTTGTAGACATATTTAATCACATAGATTATAAAATCATAAATATTAGCTCCTTGCTTATTTGTCTCTACTAAAAGGTCTTTAGAGGCAGAGACTATGTCTTGTTCACCATCCTATTTACAGTGAGCTGGCATAGTGGCTCACGCAGCATTCGGTCAATAAATACATAAAGGAAAACTTAAGGACAGGACAACTTATTTAAAGAAATATGACAAATGATTGTCCCTTTAAGAAATGCCGACACATCTTAATTCTTTCATGCCTGATGATCACAACAATGAGAGATTAACAGCTATAGTCATTTCTATAAAAATAAATCTCAGCTAAAATATACAGTAGTGCATGTGATATTTCAAACCACTGCTGACATATCCTCTATATTTTAGCATCCATTGTTATTATAATATGCTTCTGTGCACCTGGGAAGAAATTGCTCCTTGGCCAGCTGTGATCGATTCAAAATCTTCAACTGGCAGAGGATTGAATGTTATGGAACTAATCGGGTATAGAAATGTTTCCTGTTGTCTTTGCTAAGGACATGTATCATGCCTTCAGGTATCAGTGCTTTAAAATTTGCATTTTATGCTTTGCCATTTTTCAAATAAAATATATTGTGTGGAAAACAATAATGTGCTTTGTTACAGTATGTAACACATGTCAATGATGCTCTTCAAATAAAATGAATGGACTTTCCGGATTATCTTTTTTCAACCCCCAAATTTACTTTCTTTCTAATTCAAAATCTGTGCCTGTATTATATTCATGATGGATATAAAAAACTTACAGAATAGCCTGTGCACCAACCTCTGAAAAGAGTGATGTAAAGTTTTATACTTTTCTTCTAATCAAGTGGTGACTACTTAAACTTTAGGGGGAATGTAAATGGGACTTTTAATGGAAAGCATTTCTCATTATGGAAAACTCTGGGAAGACATACTTTCTTTGGTGCTAACATATTTGAAATATATTTTTGAGCCTAGTTTTTGAATTGATAGAAAATAAATACATACATATAGACAATATCAAGAAGCTAAAAGGTACATAGCAGAAGTAGTCAGTCTAATTTTAGTGGAAATATCATGAAAAAAACAAAACCCTGAATTTTCTAAATGTTCTCCACTCACTCAAAGTCTTTTTTTTTTTTTTTGACTCTTTCCTAACACCTTTTTATTTTGTTTATTAATTAATTTATTTTTGTTACAGATGTTTCTCCTTTTTCCTCCACTGATACCCCCACCCTCTCCCTCCCCACCATGTCCCCAGCTTTGTTGTCCATGTCCATTGTTCATACATACATGCATATAAGTTCTGTGGTTTATCTCTCCCCCACCACCCCCTCTTCTGGGGATTGTCAGTCTGTAACCCACTTCCACGTCTCTGGGACTACCCCATTCCTCAGACTGTTATGCTCATTATATTCCACAAATAAGTGAAGTCATATGATACTTGTCTTTCTCTGTTTGGCTTGTTTCGCTTAGGATAATAATTTCCAGGTCCTTCCGTGTAGTCTCAAAGGATTGAGATCTTTCTTTCCTACAGCTGCATAGTACTCCATTGTGTATATGTACCACTGCTTTTTTATCCATTCGTTTACTGATGGACACTTGGGCTGTTTCCAGATCTTAGCTAATGTAAATAGTGCTGCTATGAACATGGGGGTACATATATTCTTCCTGATTGGTGTTTTAGGCTTCTTAGGGTATATTCCTAGAAGCTGGATTACTGGGTCAAATGGCAGTTCAACTTTTAATTTTTTGAGGTAACACCATATTGTTTTCCATAGTGGCCGCACCAGTCTGCACTCCCACCAGCAGTATACTAGAGTCCCCTTTTCTCCACACCCTCGCCAACCCTTGTTTTTTGATGATTTGTTAATGGCAGCCATTCTGACTGGTGTGAGGTGATACTTCATTGTTGTTTTAATTTGCATCTCTCTGATGGTTAGTGATATTGAGCATTTCTTCATATGTCTCTTAGCCATTTGTATGTCTTGTTTGGAGAGGTGTCTATTTAGTTCCTCTGCCCATTTATTAATTGGCTTCTTTGTCTTCCTTTTGTGGAGCTGTATGAGCACTCTATATATATTGGAAATCAACCCTTTATCTGATGTATCATTGGCAATGATGCTCTCCCATAGAATGGGTTGCCTTTCCATTTTGGTGGTTGTTTCTTTTGCTGTGCAGAAGATTTTGAGTTTGATGTAGTCCCATGTGTTCATTTTTCTCCTTTGTTTCTGTTGCCGTAGGTGATGTATCAGTGAAAATTCAGCTGTGTATGTTGTCCAAAATTTTGTTGCCTACATTTTCTTCTAGAATTTTTATGGATTCATGAGTCACTTTTTTTTTTTTTTTTATCCTCACCTGAGGACATTTTTTCCATTTTTTTTTTTTGTTGTTCAGGTAGAGTGGGAGGGTGAGAGAGGAACAGAGAGAGAGAGAGAGAAACATCGACGTGAAAGGGACACATCGAGTGGCTGCCACCCGCACAACCGACCAGGGCCAGGGACAAACTGCAACCGAGGTACACGCCCTTAGCGGGAACCGAACCCGGGTCTTTCAGGACCGCAGGCCGACACTCTAACCGCTGAGCCAAACCGGCCAGGGCCATGAGTCACTTTTAAGTCTTTTATCCATTCTGAGTTTATTCTTGTGTATGGTGTAAGTTGATGGTCTAGTTTCAGTTTTTAGCATGTTGCTGTCCAATTTTCCCAACACCATTTATTAAAGGGGCTTCTTTCTTCCACTGTATACTCTTGCCCCCTTGGTCAAATATTAATTGAGCATATTGCCTTCGGTCCATTTCTGGGTTCTCTATTCTGTTCCATTGGTCAATTTGCCTGTTTTGTGCCAGTAGTAGGCTGTTTTGATTACAGTGGTTTTGTAGTATAACCTGAAATCTGGTAATGTGATCCCTCCGACTTTGTTCTTCTTTTTCAAGATTGCTATGGCTATTCAGGGTCTTGTTTGGTTTCATATGAACTTTTGAAGTATTTGTTTTAGTTCTGTGAAGTGTGTCATTGGTATTTTGATGGGGATTGCATTGAGTGTATAGATTGCTTTTGGTACTATAGACATTTTAATGATGTTAATTTTTCCAATCCATGAACAAGGTATGTGCTTCCCCTTTTTCTATCTTCCTCTGTTTCTTTTTTCAATGACATGCAGTTTTCTGCGAATAGGTCCTTTATTTTTTTGGTTAAGTTTATTCCTAGGTATCTTAATTTTTTTTTGCTGTGGTGGTAAATGGCATTATTTTTTTTAGTTTCTCCTTCTGTGAGTTCATCATTGGTGTATAAGAATGTTATTGATTTCTTGACATTAATTTTGTATCTTGCTACTTTGCCAAATTCATTTATTAAGTCTAGTAAATTTTTGATGGAGTCTTTGGGGTTTTCTACATATAGTATCATGTCATCTGTGAATAATGACTGTTTCACTTCCTCCTTTCCAATTTAAATCCCTTTTATTTTTTCTTCCTGTCTGATTGCTGTGGCTAAGACTTCCAGTACTACGTTAAATAAGAGTGGCGAAAGTGGGCATCCTTGTATTGTTCCTGTTCTTAAGGGAAATGCTTTTAGTTTTTGCCCATTGAGTATAATGTTGGCTGTATGTCTTTCATATATGGCCTTTATTATATTGAGATATGATTCCTCTATTCCCAGATTGCTGAGCATTTTTATCAGAAATCGATGCTGGATTTTGTTGAATGCTTTTTCAGCATCTATTGATATAATCATATGATTTTTATTTTTCATTTTGTTTATGTGGTGTATCACATTTATTGATTTGCGAATATTGTACCAGCCTTGCATCCCTGGGATGAAACCCTCTTAGTCATGTTGAATAATTTTTTTGATGTATTGCTGGATCCCATTTGCTAGTATTTTGTTCAGGATTTTGGCATCTATGTACATCAGGGATATTGGCCTGTAGTTTTCTTTTTTTGAATGTCATGTTCTGGTTTGGAATTAGAATTATGCTGGCCTCATAAAACAAGTTTGGAAGTCTTCCTTCTTCTTGAATTTTTTGAAATAGTTTGAGGAGAATGGGTTAGTTCTTTTTTCAATGTTTGGTTAAATTCCCCCATGAAGCCATCTGGGCCTGGGCTTTTGTTTGCTGGGAGAGTCTTGATTACATCTTCAATTTCTTTTATTGTTATTGGTCTGTTCATATTTTCTATCTCTTGCCGGTTCAGTTTCGGGAGACTATGTGTTTCTAGAAATTTGTCCATTTCACTTAGATTGTCGAATTTATTGCTGTATAATTGTTCATAGTATTTGTTAACAATCCTTTGTATTTCTGTGGTGTTAGTTTTTATTTCTCCTCTTTCATTTCTGATCCTGTGTATTTGGGTTCTCTCTCTTTGTTTCTTGTTGAGTCTAGCTAAGGGTCCATCAATCTTGTTTATCTTTTCAAAGAACCAGCTCTTTGTTTCATTGATCCTTTGGATTATTATTATTTTTTTTTGGTCTATGTCATTTATTTCTGCTCTGATCTTTACTATTTCCTTCCTCCTACTTGCTCTGGGGTTTTCTTTTTGTTTGTTCTCTAGTTCTCTAAGTTGTGATGTTAGATAGTCTATTAGACATTTTTCTTGCTTCTTGAAGTAGGCCTGTAGTTCTATGAACATCGCTCTCAGAACTGCTTTTGCTGCATCCCATAGATTTTTTGTTGTTGTTTGTTCATTTCCATTGGTAACCCATTCATTGTTTAATAACATGTTATTTAGCCTCCATGTTTTAAAATGTCTTTGCATGTTCTTGTTGCAATTGATTGCTAGTTTCATGCCATTGTGATCTGAGAAGATGCTTGATATGATTTCAATCTTCTTGAACTTATAGAGACTTAGTTTGTGTCCTAACATGGGGTCTATCTTTGAGAATGTCCCATGTGCAATTGAGAAGAATGTGAATTCTGTAGTTTTGGGGTGTAATTCTCTGTGGATATCTATTAAATTAATTTGATCTAGTGCTTCATTTAAGGTCTGTGTTTCCTTGTTAATTTTTTGTCTAGATGATTAATCCAGTAATGTCAGCGGGGTGTTGAAGTCCCCTGCTTTGATTATATAGCTGTCCATTTCTCCTTTGAAGTCCTCCAGAGATTTTTAATACATGTTGTTGCTCCTATATTGGGTGCATATATGTTTACCAAGGTTATATCTTCCTGTTGAATAGATCCTTTCAATATTATGTAGTGGCCTTCTTTGTCTCTAGTTATGGTCTTCATTTTGAAATCTGCTTTATCAGATATGAGTATGAGCTTTTTTTTCCTTTCTGTTTGCTTGAAAGATTTTTTTTATCCCTTCACTTTCAACCTATGTGAGTCTTTTGTTGTGAGGTGGGTCTCTTTAAACAACATATATATGAGTCATGCTTTCTTATCCAGTCAGCTACTCTGTGTCTTTTTATCAAAGCATTCAAACCATTCACACTTAAGGTGATAATTGATATGTACTTAATTATTGCCATTTTTGTTTAGTGTGGTTATATTTTTCTTCCTATTTCTTCTACTAATTACAGCAGTCCTTTCAGCATATCTTGTAGTGCTGGTTTGGTGTTAATATATTCCCTTAGCCTTTTTTTTTTTTTTCTGGAAAGCTCTTTATTTGACCTTCTATTTTGAATGATAGCCTTGCTGGATAGAGTAGTCTTGGGTTCAGATCCTTGTTTGTTATGACCTTGATTACTTCATGCACTTTTTTCTGGCCTGTAGTGTTTCTGTTGAAAAGTCAGCTGAGAGCCTTATTATGTTTCCTTTTTACGTAACCTATTGCTTATCTCTTGCTGCCTTTAGGATTCTCTCTTTGTCTTTAATTTTTGGCATTTTAATTACTATGTGTCTAAGTGAGGGCCTGTTTGAATTCTTCTTACTTGGGGCTCTCTGTGCTTCTTGAACTTGAATGCCTTCTTCCTTCACCAAGTTAGGAAACTTTTCTGTCACAATTTCTTCAAATATATTCTCTAACCCTTGCTCATTTTCTTCCTCTTCGGGGATTTCTACGATACAAATGTTATTATGTTTTCAGTTGTTCCACAGTTTTCTTAAGCTATCTTCCTGTTTTTTAATTGTATTTTCCTTTTGGTTCTCTGATTGGTTGATTTTTTCTACCTGTGTTCTAATTCACTGATCCGGTCCTCAGCTTCCTGTACTCTGCTGGTTAGTCCTTCCAATGTGTTCTTAATTTCTGCTATGTCATTCTTCATTTCCACTTGGTTGGTTTTCACTGTTTCTATATCTTTACTTATGGTGCTGATGTCCTTACTCAAGCTGTTGAGCTTCCTCAAGATCATTACTCTGAACTCTACTTCTGATAATTTGCTTAACTCCATTTCATTGTTCTCATCTTTAATAGAGTTCTCTTGTTCTTTCATTTGGTATTTGTTTCTTTGTTTCACCATTTTGACTATCTCAATGGGTTTTGGAGCCTGCCAAATTTTCCCTGTGGGTGTTGGTGTTCTGCTGTTTGTGGCTCTCTCTATTGAGTTTGGATGAGCCTGGGTTGGCCCGCATTAAGCATCACGGTCAAGTCTTACTTACCTGGGTAGATTTGCAAGCCCAGGAAAGGTTCAGTTATCCTCTAGCTCTTTCTGGGTAGCTAGTAGTCTCAGTTACTCAGTGCCTTGGAATGTAGCCCTGGTGTTCTGCATAAGAGAGTTTCCAGAGTTTGGGATAGATGCTGGTTGTTAATGAGCCTCAATTTTCATTTCTTTCCCTCACCTGGGAAAGCTGAATCTCCTAGGTGGGGGGCTGCTTCTTTTCCCCACAGCTCTGGGAAGGACCACACTGGCCACCATCCTTTGTGGATGCACCTCAGCAACAACTCTGAGTGCGTTTAAAATCCTGGGTGTCCCCACAGAGTTCCAGCCCAGTCTGCCCTCCCTCTGCTGTAGCCCCCCAGGTGAGTGGCTGTATTTTAGCACTCTCTTTGCTGTGGAGCGGGCTTGGTCTTTATTCCCCAAGGGTGCTGCTCACAGCTAAGAATGCTGCTGTCCATGGGATCCCAGCCCTCCAACCTCTCGCGCCTCTGCAGATCCTACCAGTGTCCCTGGTTATATGGTCCTGTCCTGCTTCTTTTCTGTTGCTTTTTTTTCCGAGGAATTGTCTATATTTTAGTTGTAATTCCTGTTTGTTCCTGGGAGATTGTCTGTGTAGCTTCCATTCACTCCGCCTCCATTTTCACATCCTCTCCCTCAAAGTCTTTCAGACGTAAAAGTTAAAGTCATAGAATTACTCTAATATGACTAAAATTCAGAGTTTTCTGTTAATTTTGTGAGATACAAGCCAGAATGTCCTCCTAATGAGGGTGTGTGATGCTTTCGTCTAGAGTGTAAAATAAGAGAAGAAATTTAAGTGTAGGATGGGTACTTTGCTCTACCAAAAGGAAAGCATATCAGTATTATCATATTAGCATTTGTTTCTGAATACAACTTTATGGCATTATCAAAGCAGACAATGACTTAATATCACTCAAAGTAGATGGTTATTTACAGAGGAAAAATACATAATTGTTTAACCTCATTAAACAATTGGAGGATGGTTTATTTTTTCTTTAATTTTTCAGTTGATTGTTAAGACATTATAAAATCTTAGTATGATTATCAAATGCCACTGGGAAAATATCCTCAAAAAGAAAAATAAGTTAATGCTCAATGCCTTAATTTACCAAAGTGATATAATAAGTTTGTAGGAAAATGTCTTGGATAGAGCATTAATTTACTTCTTCTTTTTTTTTTTTTCCAGCTCCATTATTTAATGGCTTCTGTAGTCTGTAGTAAAGGTTAAACTTCTTACCAACAAACACAGAAGTTAGGCACATAGACATGGGAGCCACATTAACTGGGTTTAAAACCCAGTTTGGCTGCTAACTAGTTGCATAATGTTGGGGAAGTCACTCAACACTTTTTTTTTTTTATCCTCACCCGAGGACATTTTTGCTTTTATCTTCAGATAGAGCAGGAGGGGGAGAGAGGAGAAGCATGTGAGAGAAACATCCATGCGAGAGAGACACATCGACTGGTTGCCACCACACGACCCCAACTGGGGCCAGGGGACAAACCACAACCAAGGTACGTGCCCTTGGCGGGAACCAAACCTGAGTCTCTCTGGTCCATGGGCCAATACTCTAACTGCTGAGCCAAACAGGCCAGGGCCACTCAACATTTTTACTCTTAGTTTCTTCATCTCTAAAATAATGATAAAGGTAGTGATTACCTCATAGAGTTAACCACGGTTCAAAGTGTCTGGCATATAATACAAATTATATGTGTTTGCTTATAGTATTATTAGTAAATCATTTTATAGGACACAGCATATTAGAGGTTTTAAGAATAATTTAATTAGTTATAATTGCTAAAGAATATCCTTATATATTGCTTTTATTTCAATCATCTGTGCACCATTAATTTAAAAAATAAATACCTTTTTCTTGTTCTTTCTTTTGTTACCTCTTCTGAGCTTTTTGCAGAATGGAAGCATCTGGGACATTTTTGCTAAATCACTCATCAGAAGGTCCATTACCATTAGTTGAACTAATGACTACTTGCCTCATTAGCTAAAACCAACTAATGGGCAGCAGCAATTTCCTCAGCACATTTTTTTTTATGAGTGACTTTTTTTTCCCCTGCTTGGACACTGGTTTTGGTTTAAGTCTAGATGAGTCACTGAGGATTTCTTTCTCTACGTATATATTTTTTAAAAATCTTGACAAATATGCATTTCTTTCTCTAGATTCAGTGCATACTTTTTATTCATTATTTATTTATTTTCTAACTAAAAGTTTTAATGTTGACATTATTTCAGGTGTCCCCCATTCCCCTCAACCCTTTGTCCAAGTCCACACATCTTCCCCTCCCCCTCCCTTGTTCTTCACCAAACTATTGTCCATGGAGTAAGTGCATACCTTTTTTTTTAAATCCTCACCTGAGGATATTTTTCCATTTATAGAGTGGGAGGGAGAGAGGGAGAGAGAGGAAGAGAGAAGGAGAGAGAGAGAAACATCGACATGAGAGAGACACATTGTCTGATTGCCTCCCACTGACCTGGACCAAGCGGAAAAGGAGGTATGTGCCCTTGACCTGAATTGAACCCGCGACTCTTCAGATGGAGGGTCGACACTCTAATCGCTGAGCCAAGCCAGCCAGGGCCCTTTTAAAAGCCTCAAAGCCACTATTCAAAAACAAAAGAAAGAAAAGCGAACGACTGCAGGTGGGGGCAGAGAGAGAGCTGCAGGAGCAGTGCTTTTCTGATGGCCTGTGGTGCAGTCCCCGCTTTTGGTTTGTTTTAAACTTCCAGCTGCCGACCAGCACTTTTATAAAATACAGCAAATGGAACTTCTAAGAAAAATGATCATGCAGTTGGATGACATAGTAATCTCGAACTGCTATAAAAGTTTCTGAGCCCCTACTCATAAATCCTGTGTACGTGTTGGAATGGAGTGGCAACAAATATTTTGTGGGCTGGCACTTGGGGAAGTATAACCAATAATAGACCTGTCTCTAGTTTAAGATATCGAACTTGATTTCTCAAGTGAGTGGCAACCATTTTTTATCATCCTTTACAAGTTGTTTTTATAACATCACTTATTTCTCATTCAGTACTTAAAGTCTAATTTGAAATCTAATCTATAGTAACAGAAAGCAGATCCATATTTGCCTGCAGCCCGGTATGGGAGGGAATTGAATGTGAAAGGTCACGAGAACCATTTTGGAGTGGTGGAAGTGTTCAAGTTCTCGTTTGTACTGATGGAAAACCAGATATATGCATTTTTGAAACTCTGAATTGTATGCTTATAATGAATGCATTTTATTAAATGTTATATCCCAATAAAGGTGTTTAAAAATACCGATTTTTGAAAGTATGTTTTTTACTTTGGGCGTAGTGAAGATTGAGGGATGTGCCTAGTTCTCTACCTTTAAGATAAAGCATTGTGGGCACGCACCCTTTTCACTCTCTTCCACCCCATAGTCCCTCACCCACCACGCAGGAAGTGGCCATGGCTGGTGACAAGAACTTCATGGGGTTAGAAGATGCGTCGCATGATAACAGTGGACTCGGTGCTCATTGTCTCATCTTTCTTGGTAGGCCTGGAAAGTCTTTTCCATTTCATAGAAGCCATCTCTTTGGAAGAAGAAAATGCTGGCCAACCCAGGTGGCTTGATTGGTTGAAGCACTGTCTTATACACCAAAAGGTGTCAGGTTTGATTCTTGGTCTGGGCACATACCTAGGTTGTGGGTTTGATCCCTTGTCAGGGTGCATATGGGAGGCAACCTATCGATGTTTCTCTCTCGCATCAATATTTCTCTCCCCCCCCCCTTTTCCTCTCTCCCTTAAAATAAATAAAAACATAACCTTGCATGAGAATTAAAAAAAACCAAAACCTTAAAAAACATAAAAGAAAAAAATCCTAAATTGATTCTCAAGATACTTTGGACTTCCTTTAAAACTTATTAGAATTTATTTTATTGGTCAAAGGTGAAATAAACTTGGGTTTTACAAAAAGTAGTAAGTAGTTTTTAATTAAAATTTTAAAACATTCAAAGAAGGTTTTAGCAAGTTATACAACATGTAAATAATTTTGGCCAAGGAGTAAAACATGTAAAGTTGAAATTAATCTACATAAGAAAAATACAGAATAAATACAGAAAATCCCCCTCATATTCTTTATATTACAGACACAATCATGATTTTATTTCTAGCAACGAAACTTCTAAATCCAAATTGAGAATAATGACTGATTACTCAAGGAAGCCTAAGAATCATTAAAGTCATTTTCCCCCAAATATCTTATGTGTGTGCACATTTCTTATCTTTCTATCTCTTTCTGCCAGTATATCTATTTATCTACCATTGTATCTTCTTGTCATCTATATAAGCATGACATAATTTCTTTTCTTTTTATCTCTGGGGTTGTTTTACTAGTTGCAACAATTGTGTTTCATATAAAAATAATATTTTATTTTTTTCTGATGTTTATTACATAGAAAAGTGTGAGAAAAAATTAATTTTACTCTTATTCCATAATACAGAAATAATGACTGTTAATGTTATAGTGTATATCTCTTCATTTTCCCCAATGAACACATATACTTATGTAAAACAACTATGGTACTCCTTAGGTGTAGATGTGATTGGCTTGAACATTCATCCAAATTCACACTATTATTGATAATAAATTGTTTAATATAGTATATTACCTATTGTATATGACTTGAGTTTTAAAACATAATTAAACAAAAAGAAAACTTTGTTTACCTCACAAAGAAATTTAAATGAAACATAAAAGGAAAATAAAGATGAGACTACAGAATTATCAACTATATACAGAATAGTAAAGCGTAGTTCTGTGTTGAACTAACCCATCTAGAACAACCCCTAAAACAGTAAAAGAACTTTGAAAAATTTCTACTCAGATAGAGAAATTACCAGAGAAAATGAAAGCCCAGAAACAAGCTCAATACTCAAAGCTACTTTCATTTGCCAATATAGAAGCTTACAGAGGTATGATTTTGACAACAAAAGAAATGTAAATCAATCACAGCACACTTATGTTGGGGAGTCACATGCCCTACTTTCCTTCCTCCCTACTGTAAACATATACATTTTAAGCTGGAACTCTCAAAGGCTACACCCACAGTATAACAGTGAACCAATATAAAACAGTTCCCATCTGACATGTAGTCTTTGTTTTTATTGTAAAAACTTAAATCTTTGAACTTCAATTAAACTACTCCTAAAATGTAATGCCACTTGATTCCTAGGGTGGAGGGTGGGTGTGGGAAGAAACTTCCTGGAGGAAAATACTTTAGTCTTCCAATTATGTATAAAAATAAAATAAAATAAACAATGTTGTGACAAACAGATATTCAGCTATACAAAGAATCAAAACACTGTGAACAATAATCTGCATGAACAAATTCACAAGTAATTATTAGGGATAGACTATAAGACAATAATGTCTTCTATGCTTAAACATATAAAAGTAAAACTTGGAAATATCTACATATAGAAAACTATGAACAGTGATATAGCAGATTTAAAGAAGAGATAAAAACGTAATGGACAGGTTAGAAGCAGATTAGGCAGAACTGAAGAGAGAATTAATAAACTGAAAAATAGATATAAAAAAAAATCCTGAATAAAGCATGTAGAGATTTAAAATGGTTAAAAATACAGAAAGAACACAAAAGGCATAGAGAATGGAGTACAAAAGTTTAAATATGCATCCCTGAAATAAAGAAAAGAATGGGCAGAAACAGTATTTAAAAAGGTAATAGGTGACAATTTAAAAAATCTCTCCATGAATAAAAAAAAATCTAAGTAGGATAAATGATAATAAATCCATACCAAAACATATGACAATAAAATGGTAAAAAATATTATCAAAGGAAAAAATTGAAAAGTATCTTGAAAAAAGATTGTCCCAGTAGAACTGCATTAAATGAAAATGATCCCAGATGAAACTCTGAGATGCAAGAAATAGCCATTGATCAAGGAATCGATGTGGGAATTCTGACAATATTTAGGGACATCTACTAAAAATATATAGCACTGAATGGATTTACTACAGAGTTCTTCTTGAAGAGTACCCAATCTTTTCCTTATTCAAGTAATTCTTTTGTCTATGAGCTAATTAGCATTAGAAATTGAACAAGGTTCATAATTGTCTATTGTAGTAGCGGAAGAGAGGCTTCTGTTTCCCAGATATGAATTTTTTCCATACAAAAAAAGCAGGACCTTATTGGGCTACTTATATATGTTGGTTCCAAGAAATCTTTGCTCATTTAACCATCATTAATAATACTGTGCTCAGACCATGTGATTACCATGTGGCTACCTGCTGCTTATTAGAATAACAATGTTCTCTTTGCCTCTTTTATTTAAATGCTGCTACTTGACTTCTGACAGTCTGAGGTACTTACATTCTTTACCTTTTTCCCATGTCAGTAGCAGTGCAGCCACCCAAAGACTTACCCTAAAAAGAATTTGATTTTGTGTGAATGGAGGTAATAAATTCTCATGTGTGTTTCTTATTGGAAATTCCATTCCTTCTGCTCTGTCTTAGACAGATGATTATATCCAAATTGCTCCTATTTCCTTGAGAGCCTGTTGTCTACAACTCACTTTTTAGAAATGATTTCTGTGTCCAGTAGGGTTTCGGATGCAATCAACAGCAACCATCTATTAGCATAAAGAGGGATCTGTCAGGATACCAGTGAAGGAGCTCACACAATTGATGAACGCTCTGAAGAGCTGAGCAGAAGGGGTAACAGTTGTGTTGACACAGACAGAAATGTCATAGTGCACCAGGGTCATAGAGGAGTAAGTCCACTCTCAGAAACAATTTTAGCGTGTATTTACTGCTTTTGATCCTGGCAGACTTCTAAACACAGCAAACCAACTTAAATGTGCATCTGTCCTGCAAAATATTTTAAGAGTTTTATAAAAAGTAGTTTTCATTATCTTTACAAAGAGTTTTTATATTCCAAATAGTCTAGTATAGAGAGGCACAAGAGAGCAGAGATTAATGATTACCCTATCTTCAAACATGACCCACTTTGAGCCATTTAGCAACATTCCTAATGAAAAAATTGAGTGAAATTGGGACACTAGATATGTAGACTTCTGCTAAACAACCAATCCAAAAGGTCATGTCTTGTCTCAAGTATCTTAAAATACCTGAGAGACAATTTACTGGTTTAGAATTAGAGAAATTAATTAGGACAAATGTTCTTATTAATTTGGAAGCAAAGTTGAGTTATTTTAAGATCTAAAACTAGACACACACAATTGGGAAAACACTTATGAACTGGATGAGTTAAGTGTCCAGTAAAAAGGATGAATATTGAATAAAAAGTGTTTTAAGATGTGGGGAATTAAATTGAGGGTGTATGAAGTGTGAAGGTGCAAAAAAACCAAAAGTAACGTATGCTACCTGTCATATGGATAAAACAACAACAACAAAGAACCACAGCAAACGAGCAAAGTCAATGGAATGTGTTGTCCCTTTCTGTTTTGGAAACCATTGAGAAAAATATAGGCCATCGGCTGATGAGTTTATGTGGCGCAACATTCTGCGCACAAGCTCAGAAGACTTCCATTGACAAGAGGTGATTCACAGGCACAGAAAATGGCGAAGAAAACATAAGTGGTTGAGTTGTAAGAAGTTCCATCTCAAAGAGGGAAGCCACGTAAATCGTGGTTAGAGTGGACAGTCACTAAGCAGTTACTTCAGTTCTCCATAAGGAAAACAGAAAAGCTTGAACTCAGTTTGGGCTAAGAAAGAGAAAGTAAAGAAAGATAATTCTCTGCCTGTCTGTGTCTTTCACTTCACTCACTGACATCTGTTTGTCCTCACAGATTCAGGGAGGGGAGAGCAGGGTTTCTTGGAAAGGGTGTGGTCCTGGTGGTGTCAATATTTGTGGTGGTTGGGTGGTGGTGGAAGGGTTGACAAACCAAATATCATCTTCCAGCTCCTACAGAACAGATTTGAGACCAGTGAACTGGGGGAAGAAAGAAGTGGGGCCCCGTGAACCAGTCGAACTGTGTCCGTGGACCTGCAAACAGTCTCTGTCGGATTTCCCTTCTATCAGAGGCAGAGGCTGAATCAGAAAATATCTGAGGTTCCTTGTAGGGATGTGTTTCTGTGCCAAGAATACAGTTTACTTAGGATGAATTATTTTTCTGGAACACATTTGTTTTTCTTGTTTTGAATGAAATAGAAGGCTGTTCTTCTAAAAGAAACTGCCAAGTTCTTCTTTTGTTATCTTTGGACTCTACACTTACTTGCTTCAAGCAGCAGGGGTCAGACAAAGAATAGTGTTTCCAATCAAGCTCACACTTCAGTTGGCATTGTCTTACCTTGCGTGAAGATTCTAATATAAGCCATATTATATATACCGTGGTTATTTAGATATGGTTTTTTAAATGAAGTCTTTTGAATTCCCATTTTTTATTGCTGTAACATACATTCGCAATTTATTTATAATGAAAACTCTTTCTCAAGAGGTTAAAGATTAAAGTGGAAAAAAATACACTTTTAATACTTATGCCAAAAGTTTTCCCTGAAAACATCATAAAATACAAGTAAACATTTAAGTAAGGTTTAGATATAGATCTTAGAATCAAACAAATAGTCCTTAGCAATCCACATTCTCTTTACCTAACTATGCAGCATAACTTTTCTTATGCTAACGGCTCAATGCCTTTCCATGTCATTTAATGATAAAATCACAAGTATAGCAAGGAAAGTAACTATCTGTTCCCATTCTTAGAAAACCTTTGAAACCCAAATAAAAATAATTCATAATGAGGTAGAATTAACAAAATTTTTTATTTAATTTATTTCCTAACTAATTTTAACAGCTAGGTTGTGGCGTGGGTATTTTTATTGAATGTTAGTAGTAAGTGAGACTTGCTTACCTATTCTAGTGCACGGTACACATGACCACACTCACACACTTGTGTACACTGGAATCAATAAACACCACATTAAGTTCTTAATTGTTCCGTTGCTGACTAAAATGAATTAATCCATTGCTGGTTAAACTAGTTAATCCAAAATAGCAGCAGCAGAGGGATATTAAAAGAGAATAAAAGTACAGTGGAGAACAAGCCTTTAAAAAATGGAATGAAGGTTGGGTTTGTTCCAAAGGCAAATGGGGATATTCCATGTCCCTGTGACCACCCGTGAATGATAAAGCTAACAGGGGTCAAATTCTGGTGGAAAAAGTTTCTCTGCAGATAAAATGTACTTCTTAAATTATATGAAAATAATTTCTAGATTGAACAAAATAATTTTAAAGTACCTTTTCCCTTTAAAAATTCATATATTTTTCCACTCAATTAAAGTAGATTATAATTATAACATTACTTCTAGAGGTCAGTGACTGTCATTTATATGTTGCCGATAGGGCACCCCACATACGTGGATCCTGAAAATGTCTGCCCTCCTCTAATAGAATTGATCAAGGAAATCTTCTGTTTCCAATGATATCGGTTGACCATCTCTGCATTAGAGGGTCTTTACCTAAAGAATCATCTGATAAAGAAGTGTGACGTCACTGTGCACAGGGAAGGCTTTTTCCTAACTCTGTCCTTGGTGTTGTCACAGTGTGAGCCCGGGAAGAAGGATGTTCCCTGTCAGTCATCTCAAGCTGCACAGAGATCTGTCACCACAGCCACACTCCGCGCCGAGGGGCTGCAGGCTCTGGCTGCTACACTGTTCCGATCAATTGACCTTCAGTGGTTTGATTGTTCACACTGAGCTTTAAATGATCCATCATCATCTTCTTAAAAAAAACTCTAGGGATCTTTTCAGACACAGACAGGTCGGCTGCCTCTTCAACTATGGAAAATGATGGCTCTTCTCAGAGTTCAGAAGTGGGGCTGGAAGTCCTGGCGGGGGGGGGGGGGGCACGAACAGGACAGACAATCCCTCCCTCTTTCTCCTGCAGCTGATGCAGAAAGAAAAGCCTCTACATGGTTTTGCTTTGGGGTAGATCTCTGTTGTTCTTATCTTCATAACAAGGTCATTTTATATATATATATTCCCCTTATCAGTGGTTTTGTTTGTGGTTTGTTATCTACAGTCAGCCATGTTCAACTGTGGTCTGAAAATATTACATGGAAAATTCCAGAAATAAATATTTCATATGTCTTAAATTGCACGCCATTCGGACTAGTGTGATGAAATCTGCCATCCAGCTCCTTCCTACCCAGGACATGAATCACCCCTTTGACTAGCACCCCCATACTGTAGGCACTCCCCGCCATTAGTAACTCAGTGCCTGTCTCCATGATCGGACCGACAGTCTCGGTATCACAGTGCCTGAGTTCTAGTCGCCCCTTACTTCACTCACTAATGGCCCCACAGTGTAAGCGTCGTGATGCTGGAGAATCAAATATGACAAAGACTGACTGTGAAGTGCTTCCTTCAGGTGAACAGGCGAGTGCAATAAGATAATTTGAGAGAGAGACCGTATTAGCATAACTTTTATTATAATATATTGTTAGAATTACTCTTTTATTATTAGTTATTGTTATCAATCTCTTACTGTGCCTAATTTATAAATTAAGCTTTGTCATCGCCGTGCACCTGTAGAAAAATATAGTGTAAGTAGGGTTCAGCACTGTCAGCAGTTCCAGGCACCCACTGGGGTTTTGAAACATGCTCCCTGAAGATTGGGGGGACTACAGTATGGCAGCCAAGAACCTTTTTTTTCTTTAAATCCTCACTAGAGGACATTTTCCCACTTATCTTCAGATAGAGTGGGAGGGTGAGAGAGAGAGAGAAACATCAATGTGAGAGAGACACATTGAGTGGTTGCCTCCTGTACAACCCCAACCAGAGCCAGGGACCGAACTGCAACCGAGGCATGTGCCTTTGACCAGAATGGAACCCAAGACTCAGGTCCATGGGCCGACACTCTGACCACTAAGCTAAACCGGCCAGGGCCAAGAACACATTTTTAGTCATGTTCTCCACACCGGTTATTCTCCTTACCTCAAATATAATAATGAGGTGAGACAGTTTTATTTTGCTCTTGTTTTTAGAATCACCTCCACCAGGGCCCCTGAGTCTTAGTGGGGAATGTTCTCTCCACATCTTTGGGGACAGGCCTGTGGTCATTGTGCCACAGTAAAGAAGAGCTCAAGCTGGTGGGGACGGGGAAATCAGAACAAAGCGCTGTTCAAGATTTTGTCTTCATCACATCTTGCATCCTTGCAACCTTAAAGTATCGAGTGGGACTATGGATCTCAATGCTGTTTTTCATATAAGAAATGTATGACAAGGAGGATGACAGGTGTCATAAATCCCGGTCTCATTCCTTGTCTTAACCTCAGCTTCCCTCAGGGTACAATGGACTCCTGTATGGAGAGAACAGATTTCTTTCTTTTTCATTTTAATGTTCCTGAATTGTAAACCAAATAGCATTCAGTGCACAACTCTCAGTGTCTCAGTTTATGAATGTCTAACACATTCTATCTTTTATTTACTTCATTCTGAGGGCCTCCTTCAGGGGAAATACACTTCTATCTGTCAGTCTCCTGAATTCTTCTTCCAGCTATCTGAGCGTATTTTCCATTCTGCCTCCCAGCTTAACTCTCTTGCCCCATTTCCCCCTCACCTGAGTTCTTAGAGACCCTTGAATTCTTCCGTGCTCATTTTCACTACACATTTCAACTCCGAGGGCTGCATATAATAAAAATGACTCCCCAGTCAAGAGACACCTCCAAATGAAACCTAGCCTGAAGGGCTCGCAACACTTTTATCTCAGGCAGTCCCAGCATATTGGCATCTTTTAAGCAGCAATCACAAACCCACACACCTTCCAGGGCTTTCTGTAGCAAGCTATAGATGCCGCTAAGATCCAACAGGTTCCCAGAGTGTATCTTTCAGTGGCCAAGATTATAGTTGCAAAGATCCTGATATTCTTGGGTCCAACAATTGTTTTCTCCAAAATGCCTAGATTAAAAAGTGACAAATTCCCTTTGTTCTAAAGTTTTAGAATTCTTTCCTCTCTACTATGATGGAGAAATGTGATAGAGATGAGGGCTTGGCTATTTTAGTGGGTTAAATAGTGGTCTCCTACAAGATATATCTAAGCCCTAGCCCTCAGTACCTATGAATCTGGTCATCCTGGATTTTGAGTTGGCCCTAAATTTAATGACAGGAGTTCTTATAAGAAGAAAGGAAGACAGAGAGACACACAGGGGAGAAGTCCATATGAAGAGAGGGGCAGAGATTGAAGTAATAAGTTTATAAGGCAAGCTATGCCATTGATTGCCAGAAATCATTAGAAGCTACAAGAAAGGTGTAGAAGAGATCCTCTCTCAGCACCTACAAAAGAAACCAACCCTGCCGACACTTGATTCTGGACTCTCACCTCCAGAGCTATGAGAGAATAAATTTCTGGTTTTTTTCTGTGGCCCTAACAAACAAATATAACTACATTAATGTCAATTAATAGGGATGCTGTCTTTCTATTGTATCATCTATGTCCCTGACAACAGATTTAATTGTTTCTGGAGACCAGAGTATCAAGATTGCCAAGCCATTACCAACGCCTATGCATGCCCAGTCTGGACGGGGAAGGTTGCTTTCCCAAGGATCACCCTTCTTGGGATAGCAGCACACACTTGACCGAGTTCTTTAATTAAGTTTAGACATAGCAGAATTTATTATACTCAGTGCTGAACTGTTATTTGTGCCCTCCTTCATCATTTAGTTTCTTTGAACAACCATGTAATATACTTTGTATACTTTGTCTCATTCATAGCACCTATGCGATATCTTGCAGACAGCAGGTGCTCAGTGGGTATGACATGTCACATGACATTCCTCTTCCATATGAAGCATTCCCCACTTATAATAAGCACACAAATATTGAAAAGGAATCAAGAGACTGAGACAGAGATTAAAAAATGATTTTGGTACTGAATTTGTGGTTTTGTGTGGGTGATACTCAAAGTAAACATTCTGAATAGTGAATATGAAAAGTTAATCACTAGCTAATCCCCCATGGGAATGAAAAGAAGTAATGCTGTGGTCAAATACCTCTATGCAATAAAAAATGTTAAAGATGAGATGGATAGTGTGGCTTTAGGATATAAAAAGGGAGTATAATTTTTTTTGTCTTACTCACCCTTTGTGTAAGTGATGCTAAATGAAAGTCAGAGGGAATTGGAGCAATAAAACATTACAAGGTATGCTCAATTTATCACCACGGAAACTCCAACCCGCAGGAGCATATCGGAAGGCAAGTTTCCAACAGCTGTGCAAGATGAGAAGTCTGTGTTAGAAAAGGTGTGGAGCTGGGAGACAAGTCAGCAGAGATCCAGGACACAGTGCCTTTGCGGGAGGACAGGGATTGGATGGAAACAATGCAGGAATACAGGCAAGTGCAGCACTGGCCCAGGTTTTAAACTACAGGTCTTGCCCTGGCCGGTTTGGCTCAGTGGTTGGAACGTTGGCACGGACCAGAGAGTCCTGGGTTCGGTTCCTGCTAGGGACATGTAACAAAAAATAAAAATAAAAAAACAACAGGTCTTATCCATTGTAACATCATGGACAAATTCTGTCCAGCTCACTGGTCGATACCCTATGATTACATCAGGAAGCCTATTGAAACTCTGTGCAATGACATCACATTGACAGCAATGAGATTGCTGATGTCTCTTCTGATGCTTGTGGCTCTAAGGTAATTTCCCAGCTGGGTCATTTGGCATTCACTCACAGTTCTTTCCAGACAGAGACCTAGTACCAACCTGGTTTAGAATACAGTATAATAGCTCAGGCTCAGAGAGAATCAATCTTCTGCCAATAGCATATAGATCTTGGTGTAGCACTATTGTTTTTCCTTGCTACCCCATTTCTTGCTTCTTAAATAGCAGGGAGACACTTTCCCTAGATTACTACTACGTATCTGCTGCAAATATTTTCACCTACTTTACCGTGACTTACGTATTTTTGGAATGGTGGGGTTATTTTTAAATATTTCTTATTTTACATAATTATACACAACATATTTTATTTATTTTTATTTTTTATCTTCAGCTGAGGACATTTTTCTATTTTTTTGTTCATATAGAGTGGAAGGGAGAGAGAGAAAGAGAGAGAGAGAGAGAAACATCGACGTAAAAGGGACACATCGAGTGGCTGCCACCTGCACAACCCAACCAGGGCCAGGGACAAACTGCAACCGAGGTACGTGCCCTCAGCGGGAATCAAACCCGGGTCTCTGGGGACCACAGGCCAACACTCTAACTGCTGAGCCAAACCATCCAGGGCTATGCAACATATTTTATATAAATATACAGAACACATAGTTATATAGTCAATTTTATTGATATTTCCTTCTATCTGAATTTGCTTTGTGAAGAGAATCTTTCCTCATCCTTGGATTATGGAAGAATGTGTTTCATTTTTAACATTTATTTTTTTTTTATCAGTTGTGATTTATTATTATGTGTTGTGTGAGTTAAGGATCTAGTTTTATGCTTTCAAAAATAAGAAAAAAATTTTCCTCAGTGATTTGAGACACCATCTTTATTATTTATTAAATTTCCATTTGTTCTTGGGTCCATTTTCAAACTTTATTTTATTCTGCTGGTCTGTCAGCCTATTCAGGTGCCAATGCCACACTGTTTTAATTATAAAGGCTTCAAAGTATGTTTCCATATCTGCTAGGGTGACACTTCCTCATAGCTTTTCTTTTTAATGTCATCATGGCTATTATTGCATTTTATTTTCATTATGCACCTTGATATCTAATTGTGTAGAGATCCTGAAAAATGTTTATGTACTCATTTTCTGATCATTTTAAATTTATAAATCAATTGAGGGAGAAATGTCATTTTAATGATGAATTTAGTCATCCCATCTCAAGAGCAAAGGGGAGATTTCTGTTTATTCAAGTCTTCTTTTGTCTCTTACAGAAGTATTTTTGTTTTCTATATGTAGGTTTCACAAATTTCTTGTTAAGTTTACTCCTAGATACTTTAAATCTTATTTTGCTTTTGAAAATGGAGATCTCTCCAATATTATATCTTCAACTGGTTATTGTTTATGTATACAAGGCTATCGATCCTCATATGTTAATTTGACATTCTGCTTTATCACTGAGTTATTTTATTGAGTCTAATTTAATTTTGTTGAAAAAACAAGGTTAAAGAATTTCTTCCATTGCAAATATACTGTTTCTATAATATTATGAGTTAAATAAATTTTTGGTGGTAAAATGATTTTTACTTCCTAACAGCCAAGTTACAAATAAACTTTTAGAACACAACCCATGTATAAATGGGTAACTGCTTGAATAATTTAACTGTGACTATAAAAAAATTAGAAAGTTATGTTATTTTATAAAATATAATATAGTATTGACCAGTCTATTTGTATAGTCATATTTCTTATAGTATGAATTCAGTCTATTCTTCTGAATAAGTTTTAAACTATAGTTTTGTGTTAAAAAAGATTAGAATTGCACTTGGAATTTTATATAATTTCATTAAAAAAAGACTTTCCCCATCTTTGCCACATTCAGTATTATACAAAATGCTCGGTGTACTTAAACTTTATTCTGAGTGTGTGGCTTTCTGCAGTCTTTGCAATCAGAGAAACTGGGTAAATCTTTGCTAAGGCAGCAACACGTGTTTAGTGCACAATAAATATGATCTAGAATATTTTAGATATATTTCTTCACAGACCAGTAAGATGTAATTTTCCTCAACTTAGTGTATTGATTTTATAGCTCTTATCATAAAATGTCAGGCCTGGAAAGCCCCTTGAGAAGCAACTATTCAGTACCCCTGCCTCCATAGGGAACCGAAGAACTTTGCACAGAACTTGCAATTTTCTTCAGAAACACATTTTAGTGTTTAATAACCCATAAGATTCTCAGAAAATTTGTCTTATACCCATATTAAAATGCCAATGGTGCATAGATTTTGAGTTTCAATCCTAAGTAACTGGAATAAATTACCTTTTCTAGGGAAGTAGACATCCACCCAGGATCTGAAGAAGCACTGTCAGTGTGAAATAAACTGAAAATATTACCTTTCTGGGCTGGAGCAAGAGATTTTCAATCAAGGACCCAGCTCCACAAAGTGTTTGTACTGCAGTAAACTGGGTAATTGTCATCAAATAATCTTCATGGCAACCCTCTCGGACTCTCATGAGTAATATTAGCACTAGGACCCAAACTGACAGTACAAGATGAACTATGATACGGAGTCGAACAAATTATTGCTGTGCCATGTGTAGTTGTGTGTGGGATGAGTTATGCACACAGGCAGGCATTCCAACTGATCTCAGCAGGCACATTGCATCTGAGCAGAGAGGGATGGGCTGAGCCAAGCTTCCTGCTGGTGCTTCTGCCACCCGAGCGGAGATCCCTTACCATCAGTGTCCACCCTGGTAACACTGTGAGATCCCTTACCATCAGTGTCCACCCTGGTAACACTGTGAGATCCCTTACCATCAGTGTCCACCCTGGTAACACTGTGAGATCCCTTACCATCAGTGTCCACCCTGGTAACACTGTGAGATCCCTTACCATCAGTGTCCACCCTGGTAACGCTGTGAGATCCCTTACCCTCAGTCCATCAGTACCTACCCCTTAACACTGTGAGTCATTTCCAAGGCAGGACCTTTTTATTTCATTTTATTTATTTATTTTTTAATCCTCACCTGAGGATATTTTTCCACTTTTGTTCAGATAGAGTGGGAGAGAGAGAGGAAGAGAGAGAGAGAGAGAAACATAGACATGAGAAGGACACATTGACTGGTTGTCTCCTGCACAACCCCAACCAGGGCTGGGGATGAACCGCAACCAAGGTACGTGCCCTTGGTCTAAATCAAACCCGCAAATCATTGGTCTATGGGCCGATGCTCTCACCGCTGAGCCAAACTGGCCAGGGCTTATTTTTATTTTTATTATTTATTTTTTTGCTTGTTCTCCAAATGCTGGTGTGCATGATATTTGACCTTGAAGTATCTGATGATTTCTGGTTGTGGGTAGTCATATGTCTACAGGAACAGGCAGACATGCTTGTGACTGAATTGCACGGTGGTTCAGGATGGGGGGTCATTCATCTAATAAAGTAGCAAGAATGATGGATAGTACATGGGACAGTGACTGGGAGAACTGCTGAAACATATAGAAGACTACATGTTAGCAGTAAACAAACTTTCATTGCCTTAAATCGTTGATATTTTTAATGTTGTTTCTTACCGCTGTGCCCTCACCTCCCTGACCAACACACTTTTGAATCACAATTTGAAAGTTTTGCACTCTGCTTTTCTAGTTTAACATGATGTGATTAGCATTTCCCCCATTTTGCAATATTGTTAAATAATTATCTTTTTAAAAATGAGGTAATGACTCCTCAAGTAGATGCATCATTATTTAACTAATTCCTTCTGGTCAATTATTTAGACTCTCCACCCTTTTAATATACATAATTTGAAAACAGATTAATTCATAGTATTTCTGCAGATTAATTTCCAGGAGTAGGTTAGTGATTTCTTTATTAAGTTATAAATCAATGCATTTTTTTCAGTCTCAAACCATGTAAATAAGTTTGAACATTATACTGGACAACACTGAGTGAGGCCCATATACTGGCTCAGAGGAACTTGACAACGGTTACAAGTCATTAAAGACTTTGAGCCGTTATGTCATTGAAGACAACAAAGGACATGATAGGTCTACACCACGCACTGTGCTTGAGTCCATAGGTGCTCCACCCTGGACTAAGGCACTAGCCTTGCTTTCCGGCTGGGTGTCTAGCGCTGCTGTCATGGGCATGGCCTCATGGTCACTGCAACAGCCATCACTGCTGCAGACTGGGGCGGGTGTTCCATGACAGCTGCCCCTAATCTCCCTTGCACTCATGCTCTCAAGTGGTTAGACTGTGCTGTCTGCTTGCAAAGTGGAATGTCTAATATTCGTCTTGCTCAGTCTTCACTGGTCAGCAAGACTTCTGAAACTCTGACCTAGCCCTGGGATCTCCCAATACGGTTTTCAGGAAGGTCTCCCTCCCTGATGATGTCCCCTGATTCAAGTTGCTTCTTAGTTTCTCTGGGCCTGCCTCCAGTCTCCCATTCCTGATCAGTGGTATTCTTCAGAATTTTGACATCTTTGTTAAATTTACTTTAAGCAAATATTTGTATCTTACTATAGTATGATAATACAAATTCTCAATTATTTTGCAAAATTCTCATGTCTGAATTATTAAGAAAACAAAATATATACAATTTTGGGTCAATTAATTATAATTTTTTAAATAAATAGTTGAATTACCTTGTAGTTACACTAAAAAATAATTATTATTAATATGTCAGAAACAACTAAGATATAAGATATTTAACCTAGTTCTTTAGGTGGTTTTATTAAACAGGCTGGAGCAACAGCATACTAATCTAATTAGCTCATTGATAGTTGGTTAATATGGGTAAGTGGATAGAGTTCAGAAAACACTGCTAAAATTTCTTAGAGATGATGTCAAGTGTTACATGACTTTATTCAATTTGCAAATATTCATCCACTATATAAAATTCGCTGCATTTGAAGTGAGCAAACATGGATTCTACCTTCATAGGTTTACAGTCTAATTCAGATGTTGGCAGACCAGCTTCCTGTTTTTAACAATAAAGTTTTATTGAAACACAGCTACACTTATATATTTATGTATTGTCTATGGCTGCTTTCATGCTATAGGGACAGTTGAGTAATTGTAACAAGAGACTATATCACTTGCAAAGCCTAAAATATTTAGATATATCTCACTCTTTAGAAAAAGATTGCTGCCCTGGCCGGTTTGGCTCAGCAGCTAGAGCATTGGCCTGCAGACCAGAGAGTCCTGGGTTCGGTTCCACCAAGAGCACATACCTTGGTTGCGGTTTGTCCTCACCCCAGTTGGGGTTGTGTGGGTGGCAGCCACTTGATGTGTCTCTCTCACATTGATGTTTCTCTCTCTCTTTCCCCCTCTCTCCCTCCCACTCTATTTGAAGATAAATGCAAAAATGTCCTCGAGTGAGGATTAAAAAAAAAAAAAGATTGCTGACCTCTGGTCTATTATAATGTCACAGGTATAAACAGCAATGACACAGGTAAATCATTAAAGGAACAGAGAAGAAAATAGGAGACATTTCAAGTGTTAAAAAGGATACTTATTATGGAGTACACATTTAATCAGTGTTATTTAATATATATTGAAGCTACCATTCAATTTGAGCCTTGACATGATTTGAACTTGGGAGAGGGAATTTATACTGACAATTCAGTCAAGTGGAACAACAAAAACAAAATTTCAAATTTCAAATTTCAAAATGCCTTCCTCTTGGTGGCTCTGAATCCCCACTTGTCTTCAGTTGCTCCCTATATTCCATCCAATGAGACTTCTTGCTCTTCTCCTTGACACTCCTGTTTTGTTGCTTGGCTCATATTCACTGATTTTATTGAATGTCTCTTCTCATTGTCTACCTGTGAACTCCTACTTATCGTGCAAGATTCACATAGAATATTATTTTATTCTCATATAGCCACCTCTCCTTGTCCTTATTTTTGGGAGCAATTTCTTTTTTCTAAACTTTTATTTTTTATTGACTTTTAGAGAGAGAGAGAGAGAGAGAGAGGGAGAGAGAGAAACATGGATTGGCCACCTCCCACATACCCTGACCAGGAATCAAACCTGCAATGTGGGCATGCGCTCTGACTGGGAATCGAACCTGCCACCTCTTGGTGTTTGGGATGACACTCCAACCAAACCACTGAGCCACACCGGCCAGGGCTCTCTTCTCTAAATTTTATTCACACTTTTCTCATGTGACATTTCACACTCATACATCATTCTTGTATATGTAGAGTTAACTGCTAGCCTGTCAACTTCTAGGGAGAAGAGTTTATGGTTAACTTGTTTGAATTTCCTGTGGTAGTTGATGGTCAGTTAAGATGTAATGAATGACTGCTGCCACCTGGCTCCTCCCTGTTTGAACTCTGTGAAGAACAGTTATTGTTATCTGATGTTTTCTTGTTGATTGTTTTGTTGAAGGCCTGTGTCACACCACAGTATATGGACATCATATGATTAGAGACCTTGCCTATCTTTTTCATCTTTAAGCCCACTGCCTAGCACATCTTAAGAGTTTAATCAAAATGTGTTGAGTTAATGATTGAGTGAATGAATAAAGTACTAAATCTGTACTTTCAGAAAGTAATGGTAGTGCCTTCATACACTAAAATAAATTTATTTGATGTTTACTAGTAACTTTAACAAATGGGATTCCAAAATTATTTGTGTGTTTGCGTTGTTATATTTACAGGTTTCTAAATAATGATATGGGAAATAGTATGCAATTCTTCAAATATAAATATCAATTTATCTGTAGGAAGGCATAGCATTCTTCAAGATTAATTACTGTAAAATATGAGCATTTTTAAAGGTTTTGTATTGATGCTGGTGTTCAGGAGATTGGGAAACTGGATAATTATCTACTATGCCTCTTACTGCCTGGTAAGTTTTAATAGAATAAGAATTAATATGCTTTATTATTATTCTTAATGATAAGCCATAATGGACAAGACATTTTAATGCAATTATTCTTCTCTGGTCTGGTTAGAAGGTACTAGGCAGATAAAGGAACCATTTAATCATGCATAAAAGTACCAAGTTATTGAAAAAAATATGCTGGACTTTTATTACGACTCTGAAAATATAAGGCACTTTAAATGGAGAAATGTTGATACTGCCCACTATCCACACCGCTGCAGAGATGGCAACAGGAAAGGTTCCTGCTCCTTCACTCATTATAACGGCTTAAGACAAACAGAAGTTTCTACTTAAAATTCTTCCTTATTGAGTGCTCATTTTCTTTGACTTGCTCAACTCACATTTAAATTATTTCCATATGTTCTCAGTTTAAACTACAAACATATTTTAAAAATATTTTTATTGATTGTTTTAGAGAGAGAGGAAGGGAGAGACAGAGAAACATCCACATGAGAGAGATATAAATCTATGTGAGATACATCGATCAGCAGCCTCCTGCATCCCCCTACCTGGGGATCCAGCCCACAACCCAGGCATGTGCCCTGACCGGGAACTGAACCAGGACCTCTCAGTTCATGGGACAATGCTCAATCCCCTGAGCCACGCCGGCTGGGCTACAATCATATTTTTAACCTCACCTGTCTCTCAGGTAGAAAAAGGACTCCACGTGATGTCCAGTGCCTCCTTTTCTGTTCATGCTTGATGGAGAACGCACGCACCTAGAATATGTATTGAGCAGAAAAGGTTCAAAACGGGAAGGCGCACTTCACAGCTATGTTTCAGGTGCAGGAGGGAATGATGGAGTTCTCAGACTCTAACCTCAGACAGACCTGTGCTCAGACAACAAGAACTGTGTGTACCTGAAGAATTTATTCCAACTCTGATCTATAATTTGGAGTAAAGACAGTAACAAATTTAAAGGGCTGTGCTAGGGATGAAATGAGATAATACATATGCTACCAATAACAAGTCACGTGTCACACAGCGTGGCACTGAATTCTCACAATAGTTCTAGAAGATCATCTTATCCCCACTCTCAAATAAGAAACTGAGGCACCGATGACTGACTGAGCTAGAGAAAGCACTTGGGGAACACAAACTAATGTACTTAAGTAACCCTAAGATGCCACCGTTTGTAATAGGGATCATTACTCTATTTTCAATGTGGGAAAGAGAGTCCAAGAGGATGGCGGGGTAATAGGAGACCCTACATTATGTTGAGACAAGGGCTATATTCTTAGCATAGGAGTGAACAAGAAATAAACTGACAAGGAGAAGACAAGGAAATGTGAATGTCTCAATCTAACCACTGGCAAGAGAGAGAAAGCCAATTTCACTGGAAAATTTAAAGCTGGTACTCATTCACCGCTGCGGTCTAAACATACACCACACGTTTAACATAAAAATGGCTTCAGGGTGGCAGTTTCTGACAGAAGCAAACTCAGCCGCTCTCTCCAAGAGCTCACTGCAATTCAAGTCTACGATGGTTTGAATCGCCAGTGATTGTGAAATGCATTCTGATTTCAGAGACGTTACAATGTGAAACATGCATCTCAGAATAGATGAAAGAGGATATGAGCTGCACTTCTTGACTTAAAAGAGTTTAGAAACATCTAATCTCATCATGATGAACAAGATGAAACACAAACATCAACACAAGTTATTACATCAAAGTGAAAAATGAGTGCTGCAGATGTGTAGGGAAATGGGAATTTAAAACTGACAAAATTCTGGGAAGAACAGTGAGGCAGGAAGTCTTCATGGGAAGATGAAACTCAATCTGGACATTGATACCTGGATTGGGTTTTGATGAGAAAGAGAGGAAGGATGACATACATAACAAAGTGTGGAGTCAGGTTAAATTACAATATTTTTAGGTCTGAGGAAAAGTCTAGTTAGAGTGGAAACTTATATTGGTAGGCAAGCTTAGAAAGTCCTACTGAGTATATATTATTGAAGTCTTTTAAGAGAAGGCCAAGGTACAGAATTTGGAATGAAAATGAAATAATTTATTCATTTATTCCATTAGCCACCTGATCAATCAACTGCCCAACCATCAAACATTAAGCAGCTGCTACATGCCAGGGGCTATGCTGGGAGCCAAGTATACAATGATGAAAAATACACTATTTTGTCCTGTAAGTTACCTTGGTAAGTGGAACAGTCAAGTAAATAATGGAATTACATCACAGCATGTCCTCTCATAATAGCTGCAATTTATTGAGCAGCTATTATTTCTCTTGGTACTAGACAGATAATTTATATGTTATATATTATATTTTAAGAGCTAAAATAGGTTTATTTTAGAGATGAGAAAACTGAGGCTCAGAGAGATGGAGATTTTTCTGTACCTCTTCTGAACATCTAATTAAAAGGAGATTCTATTACTTATATATTCTTGATTATAAGGATTATGTAAAGCAACCATCATAAAATAATGGAATATCTTGGAGAGGCATTTTCCAACTCCTTTAAAATAACAAGAAACTTATATTTTGGTATTAAGAAAAATAAATGAAGTGATGAAGTTTTAAGTCAAATGGTATACCTCAATTCCACAAAAACTCTGAGAGAATTTGTCCAAAGTTCTTTTGGAAACTTGGCTGATGCATAACAAACCAAAGATGTAATGCATTATCTGTAGTAAACCATTAATAGGTATCACCAGTTGTATTAATTACAGCTCCACAATAATAGATGGAGCGAACAATTTTACCCTAAAATCAATGGAAGCTGTCCTGTGGATCCCATGTCCCTCCCGTACCACTCAAGGCAGAAATGTTCCTCCCACAGCTGCTCCAAGCCTCTCGGGCTGTCCTCCTATGAAAAGAGCCAACTCACTCATGATTATGTCCCCTTCCCAAGGGCAGGCCACATCCAACATCTAGTCCTTGAGGGCAAAGACCTATCACCTTTGTTCCAACTCAGGACACTCTGAAGGGTCATCTTCTCTGTAGGATTACTGAGTTCCTTTCACCTTCTCTGTGGGAGCAGAAGAACAGGCCTCCGCACGTCACCCCAAAAGATCCATGTCTTAATCCCCTGAATCTGTGAATATGTTTGGCGAAATGGAAAAGAGAATTAAGATTGCATATGCAGTCAGGTTGCTAATCAGCTGGCTCTGAAACAGAAAGATTGTTCTGGACTGCCTGGGAGAACCCAATGTCATCATGGATAGTACTTTAAAGCAAATAAATCTCTTAGAGAAGGCAAAAGGAAAAAAATGTAAAACAAATTTCCTCCTTTCTAATTCGTCAACAAGCAAAATAACAAGGCCCAGATGTGTGCTTGAATGTAACCAAAGGGAAAACAAAATGTGCTCGGCATTCCCACCTGTCAGCAACGAAAGGTGTCAGGAGGAAGAGGCATAGAAGCTGCCATCAGTGCTACTGAGTCTGCACTGGGGACGTGTGGCACAGAGGAGATGCACGAGGCTCCACATTTGCTTATTTGAGCACTTTTCTAAAGATGTCATAAGGCTTTTTCACATTAGTCAATGGTTGAGGCTCACGGCCTTCTGAAGTATCTGCAACAGAATCACCCGACAGCAAACGGACAACGGTGAAGATGTAACTAACTCCATCCTTGTGTGAATTCATCCCAGGCTCTAACGGTCCCAACTCCTCGGGAGAGATTGTGGCTGTGGCATTTGCTCGAAGACGTCCAGGGACGGAGATTTCTGACGCATGCTGGCTCTCCGTCTTGCTCCAGATAACAGCATCTCTCACTCTCTGTTGTGGATTACACTGTGTGGATGACCATTATCTAATAGACTGAAAACATCTTAATGTGAGGGTCTGAGTTTGATGATTCTATATTTTAAATTTAACTTTCTTTTTTTAAAACTAAATTAAATTAAACATTATTAATCCTTACCCAAGGACTTGCTTAGAGAGAGGAAGGAAGAGACAGAAAGAGAGAGAGAGAGAGAGAGAGAGAGAGAGAGAGAGAGAAACATCAATGTGAGAGAGAAATATTGATAGGTTACTTTCTGTAGGTGCCCAATTGGGATCAAACCTGCAACCCAGGTATGTGCCTGATCAGGAATTGAACTGGCAACCTTCTGGTGCACAGGATGATACCCAACCAACAGAGCCACTCTGGACAGGCTAAATTTAATTTTCTACATCATCTTGCACAACAAATATCATCAGAATGAAAGAAACATAACCAGCTAAGAAGAAAAGCAGTTTCGGCGGAAAGTGGTCTAAATAATTGCTACAAGGCATGGTTGGCCTGACTGGGCTCTATAGATCATGCCAGGTGAATTTGATGAGTCCGAGATGAAATGCCCTCCTTCGCCCGCTTCCATGGAAACTTCCAAAAGGCCACTGTCATCTCCTGTCCCAGTATGCCTTTGCTTGCTGGTCCCAAGAGTGACCCTGGCAGCCTTTGATGAACAAGGGAGGGTCAATGGCTGCTGGCCCAGTTCTTCTCCTTTTCAGCCCAGTGAAGTTCAGGATCTCTGATCTCAAACTTTAGAAGCAGAGATGATGCATGTCTCTGGTTCATCACTGGTGAGAACAGTCTAAACTTGGCTGCTGTCAAGTTTCATAAAAATGAAGCAGACTTCAGAAGATACTCGACGAGTGTTACGATACTACTGAGAGAAAGGGAGAGCAGAGAAAATCTGAGGCAATAGATATTGAAATTTCAATTCCCACCTCGAGGTAACTTGATTGGTTGGTTATCCTTATCAGCTGATAAAACACCAAGTCAGTTTGTCTTGACTTTTATACCATGCAAAGTAGGATAGCCCCATTCCATGAAGGATGCACCTACCAATGCTGTGTAGCAGGAATGACAAAAGAGAAGAGAAAGGTTTCCACTGAGTGGTTCATGGCTCTGCATAGGATGGCCTTGATATTGATGAAAATTAATTAAAATGTCCTGGGAAATATCAAAAACCATTAGGTCTTTGTCATTTTAAATCTCTGCCAATTTCCTCAGTATGAACCCACTACTGTTCGTTCACATAGTGATGGACGATGAAGACAAACTTTACATGAAACATCTAGATGGCATTCATGTTCCCTTACAAGAGCCTCTCCAGGGAGGACAGCCAGATGCTTGTCGGTTACCTGTGAGGTTTCCTTTGCTTCCTCCCCCTTGTCACCAGCTCCCAGTTTTCTCCTGGGCATTAGTGTGCTCTGGGGAAGCTGTGCCCACACACCAGTGCTGCAAGAATGGAACTATGTGGGATTAGCCAAGCACTGCATCTCATTACTCTGGCTACAGTGATTGATTCAGGGGTGGACACGTGATTTGATTCAATTGAAGAGAAGTGAATCTTCAAATTTTACTGAAAATTGTAGGATGAGCCCGGCTGGTGTGGCTCAGCGGTTTGAGGATTGTCCTATGCACTGAGAAGTCTCAGTTTGATTCCTGGTCAGGGCCTATGCCCAGGTTTTCGGCTTGACCCCCGGTGGGGGGAGTGCAGGAGGCAACCATCAGTGTTTCTCTCTCATGTCGATGTTTCTCTGTCTCCCTTCCTCTCTCTCTAAAAATCAATAAAATTATTTTTAAAAATTGTGAGACTATAAAGCGCATTGCTCTCATCTAAACAATATGGGTACAGAGTGAGGCCTGGGAGTGCAGCTGCCATGTTTAGTAACAACAACAGAAAGAAAGAAAGAACCAAGGAATTATAAAGACACAGAGACAAAGACCCAGTGACATTGTAATCCTAAGGGTCAAGCTAATATATTTTTTCTGTTGTTAATCCTCATATGATGATATTTTTTTGGTTGATTTTTAGAGAGAGTGGAAGAGAGGAATGGAGAGGCAGAGAGTGAGAGAACAAGCAATCTGGAGACACATCAATTAGTTGCCTCCTGCATGACCCTGACAGGGGCCGAGGAGCAAACCTACAACCCTTTGGTACAAGGGCTGATGCTCTAACTGCTGAGCCAGAACCGGCCAGGGCTAGTGCTTTCTTATTTATTGTTTAGGTCAGGTGAGTTAATTGATGTTTGTTTGTGTGCAACATAACATATAGAAACATACTGTATGCTGTGCTGAATAGTACTTTATTATGAATAGATATTTATTTTCTCTAACTTTTAAATGAAAACACTCAGAGGTAAATAGATTTTAAGTCCACATCAATTTCTAGTGTTAATTTCACTGTGAACAATGTTTTTTAGAAAGATTCTAACACAATGCAATCTTCTGAGCAATCTTCTACTGTTACAAGGGCTTACATATCTATACCATTTAATCAATATAATCTTGGCACTCAAATTTCAGTTTTACACAGTTTAATGTTAAACCACTATAAAGAGCACTTGAAGGAAATAGGAATGTCTTGAGCATAAACAGATTTCTTAAAACTACAAAGTTCCTAGATAAGCTCTCTCTCTCAAAAAAAAAAAAAAGGAACTTCAATCCCTCAGGGAAATTAGGATAAGAGGAAGCCTAATTGCATTTGGTGTTATGCAAATTTGGTTGAGCCCTGTCTACATTTCCCAGGTAGATTTAACATTTCAAACCTTTGAGAATGAAGACAGCACACTGAACAATTTCATATAAAAGTGTCAACAAAACATAATTGTATCCTAAGATGCTACCTGAACTTTTTTACTCTACAACGCTGGTAATACCACATTTTCATTATTCACAAACTTAATTATAAATGTTCAACTTTTGAGGCTGGAATCAAATACCTATCTCCTAGGATTTTGGTTATCTACTTTTACATAAAATTCAGAATCATGACATCAATATCAATTAGGGTTTATTGTCACAAACAGCAGAAGTTATTTCTAACTTGAGCAAAATTTGTTTGTGAGAAAGGCTATTAGGGTGTGTGTGTGTGCGTGCATGTGTGTATGTGTAATCCTGTGTGTCGAGTCTCACGGAACTGATAGGAGGCTAACACAGCAAGCTTGGGAACAGGAAGAAGCAAAGACAGAAACATAGTGACACACACATGCATACATCTCTAAACATTAACAGCCTCCGCTTTCCTCTCTCACCACCTCACTTGGTTAAGATGCAAAATTGCAGGAGATATGGGTCATGTTGAGGCAGGAGAATAAGAAGCTAGGAAGTTTCCTTGGCAAGTGGAATGGGAATTAAGACAGGTAGTTAAATGGCTGAGCAATTTACAGCTAGATAATAAATAAATCACAAGGTCTTATCTTCCCTAAACAAGGACACTTAGGAGCAAATGGTTTACACATCCCAGACCGTGCAGGGGCAGACCCACCTCAGTCCTGGTGCCTCTTTGGTGACATTGTTTGAAGGTAAAGCTGAGCAGAGAGTGACCCTGACCCCTCTATAAGTATTGGCAATTGAAGTGCACACCTGGAAAGCTGATGAAAATTCTATTAAGATCCTTCCCTGAGACCTCCCCTAAAATTCCCACCTTTAGAAAACAGACAAAAACCTATAAGATAAAGGACACGGTACATGCTCTCCCTGGAGCACCTCTGCCTTCCTTTTTTTCTCAGGCATGTGTCTCTGCTTTCTTTCTCCTAGTCTCTAAAGTTTCCCAGGAAACTTGCAATCAGGGGAGCAGTAAACAGCAGCAGCTTGTCCAGGGCTAACCCCCTGAACCTCTCTCAAAGGGTTCCCCTTTTGCCACTGTAACTTGTTTCCAGAGTCCATACAGCCCAGTGTGGCTCACTTCTTCTGCCTCTGTGACTTTCTTTCTAAAGGGCCAAAGCAGTCTCACCTAGGCTCACTCTTATTGCTATGATTTTACCTCTTCTGTCTTAAGCCCTTCCCTTGTTTCACTGTCCACAGCTTTAATAAATGCACTCTCAAAATCACCTGGACTTGTGCTGTGAGATCTTTCCTGCATGAAATAAGAACCCACACATTCTAGACTTTGCTGGGCAGTATCACTGAGGTCCTGGTCCCTTGTCAGTGACAATATGGTCAAATGGAAGCAACATGCAGGAAACAGAGAAACTGGTCTCTTTGGCTTGTGTTTCTGCAATGAGAAGTGGACACCTAGAGTCACTCTCTCCCACAGAAATTGAGGTACCAGTAGAAAAGAGCCCGGACTCTATCCAAACAAAATGGCTCAACTGGCAACCGAGCTGCCTATAAACAGAAAACCAGGATATCAAAGGAATAAACAGTATTGTTACTGTCACTTTGTTCTGCTATTTTAAGCTGGTCAGAAAATTAAACAGTTTCTAGAAATATATATCTCAAAGGTAAAATGCTACTAGTCTGGTAGGACGATTTTGGAGAAGAAATTGCTTGGAATTTATATTTTTGGTCATGCCTGTGACTCTTTGAAATGCTGTAGGAGGAAAAAGCCTTGAGATTGCAAGCTGGAGGCTATCACTTAGACATTGGCCTCCTTCAGTCCCATGCAAATAATGAAGAGCAGCTTCCTAAGAGAAATGGGCTGACATCTCAAGTTCACCCTTAAAGAGGGAAAAGAAAATGAAGTGAGTTAATTCACAAAACAATGCTTGTATTAGAAATACCACA
Organism: Molossus molossus; assembly: GCF_014108415.1. Taxonomy (NCBI): domain Eukaryota; kingdom Metazoa; phylum Chordata; class Mammalia; order Chiroptera; family Molossidae; genus Molossus; species Molossus molossus. The sequence continues at coordinate 19,635,856 of NW_023425351.1, forward strand.
CTGAACCCTGGCCAGTTTGGCTCAGTGGTTAAAGTGTCGGCCCAAGGACCCATGAGTAACAGGTTTGGTTCCTGGTCAAGGTCACGTACCTCATTTTCAGGTTTGGTCCCAGGCCCCAGTCAGGGTTTTGTGGGAGGCAACCAATTGATGTGTCTCTCTCACATTGATGTTTCTCTCTCTCTCTCTCCCTCTCCCTCCCACTCCATCTAAAACTCAATGGAAAAATATTCTTGGGTGAGGATTAAAAAGAAGAAGAAGAAGAAATATCAACTATCACATTGAGCAAGAAAATGAGAGAGTGTGTTAATTTCAAGTTTTGGTTCTCTAGATTCTAGTAAACAAGTTGGTTTATTCTTTTTATTTATATAATCTTTTTTTTTATCCTCACCTGAGGACATTTTTTTTTTTTTTCATTTATCTTCAGATAGAGCAGGAGGGAGAGAGGGGGGAAGAGAGAGAGAGAGAGACATCTATGCGAGAGAGACACATTGAGTGGTTGCCACCCACATGACTCCAACCTGGACCGGGGACAAACTGCCACTGAGGTACGTGCCCTCAGCGGGAACTGAACCCGGGACTCTCCAGTCTGCGGGCCGATGCTCTAACCACTGAGCATAACCGGCTCGGGCTTCTTTATATCATCTTTATGGTGCCCCTATATATATGTAATTGTTTGTTTTTCTCCTGTTAATCTGTTTTATATCTGTTTAATTATTATATCAGCCAAAGAACCTAGAAGGAATGAGGAAGAATATTTTTGCCCCTGATTTCCTACTTCCCTGCTTTTGCTAAATTGGATCATTTGAAGCTAGTTGAAAAAGAGAGAGTTCATCCTTAGACTAAAAGCCTGTGGACAAAAGCCTTGGGTTTTCTTTGCTTCAACTGTAGCTTAAGCAACACAAAAGAAATGGTAGCATGAGGAAAGGGAAAATGCATCATTGTTCCTTAACAACAAGCCCATTTCCCAAGCACCCAGAAGAACAGTGACAGAAGAGCAATCACACTTTCCTGTAACACTGCCCTTTGTAAATGCAATTCGCCAGGCAATATCTAAATACTCAGTGGGTTCTGACAGTTCCATCTATCACAGAACAGCCCTCACCCCTTCACTGCCTCAGAGGAACAGGTGCAAAATGACCGCCATCCCTGGCCAAACAGAAGGAGCCAGGAAAAATGTCACGTGAAGTCACTTTGGCCCTTGGACTGGCTTTGCAATGTGTATCTTTCCCCTTATACTCTGTTGTGTGTGTGTGCAGGTCAGCATGACTATACACTTTGCACCAATTTATTCAATGAATAGACAAAGACCTTTACCTCTGGGAGCTTAAGTTCTAGTGGAAGAGGCAAAAGTCAACAAGAAAACAAGTGACACTATTTGTGGTAGATCAGTTCAGTGAAGAATATAAAGTAGCATAAGGGGAGAGAGGATGCCATTATGGGTGCCTGGTTAGGGGAGAGGGATTTTGAAGAAGGATAGTAGGTGATGTGGGGGAAGAAGGCAAAAGGGGAAAAGTACTGTAAGTTGTTTTTATCCTGGAACAAAACTTAGTTAAACAGGACTCAGCAGTGTCTGTAAATTGTATAAATAAATGCAACTGAACCCAAACGAAGTGGATCCCCAACACAACTTCCTCATAAACTAGCGTCTTCTCTCATATCGCCTCCCACTAGGAGAAATGTGACAGAGAGGAAGTATGAATGAGGGGGACAGATTTCTAAACTGATCATGGTTCGATTTCCCAGACACACATGCCCCTCCCAGCACCTTGGACAGGGTCTGTGCCTTGCAGGGCCTGGAAGCTTAAGCTTCATTCGCTTTGTGGTAAATCTCCTTTGGTCAAAGGTCATACAGTGTGTTATTTTCACCTTTTCCTTAGGTGAGGAACAAATCATTAGTACCCAATAAAGATGATCTCCCCTGAAATAATCGACTGTGGGATTGCTCTGTTTTCTTCCCTCTCACTTTTGGCCCCAGCCCAGGGAAATGAAGGCTGATGATGAGAAGATTAGCCAGAAAAAAAATAAGTTGCCATTTTATTTGTTTCTATGAGCCCAGTGGGGGACTTGTCAGCTGGGAGGTCAAGGGTCTGTGAGAAGATCAGTTTCAGCCAGAAAAAGCCTGGTGGCCTGTAGCTCAGACAGAAAAGGGCGTCATGGTCCTCAACCGTCATGATGTCCCAGGACCGACTGGGAAGGGTGGACGAGGTCAGCGGAAGGTCCAGACCACAGCAGGAGCCTGCTGATCCAGGAGCCAAGCTACCCAACTCGGAAGAAACCGCTTTCAACTAACTGAATGACATAAGCATGCTTCTGCAGCTACTCTGAACACTGCCTCTGCTGAGCGTTTTAAAATTCCTTAAAAAATGGCAAGATTAAGGTGTGCACCTGACAGCATGCTCCAGTGCACGGGTCACAGCAGGGGCTCGGTGGGACGAACCGAAGGCGGAAAGGCCGGAATGGAAAATCTCTGATGGGCAGAGGTTTATAACGTGGCCCCGAGGACGCGAGGGAAGAATTAGGGAAAGTGGTCCTCCGTGTGTTCCGAAGGCTCCACAGTTATCGTTTCATTATAAAATCCCTATATCCAGAATTGGGTTACGCTCCCAAGCCTTCATTCTGTAAATGCCCCAGATTCCTTTCCTTCGTGGGTTCGTGTTTGAGCCTTTGGTCTGAAGCACCCGACCTGCACCTCGTCCGCCACCAGCCGCGGTTCTCTCGCTGGAGAGCCGGGTTCAAGGCTGCGCTGGACCAGAGTCTTCGTGTTTTCCAGTCCATCATCTCCACATATATGACCAAATAATTGGTCTTCATTTTCCTGAGAAAGATTTCCAAAAAAAAAAAGAAAAGGTGCCGTCTCATTTTTAAATGTCTAATTCAGGTGTGGATACTTCTCACTATTTATAGATTTAATTATGGACGATAAAACTAATTCTAATCCCTGTGGCGTTTCCCTCTGAAATTGCTCCAGATATTCTAAATTAATCTTTACTAGATCTTGGTGAAAAGTAGCCATCAGATCGATTATTTCCCTCTAATTGAAAGAACAGAGAAGTGGTTTGCCCAAGGTCACTCAGCAAATAAGTGCTGGGACCCGGCACAAAGCCCAGGTCCCATGATTCCTGCTGCTGTGCTCAGTCTAGGAAATGTCACGCCCCCCACCAGCCCCCCACCCCACCCCAGGACAGCGCCTCAGAGGTGGTTGCAGTTCAGCCAAACAGACGAACCTCCCCCTGTGGCCACCGGGAGGCCAGAGAGGATGAGCCCACCGTGACCAAAGCCCTTCTACCCTTCGGAGAGCCGCACAGACTGCACAGGTCTCAGGACAACAAGGGCGCAGCCTCCATCTGCGTCCTGAGTGGCAGTCCCCGCTGGGGCACCCCAGTCTTACAAACCCCGTGTCGGCACAAGGACACGCAAGCTGAGGTGTGGTATACCTGCCAGTCACATAAACTACTAAAACATTAGGAGTTTAATATACACAAGGCTCTAAGGTATTTCTCATGCATCATCCCATTTAACCCTCACAGAACATCAAGAGGGGCATGTAATTACCCCCAACACATCGAATCAGGATCTGAACTCAAGTCCAGCCTCAGCTGCCCTCGTTAGAGCAGGAGGCGCACGTAGTGGGTTTTTACAGAGAGGGTCATTGTTACTCATGGGGACGAGAGAGAAAACCAGTAAATCACCTCAGAAGCCAGCTCAGTGGGGACCAGGAGATGAAGTGGAATGAGGGTCCCTCCAGGTGGCTGTTGGCTGTGGCACTAATTTAACTTTGTGACTTTGGCATATTAAAAAAACAAACAAAAACAAACAGACACTAGAGGAATGAAATAATTATAAGTATCCTTATCGGGGGCATACATGACATGTGTCTCTCCAATGGTCTGCCCTCTAAATTTTTAGCTGTCTTTCAAGGCATCACTAATCTTTTTCCCAAAACGTTGAATAATCACTGCTTCCCAGACCTGCAGCAGCACACATATGCAGTATATTCTGACTCTTAAACTTGTATCTGTCCAAACCGGGACAGGCTGGAATGAAAGTGTGGCCAGAGTGATAAACAACAGAAATAAAGTGTAGAATGAATCACTGGCCAATTGCTACATGGTGAGTGTATCAGCCATTTGTATGCAATGATCTACCCCAAACAACTATTTACTTAGCTTATGATCTGTGAGTTGGTAAATTGTTCTGGGATCAACTGTTTCTCCTACTCTTCTCTGGGCTCTCTCTGTATGTGTTCTTCAGTCGCTGCCTGTCAGCTAGGTGGTTCAGCTGGGCATAGGTGATGATTGGAAAACATATTTCTGCTTATCCAGCTGGGCAGCTCAGACTTCTTCACACGGTCCCAAAAGCAGCAAGAGAGGAATGGCCAGTATACTCAGACTGTTGCAATGTTTTGTTTGTATCATATTTACTTCTAATCAATTAGCCAAAGGAGGTCACAAAGCCAGTCTAGACTCATGCAGTTGGAGGGAATGTTACCTTTGATGGGGGGAGCTACAAAGCATTGTGGATATTTTCACAGTTGACCTGTGCTTTCTGGCTACAGTAGCTGACATTGCTCATTGCTCTCACATGCAAAATATGTCCCTCATCTCAGATCCTTCAAAAGTCTTAATTGATTAGGGTATCAGATTTGAAGTCCCCGATCCCAGCATCTCGTCTGAGTCTGCAGTGTCCAGAGACCAGCGAACTAAGACAAGATGAATGTCCCCGTCACAATCCATGCCACAGAGATGTAAATACCACAACAGACACTTGCAGTCAGAAGCAGTCACTAATTCATAAGAATTCTGGGATCCTGAGGCCAAATATGTCAGACTCCCCACTCCGGAAGCAGAAGGCCCTCCTCGGTTAGAGCTTGGCTCTGCTCCCCGAGAGTGGCTTCCCAGTCCATTGCTCTGCTGAGCTGTCGGCTCTGTCTCCGAAATGTCCTTCTCATGGAAAAAAAAATGGCCCATTTTGCAGGTGAACAGCTATCTCAGCCTGCTTGCTGCTACTGCAGTTTGGGAGTCTGTAGGCATGGTATTTAGGCAAGTTAAAGCTGGTGACTCCTTTGATTGAATAAAACCCTTAAAACTTTATGTATCTTAGAATACTTTTTATCTAGTTAAAAGGTATTTCTAAGCACTACCATGAAACTTTTATAGATCTTAACATTTTTTCTTATAGCCACCCTTTTGATTTGGTCTTCACCATTACAAATTTTTTACGGTATGTAGAGGTGAAATGTGAGAAAGTTAATAGGCCTTCTAAATTCTGCTTTAAGACTCAACAATTCTTTCTTTAACTCATTTTCTTTTCCCCACACAGTATAAAAGCAAAGAAATGACACTTAAGATTCTGTCGGATGATCTTCTTAGCAAATCCACAAGTTCACTAGGCACTGCCTCTTTTCCAAGGTTGAAGGGGTTAGTTTTGCCCATTTTTGTACTTCTCTAAATAACACAGATCACCATTTTTATAAAGTTCCAAACAGTGTCTTCACTATTTTTCCGATGCCACATATTTTAACTTTTCCTTTTGGCATCACCCCATATCTAGCTTCCAACTTTGTGATCATTTATGTCTTACAGCACATAAAAACTACCCCAAACTCAGCTGCTTCAACAATCAGCGTTCATTTGGCTTCTGGGTTTGCGAAGCTGCAGTTTGGACTGGACCTGGCCAGTGGATTGTTGGCTTGTCTCGGTCTCATTCATTCACCCCCGGGTCTGAATGGCATTCAGCTAGGACCTCTGCTGCGGGCTTAATGGGCCAGCAGGTTAACTGGGGCAGGACTGGGTCATGTTTGTCAGCATCTGCTGAGCGAGCCTAGGCTTGCCCACACAGAGAGGTGGCGGGGTCCGAGAGCAGTAAGGAGGGAACTCCAGTACAAAGTCACGTTTCAGCTCCTGCTGCGTCCCCTTTGCTCCCGTCTCATTATCCCGAGAAAGTCATGGGCAGTTCAGGAGCATAGAGAAAGCTCCGTTCCATCCTTTGTTGTCTCCTGTTCCCTGTGGCCCATGAGTTTCTCTTTTTCTTTTCCATTTTCACCTCATTTGTTTGCCATGGGCTCCTAAGAAACGGTGTTTCTTCGAAAACTTTCTTGTTTGAAATATCCTTATTTTGCTCTGGCTTGATTGATAGACTGGCTCAGAATATAATCGAAGAAAGAAAGACTTTTCCTGCCGAAGTTTGAAGGCTTCCCTCCACTGTCTTCTACGGTGACTGCTGAGAAATCAGAAGAGATTCTAAATTTTCACCCTTTGCTTTTGACTTGACTCTCTTAAGTTAAGGAACTGTGACTCAGTTTCCTTCTTGAAGAAGGATAATAATCCTACTTTTTTGATTTGCAGCGTGGAATCGCATGAGAAGGCAATGTGTGTGACGTGCTCAGCAGAGGTCTGGTACACAGGGGTTGCCCCAGAAGGGTGGTGTAATTCACATTGACCCCCTTCACCAGCATAAGTAAAAATGAGGCAAAAACCAAACCAAACCAGAAAAACAACAACAACAAAAAAGAGGGACAAGGGCTTGGCCGGTTCTGGGCCACCCCTCACCACTCCCCTCAATACCCCATAGAACCAGCTTCTTTAAAACATCCTCAGAAATAGTTTGCAAATTGACAGGCTGAAAAGGATAAAAGATCGTCTTGGAGCTTTATTTTTGTCTGACTGCTTTTGCAAAGGAAGTTTTCTTACCCTGCTGAAAAAGACTTTGTCACTCTGTTTGTTGTTGTTGTTGTTAATCCTCACCTGAGGATAGTTTTTCATTAATTTTTAGAGAGAGTAGAAAGGGGGAGGGGAGAGAAACATCGATGTGAGAAAGACACATCGATTGGTTGTCTCCCGGAGGTCCCCAACCAGGGCCATGAGTCGAACCTGTAAGCCAGGTATGTGCCCCTGACCAAGAATCGAACCCACCACCCTTCTGTCCACAGGCCAACACTCTAACTGCTGAGCCAAACTCTCTGGGGTGCCTTGATCACTCTTGACTAATAGTGTTGGTTTGGCAGGTGCTTGACGGTGGTTAGAGGAAGCTACTGGATCAAATGAGTGAGGACAGCTTTTGGATCGCATGCCAGCCGAGCTGATGCTCATTCTGTTAAGAGAAAATTCAGATGATCATTCCTATGGTCGAAAGTCCAAACTTTCATTACAGAGGGATACCGATTAAAGAAAGGCTGAGCTGACATTATTGAGCTGCCATGAAAATCTGAAAATTGGGATAAAATATTCATTCCAAACCTTTCACAAGGAAGACAGTTGTCTCCCACTGCTAATTAGTGCAGAATATTGGAGGATTAGGGAAGTTGATCCCATATGAGATTTTAAAATTCTGTATTTTATCCTTTAGCATTTTTTCTTCAGCAATTCAGATGATAAAGAGGTGTTTAAAAATGGCACACTGTCTCTTTCTTATGCAAATATAAATGTACATTGTGAATAAAAATTAAATCACAAGTTATACATTAAAGAAAAATAAAAAAACACTATAGCTGTTCTGAAAATCCCACTGGAAATTAACCTTGCAAATGTGTTCCCTTTTCCTTTCAGAAAAATAAATATTTTTTGCAGGTGCAGGTGAAAAATCAGAAAATATGATTAGAAAACATCTTATTGTTTACTGTAGATAGTCTGTGACTTGGAAGAATGTAGAGTCTCAATCAAGATCCTGCAAAAATACAAAGCAGAAACAGACATGGCAAAGAAGAATGTTTCATTTAAAGAAAGTGTTTCAGTCCATCATCACTTTTACTTGAGCTCACAGCAGTTTTTCCTAATCTAAGCACATGGTTATTGAATTGATTAAAAATCTGGGACCAGAACTGACATTGTGTTCCTCTTGACTTGGTCCATGATATAAAATGATAAGCAAAACAATGTCAGGTTTCAGACCACACATCCAATAGCTAATTTAGAACTCAATCTCTAGCTGCCAAATGACAATGTTTAAGGAATTAATTAAATTAATTTAGTTGCCTTGTGTTTGGTTAAGTGAATTGAGATCCACTGAATCATCCTCCTACTTCAAAAAATTTGCTATATTTTATGGAAGACTGACAAACAGAAAGACACAAATACCTACAACTAATTGTAATGAAAATTCACCTATCACAAGTACAATAACAGAGGTATATATACTCTGTAGCTATAGGGTCATTCCATGCTTCTGCTGTAACAAAGGCTCAGATGTCTGATAAAATAATGAAGTTAAATACCTGGGAGTATGATGTAGAACGATGCATCAGAGCAGATAGTGACTGGACGTGCAGAGACCGACGAGGAGCAGGTTCCTCTGGTCTAGGCCGGAGGAAATGATCACCCAAATCTGGGAATGTAGTTTGAGTAAGAAAGGAGTAGATGAGAAATATTGGGAGAGAAAACTGCGGTTTGAATAACAGAGTAGTTGCCCGAGGAAAAGAATTATAAAATAGATCTAAAAATTTCTATATCTATAGTCTTAAGAGTGATCAGACTTTGGAAATTTGACCAAAATGTAAACTTGTCCAGCTCTAAGAAAGGCCCATCATCTGTGAAAAGTTCAGACTGAATGACTCCTGTAGGCTGCTTCGTGCTCACGTAGGTCTGAACCCATATTTAATAGAAGTCCGCTGTGTACCTGGTACCCAACTTAGGAGCTTGGGAGAAATAGAAATTAAGATCGAATCATTTCATTGTCCCAGAATCCTCGCAATCTGTCGTAGCTGATGGGGGTCCGCTGTCCCGGCAGCACTGGAGCCCAGAGAGGCAGCACCCCTTCTCCAGCGGAGGTCCAGGCCAAAAGGCCAAAGGTACCAGGCAGGCTGCGTCTGTCAAATTTCTGAAGGCTGTTATTCGAAACTCAGTATTTTCTTTTTTTTATCCTCACCTGAGGACATTTTTCCATTTTTTGTTTAGGTAGAGCAGGAGGGAGAGAGAGGAAGAGAGAGAGAGAGGGAAACATCAATGTGAAAGGGACACATCGAGTGGCTGCCACCCGCATGACCAACCAGGGCTGGGGACAAACTGCAACCGAGGTACATGCCCTTAGTGGGAACTGAACCCGGGTCTCTCAGGACTGCAGGCCGACGCTCTAACCACTGAGCCAAACCGGCCAGGACCAAAACTCAGTATTTTCTCATGCCAAACCCAAAGGGCAATTCCCTTGATGTTTCCTTTCTCGAGAAAGGCACCACCCCGCCCCAGCTGCCTACAGCAGAGACCTGGAGTCACCTAGATGCCTGTCTCCCCTGCTCCTCGACATCCACATCCGTCGTCACCAGACCTTGACAGCCCTGCCTTCCAGATACTCGCCAACACTCTTCCCTCTCCACTGCCGTGACCTCCACCAGCCGAGCTCCCGCCTCGCTGCTCTGCTCCAGCCCGTCCTTCAGAGAACCGTCCCTGAAACCACGCAGGCAAAGGCTGTCTGTTGTCCTTATGTAAACATTCGTTAATGTTACGAAGTCTGCATTTCATGCCCCATCTTCTGCCTATATTTTCAGGTTCATTTCTTGCCTCTCAACATCAAGAGGGTTTAGGTTTCAGCCCTACTCAGCTTTTGTGTCTTCAGGGCCCCATGATCTTGTTCATCTCTGAGTCTTCACATGAGCTGTTTTCTCTGTTGAAAGAGTCTGTTCTTGCCTCTTCGCCTTGCTGGCTTCTGCTCATCCATTAAGTCTCACCTAGATGTCACTTTCTCCCAGAGGCCCTCCTGGCTCTCCACTCCCTCTGCTAGTTCAGGTCGGGGGTTACTGCTGTGACTGCCACAGTACTGGGGCATCATTACACTTCAGAGAAGGGCTGTTTAGTTGTCCTTCCTGTATAGGACTGGGGCCTCTGTCTGTCTAGTTTATAACTGCTTTCCCCCAACCTTGACAAGGTGATTGGCTTAAAAATATGTCTAATGTATGAACACATTTGTAAATATTTTTGTCTTTTCACATTTTTTCAAGCCCTGTTTTCTTTCCCAAGAATTTCAGAAAACTGATATGTGTTATCTTATCTTTGCAGATTCTTTTAACAGCTTTCTTTACAGAATTATATGAGATAGTATTATAATGACTTTTAAGACACTAAGCTCTTAGCTAGATTATCTGCTAAGGATATTACCGCATAGATGTGAATAAAATCGTTATTGCATGTTTTAAAGTTTGTATGCTTGCTGTTTTAAATTCTGGTTTTATTGAAATATAGAACTTAAACCCTACAGTATTTAAGAATTGATTTTGCTGCAATTGAATAAATGAAGTAGTCATCTTTATTGCCTACCAGAACCTGTCACTGTGCACAGAGAGCCCAGGACACAAGTCACATTTGCATATACTAATTTTACAGTGCAGACATTTTTACCCATACTTCTTTTTCTTGGACTTCTTATTTTGTAATTGGCCTAACCTAATATATCTTTGAAAGTTTTTTTTTTTTTTGGTAATTTTTTTAGCATGATAATTATTTTATGCAGTGGTTTAAATCTGTTACTTTAAAGTGGCCTACGAGTATTTAAAAACATTTCTAAAAATTACCTTTATTTTTTTACTTAGACAAATCGTTTAGGCTCTTTTGAAAAACACTCATGACACTATTATACCAGACACATTTAAACAAATCCAACACATAAACATTGAGTGTGTCATAACACATTTTTTAACACCAAGATTAATTTCCCTCTACTATGTTAATGTAAATTATTAATAATTTGCAGGGGCTTGAAAACTTATTTAAATTTAATTAATTTAAACTACATACTGAGACAAAAGAACTGAAGTAAGGCATAATTCAACTCTAAAACTGGCTTTAGATTCGTTTCCCTGAAGAGAAGTAACATTTCTTATACAAATCTGCACTAAAATTTCAATTTCAATTTTGGTGTATAAACTATAAGTCAATTTTTTAATCGACAGAGGCTACATTTGGTAAAAACTAATCTACAGCTTGTCCCCCAGACTCCTTAAGTCTATTTCTAAAGGAAGGCCCACTCAACACAAAGGAAAATGAGGGAAATGACTTTCCTTTGTTGAGAGGGAAGGGAGACAGGAGGCACAAATCTAACTGACTTTAATTTTTAATGATTGTGTATCTAAGATTAGTGCAGAATGTTAGTTTCAAATGAGGGCGAGCAGCCTAAAAGCCAGCAGATTTGTCCTCGCTGCTTTCCACGTCATGGGAGAACCTAACGTTCATGATTAAAAAGTTATCAGTGAGTAATAAAAATTCTAATCTCACTAACAACAGCACCCAAATTAACTTCGTGAAGGCTGCATCAAGAGCAGCTAGAAAATGGAAGTTAATGATGATGGAAATGAAAGGACTGTGAACAAAGAAATTTAAATTATCCAAGAAAGAATCTAATGAACCAGAAACTTAAATGAAGCAGAAAAGCTACCATGAAAAATCTAGTAACTCAAGTTGGAGATTCTTCCATTTACAACTGTGCCAAACTTGGTAGGAATAAAGTTCGGTAGGTTCAAGGAAATGGAAAAATAATACCAAAACAAATATGAAATAACCACCTAGGATATGTACTGATCAAGTTTATCATATTTTTAAAACATTAAATATTGGTCATAGACTTATATTTTAATATTATTACAGTTGCAAAATCTCCTCTGGAATTTAGAGTATTTAATAGTAAAGAAGAAACTCGGTCTGTGTGTTTTTTGAAGTGTGGTTCCCTCAGCAACAACAGTAGCACTTGGGAACTTATTACTCTTATAAAAAGTCTGTAATTATTCTGTTATAATGTATTGGATACTGTTGCTAAATCCAATGGGAATTAAAATTTTGATTTTTTCCCCCAGAAACTTTAAACAGAGGGTCACTAAAACTAGAATGCAGTATTTGTGAATGTATTTTGGAAGAAGTTACATAATCAAATGACCTTGTTTTGTAATTCCTGGGAATAACATAAAATTCAAGAAGTTTAAGGTCCTTTAATTAATTATAATGAGCTGAAATCTAAAGGCAAAGAGAGAAATATTAAAAACTTCATGAGAGGTAATACCTCACACCTGTCAGAATGGCCGCCATCAACAAATCATCAAACAACAAGTGTTGGCGAGGGTGTGGAGAAAAGGGGACTCTAGTACACTGCTGGTGGGAATGCAGACTGGTGCAACCACTATGGAAAACAATATGGTGTTACCTCAAAAAATTAAAATTGAACTGCCATTTGACCCAGTGATCCCACTTCTAGGAATATATCCTAAGAAGCCTGAAACACCAATCAGAAAGAATATATGTACCCCCATGTTCATAGCAGCACTATTTATAATAGCTAAGATCTGGAAACAGCCCAAGTGTCCATCAGTAGACGAATGGATAAAAAAGCTGTGGTACATATACACAATGGAGTACTATGCAGCTGTAAGAAAGAAAGATCTCTTATCCTTTGAGATGACATGGAAGGACCTGGAAAGTATTATCCTAAGTGAAATAAGCCAAGCAGAAAAGGACAAATTTCACATTATCTCACTTATATATGGAATATAATGAACATAACAGTCTGAGGAATATGGTAGACCCAGAAACATGTAAGTAGGGCACAGACTGACATCCCTCAGAAGAGGGGGTGGGGAGGTGGGAAGAGATAAACCACAGAACTTATATGCATGTATGCATGATCAATGGACTTGGAGAACTAAGCCGGGGACGGGGCGGGGGGAATGAGGAGGGAGGAGCCAATGGGGTAAAAAAGGAGAAACATCTGTAACAAAAAATAAATAAAAAATTATAAAAAAAAACAACTTCATGAGACACCCACAAAGCACTCCATAGATCTGTCTTGAATGAGTATCCGACATTGTCATTATTTCAAGATAGTAAAAATCAACAAGGTTTAGGCTACTATTCATAAATTATTTGTTCTTTTAATTTCTGACTTTTTAAAGATTATTTAAGTCCTCAACATTCTGATGCTTTTAATTAATTTTTATCAAAATCCTGCATTCAAGCTATCTTGTCTGTATAACTAACGACCACAAAGACACTAAAAAAGATTTTTTTTTATCCTCACCCAAGGACATTTTCCCATTTTTTGTTCAGATAGAGTGGGAGGGAGAGAGAGGAAGAGATAGAGAGAAACATTGACATGAAAGGGACACATGGAGTGGCTCCTACCCACATGACCCAGCCAGGGCTGGGGACAAACTGTAACCAAGCTACGTGCCCTTAGCGGGTCTCTCTGGACTTCAGGCCGATGCTCTAACCGCTGAGCCAAACTGGCCAGGGTTAAAAAAGATTTTAAAACTGCTTTATACAAGTCATGAAACACACAGTAAGTTCTTACCTCTAAACATGTTGAAAATAAAAAGAACCATAATTATATAGTTGGAAAGAGTTCAAAATGATCAATTATAAATGCCATTTAGACATTTCTGAGAGTGGTGCTGATATAAGAAAGAGCATTAAGTGGACTAGTTCTTAGTTACACATAGCTGGCAATAAGTACATTTGGGATAATATCCTGTTTATAAAATGCTATTTAAAAAACCCTGTTTATAAAATGCTATTAATATCTGAATAAATAAATATTAATAGTGGAGAAAATTCATGACTTGTTAAACACATTTAGAAAAGACCACAGGAACTGCGTGAAGGTTCTTCACTCCAGCAAAAGATGAGCCACTAGGCAGAACTAAGTGTATGACACAGTCAAGACCCACGATCATTTCAAAACATGTCTTATTGGCTCACTTCAGGACAAGTGGCATTCTGATTCCCCCCTTTTCTATAAGAAATCCTGCTTATTATAAAAATAAGAATGAAGTTTTTATTAGACAGAAACTGTGTGTAAGGGTTAAGTTCTGTTCATTTGTTGCGTGCCATTGCATTTCAAACACACATTTTGAGTTTAAGAACATACCGACATCAGTATTTCCTCCTAGAATTTTCGTTAAGGCAGATCTGTTTAGCATCATGTACGTTTTATTCACATGGAGCAGGGCCGTCTCAGTACGTGTAACTGCCTTATTTTCTCAGTGGCCCGCACATCTGGTAGAAAACAGGAGAGGAAATCTCTCCTTTGACCACTGTTTGAAAGATTCCTTCTTCTCTTTTTGTCTAGCCAAAACCAGCTCACCCACTTATTTGCCTGAGAACATGATGGAGAACAACAACATTAAACACTCTTTAATGAAATTCCTATAGAAAACTCAGTCACAGGGCAAATACTCAGTTCTCGTTCCCACATCCCTGAGGATTCAGAGATCCCAATCAGTAGTCTTTGGAGAGTAAGTTCTGCTGGATGTCACCAGTCGGCAGAAAGAGCATCCACCCGCACATTCAACCCAGGGGTTCCCACCGCACACAGTAACATGGTTTGCAGCCGAGCACCCTAAACAATGGCACCTCAGCAAATAAAGAATTCCATGTGGCATAAAACCACTTCAGTTTAAACAAATATCCCTTTAAAACCAGAGTATTATAAATTTTAATAAACACAGTAAGAATAGCTGGCATTTTACTAAAACACTGACTTTTAGGTCTGGAGTTTATTCCAAATACAGTTTCCTCTTCGTGTGCTTTCTGCCTTGGCTAGTTGCTCAAGCATTATGCTCTAGGAGGTGAACTGTTTCGGAGACACCATGTGAAAATTATATGAATGTGTGCCTCACACAGAAGCAGCTGGAGGCGCTGGGTCACATAATTAATAAAAAGTAACTTAGGAAACTGTTCTGCTTTTTGTAAACAGAGGCTGAAGAAAACCAAAGAAACATCTTTTTATATAGAACCCCCCCCCCATTAGAAATGTTATCAATATATTTGCAGTAAATATGTTATATTTACCTCATCAGTAGACTTTCAGTATGTCTGGTTGGGATGACGCTATCACAAGAGATAAGTATCAACAAAAGAATGAATGTTTCCGCAGGGTTAAAAGATTTCTTCTGAAAAATAATCATAATTTCAAATTATATTATAATTTGTGGTTCACACAATTTAAAAAGGAAGAAAGATACCTTTTTAAAGCCTCCTCTGGACATTGAGAAGAGCCCCAGTCCCCAGGTGTGACTGCGCTGGCTGAGTGGTAACACCTGGTCACCATTTGCAAGGCAGTATTCGCACCTGGAGTGTGCACCGAGGCGGCACCCACGGGCCCAGCGTTGTCTTCAAGGGTGCAGAGGCCCTTCCTCAGTGCCACGCTGGACACTTCCTCTGCTCTTTCATGGCTTTTTTTCAGGGTTTCCGAAGTTTGCTTTTGGATCTTATTTTTGTCTGCTTTGCTTATTCCCTTTAGTAGATGCTTGGCCCTGGCTGGTTTGGCTCAGCGGTTAGAGCGTCGGCCTGCGGTCCAGAGAGACCCGGGTTTGGTTCCCGCTGGGGCATGTGCCTTGGTTGCGGTTTGTCCCTGGCCCTGGTTGGGTTGTAGGGGTGGCGACCACTCGATGTGTACCTTTCACATCGATGTTTCTCTCTCTCTCTCTCTCTCCCCCCTCCCCCACTCAATCTAAACAAAATATCAAAAAAAAAAAAAAGTAGATTCTTGGGTGAGGCCGTTTGTTATCTGTGTGAACAACCGTGTGGATGACCATGACTGAGGTCGTCTAACTCATACACAGCTGCAGCATTAGCACAGTAAAAGGGAACTACAAAGACAGCAACCCAGACCCTCTCCAGGTGGATAATGGTTACATTTCTGGTACCAAAGGGTTCTAGGTACAGAAACCTTGTATTAAGTTGTATTTCGGCAAAAGAGAATGAAAATATTCTTTTCCGGTGGGGTCCTCAGAGGGAAACAGGAGCACAGGTGTTCACTTTAGTCCCATCAAGAGGTCTCAAGGCTGCTCTGCTCAGTGCCCTGCTCCTCCGCTCACACAGCCCCCTTCGCATGGTGCCTGCACCTTCCCCCAGGTGCACCCGCTCTTCAGGATCATGGTCTACAGAGCCACCTCGACTCTTCTAGTATGACGTATGTATGATCATCTGCTTTCAGGACCCAGTCAGCATTTTCTATGTAACGGTCATGAACATTCTGAACAGCTCTAACTGGTTTCCAGTGTCGTTGGTCTCTTTCTTCTTTGGCATTTAATCGCACAGGAGGAGGTCTTTGCCGTCTCCTGAGCTCACAAACAATGCTTTATCCAGGGCTGGCTCCACCCAGCTCTGGAGTATTTCTCCAGTCGTTCTAGATTTGAGGTCCTGCCATAACCCAGCAAAGAATTTCACCTTCTGATAGAGGGTTTCAGTGACATCTGTGTTTCCATATTTATGATGATGGGCATCTGCCTTCAGCTTCATCTGCCCTTCTAGATGATTCTGTCCAGCATCATCTGAATGCCTCCCATGAGGATACTTATTAAGAACATTAGGCTAGATGTCACCCTGTTCTTCTAACAAAATACCAAATAGCTGAAAACATTTAAAAAATAAATCTGACTGCTGGTCCAGAGTGGAAGGTTAAACACTGTAGCCATGAATTTGAGGTCATTTCCTAAAGTGTATTTCTGAGGCCAGGGGTGGTCCCCTTCTTCTGGGGTGGGGGGGCTGGACCACCGCAGGCTCAGCAGAGTGGTCCTGGCGGGATGGTGCCCAGCCCAGCGCTCTCCCGCCGGCCTGCTCCACTCTCTGGCATTATTTTTGATGACCTGTTTGTGTGTGTGTGTACATGTATGTGAGATTCTGTGTTATTTTATATGAGCATGTACATTATTTCCATTACGTTTCTTGCTCCATAACAACTGTAAACACTGTCTAGTTTATCATCTGTTGACTCAAAGTTGCTGATGGCAATTTTCAGGGTTATTAATGTCATATGAGCTCAGATCATAAATGAGAATTCAAAAAATGAAATAGAGTTCCAAAAAAATCAACTTAAAAATACAGATAAGCCTATTAAGAATGGATATTGCAGTGGATTTTAATAAACATTAGAAATATGTAAATTAACTTTCCTTTACAGTTTTGTGTTCAGAAAAAGCTATTACAGGCTTAATGAGGACATTTTTGTGTTGAAGCATATTATCTTCTAAACTGATTTTTTTGGGATTACGTCTCTGAAAATCACTTTTAAGTCTTCAGTTATTTAAATGGTGAATTGAGTTGATTATGGGGTTGGGAGAAGGGACTAAAAGTTAAAGACCTTTCCTGTAAGTAATACTTACCATATAGTTTGTCTTTGGGTGTTATTTTCATCCAGCTAATGTGACAATGCAGAATAGGTCCCATTTTTTAGAGGTCACAAAGGTAAAGATGACCTGCCTGCATATATAACTATAGAACTGACTGTAGACAACTGTATAAAAATTAATTATGCAGACAAGCTAATCATCCAGCAGTTATTAATCACCTGCTCTGTACCTTGCAGTGTGCTAGGTGGTGTGAATGATGCAGAATAATGGCTGTTCAAATGCATATTACTGTCTTGGGAATTATTTGGGGGAAAAATAACAAAAGCTATTTAGAATAAAAGGCAAATTGATATTTAAAATCAGTGTTAGCTGTTATTTAGTCTTCAGCCATAACCAAAAATAACAACCCTATAGGTGTTCTTTCCACTGAGTTTATGAGGTGAGCATCTGATTTACTCAGCTTTACAAAGAGCCCTCAAAATTGCAAACATGACTCTCTGGTAACTTTGGGATGGGTAGGTGATATCACAGAAAGACAGATAAATAGTAGCATATTCTTCTGGTTGTCTAACAATACCATTTAGAAGGATTGGGAAGTCTCAAACACTCCCTTAAAAACAAAAACAAACAATACAACACCAACAACAAACTAGTTGTAACTCCTCAGTGAGAATATTGGCCTCTATGTTCCTTATTAAACATTGGGATATAAACATTTGACATTTGGATCAGTCAGGATCCCCAAAAAGATGGCTTGCTCAAATTAGGATATTTCAAGGAGGCCTTTATTTACAAAGGAAATGCTGACCAGGGTCGGGCCAGGGTGTGTGGAACCATGGGGGGTAGAGCAGGAGCCCAGCAGCGGTTGGGGTGGTACCGCTCACAGACCTGAAGGGTGGAATCGCAGACGCTGAGGTAGAGGAAGAAAGTTATACAAGTGTAACTCGGAGCAGAGACACCAAACAGAATGCATTTGTGGCTGGCATTTTTCTTCCCACCAAAAGTTGCCTTTTCTTCGTCCTTTCCCAGTAGGTAAACCAGTGTTTGTGGAACTGAAAGAGAGGATAGGGAATAGTCAGTGTAACCTGACTGCTCCCAGCGCTGCACCCGTTCCCTCCAAGGCCCTAGTGATCCTGACACTCAACCCACTGGCCACATTTCTGCCCTTGGAGTTATCAGGAACCTCTCTCAGTTGCAAGTGATAGAAATCCAGCTGAAACTGACTTAGAAAAAAAGAGCATTTAGATCATAAAATTGAAAAGTCTGGATTTATAACCTTTTCCCAATTGTTCCTGCAAAAATCATGAAATGACCCAGTATAGTGACATGTCATACCTGTGACCAAGGAGATGGATTTCTGATGATATGTGTTTGGGTCATGTTCTCACTCTGAGACCAGTAGGTGGATTTAACTCGATCCAGAGCTCATGAGCCAAGAGTACAGGAAGTGTGGTTTGACGTAGGAAAGTTAAAGTGTCTTTGCCGGACGAAGGGACAAACCATTCAAACCCACTACAGTTCTTATCCTATTTGACTTACCAGAAATATTTGGCATGGATAAAACACTTTTTTCCTTTGTGTTCTTTAACATTAACTTACATCCATCTTGGGCCATTTCTATTAGACTTTCTCATAGAACATACTCTTCATAGTTATATTGGTACCCAGAGGTCTACCTCTCTCCTTAGTCTTAGCAGTTCACCCTGATGTCAGGCTAGATAAGTCCAGTGGTGGCCTGCATCATTCCAGCTGTTGTAAAGTCCTGGCTGCCAACTGCCATTGCTTTGTCTTCCGTCACCTTCCCTTGGCCCTGCCTCCAGTGGGGACAAGGGCCCGACATAAACATAGCCTGTGTGATGCCTACCATGGGGGAGCTGCAGCAGCTGTAGGATCCAAATTTAACACACGAGAACCCCTGAGGACCCAGGCTTTCCCAGCAGCTGCTTGAGAAGACAGGGTAACAGAACCTGCAAATGCAGGGGTAAACTGTGAGCAATGAAAGGCAGGAAATGAGAAAAGCTTAGCAGGTAAATTGCTTACCCTTTCTTACCCTGGAAACAGAACAAAACACCTATTTGATAGGCTCAGTATGACCTTTCTGAAGATGCCCCGTGTGAATAAGCACTTGGCGATGTTACCCTGTGAGGCTGTGGCGAGTTTGGCAATGAATCACCTTCTACTTGCTTGCCCTTCTTCTTGACTTACTTGTGTTCTTGTCCTCATTGACCTTGCTGAGGCATGACATCCCAAAGAACGTATCAACACACAGCTGTTCTCTGAAGCCTTCCTTCCTAGGGAACTTGGCACAGATACAAGACTGTCTTTCTTAGCCTATCATTCAGATTTGCTATTCCCTGGGGTACTTGGCAGGTCCTCTTCTTTTCTCACAATTCATATTCTGCCCGAAGACCTTATCTACGTTCATGATTTGAATTATTGAGGACTTCCAGATCTTCATCCCAGGCTCCTCTCCTGCGCTCAGGGATCCAGATCTCAGCAGATACCACTCCCTGAAATCTCCACAGGTATTCAAGCTCAACATGTTCAAAATTTAAATAACAGAATCTCTCACTTGCCATCACAATTTGCTTGTGTTTCGACATTTCCTGTCTTCTGAAGGACATCCAGTTGCCCAAGTCAGAAACCAGAATCATTCCTGACCCCCCACTCTTCCTTACTTCCCATCTGCATTCCCTGCTCTCACCAGGCCCTTGCAGTTCCATCTCCTAAGCACGTCTTAGTCTGACCTGACGTCATTTCATTTCCACTCTCGCAACCTGTCCTCATCTCCCCTGTGTTCCCCCCGCAGCCCATGTTTTGGGGAGTGACCACTGTAAAACATACATTTCAGAGGCTTTCTTTTGTCCTTGAATATTCCGTAATGTTATGTAATCTGGATCTATTCCTTTACTCCTGCATATCTTTCCAGCTATACATTTTTTTGATTTATGAAATCTAGGCCCCAGCCCTGTTGATTTTTCTTTCTCCTCGCCTCTGAGTCTTTACATGGAACTATTTTCTCTGCTTAAAATAGTCTCTCCTCTCCTCTTCACTCTGTTGATGTCTACTCATCCTTCAGGTCTCAGCCTGAATATCACTTCCTCCAGGAAGCCCTCTGAACCTCCCTCTCCCCTAGATCCGGAGGACCCCGTTGCCACCTGTGTGTCTGCTCTCATTGCACCAGTGCACTCAGCCAGAGGATGGCCCTCCTCCTCTGCGAGTGGGGGTGGGGCCTCTGCCCACCATGCTCACTACTGTCCTCGAAACCTGGCACAATGACTGACACATAGTACTTGCTTACACATATGTTTAAAAAACAAATTCAAAGCTCACACAAAAACCTCACTCATAGTCTTTTTTCTAATGGTAGGTCCCCAGAATTTCAGAAAACTAATGTGAATGGTCTTACCTTTTTAGACTATTTTAGAAGCTGTCCCTATAGAATTACAGGAAATGGCATTTCGGTGACTTTGAAGATACTGAGTTCTAAGGGAGAATGTGTTAATCACCCATTAAGAAATAGCGCCAAGCAACACTAAGATGTGAATGCAATTACTATTCCTTTTTTTGGTTTTGAATGCTGCATTCGACAAAACATAGAGTTTAAAAGTCATGGTCTTTTAAAGAAGTTTTTAAGAATGGGTTTCACAGCAAGTGAGTGAATTGGCATGGATTGCCTGCCAAGGTATGCCCCCCCCCCCCCCCCACACACAGGTCATGCAGATGTTGCCTGGAGACAGACTGCATTCCTACACACTTCTGTCTCTTCGTGTTAATAATCATTGGTGTGTTTGATCATGTTCATGTTCCTCTTTGGGTTTTTAATGTCATGGTTTAAATTGAGTAGGTCTTTAATCAACCATTGTTCTTCTGACATTGTTCACTGGGAGGTTTGCTTAACCATCTTAAATATCATTATGAGGGGAAGTTCCTCTAAACCCACTGTTCTGGAACGTATAATAAATAATTTTAAAAAGGGGTTATCAGAAGTTTACAGGGTCAAATGGACCCCCAGAAAACTACGCACCCTCTGTGAATTAGAACGGCCCACCTTTGGTGTGGGGTGGCCCTTTAAAGGCACGCTTTATGTCCCCACAGTCCAGGCCGTGTATAGGGTAGTCACTGGAAACTCTGACCATCTGGACCGATTTCCCTACATATACCAGTGTTTGGAAATAGCTCAAATCAGGCCTCCTTGTGTCTGATTTTGTGTTACTAGTCAGGACCAATGTAAGGTGCTTGTGGCACGAGGTGAAAGGAAGACTTCATGGTGAAGTAAGTGGCCTCCTGTATTACAAGGGGATTCAGAAGAGGCCCCTCCACTGCCACCGCCAAACGCCCGCTACATAAGGATGGGGAACCTCACCTGCCCGACATTCCACTTTATCTGTCTCACCCCCACAACTGGCCTATGTGTTAGCAGAGCCAGTGGGAAGACAAATCAGGTTGGGGACCCAGGGACCAAAACCCCCAGCAGCAATGCAATTGCCACTGCAGGAGACAAGGCGTCCATAGAGAATGGGCCTTGATGGGACCCTACAAAAGGGGGGATCAGTCTTCCAGACTCATCACCCCACCTGGGTTGACTATAAACAACTCTTACTCACCCTATTCAACACAGAAGAAAACCAGTGGATTGTCACCGAAGCCAGAAAGTGGCTCCAGACCCCGGAGCCAGCTGGACATCTAGACACAGAAGCCTGGCATGAAAGGCTTACCAGATGAGGAACCCTGCTGGGACCCAAATACAGAGGAAGGAAGAAAACTCGCCTTTCTCTAAGGCAGAGGTTCTCAACCTGTGGGTCGCAACCCCTTTGGGGATCAAACGACTCTTTTACAGGAGTCACCTAAGATATAACAGTAGCAAAATTAGTTATGAAGTAGCAATGAAAATAATTTTATGGTTAGGGGTCACCACAACATAAGGAACTATATTAATGGGTCGCGGCATTAGGAAGGGTGAGAACCACTGCTAAGGGGTGAAAGCAGGGACCAAGAAACCCACAAACATGGCAAAGACCTCTGAGGTCTTACAGAACCCAGGTGAGAGTCTGGCTGACTTCTCTGAGAGAC
This sequence comes from Molossus molossus, assembly GCF_014108415.1. Classification (NCBI taxonomy): domain Eukaryota; kingdom Metazoa; phylum Chordata; class Mammalia; order Chiroptera; family Molossidae; genus Molossus; species Molossus molossus. The sequence continues at coordinate 19,657,967 of NW_023425351.1, forward strand.
TGCGAGGCCTTCGGAGTCTACACTCCGTTTGACCCAGAGGCCCCTGAAAACCATCACATGGTCAATGCTGCCTTTGTGGGACAGGCATAGACTGACATCAGACAAAATCCTCAAAAGTTAAAGGTATTTGCTGGGAAGAATGCTATCAAATGACTGGAAATTGCCAATACAGTCTTTTTTGTATTGTTTTTTTAATTAATTAATTTTTGTTACAGATGTTTCTCCTTTTTGCCCCACTGATTGTCCCCCCCTTCCCTCCCTGCCCTGTCCCCATCTTTGTTGTCCATGACCTTTGTTCATGCATACATGCATATAAGTTCTATGGTTTATCTCTCCCCCACCACCCCCTGTTCTGGGGATTGTCACTTCCACGTCTCTGGGACTACCCCATTCCTCAGACTGTTATGTTCATTATATTCCACAAATAAGTGAGATCATATGATACTTGTTTTTCTCTGTTTGGCTTGTTTTGCTTAGGATGACACTTTCCAGGTCCCTCTATGTCGTCTCAAAGGATAAGAGATCTTTCTTTCTTATAGCTGCATCGTACTCCATTGTGTACATGTACCACTGCTTTTTTATCCATTTGTCTACTGATGGACACTTGGACTGTTTCCAGATCTTAGCTATTGTAAATAGTGCTGCTATGAACATGGGGGTACATATATTTTTTCTGATTGGTGTTTCAGGCTTTTTAGGCTATACAGTGATACCTCGGTTCTCGAACATAATTCGTTCCAGGAGGACGGTCGAGAACCAAATTGTTTGAGAACCGAAGCAATGAAACCCAATAGGAAATAATGGAAACTGGATTAATTCGTTCCAAGCCCCAGAAAATGCCTATTTACTGGCCTAATTTGTATATAATATGTAGAAAAACATAAGTCTCAACAAGAAATAAAAGTGTACAGTATGTCTAAGGGTTAAATTCAGTGTAAAGCGTGACTCCACAAAGCGTGACTCTCTCTGCACTCACACTGATGACGCGAGCAAGACGCGCTGGGCCGAATGAACGCCATTCGGCTCAACTCGGCTCATCTCGGAAGTTCGAGTTCCAAATATTTGTTCGGATTCCAAGACAAAAGTTTCTCGAATCTCCTGGTCGAATACCGATTTGGTCGAAATCCGAGGCGTTCGAGAACCGAGGTATCACTGTATTCATTCAAGTACAAGAAGCTCAGAGAGTATGCCAATGCAGTCTTTATAAACGAGCAGCCAAAAAGGAGGCAAATCAAAGAATGGAATGGAAGGCAGCTCTCCTAGCCGTAGCCTTGGGGCGACAAAGAGGAACTAAAGAACCAAAAAGGAAGATGCCCTAGGACGGAACCAATGTGCTTACTGCAAGGAATCCAAACACTGGAAAAATGAGTGCTCCAATGGCCAGTGAGAAAAACAAGGAACTTCTGCTCCACCCAGCCGCTACCCAGACTTTGGCCAATGAAGAGGAGGGGCTGAAAGGAAACAGGCAGTCTGCACTATTCCTGTCGACAGATTTGGGAACTCCTGGGAGCAGCAGGGTTCTCTCAAATATGGATACCTGAATTTTCAGAACTGGCAAAAACCTTATATGAAACCCTGAAATGAGAAGAAAAGGCGTCCCTTGTCTGGGGCCCTGATCAAGAGAAAGCATTTACAGCTATAAAGACCAAGCTCACAGAGGCACCAGACTTAGGACTCCCGGACGTCCCTGGGAGTCTTAACCCAGGAATTTTGGCCTCGGCACAGACCAGTAGCTTACCTTTCAAAGCAAATTGACCCAGTTGTGGCAGGCTGGCCACCCTGTCTGAGGGCTTAGTGACCACCACATTGCTAATCAAGGAGGCAGCTGTACACGGATGGTAGCAGTTACATGAATGAGGGCAAAGGATATGCTGGGTGCAATAGTTTCAGATTCCGAGACTCCGGAAGAAAGGGCCCTCCCTGAGGAATGGTCTTCCCAAAGAGCAGAACTATTAGCTCTGGTGAGGGCATTAGAACTCAAGAATGATAAGCGGGCCTACATATATACTGACTCAAGCTATGCCTTTGCCATACTACATATACATGGGGCTATATACAAGGAAAGAGTGCTCCTTACTGCAGGGGGGAAGGGAATAAAATGAACAAGGTGAAAACATAAAATTGTTGAATGTGGTCTGGGAACCAAGAGAGGTAGCAGTCATCCACTGCAAGGGACACCAAAAGGGAAGAGACTCAGTGTCAGAAAAAAACTGTCAGGCAGACGCTGCAGCTAAACAACCTGCAAGAGAACAGACAGCCCATCAAAAATCATGCTGGGTCCTGAACTGCTTGCAACCCCAAAATACAAGGCCCAAGAAGGAGAATGGGCACAACAGGAGGGGTGAAATATAACAAAGAACAAATAGCCTATCGGTTAGTTCTCCAACATGAACTCACCCATCTGGGAAGAACCTTCCTAGAAGCCTTATTAAGACACCACTACCTGATTGCTTGATTTCTGTTCCTCTGTGCCTTGGTCTCCCAACACTGTCTCCTCTGTACTCAAAACAATGCCAGACAGGGCCCCAACAGTCCCACCAGGATCCAGTGCTGTGACCAAGCACCATTTGAAGATCTAGAGGTAAACTTATAGGAAATAGAACCCAGTAGAAGAAATAAATATTTCCTGGTTTTCATCTGAAAAGGCAAGAGAAGTAACCAAAGCTCTACTGAGAGACATCATCCAGAGATACGAAATACAAGTGACTATAGTATTGGACAATGGCCCAACCTTCATAGCAGAAATAGTACTGCAGGTAGCTAAAACTCTAGACATCCAGTGGAATTTTCACACAGCCTACCAGCCCCAGAGCTCAGGGAAAGTAGAACGCATGAGTCAGACCCTTAAGGAGACCATGGCAAAACTATGACAAGAAACCAACCTGCTCTGGACTGATATACTACCCCTAGCTCTCCTGCAAGTACCTAGTATCCCTCAGGCAAAGATAGGGTTCTCCCCTTTTAAAATTTTATATGGGCAACCTCCCCTACTGATCAAATTCAAGTATGATATAAAAGAACTGATAAATTTGGAAATCCAAAAACAACTACAAGGTTTAGGGAAAACCATTCTTGAGGTACATGTGGGTAACTGATAGAATACCCACTTCCCTGGGAATAACTGTATGCCCCCACAGACCAGGGAACCAAGTCTGGATAAAAGACCAGAAAAGGGAACCCCTCAAACCAACCTGGAAAGGGATCTGTTTAGTCATACTAACCACTCCCACAGCTCTCAAGGTTGCAGGTCTGAATACCTGGATCCACCATCATGGGTGAACGCAGCTCGCCTGCGACATGACAACCAGCTTGCCTAGAGAGTGACCACCAGCCAGAACAATCCCCTGCAGGTCACCCTTAAGAAGACAGTGAAACCTGCTGATCAGTCTATGACAAGTGCCTGAGGACTCTACCTGTGGAATAGATGGTCATCATCACCTGTTGGACTGATCCCAGCACTGACTCCTTAGTAGTCTTACAGGATCAAGTAGACTCCTTAGCAGCAATAGTATCTATCATTAAATAAAGGGGGTACACCTACTGATTGCTGAAAAGGGAGGAATATGCCTCTTCTTAAACAAGGAATGTTGCTTTTATGTGAATCAATCAGGAATAGTTAGAGACATGGCCCAGAAGTTAAAAGTACAAATTACAAAAGACAGGAGTTATTGGAATCTTGGAGTTCCTGGAGTAACATATGGAGTAACATATTGGGTATTCCCATTAGCTGGTCCTCTCTTAATGCTTTTTATAACACTCCTATTTGGTCCTTGTAATCTCAATGTGCTAACCCATTTCCTCTCACTTAGAAACAGTAAAGCTCCAATTGATGCTTCAAATAAGGACCCCCAACTACCATTACTCTCTTCTGGATGGTGAAGAACTCTAGTTGCTGCATCCCTCCCCTTCAACCCCGCTATTCAGCAGGAAGCAGTCAGAGAGGTCATCGTCCCTCTTCCTCATGTGGCACTAAGGGAACTCTCTGTCCAAGATGTTCTCTAAGTCTTCTAGGAGCAGCTTGAGAATCAAGAGAGGGAAATAAGAAGGCAAACCTTCTGAGAACAACCCCCTTAACTCACAGTGCAGAGACCCTGCCCCTGGTTTTTGTAATCCTCTTACATCCACCAACCACCTAAACTACAGCAGAACTAGAAAGCCCCCAGTTACCTGGAAGCTTATCATATATAAAAGGTGGCTTGAACCCGGGCATGGGGCTCAGCCTTTGGAGGAGACTTTACTGGGCCAGCACCAGTGCACATTAAACAGTCATTTTCTAATCCTCTGAGTGCATGCAGTCTGTCTCTTCCCACAAATCAAATTTCTGCCACAACAATGTGAGCACATGCATTGTTCCATTTCATATTTTTCTGTACTTACAGTTTACCACCCTTTGAACAGAAATTAATTATTGTAATTTCTAGAGCTATAAAATGAACTGCAAAGTTATCAAACTTAATAAAATCTAAGAAGGTTGAAATGATAGTGTTATATAAACATTATAGTATAAATTTAAATGATAAATATTAGAAATATGCAAATTCATCTTCAGCATGGTGTACAGTGGGGGCCAGGGCTGGTACAGGGTCTTCCCAGATGGGCACTTTCATGTTCAGCTCTAGGTCCAGAGCCAGCATTATATTCTCAAGCAAGAACCTTTAAATATCTAAGCATATTATATCCATCCTAAAATTGCTTTCTCTTTCATATTTTAATGCCTCTGTTGGCAATTTTGGAAGTGAATTGGGGAAAAAAGGGCCAAAGCAGATACCAAACTCTATTCTGTGCACTGTTTTTCAGTTTTAAATGTAAATAGGTGTCTCATATATTATGAAGAGAGTTTCAGTCCCTGAAAATCATCCTCTAAGCTCTATTTAATTTATTCTTCTAAATTAAGCTAGGCTGCAAAAATTAAACTGTCTAGGAGACATATGACTCAAAAAAGATTTGTCAGCCAACAATTTCTATATCTATTTCCCTACAGGATGAGAAACATGACTAAATTTTAGGCCATTGCATCTACAAATAACTTTGTTGATACAGCTTTCTATGAAGAATAATTTAAATTATTGTTCTCTTCATCCCCAAGATTAACCTCATCTTCTAGGACAGCTCGATTGCTGTGCCTTCTGTGCGTCTGTTCTTAGCTCTCCCAGCAGAGTTGCTCCTGGGACCCTGGAAACAGAGTGACACCCCCCACACCTCTTCCCCATGTAGAGCTGAAGTGCTTCAAGGGGAAGGAATTGTATTTTGCTCTTCTTTGTAGCCCTTGGATGTGCATAGTGCCAGGCACTTTATAGATAATATATGTGGAATGGTAGATGATAATTTAAAAATTAAAAAAACAAATTTTTTTCTTTATTGATCTTAGAGAGAGGGGAAGTAAGAGAGAGAGAGAAAGAGAGAGAGAGAAACATTGATGAGAGAGAACATCAATTGGCTGCCTTCTGCATGCCCTGTGCTGGGAGTCAGGCCCACAACCTGCCCATGTGCCTGACTGAGAATTGAACTGGTGACCTCCTGGTACATGTGTCAACACCCAACCACTGAGTCACACTGGCCGGGTGAGGTAGATGATAATTAAAAAGGCCTCTTGTAGCCTCGCTGGTGTAGCTCAGTGGATTGAGCGATGTCCCATGGACTAAGACGTCCTGGTTCAATTCCCAGTCTGGGCACATGCCCAGGTTGTGGGCTATATCTCCAGTGGGGGGCATGCAGGGGGCGGCAGATCAACGTTTCTATCTCTTGCTCCCTTCCTCTTTCTCTAAAAAATCAATAAAGACATATTTTCTTTTAAAAAAGGCTTCTCCTAGAGGCTATTTACTTGAGATCATTAGGATGATATAGCAACATGTATTTTTAAAATATAAACTACTATTAATCCCTGGCTCCATTATTTTATTCATGTTGTAGTTAGTTTTGATTATTTGGAATATGTCTAACAGGTCAAATGATTCATCCTAAAAGATCAATTTTCAAGAATTAATTATAAAACAAGAAAATGCTTTAGAGAACAGTAACATCTTGGGAAAAGTATAATATTGATTTATTGGGTATATATAAATGGATTTTAGATTAGATGAGAAATGTGGCTTTTGAAAATTATTTTGGTGTAACTTCCCATTTAAAGTCTCCATTAAAGAAGATTTGCATCATGAAATTGGTTTTAGGGCCCCAAAATAAAGGTATAGAGTGGAAGTCCCAACTGGCTAGGTGCTCTTGACAGTACAGAATGAAGACCTTTAAAATTTATACTGAGTTTGGGGAAACAATTTTAAATAAACCTAATAAAGTCATTCAGAAAGAAAGGAGAGTAATTATTTAAAATCAATATATAGCCTTTATTTACTTCTAGTAATGACCGACATTGCTCCTTCCCAAAGTAGTTGCTCTTTCTAAAGTCCTGACTATAGTTCACTTAATCTGTCAATGACCCTAGGAGCCATAAACCTGGATGTCTAGTAACTGGGAAAGTCAGAGAAATGACAGGTGCCTCTCTGGGAATGTGTTTAAGGAGGATCTAGCTGTTGAATGGCCCATGTTCCAAACAAGGAAACAAATATAAAACATGTTTATGTGCTACCTGAACACTGAGAGGCCTCAGAATTCCCTAATAAAGATAATGTTATAAAACATTAATATTCGTATCAGTCAAGAGGAAATAGATAGCACACTGAAATTAAGATATGTTGAACATGTATAATTGATAAAGGAAATAATTACCAAGACGAGGGGAGGAGGAAGGGAACCACACAGGTTATTCAGGATTATGGAATAGTAGTGCACATGTTGTCCTTGCTAGATATGAAAGAGAGAGAGATTATTGACATACGGAAGGAGAGACTCCTTTAGTGAAGGTCAGACTGAGAGGAGCAGTGACCTTGGGGGGATATTCAGTCAGTGGGAGGTGAACTCACAGGAACGGACAGGAAGATAAATCCTCTCTCCTCACTCGACTCTTTCTCTTTGATCACTGCGAACTCCCCATTGGGCTGATCTAACCTGAAGCCTGAGACCAAGTGGGCTCTTTTGTGTTCTTAAAATTTGGGGTGGACATTTATGGGTAGAAAAATGTACAGCGTGGACCTGAAAAGGCGGTGGAGAATACCCAGCGCAATGTGTAAACAAAGTGCTCAGTTACGTCACTATGGCTGTTCCACCAGAACAAGAAGAGATCTAGTGACTTCATTCCTTGTGAACAGGAATAGTCTGTCTTAATAGATGTGGGGCATATAGTGAATGTTTGGGGTGTTGAATGGACACGTTCCCATGGCAGGGGGTTCTCAAGCTCTAAGGGCAACAGGGCAGGCAGTGGGCCTGATTGGTGGAGCAGGATTACAGGATGCTCTTTGTCCACTGCTCTCTGGACAGTACATGGCGCCTCACAAGACCAGGCCCTAGGATGGAAGCCCAGCTTTTGGCAATGGGCTGTAAGCTCTATGTCAGAAGCAGCACCAACCTGTCCACTGGCATGACTAGGGCCTGGGCCTAAGTCTTGCTGCTTAATTCAGCTGATATTACTTGGTCCTGTGGTGTAACACACTGTCTCTGTTTTCTCAAAGCTTCATTGTATCAAAGGCTTAGATATAGACAGCCTCCCAGGAGATCAGCCACAGAGATTTGGCCTTGGACAAGTGAGGCCTCACCTCTGTGGGTCAAATATTGTGTGTTAACTTCCCAAGTGATCAGTATATTCTTCTATTTCTACCAAACGAAGAGTTCTTTTTTTTTTTTTTTTTTTTTTTATCCTCACCCGAGGACATTTTTCCATCTTTTGTTCAGGTAGAGTGGGAGGGAGAGAGAAGAACAGAGAGAGAGAGAAACATCGATGTGAAAGGAACACATCGAGTGGCTGCCACCCGCACAACCGACCAGGGCCGGGGACAAACTGCAACCGAGGTACGTGCCCTTAGCGGGAACCGAACCCGGGTCTCCCAGGACCGCAGGCCGACGCTCTAACCGCTGAGCCAAACCGGCCAGGGCCAAACGAAGAGTTCTTTAAGCAGGCTTTAAGTTTTCTTAAATAAAGTAAAAGGTGGAAAGCGGGGTGGACATCAGGTTGTATCAGGTGATTCGGTTCTAGTGTCCTGTGGTTGTATCCTCTATACTTGTTAGCAATGCCCACACTTTATCTCTAGAACTAGGATAATGCTCTTAAGAATATGACTGAAAAAACTTCTGGAGATGATACTTTGTAAATGATAGAGAGTCAGTACTGGAGAACATTGACCATATTATATAATATTATAAGAAATGTATGCCTTCTCTTCTGTTTACCACCAGACCTTGTGTTTAGAACTGATTTCCTTACGAACGACTTAAAAAATGGCCCTTGTAGGACTTGTAAGTCAGCCCACATATCAGGTCGCGTGAACAGCAGGGACATACATGTTTGGAGAAAGCCCAGCTCCAGGTGAGCTAAACTTAACATGATCTTCAGCGAAATAATTTGACAACTTCCTCTGTATTTAGAGAATAAGTTAGAAAGAAGCTAAAAGACAAAATGGTATAATAGTATTCCGTGAAATATTTTTTAAGCTATAAATCATGAAGTGAATACATTGTGATTCATCCAAATAATAATGATAACTAGTTCCTATATCAATAGATTAAATGTATTTCTCTCTGAGGGATTGTCATTTACATTATTTTGCTTTATAATTCTGTAAGTTTCTGAACACTTCATAGTAAAGTTGAATTATTTTTTATTTCACAAAGTCACCGTTTTCTCGCAGCACTGTGTGGCCACACGCACATGGAGACGGAGTGTCCCGTGGCTGCCCTGCACTTGACCGCTGGGCCTCCCTGATCGCTGGGCCTCCCTGACCTCTGGGCCTCCCTGACCGCTGGGCCTCTCTGACCGCTGGGCCTCCCTGACCGCTGGGCCTCAACCGCTGGGCCTCTCTGATCGCTGGGCCTCTCTGTCCGCTGGGCCTCAACCGCTGGGCCTCCCTGACCGCTGGGCCTCTCTGTCCGCTGGGCCTCAACTGCTGGGCCTCCCTGACCGCTGGGCCTCCCTGACCGCTGGGCCTCCCTGACCGCTGGGCCTCCCTGACCGCTGGGCCTCAACCGCTGGGCCTCCCTGACTGCTGGGCCTCCCTGACTGCTGGGCCTCTCTGTCCGCTGGGCCTCAACCGCTGGGCCTCCCTGACCGCTGGGCCTCTCTGTCCACTGGGCCTCAACTGCTGGGCCTCCCTGACCGCTGGGCCTCCCTGACTGCTGGGCCTCAACCGCTGGGCCTCCCTGACCGCTGGGCCTCCCTGACCATGGACAGCAAGGAGCTGCCCTGTGGTTGCCACTGTTTGCACAGATGAGCTCAAAAACAAGGGGTTTCTTCTTTCACATCAACCATCGAACTACATGTAATAAAATTCAATGGAAAATGGGTCTTAAGAGAGAGGCTCTGAAGAAATCTGTGAGATTTGTGGCACAAGAGAGACTATATCCAAAGGTTTCTGATGATTAGTTCCCCAGAGTGTTTTCATAAAAATAATTTTATGACTTCCATATTTCACGTATTTTCTAAAACCCTTAGTTGTCATCATTGCATGATCTTATTTGGAGGTTTCTGTTGTTTGAAAGGGAAGCCGTTCTCCTCAACTCCTAGGGCAAAGCCTACAGCTTCCCAGCCACATTGTTGAGAGTTAGAAAAGAATTTGGATAACTCTCTGACAGAACACTCAAAGGACGGAAACTGGAAACAGACCCCCCAGGATGCTTCCACACGTCCCAGAACAAGTGGGTGAGGACAAGGCATATCCAACTCGGACCAGCCTCAGGGGTCTTCAGAAGAGGCCCATTGGGGCCTTTTGGTGACAGAGGTGCTCACAGCATACCTGATGCCCACTCTCTGGGCATGCGCATAGGGAAGATGATAAATTCACACAAACATCTATATTAATAACACGTAGGGGGGAAAGAAGTGCTAGAGACATTTCCTGAAGTGTTTCATTTAGTTTATTAAATCTTAAATTCCACAGATGGTTATGAGAACGACGCTGACTGGCCAGGACGCTGAAGTGGAACCTGGAAAGATCCTCTGAACTATACTCATCCTGCCTTTGAATAAGATGTAATCAACCTGGGAAGACAGCTTTTCACAGAGGAAATGGTTATTAATACTGCGATATAGAAGACGATAAAATTAAAGAAAAAGGCTACATTTTTCATCTCAAATTTCAAGTGGATATAGAGTGTAGCTCAGCAATTTTATTAAAATCCGCTAGCAACTCTTTTTACAATTTCTTTTCTCTGTTAAGAATCTACAAATACCTCTCTCACTCTCAGATGTCAGTTGACATCATCCCATTCATCCTTGAGAATATAAAATCAATCAGAAAAAAAAATTATAGCATCTTCTCATCACCAAACCTACTTCCCTACACCCCCTGTGCCCATACTCCCTCCCTTTCCTCTTTTCAAATATCCCTGTGTCTAGGTCCAAGCCCTCAGCTTGTGCTTTAGACTTCATTATCCTGTATGAATTCAAAATTAATACACTTAGTTCTCTCAGACAGGCTCTTGTAGTAGAATTTATGCCACGGCAGGGTTTCCTTTTATTTAGGAAATGAATGTACTGAAAAATGCATAAGCAATTTGTTTCTCTGGCGCCTGTCACCCCCACTATTGCAAGTGCACTCAAGTCTGCAGGATTCAATCGGTGTCACTGAAGTTACTGGACACCAACCAAAGTGCTGCCACATACGCAGCGATAATTTACATACATTCCGTTTACATATACTTAAATTTAGTCTTACAGAGAGGATTTCTATATTCAAGCTGAGAAAATTTTCTTAGAAATGCTAAAGACATGACTTTTCAGATTTTCTGAGGGATTTCTATTTTCAAAGCTGCTCTTCCCTAACGTAAGTTCCATCTTTTGAGGGCAGAAAGGCGCCTGCTCTATCCCTGCGTGTCAGGAAGGAGATCACCACCACGCTAAGATGGTAGTGGCTGCGTAAGTGTGTCTGGATGTGTGCCAGTGTGTGGGCATGTGTATCTTTTTATTTATTTTATTAGTTTTATCTTCACCGGGGACACTTTTTTTTTTTTTTTTTCATCTATCTTCAGATAGAGCAGGAGGGAGAGAGGGGGGAAGAAAGAGAGAGAAACATAGATGTGAGAGAGACACAATGACTGGTCGCCACCCACACGGCCCCAACCAGAGTCAGGGACAAACTGCAACTAGGTACGCGCCCTTAGCAGGAACCGAACCCGGGTCTCTCTGCTCTGCGGGCCGACGTTCAAACCACTGAACCAAACCGGCCAGGGCTAGAGTGTGTATTTTTGTGTCTCTTTAGATTCTAAATGATTGAGTTTTTGGAATTTTCGAAATTGTTAAATCCTATATTTCTATTCCTTGAAATTGAGGTTATTTCTAGAAACCCTCATGATGATATAATGATATAAAATATTTAAGGATAGCTATATCACAGATTGAGAAATGAGTATTGGTGATAACTAGTAATAGAATAATTGTTTAATTATTAATTAATTACTGATTAATTGAAAACTTGGGATTCCCAATCACAGTTCCCCAGCCCCCAAACTATTTTTTTTTTTTTGGCTAGAGAGGAGAACAATAAATAGTACCTTTTATTATTACTTTTCTTTCCCATCTCTTTCCATCATAGGTACCCTTCAATCTGAAACAAACTCTTTGTTCTTCAATCATTCATTTACTCATTTGTTTGACAAGTATTTATGGACCACCTACCACATGTACTCAGGCCGTAGGGATAGAGATAAAAATTACAGAGTTTCCCCCAAACCTCACAGCTGATTCAAACTGTCCAAAGGCAGAGGACAGATGGAAAGGAACAAAACTAGAGATGATACAAATGTCCACTTAGTGTTCACTGGTGACAAGAAATTCAAGCACTGCCGTAGTTCCCATTGTAAGAAATATGGGATTTGGTGAAAAGTTAGGCATACAGACCAAGATTTGATATGTTTGTGCTTAGAATCCCCATTCAGAAATGTGATGGTTCCAAGGTAGAAGGACTCGTGTTGATTAGGGAGCTCATTCCCTCAAATGGCGAGAAACAGAGTTGGTAACAGAAACACAGAAGAAAAAAAAAATCAGAGGTCATTCCATGGAGAAAAAGAGTAGGATAGTATCCCTGGAAGTGAGTTCATTTTTAATTTCTAAAATATTAAAATCAGAATAACAAAGATTTACTAGGTAATAAACTTTATCCTTCAAATAATGCCCACAGCAGTACTGAAGTATGAACCAGTTTTCACAGAGGCAGAAACTAAAGCTCAGCGAAGGTGGGCAGCCTGTTCCATCACCCACGTGGCAGGCAGCCGGTGAGGACGGGGAGCCGGGAGCAGCGCCCCCTAGCGAGCTGTGTTCTGACCCTGGGCTTGGCAACTTCATGTTTATTGTCTGGGAGTCCTCAGGGAGCCCAGTTCTGCCCTATAGCTGAGGGCCATTCTGCCTCAGCTCCTGGGCCTCCCACTGCAGAATGAGATAGAATATTTCCCCTCCGGATAGGACAGGTTTGACAGGAGTGAGTTTTAATTAAATTTGAGTAAAATTTCCATTTCGATAAGGGTGTGAATTTACTCTCTTCCATAATCCCTTCAGGGCCATTTATGTCCTATCTCTTTATTAAAGATTTTGTACTGAAATTGTATTAGTGGATACTTTGCCCTTCAAACTCCCTTTCAATCCAGCAGAGTGTGTTTTCAAACCTACAGAACTGAAAAGAGTAAAGTACTTTCCAATTCACATTGATCCATCCAAAAGGAAGGGTGGTATTTTTATTCTAAACCCTGGCTCAGCATTTCACAATGTATTTTGGAGGACACTGGTGATTTTTAAAGTTCACTGGTAGTAGGAACTTCATTAGATAAAAATATGCTTATATTATATTCTACACATATACCTATATAAAAATGCAAAAACTACTAAACAAATTTACATTTTAAGAAATTTAGAGGGATTCCAAAATGGCGAGTGAATGGAAGCTACACAGCCCATCTCCCAGGACCAAACTGGAATTACAACTAAAATAAAGACAAATTGTCAGGAAAAAGCAACAGAAAAGCAGCTTGTGAGGACCAAATAACCAGGGACACCTAATCAGTCCTGGTAGGATTGCTGAGGTGTGAGAGGGGTGCTAGGAGCCCCCATGGGTTCAACTGTGACGGTCTTAGCTGTGAGCAGCACCCTCAGGGTTAAACTCCCAAGTGGCTCTACAGTGCAGTGGGCCGAGACAAACGATAAAATAGCCACAGCCACTCAGCTTGGGCTCCGGCAGAGGGAGAGCAGACTAGACTAGAACTGTGTGGGGACACTTGGGATTTGGAGGGCTCTCAGAGATTTTGCCGAGTTGCAGCCACGCAGGACGGTGCCCATCTTCGTTCTTCCCAGGGCTCCAGGGAGAGGTGGCAGCCCCTCCCTCAGAGATTCAATCCCACCCAGTCATTGAAATGCAAATCCAGGATCATTAACAACCAGCATCTGCCCCACCATAGGGAAATCCCCTTATGCTGAACACCTGAGGGAGTTTTTCATTCAGTTGAGGGCTACAAACCAAGGCTCAACAAGTCACTGAGACTAATAACCTCCAGGCAAAAAACTAGAGGATAACTGAACTTATCCTTGGCTTGCAACTCTACCCAGGAAAGTAAGACTTGACAGTCATGCTTAACATGGGTCCTCCCACACTCATCCAAACCCAGTAGAGAGAGCCAAAACAGCAGACACCAACACCCACAGGGAAAATTTGGCAGGCTCCAAAACCCACTGAGATACCCAAAATAGTGAAACAAAAGCAAATCCCAAATGAAAGAACAAGAGACCTCTACTGATGATGAGATAAATGAAATGCAGTTAAGCAAGTTAACAGAGCTAGAATTCAGAGCCATGATCTTGAGGAAGCTCAACAGCATGAGGAAGGATATCAACACCATAAGTAAAGACATAGAAACATTAAAAATCAACCAACTTGAAATTAAAAAACCACCAATAAGAAATTAAGAATGACATAGCAGAAATAAAGAGCACATTGGAAAGACTAAACAGCAGAGTAGAGGAAGCTGAGGACCAGATAAGTGAATTAGAAGACAAGGTAAAAAAAACAACCAATCAGAGAACCAAAAGGAAAAAAACAATTAGAAAACATGAAGAAACCTCAAGAGAACTGTGGGACAACTGGAAACATAACAACACTTGCATCACAGGAATTCCAGAAGAAGAAGAAAATGAGCAAGGGATAGAGAATATATTTGAAGAAATAGTGACAGAAAACTTCCCTAATTTGGTGAAGGAAGAAAGCATTCAAGTTCAAGAAGCACAGAGAGTCCCAAGTAAGAAGAACCAAATGGGCACACACCAAGACACATAATAATTAAAATGCCAAAAATTGAAGACAAAGAGAGAATCCTAAAGGCAGAAAGAGATAAGCAACAAGTTACCTACAAAGGACCCCCCATAAGACTCTCAGCTGACTTCTGAAAAGAAACACTACAGGCCAGAAGGGGATGGCATGAAGTAATCAAGGTCATAAAATACAAAGGAATCCAATACTACTCTATCCATCAAGGCTATCATTCAAAATAGTAGGTCAAATAAAGAGCTTCCCAGACAAAAAAAAGGCTAAGGGAATACATTAACACCAAACCAGCACTGCAAGATATGTTAAAAGAACTGCAGTAATTAGTAGAAGAAATAGGAAGAAAAATATAACCACACTAAACAAAAATGGCAATAAACAAGTACATATCAATAATCACCTTCAATGTAAATGGATTGAATGCTCCCATAAAAAGACACAGAGTAGCTGATTGGATAAGAAAGCATGACTCATCTATATGTTGTCTACAAGAGACCCACCTCACAGTAAAAGACTCACATAGGTTGAAAGTGAAAGGATGGAAAAAAATTTTCCAAGCAAATGGAAAGCAAAAAAAAGTTGGGGTAGCAATACTCATATCTGATAAAATAGATTTCAAAATGAAGGCCATAACTAGAGACAAAGAAGGCCACTACATAATACTGAAAGTATCTATCCAACAGAAAGATATAACCTTAATAAACATATATGCACCCAATATAGGAGCACCAAAATATATTAAAAATCTTCTGGAGGACTTCCAAGGAGAAATCAACAGCAATACAATCATAGCAGGGGACTTCAACACACCATTGACACCACTGGATAGATCCTCTAGATAAAAAATTAGCAAGGAAACAGAGACACTAAATGAATCTAGACCAAATGGATTTAACAGATATCTACAGAGAACCACACCCCAAAACTACAGAATTCACATTCTTCTCAAGTGCACATGGGACATTCTCAAAGGCAGACCACATGATAGGACACAAACTAAATCTCTACAAGTTCAAGAAGATTGAAATCATATCAAGCATCTTCTCAGATCACAATGGCATGAAACTGGAAATCAATTGCACCAAAAACATGCAAAGACATTTCAACACATGGAGGCTAAATAGCATGTTATTAAACAATGGATGGGTTACCGAGGAAATCAAGGAAGAAATTAAAAACTTCCTGGAAACCAATGAAAATGAACACACAACAACACAAAATCTATGGGATGCAGCAAAAGCAGTTCTGAGAGGGAAGTTCATAGCACTACAGGCCTACCTCAAGAAACAATACAAATTTCTAACTGGCTGTCTAATATCACAACTTAAAGAATTAGAAAGCAAACAGAAAGAAAACCCCAGAGCAAGTAGAAGGAAGGAAATAGTATAGATCAGAGGAAAAATGAATGACATAGAGACCAAAAAATAAATAATTCAAAGAATCAATGAAACAAAGAGCTGTTTTTTCGAAAAGATAAACAAGATTGATGGGCCCTTAGCTAGACTCACCAAGAAACAAAGAGAGAGAACCCAAATACACAAAATGAGATATGAAAGAGGAGAAGTAACAACTGACACCACAGAAATATAAATGTTCATTAACAGCACCTATGAACAACTATATGACAACAAATTTGACAATCTAAGCAAAATGGATAAATTTCTAGAAACACACAGTCTCCCAAAATTGGACCAGGATGAGAAAGAAAACTTGAACAGACCAATAACAACTAAGGAAATTGAAGAGGTAATCAAGACTCTCCCAGCAAACAAAAGCCCAGACCCAGATGGCTTCACGGGGGAGTTTTACCGAACATTCAACGAAGAACTAACACCCATTCTCCTCAAACTTTTTCAAAAAATTCAAGAAGAAGGAAGACTTCCAATCACGTTCTATGAGGCCAGCATAATTCTAATTCCAAAATACACTACAAAGAAAGATAACTACAGGCGAATATCCTTGATGAACATAGACGCCAAAATCCTGAACAAAATACTAGCAAATCAGATCCAGCAATACACCAAAAAAATTATTCACCATGACCAAGTGGGATTCATTCCAGGAATGCAAGGCTAATACAATATTTGCAAATCAATAAATGTGATACACCACATAAACAAAATGAAGAATAAAAACCACATGATCATATCAATAGACGCTGAAAAAGCATTAAAAAAAACCCAGCATCCATTTCTGATAAAAACGTTCAGCAATGTGGGAATATAGAGGGATCCTATCTAGACATAATAAAGGCCATATATGAAAGACCTACAGCCAACATGATACTCAATGTGCAGAAACTAAAAACATTTCCTTTAAGAACAGGAACAAGACAGGGATGTCCACTTTCGCCACTCTTATTTAACATAGTACTGGAAGTCTTAGCCACAGTAATCAGACATGAGGAAAAAATAAAAGGGATCCAAATTGGAAAGGAGAAAGTAAAACTGTCATTATTTGCAGATGACATGATATTATACATAGAAAAGCCTAAGGACTCCATCAAAAATCTACTACACTTAATAAATGAATTTGGCAAAGTAGCAGGATACAAAATTAATGTCAAGAAATTGATGGCATTCGTGTACACCACTGATGAACTAATGGAAAGAGAAACTGAAAAAACAATCCCATTTACCATTGAGGCAAAAAAAATTGAGATACCTAGAAATAAATTTAACCAAAGCAGTAAAGGACCTATTTGCAAAAACTACAGGACATTGAAAAAAGAAATAGAGGAAGATATAAAAAAGTGGAAGCACATACCCTGTTCATGGATTGGAAGAATTAACATCATTAAAATGTCCATACTACCCAAAGCAATCTATAGATTCAATGCAATCCCCATCAAAATACCAATGACATATTTCACAGAACTACTTCAAATACTACACAAATACTTCAAAATTTCATATGGAAACAAAAAAGTCCCAGAATAGCCACAGCAATTTTGAAAAAGAAGGACAAAGTAGGTGGGATCACAATACCAGATATCAGGTTATACTACAAAGCGACTGTAATCAAAACAGCTTGGTACTGGCAAAAGAACAGGCATATAGACCAGTGGAACAGAACTGAGAAAAAAGAAATGGACCCAAGGCAATATGCTCAATTAATATTTGACAAAGGTGGCAAGACTCATACAATGGAGAAAAGACAGCCTCTTTAATCAATGGTGTTGGGAAAATTGGACAGCTACATGCAGAAAAATGAAACTAGACCATCAACTTACACCATACACAAGAATAAACTCAAAATGGATAAAAGACTTAAATGTGACCCGTGAATCCATAAAAATTCCAGAAGAAAATGTAGGCAACATTTTCAGACATCATACAGAGCCAAATTTTCACTGATACATCACCTAATGCAACAGAAACAAAGGAGAAAATGAACACATGGGACTACATCAAACTAAAAAGCTTCTACACAGCAAAAGAAACAATCATCAAAATGGAAAGGCAACCCACTGTATGGGAGAACATCATTGCCAATGATATATCAGATAAGGAGTTAATCTCCAATATATGTAGAGTGCTCATATAACTCAACAAAAGGAAGACAAAGAACCCAATTAAAAAATGGGCAGAGGAGCTAAATGGACACCTCTCCAAACAGGACATACAAATGGCCAAGAGACATATGAAGAAATGCTCAACATCACTAATCACCAGAGAGATGCAAATTAAAACAATAATGAGGTATCACCTCACACTTGTCAGAATGGCCGCCATCAACAAATCATCAAACAACAAGTTTTGGCGAGGGTGTGGAAAAAAGGGGACTCTAATACACTGCTGGTGGGAATGCAGACTGGTGCAGCCACAATGGAAAACAATATGCTGTTACCTTAAATAATTTAAAAACTGAATTGCCATTTGACCCAGTGATCCTGCTTCTAGCAATAAACCTTACGAAGCCTGAAACACCAATCTGAAAGAATATATGTACCTTCATGTTCATAGCAGCACTATTTACAATAGCTAAGATCTAGAAACAGCCCAAATGTCCATCAGTAGACAAATAGATAAAAAAGCAGTGGTACATATACACAATGGAGTACTATGCAGCTGTAAGAAAGAAAGATCTTTTATCCTTTGAGATGACGTGGAGGGAACTGGAAAGTATTATCCTAAGTGAAACAAGCCAAA
Source organism: Molossus molossus (assembly GCF_014108415.1). Classification (NCBI taxonomy): domain Eukaryota; kingdom Metazoa; phylum Chordata; class Mammalia; order Chiroptera; family Molossidae; genus Molossus; species Molossus molossus. The sequence continues at coordinate 19,676,460 of NW_023425351.1, forward strand.
CAGAGAAAGACAAGTATCATATGATTTCACTTATTTGTGGAATATAATAAACATAACAGTCTGAGGAATAGGTTAGACCCAGAGATGTGGAAGTAAGGTACAGACTGACAACCCTCAGAAGAGGGCATTAGAAGGGAAGGAAGAGATAAATCACAGAACTTACATGCATGTACGCATAACCGATGGACACGGACAACAAAGCGGGGGACTGGGAGGGAGGGATTGGGAGGAGGGTGTCAATGGGGAAAAAAGGAGAAACATCTGTAACAAAAGTAAATTAATAAAATAAAATAAAAGAAAGCAATTTATATGATGATTATTGTTTTTAAGCAAAGGAGCATCACCTGAAAGATCATTAGGTAAAAAAGTCCATGGGTGCCAAGTATAATCAGCCTTTCCAGAATGTTATAAGAGTGCATTGTGCTATCTTTTCTGTGTTCTGTGCCTCCACATCCATGATTATGTAACTATGTTGTAGTTTGATGTATGATTTAAAAACATTATAGCAATTTTATCTTTTCTGTGCCAACACCTTCATATGTCTCAGGATTATAAAGACACATAAGACACTGAATTTGCCCACAGAGGCCTGGCAGCTGGTCAGAGAGAGTGAGCCAACCTGCACTCAAGTGTGGCGACATCCGTGTCCACATACAGGTGGGCACATAAAAGTGATGCTTGAGCAGAATTTGGGAAATTGAGGAATTAGGTATGAAAAAGTGCACGCTATCTCTAAATAAGTCAGCATTTCCCCTCTAAATTACTTCTTTTTTACATTATGGTTACTCTAAGTTTTTAAAGAAAAGAATAAACAATTAAAGCAGATGATTTAATCATTTACTCACCAAAGTCAAGTTTGTGTAAAGAAATTTAAAATAGTCCAGCCAGTGTTGCTCAGTGGTTGAGCATTGACCCATGCACCAAGAGGTCACCGGTTCGATTCCTGGTCATGGCACATGCCCAGGTTGTGGGCCAAATCCCCAGTGGGGGACATGCAGGAGATGGCTAGTCGATGTTCTCTCTCATCGATGTTTCTATTTCTCTCTCCCTCTCTCTCAAAAATCAATAAAAAATATTTTTTAATTTAAAATGTATTTTATTTCTAGTAATTTTAAATATAGTTGCTATTTTTAAGGATTAAGGTTTGAGGTAATGGAAATCTGAGCTTTGTTAGGTGTCATTGTAGCTTAGTATTATGAAGTTTTTTCGGCCCACCTGGTGTGGCTCAGTAGATTGAGCATTGTCCTGTGGACTGAGAGGTCCCGGTTTGATTCCCAGTCAGGGCACAGGCCCAGGTTTCGGGCTCGATCCCCAGTCAGGGGCATGCAGGAGGCAGCTCTCTCACATCAATGTTTCTATCTGTCTCTACTTCTCTCTTTAAACATCAATAAAATATATTTTTTAAAAAGATATTTTTGGAAAAATGGAATGCCATTGCCAATTGCCATGCTGAAACCACACCGAGATTTTACCTAATGTGAACATGAATATGCCAGTAACCTACAACCTGAAATCTGTCGTGATAGAAAGCCCTACATGGGGAAATAAAAATGACAGCTGAGACAATTTAGAGCTGAATTTGTCGGCTGTTAAAATAGTGATTAAAAAGTAGACTAAAAATCCCCAGCCCATTTATGTACACCTTTTGTTTTATTTTGTCTGGCCACTTACCTGGGTGTATAATTTCTTGTACAATATGTCAACTCTGATGATTTATTTTAAACAAATAATGGCGTCTTTTTGCAATAGTAGAAAAAAATTTTGAGTAGAGTAAGAATAATTGTCTAATAATCATTTCTATTCACAAAGCACTTCAGTGTTTGACTTCTACCATCAAATCTACCATTTTAATTCTACTCTTGAAAATCTAGTTCAGAGATAAAAAGTAATTTATTAAACAGTCTTCTTTCTATTCCTTTTTGATAAAAAATTTAGAGGAAAAGAATGATTGAAATAAATGATCAGAACTGGCAAACTGCATAACACATAAGAAGCTATAAGTATCACCCTTCAGATAAAAAGATATATTTTATTGCTAAACAAAAAGGACATGTTGCCTTGTTTTTCACAGAAGACAAACATCAACTTATATTTTATTTTATTTATTTATCTATTTTAAAATAATTTTAAAAATTGATTTTACAGAAAGAGGAAGGGAGAGGGAGAGTCAGATAGAAACATTGATGAGAGGGAACATCAATCAGCCTCCTCCTGCATGCCCCCACTGGGGCTTTGGCACACAACGGGGGCATGTGCCCTGACTGGGAATCAAACCGGTGACTTCTTTGTGCATGGATCGATGCTCAACCACTCAGCCACACCAGCTAGGCTATTTATTTATTTTTTAGAGAGAGAAGGAAGAGGAAGAGAGAGAAACACCAATGTGAGAAAGAAATATTGATCATTTGGCTTTCATACGCACCCCAACCAGGGATTGAACCCGCAACCTGAGTACCTGCCCTGACCAGGATTCAAACCAGTGACCTTTTGGTGTATAGGACAACATTCAACTTGTATTTTGGTTGATAACTATTGGTATATGTGATTTCATTGTAGGAATTATATCAAAACCTGTGGCTTATAAAATTTAAACTTGGGAATATTAAAAAAATTAATAAATTAATGTAAGCAAACACTAAGAATAACTTTAGAAATATAAACTAAGCTTAGTTTTTTCTAAAGCACAGAGGAATAATGGAACACAGATTGCACCCCCATTGCATTTGAATTATGGATGGAATTCTTGTCCCATAAATACTCTTCAAGATGCCACCATCCTTTAGGACATCTTAGAGTTTAAGATTTTTACTGGAAATATAGATGTTTTCAAATTTAAGAAAAAGAATTTTTGTTTCTAATTTCATTACCAGTAAAAAAGATATCTAAATTGTTCATACTAATAAAAAACATATATAGAAGCTTATTGTAGTTCTCAACTGTATTAGTTGAGTAATGTAACAAAGTACTACAAACTTCTTGGCTCAGAAGAACAGAGAGCAGTTGTATAATTTTGGAGGATAGTACGTTCAAAATCAGGTGTCTGCAGAGCTGTGCTCCTTCTGAAACCGGTGGAGGAGAAACTGTCTTCTTAGCTTCTGGTGGAGGCCCGTGATCCTTGGTGTTCCTCGGTTTGCAGCTGAAACCCTCTCATCTTTGACACCATCATCACAGAGCATTCTTCCCTTGTGTGTGTCGTCTTCTTAAAAGGATACCAGTCATATCGGATTAAGGGCTCACTCTACTCCAGAAGGACTTCATGGTACCTAATTACATCTGCAAGCACCCTGTTTCCAAATAAGGTCACATTCTGAAGTGCTTTCTTTGAAATAACATCAGCTCTAAGAAATAAAGGTGTCACCTTGCGTTCTCATGGACGAGGGCACTGAGTGACGCTGAGGTGCCCATGGTTCCCAGGGGAGGTGCAGCACCCTCTCTGAAGTGACATGTCTGCGCACACTCAGTCACACACTCAGTCCCAGCAGGAGGTGCGCACTCAGGGTCCCAGAGCAGCCACGCAGATGCCTCAGGTAAAAGCCGTTCTTCACTGAACTTTACACCGCTCCAAACTCCGCCTGTCAGTTAACAGCTTTCAGGATGACATCTTAAGTCAAGAAAATGTCACATGTGTACAGTAACTGGCCTAATCTTTTCTGTAAATTGCTGCCTTTGGTTTTGAAAAACATAGTACATCGCTGGCAATTGACGATGTGTCACCCTGCACGGCTAACTCCACTTCTGCACAGATAACAAATTGGTCTAAATTATTCATCAGGTCACCCGATATCTGGGTTTGAATTGACAGCCATTGATTTTAGGGACCTGTAATTCTGTTTTTTATACCAGAGTAAAAATGGCCCCATGATTGTTTCCACTCTCTTCAAATGGAACATTAAAAGTATAAGCAGGCCCTGGCTGAAGTGTCATTTCATACACCAAACAGTTGCAGGTTCGATTCCCAGCCAGGGCACATACCTAGTTTTTGGGTTCAATCTTCAGTCAGGGTGTGTACAGAAGGCAACTGATCAATGTTTTTTTCTCTCTTTCTCTCCCTGCCTCTCTCTCTCAAATCAATAAAAAACATACCGTCGGGTGAGGATTAAAGCAAAATGTAAGCAGGAAAATAACTACAGTCCTCCGTTTCCATATCTCAGTCAATGGTGATCACAATTCAGGACTCAGTTAAAGCTTTTGCTGCCCTGTGCTGCTCTGAAATAAAAGAGGTTGTTTTCTTAGACTAACAGCCTTAATGTCCCAAATGTTTCAAATACAGAAGATTTTTTTCTACTAATTCTATAATTATAGAACACAATAAAATGATTAATTATATTAGAAAATAAAGCCTCAGGGTTGACTCCAGTCAAGATGGCAGTCTAGGTTATCATGGTATTGCGACCTTCTACAACCACATCAAAATTACAACTAAATGATAGCACAACCATCATTCAGAACTTCCTGAAATGGAGCTGAATGGAAGTCCTACAACTATGAAATTAAAGAAGAAGCCACATGGAGACTGGTAGGAGGGGCAGAGGCTGAGAGTGGCTGGTCCCACACACACATGTGGCAGATAAAAATCAGGAGGATACCTGAGGTGTGCAGGTACTCCCTGAGGAGTGAGGGGTGCCCGTCCTGCACCAGGTGCCCAACCCAGGGTTCCAGTGCCAGGAAGAGAAGTCCCTATCACTTCGAGCTGTAAAAACCAGTAGGAACTGAGGCTGAGGAAGGCTGGGGCTCCTGGAGCCCTATGCAGCTCCTCTTAAAGGGCCTGCACATGGACTTAACTTGGACTTGCACCCTCTAAGCTTGGAGGGGAGGCAGCTTGAAAGGCACCAGAGACATACAGGGAAAAACTGAGCTCTTTGGCCTCAGGGCAAGGGCTGGAGAGGCAGTTTTCTCTCAGACAGACATGCTGGCGAAGCCTTTGTTCCTTTGGTGAGCTTTTCTCCTGGGGCAACAGACAGCCGCCATATCTGGGACTCCAGCAACCTAGCTCACACTCTTTGCCCCAACCTGGTGATTCCTTGAGGCCCTGCTCCACCCAACTTTTAGGCCCACCCAAGCTGTTTCCAAAGGCTTTACCATAGGATTGGCCTATCTTGGATCCTGCTTTAGATTTTCCTAAATTCTCTCAAACAAGTAAAATCTGGTCTTGGTGAGCCCCGTATCTCTCGTAAAGTGGCCCCAGGCCTGGCACTAGAAGCAGCCAGCCTTGGTTCACAGCTTGGGTTTTTCTGGGCAACTCCAAGCCCAGCACAAGAAGCAGCCATCAGTAGATCACTTTGTAACTTATGCCAGATGGCCCTGGATAAAACACAGGCAGTGGCTGACCTTGCCTCAGAGCCAGCACACCCAGTGGACAGCTTCAGACCACAACGAAGCATCACCACCCAACCACCTCCACAAGTGACACACTCAATGAGTGGATTCAGTGGGTATCAGAGCCCTGTTGAAATAAGTCCTGTTCTGTGTGGTGGGCCCATACATAGTTGATCCTTCAAGGTAGTCAGAGGCCAGTGGAGATAAGCAATCAATCAGATGCAGAGTTCAAAACACTGATTGTAAGGATGCTCAAGGAACTTAGTGAAACATTCAAGGAACTTAATGAGATCTTCAAGGAACTTAAGGAAAACTCCAAGGAACTTAGTGAGAACATCAATAACATAAGAACCAGTCAGAAATGGAGAATGCACTAACTGCAATTAAGAATAATTCATTGGGAATTAATAGTAGAGTAGGTAAAGCCAAGAAACAAACCATTGATTTGGAATATAAGGAAGAAGAAAACACTCAATCAGAACAGCAAATAGAAAGAAGAATCCAAAAAAATGAGGATACTGTAAGAAGCCTCTGGCACAACTTCAAGTGTACCAACATTTGCATCATAGGGGTGTCAGAAGGAGAAAAGAGGGAGCAAGAAATGGAAAAAATAATTATAGAAAAATTCCCTAACTTGGTGAAGGAAACAGACACACAAGCCCAAGAAGCACAGAGTCCCAATCAAGATGAACCCAAAGAGGTTCACACAAGACACATCATCATCAAAATGCCAAAGATTAAATAAAAACAGAGAATCTTAAAAGCAGCAAGGGAAAAGCAGTTCATTACTTCCAAAGGAGCTCCCGTAAGACTGTCAGCTGATTTCTCAAAAGAAACTTTGCAGACCAGAAAAGAGTGGCAAGAGATATTCAAGGTGATGAAAAGCAACAATCTTCAACCAAGATTACTCTATCTTGCAAAGTTATCATTTAGAATTAATGGACATATCAAGTGTTTCCCAGACAAGAAAAAGCTAAAGAGTTCATCACCACCAAATCAGTATTATTAAAATATCAAAGGGTCTTCTTGAAAGAGAAGAACAACAAAAATATAAACAAAAAATGGCAATTAATACATATCAACAATTGAATCTACAAACAAAATGGGCAAGCAGAACAGAAACAGATCCATAGATACTTATAACTTTTTCTTGGTTGCCAGATGGGGGGGAACTGGGGGGATGGGTGAAAAAGATAAAGGGATTAAAAAGTTCAAATTGGTGGTCAATCAGGGGGAAAATGGGGCACACCTGTAATTCAACAATAAAGAGAAGTTAAATAAAAACACACCTCAGATGACCCATTAAGGATTCCAAAATGGTGGCAGAGTAAATGGAAGCTACACAGACCATCTCCCAGGACCAAACTGGAATTACAATTAAATAAAGACAAATCATCAGGAAAAAGCAACAGAAAATCAGGTGGAGACAACCTATAAGTAGGACAGGAAAAGGACACTGAATTGTATCAGGTAGGTCTGTGGAGATGCGAGAGGGTGGGCTGGAAGCCCACGGACAGCACCTGTTTTAGCTGTGAGCAGCTCCCTCAGGGTTAAAACCGCAAGCCGGCACTATAGTGCACAGGGCTGGGACAGAGCACTAAATTAGCTACAGCCACTCACCTGGGGCCCCAGCAGAGGGAGGGCAGACTGGACTGGAACTGTGTGGGGACACTTGAGATTTGGAGGGCACTCAGAGAATTTGCTGAGGGCACTCAGAGTTTTTGCTGAGTCACGACTGGTCACACAGGACAGTGGCCATCTTGCAGGGTAGCCCCTTCTCAGGCTCTGGGGAGAAACAGCAGCCCCCTCCCTCAGAGATTTAACCCCATCGAGCTGGTACAGAGAAATTCAAATTAAGGCTCATTAACAACCAGCATCTGCCCCATCATCTGGAAATCCTCTTATGCTGAACACCTGAGAGAGTTTTTCATTCAGCTGAGAGCTACAACCCAAGGCTCAACAAGTCACTGAGACTAATAACCTCCAGGCAAAAAACTAGAGGATAACTGAACTTTTCTTGGGCTTTCAAATCTACCCAGGAAAGTAAGACTTGACAGCCAAGTTTAATGAGGGTCCTCCCACACTCATCCAAACCCAGTAGAGGGAGCCAAAACAGCAGACACCAACACCCACAGGGAAAATTTGTCAGGCTCCAAAATCCACTGAGATAGACAAAATGGTGAAACAAAAAAACAAACAAACAAAAAACAAATCCCAAATGAAAGAACAAGAGAACTCCACTGAAGTTGAGATAAATGAAATGCAGTTAAGCAAGCTATCAGAGGTAGAGTTTAGAGCCATGGTCTTTAGGAAGCTCAACACCATGAGTAAAGATATAGAAACATTGAAAACTAAGCAAGTGAAAATGAAGAATGACATAGCAGAAATTAAGAACACATTGGAAGGACTAACCAGCAGAGTAGAGAAAGCTGACGACTGGATCACTGAATTAGAAGACAGGGTAGAAAAAAAATCAACCAATCAGAAAGTCAAAAGGAAAAAGCAATTAAAAAACAAGAAGACAGCTTAAGAGAACTGTGGCACAACTGGAAACATAACATCTGCATCATAGGAATTTCAGAAGAAGAAAATGAGCAAGGGTTAGAGAATATATTTGAAGAAATAGTGACAGAAAACTTTCCTAACATGGTGAAGGAAGAAAGTCCAAGAAGCACAGAGAGTCCCAAGTAAGAAAAACCAAACAGGCCCACACCAAGACTCATAATAATTAAAATGCCAAAATTAAAGACAAAGAGAAAATCCTAAAGGCAGCAAGAGATAAGCAACAGGTTACCTACAAAGGAACCCCCATAAAGCTATGATCTGAATTAACAGAAATACTACAGGCCAGAAGAGAATGACATAAAGTAATCAAGGTCATGAAAAAGAAGGATCTGAATCCAAGACTACTCTATTCAGCAAGGCTATAATTCAAAATAAAAGGTCAAATAAAAAGCTTCCCAGACAAAAGAAAAAAAAAGCTAAGGGAATATATGAGCACCAAACTCATACTGCAAGTAATGTTAAAAGGACTGCTGTAATTAGTAGAAGAAATAGAACGAAAAATATAACCCCAATAAAGAAAATGGAAATAAATAAGTACATATCAATAATAAGCATAAATGTAAATAGACTGAACACTCTGATTAAAAGACACAGTGTAGTTGATTGGAGAAGAAAGCATGACTCATATATATGTTGTTTACAAGAGATCCCCCTCACAACAAAAGACTCATATAGGATGAAAGTGAAGAGATGGAAAAAAATCTTCCAAGGAAATGGAAAGGAAAAAAAAAAAGCTGTGGTAGCAACACTAATGTCTGACAAAAATAGATTTCAAAGTGAAGGCTATAACTAAAGACAAAGAAGGCCACTACATAATACTGAAAGGATCTATCCAACAGGAAGATATAACCCTGGTAAACATATGTACACCCAATATAGGAGCAACAAAATATATTAAAAATCTTCTGGAGGACTTCCAAGGAGAAATCAACAGCTATACAATCATAGCAGGGGACTTCAACACCCCGCTGACATTACTGGATAGATCATCTAGACAAAACATTAACAAGAAAACACAGACTCTAAATGATTCACTAGATCAAATGGATTTAATAGATATCTACAGAGAATTACATCCAAAAGTACAGATTTCACATTCTTCTCAAGTGCGCATGAGACATTCTCAAAGATAGACCACATGTTAGGACACAAACTCAGTCTCTACAAGTTCAAGAAGATTGAAATCATATCAGGCATCTTCTCAGATCACAATGGCTTGAAACTAGAAATCAATTGCAACAAGAATATGCAAAGACATTAGAACACATGGAAGGTAAGTAGCATATTATTAAACAATGAATGGGTTACCACGAGATCAAGAAAGAAATTACACAAAATCAGAAATGAAAGAGGAGTAGTAACAACTGACACCACAGAAATACAAAGGATCATTAATGAATACTATGAACAATTATACGGCAACAAATTCAACAATCTATATAAAATGGACAAATTTCTAGAAACACATAGTCTCCCAAAACTGGACTGGGAAGAGATAGGAAACTTGAACAAACCAATAACAACTAAGGACATTGAAGAGGTGATCAAGACTCTCTCAACAAACAAAAACGCAGGCCCAGACGGCTTCATGGGGGAGTTATACTGAACATTCAAAGATGAGCTAATACCCATTCTCTTCAAATTATTCTAAAAAATTTAAGAAGAAGGAAGACTTCCAAACTCGTTTTATGAAGCCAGCATAATTCTAATTCCAAAACCAGAAAAAGACACTACAAAGAAGGAAAACTACAGGCCTTTATCTCTGATAAACGTAGATGCCAAAATCCTGAACAAAATATTAATAAATCAGATCCAGCAATACATTAAAAAATTATTCACCATGACCAAGTAGGATTCATCCCAGGGATGCAATGCTAGTACAATATTCACAATCAATAAATGTGATACAGCACATAAACAAAATGAAAGATAAAAATCATATTATCATATTAATAGACGCTGAAAAAGCATTCAACAAAATCCAGCAAGCATTTCTGATAAAAACACTCAGCAATCTGAGAATACAGGGAACACTTCTTGACATAATAAAGACCATATGTGAAAAACTGACAGTAAACATCCTACTCAATGGGCAAAAACTAAAAGCATTTCCCTTAAGAACAGGAACAAGACAGGGATGCCCACTTTCGCCACTCTTATTTAACATAGTACTGGAAGTCTTAGCCACAGCAATCAGACATGAGGAAAAAATAAAAGGGATCCAAACTGGAAAGGAGGAAGTGAAACTGTCATTATTTGCAGATGACATGATGTTATACATAGAATATCCCAAAGATTCCATCAAAAACCTGCTAGATTTAATAAACGAATTTGTCAAGCAGCAGATACAAAATTAACATCAAGAAATCGATGACATTCTTATACACCAATAATGAACTCACAGAAAGCGAAACCAAAAAAACAATCACATTTACCATTGTGGCAAAAAGAAAAAAAATAATTAAGATACCTAGGAATAAACTTAACTAAAGCAGTAAAGGATCTATTTTCAGAAAACTATAGGTTATTGAACAAAGAAATAGAAGAAGATATAAAATAGTGGAAGCACATACCTTGTTCATGAATTGGAAGAACTGACATCATTAAAATGTCTATACTACCCAAAGCAATTTATAGATTCAATGCAATCCCCATCGAAATACCAATGACATATTTCACAGAACTAGAACAAATACTTCAAAAGTTCATATGGAACCAAAAAAGACCCCCGACAGCCACAGCAATCTTGAAAAAGAAGGACAAAGTAGGTGGGATCACAATACCAGATATCAGGTTATACTACAAAGCCACTGTAATCAAAACAGCCTGGTACTGGCACAAGAACAGGCATATAGACCAGTGGAGCAGAACAGAGAACCCAGAAATGGGCCCAAGGCAATATGCTCAAATAATATTTGACAAAGGTGGCAAGAGCATACAGTGGAGTAAGGACAGCCTCTTTAATAAATGGTGTTGGGAAAATTGGACAGCTACATGCAAAAAAAAATGAAACTAGACCATCAAATTACACCATACACAAAAATAAACTCAAAATGGATAAAAGACTTAAATGTGACCCGTGAATCCATAAAAATTCTAGAAGAAAATGTAGGCAACAAAATTTCGGACATCATACGGAGCAGAATTTTCACTGATACATCACCTAAGGCAACAGAAACAAATGAAAAAATGGGACTACATCAAACTAAAAAGCTTCTGCACAGCAAAAAAATAAAACACAAAAAACAATCATCAAAATGGAAAGGGAACCCACTATATGGGAGAACATCATTGCCAATGATGTATCAGATAAGGGGTTAATTTCCAATATATATAGAGTGTTCATACAACTCCACAAAAGGAAGACAAAGAACCCAATTAAAAAATGGGTAGAGGAGCTGAATAGATACCTCCACATAGGACATACAAATGGCCAAGAGACATATGAAGAAATGCTCAACATCACTAATCATCAGAGAGATGCAAATTAAAACAACAGTGAGGTACACCTCACACCTGTCAGAATGGCCGCCATCAACAAATCATCAAACAACAAGTGTTGGCGAGGGTGTGGAGAAAAGGGGACTCTAATACACTACTGGTGGGAATGCAGACTGGTGCAGCCACTATGGAAAACAATATCGTGTTACCTCAAAAATTTAAAAATTGAACTTCCATTTGACCCAGTGATCTCGCTTCTAGGGATATACCCTAAGAAGCCTGAAACACCAATCAGGAAGAATATATGTACCCCATGTTCATAGCAGCACTATTTACAATCGCTAAGATCTGGAAACAGCCCAAGTGTCCATCAGTAGACAAATGTATAAAAAAACAGTGGTACATATACACAATGGAGTACTATGCAGTGGTAAGAAAGAAAGATCTTTTATCCTTTGAGACGACATGGAGGGACCTGGAAAGTATTATTCTAAGTGAAATAAGCCAAGCAGAAAAAGACAAATACCACATGATCTCACTTATATATGAAATATAATGAACATAACAGTCTGAGTAATACGGTAGACCCAGAAACATGGAAGTAGGGCACAGATTGACATCCCTCAGAATAGGGGGTGCGGGGGTGGGAAGAGATAAACCACAGAACTTATATGCATGAATGCATGACCAATGGACATGGACAAGTAAGCCGGGGACGGGGTGGGGGTTGGGTGGGGAGAGGGGTGCCAATGGGGTAAAAAAGGAGAAAAATCTGTAACAAAAAAATAAATATAAAAATTAAAAAAAAAAAAGATCATGCAATAGAGTAAAGACAGCCTCTTTAATAAATTGTGTTGGGAAAATTGGACAGCTACATGCGAAAAAATGAAACTAGCCCCGGCCAGTTTTGCTCAGTGGTTGAGTATCAACCAGAGGACCAGAGAGTCCTGGATTCAGTTCCTACTAGGGGCATGTGCCACAAATAAAATAAAAAATAAAAAAATAAAACTAGACCATCAACTTACACTATACGCAGGAATAAAGTCAAAATGAATAAAGACTGAAATGTGAGTTGTGAATCCATAAAAATCTTAGAAGAAAATGTAGGCAACAAAATTTCAGACATCATACTCAGCAGGATTTTCACTGATACATCACCTAAGGCAACAGAAACAAAGGAAAAAAATGAACACATTGAACTATATCAAATTTAAAAGCCTCTACACAGCAAAAGAAACAACCATCAAAATGGAAAGAGAAGTCACTGTATGGGAGAGCATAATTGCCAATGATACATCAGCTAAGGGGTTAATTTTTAAAATACATAGAGTGCTCATACAACTCAACTAAAGGAAGACAAAGAACCGAATTAAAAAATGGGCAGAGGACCTTAATAGACACCTCTCCAAAAAGGTAATACAAATAGCCAAGAGACATATGAAGAAATGCTAAACATCAGTAATCATCAGAGATGCAAATTAAAACAACTATGAAGGATCACCTCACACCTGCCAGAATGGCCGCCATCAACAAATCATCAAACAACAAGTGCTGGCGAGGGTGTGGAGAAAAGGGGACTCTAGTACACTGCTGGTGGGAATGCAGACTGGTGCAGCCACTATGGAAAACAGTATGATGTTTTCTCAAAAAATTAAAAATTGAACTGCCATTTGACCTAGTGATCTCACTTCTAGGAATGTATTCTAAGAAGCCTGAAACACCAATCAGAAAGAATATATGTACCCCTATGTTCAAAGCAGCACTATTTACAATCGCTAAAATCTGGAAGCAGCCCAAGTGTCCATCAATAGATGAGTGAATAAAGAAGCTATGGTACATATATACAATGGAATACTATGCAGCTGTAAGAAAAAAACATCTCTTATCTTTTGAGACAACATGGAGGAACCTGGAGAGTATTTTGCTAAGTGAAATAAGCCAACCAGAGAAAGACAAACACCATATGTTGTCACTTATTTGTGGAATATAATGAACAAGATTGGCTGATGAATGAAATAGACCCAGAAACATAGAAAGGAATATGGTTCAGAGTAGGGGGGTGTGGTGGGGGAGAAACCAATGAGATGAACCAGAAAACTTAAATTCATGTATGTGTAACCAATGGGCATAAACAACAATGCTAGGGGGGTAGGGTGGCGGGATGGGGAGGAGGGTGTCTGGGGGAAAATGTAGTAACATCTGTAACAAGAATAAATTAATAAAAATAGGGAGAAAAAAAAAGAAATGGTACTATTAGACCATTGTAAATGTTTTTCTAGAAACAGGGCTAGATCATTTCAAACAGCTCAAACAGAATTTTGTCCATAAAATAACTTTAGGGGTGTAGTACTTTGTTCTTAAAAGACCTCTTAACATCCCCCTTGCCCCCAGCAGCATATTTCTTCAGGGGATTCTTCCAGAGCATATTTACCCTTCCTTGAAATACTGTTTGTATAAGTACTGGTTCTAAGCTAAATAACACACTTGGGCCACAAAGGAGTCTTCTATTTGAGAAGCACATTTGCCCACATTTGCTCAGGAAAGTAAAACTTAAAGGCCATCCTGAGAGAAACCCCACAGGAAGGCATGCCACAGCTGGGCTGGGGTGTAAAATTGTAGCTCTGTGGTTTTGTTTAAAGCGTGTTTACTAAGACCACCTTCTAAAGGTGTGATCCGTGCTCCAATTCATGATGGTATGTAGTTTCAACTGGAAACTACGGGTAAAGGAAGAGTCTGGAAAGAGTGTGTGGGGTGGAGATAGACAGATCGACACAAATTCATTGCAGGGCATAGAACGACAAATTGCTTGTCCTGGGCAGTTTGGCTCAGCAGTTGGAGTGTTGGCTCAAAGACCAAAGGGTCATGCGTTTGATTCTGGTCAAGCGCACATACCTGGGTTGCAGGTTTGATCCCTGGTCCCAGTTGGGATCTGGTGGGAGGTATCCAATTGATGTTTCTCTCTCTCTCTTTAAAAAAAAATTAGTGGAAAATATTCTTGGGTGAAGATTAAAAACAACAACAAAAAACTGCTTTTCTCACATGTGGTCAGTCGTGAGTGTTGTCTTCATATATGACGACCAGCATTAAGTGTTAAAGATGCATTCTCCTGGTTCTTAAATACAAGGTTGGGCAAAGTAGGTTTACAGTTGCAATACAAATAAATAGTACAGTAATTAATAAATAACAATACAAGAATAAACTCTTTCACGTACTTACAACTATAAACTGACTTTTGCCCCACACTGGACAGTAACGCACAAACCATCCCATTTCCTTCAGGAGAGCTCTGCTTAACTTGCTCTGTGTACTCAGAATTCTAGGAAACGTCTCTTATTATAGCACAGTCAAATGCTATTATTATTATTTATTAAATTATCTATGTTTCCTATTACATAGAATATTTCATGAGAATAGAAGCTGACTGTCTGGTATATTCTTCTGTTCCCATTGCCATGCTCATAAGTTCTAACTTAAAATTTGTCTTGGTTTGTATTAGGTTGGGTTGTACACTCTAGAAAAACTCCAAATAACGGCTTAAAAGATATTATCTCATATGAAAGAAATTCAGTATTAGGCAGTGCAGAGACACAGAAGTCCCCCTGCTCACCTTCGCTTTCTGTTCTATTACCTTAACCAGTAACTTGTCTGCTCAAAGTTCTCCCATGGGCCAAGCTGGCTGTTCAGGCTCCAGCCAATCCTTTTCTCCATCTTTTCCTCATCACTCCTATTCAACAGCCTACTCAGCCTTACTCTTTTTGGGTGAGGGATGCAGAACTCTGTGGGTGACCTGTGACTACTGTACTAGTCAAATCACAAATCAAATGCAACTCTAGTGCCTCTGATGTTCAAGGTCACTCCATAACCTTTACCTACAATTCCTCATGTATCAACAATAAAACTTTCGTTGTGCAAAGACAAAATTTTCAGATATGCCCGTGATTTTTGTCAAATGATTTTAAGAGGCAAATTTGTATTGCAAGTCCATGATTATTTTTTCTGTATGACATCTCAGAAGGTTGTGTTGTATAATCATATGTAATCTCTGTTCCTGCAAGGCTCTTCAGCTAAATATTCATCATTTACCATTTAATTTTGTGATAGTAGTCTTTGTTATTGTATAAAACTTCTCGAGGGCATAAATTGCTATTCTGTTAAGAAAAACAATCAGAGGCATGCAAATAAACATGTTTATCAGTCTCTCTTTTATAATCTTATGAATCATTGCAAATGTCACCTAACATTCTTCATTTGGATTTTCTTCTTAATTGAAGTTTCTCAACCATGAGATTGTATCCATTAAATACACGAATTAACACCAGAGCTAGAGAATCCACACTCTTAATGGCATGTACTGGTGTTCTATTTGTTCTACACACTTTGTTGTACAATGACCTTATGTTCAATATGCTCCACTAAGAATTCTGCCCATATTGCTTAAATTTCCTTTTACAAAGCTCAACAACTCATTGCACAAGAAGCTATTAAAGTTGCTTTTTTTGAAGTTAGACTGCTTTCATTGAAATTTACAGCTATTGCCTACACTCCGCGGTTTATTTTTGCAAACGCTGGCATAACTAACTCTCACACATTGAAATAATAAAAGATTTACTTACAAAGAAATGTTGTTTTTATTAATACATGTAAGAGAAGTAAATACCTTTAGAGACCATCACATCAGCAGAGCCCCAGGGACATCAGAGAGCTGAGTGAGACCAGGATCACCTTCCAGCCTCTCTCCAGCTTCGGGCTGGCTGGGTGAGATGACACCTGTTCCATCCTGTCCCCACCCAGGCAGCAGAGTCTGGGAGAGGGAGGGTGGGGCGGGGAGGAAACCCTCCAGCCACAAGCCCTCAGAGTGGTTTGTTTGGCCAGAGGAAGAGACATGAGACCAAGCTTTAACCACTAAGTTGAACAGCTAAAGTTGGTGCAGAATCTACGCATGATGTATTAAGAACTTGACAAGGAGGATTTGCCACAGAAGAGTTAGGGAGGAAATTATGGCAGGAAATATAATAATTTCATATTTATACTCTTAAATGCAAACTATGAAATAAACTATACAGGAAAACATATACTTTTGTTAAAAATTATTTAATCTCAAATTGATTGGAGGGAGAACATAATATAGAATAAAAAATGGCAGAGACAATATATTTTAGTGTGGTTATTTAATGAGATTTGCACAGACCTGTTCAGTACCATGACTTTGACAAATAGCAAAAATGTAGCTACTGTTGATAAAAAATGACCCACCACCTGCTTAAAAAAAAACTCATAAATAAAACCTACTTGCAACCACTGAAGAGAGGCATCTCACTGGGTGGATTTTTGATTAACAGCAACTAATACAGCACAGGCCACAGTGACCACTTAAAAGTTTAGATTATTTCTGTTTGTCATTAGACTGTGTAACCTAGCAGTAAATTAAATTTTCCCATTGTGTCTTAAGAAAAGAGTCTCAAATCTTTGTATTTGCATTAAATATGTAATAAAATACAATACAGACTTCAGCTTGTATGTAGCTTTCCTTTATTGTGGAAATAATAGTGTATCAGATCTGTATCAAAAACTTTTGTTGGTCTAAAAGTGTTCATGAATCTTTTTTAAATGACTACTTGACACTAATATTAGGATATTAAAGAGAAAATGATTCTTGTAGTCCCCAGAGAAAGGATAGCTCTTTCTGGATTTCCAGAATTCCATTTTTATAAAGCCTTCTAGGTCATCTAGGTCATTTTCTTGAGATATTATTGATGAATATGGGTATCAACAACCTCCAGACTTCCATTAATATTACATTTTAAGATTTCTTTTGTTAGTTGCCCAGGTTGGGGAAAAAATTCACTCATAGGAAAAGATAACATAAGTTTAAAGTTTATTACTAAATTAAATATTTTAAACAAAAATCAAATATACAAAACAGAGTTGCCTAAGTTTAGTGGCTTGAAAATAAACAGAAACCTATGAGGCATAAAAATATTCAGAAAGTTTATTAAGTTTAATAGATGGATTGTAGCTAGTTGGAGGAAACTAGGATTTTGGTTTCCTATGTTTAGAATTCATACTGACTCTTTCAAATATTTTCAATGCAAACTATGCCCAACATTAAGAAGAGCCAAAGCTGCCCAACCGGGGTGGCTCAGTGGTTAAGCGTTGACCCATGCACCAAGAGGTCGTGGGTTCGATTCCCAGTCAGGGCACATGCCCAGATTGTGGGCCAAATCCCCAGTGGGGGGCATGCAGGAGGCAGCCAGTTGATGTTGTCTCTCATTGATGTTTTTATCTCTCTCTCCCTCTTCTTTACTCTCTCTACAAAACAACAACAAAAACTCAATAAAGGAAAAAAAAAAAGAAAGAAAAGCCAAAGCTTGAGAGTTAGGAAGAAATTGAACCTTGAGGAAAAACAAAATGTTTTCCCAGCACTGTTTAGAGGCAGAATTTAAATTAGGTAATAAGAATGACAAGTGCATCAAGTTACAACAGGGTAACCGGCTCTATTGTTGCCACATTGAAAGGCTGTTTAAGTTTCTTAAAGAATCAAAATATTAGTGGATCAGGTCACTGTAGGAAGAGATCACAAACACTGTGCATAAATGGAAAAGATAAGTGCACATTAAAAACCCATGTTTGATGAAATGTGTCATTTGTGGACTAAGTCTCAGTGGATGCCGATGTGGTGTGTGGAGCACAAATCTTCTGGTCACAAGACTGGGGATAAAGCAGAGTTTATGATGAATATATGATAAATCACACCAACCGGTCTCATCTCTATGTGTGAATCTATTCATGTATAATTATGCTGAGAGAACTTGACACATGAAAACCAGGCTCATCAACTTCCATACCTCTCAAGAAAAACACAAGGAAAAATGAGCCTATAATTTTAGTCATCATCAAGCTCATACTACTATGTCAGGCTAATTCATTTGAAAAATAAAAGTATGATTTAAATTTTCAATATATGTCTTGAGATCTTAAAAGTGCTAGACACAATAAGATTTCATATTTGCATGCTCTGTGCACTAGTTGGAAAGAAAATGACTGCAGGTCATGTAATTTCCAAGGATGCAGTAATAACTTAGTTGTGCCCTTGTTGGTCTTAAAACGTCGCCTGAATAACAGCCTTGGAGACTCTCAACAATGCCCAAAATGCTCCTAGGGGGAGCAGCTCCCAGGGACACCAAGGGAATCTGGCTGCAAATCTGTTTATGAAAGAAAGCTATTTACATGTTGAGCAACAGGATTTAAGAAACAGTGTTATGCTGTGAAGCCACAACCATACTCTTTCTGGAAGCAGGTCAATTAGTGCAGCCAACAGTCAAGAGAAAGTGTCAAAGACTCGGTGGGCATGTTTTCAAACAATCACACTCTTTTTTTAGAGGCTTTAATAAAAATATATGAGGAACTTTTGAATATACATTCTCTATAAGTTAATAATTTCAGATCTGGAAGTCTAATGGATTAAATAAATTTGAATAAAACTAATGCTTTTTATGACATCATTAATTATAATATTAACTCTGGAAACAACATAATGGTTGAAAAATAATGAAGTAGTTAAGAAAATTATATATATTATATATATATTTGATTAGTATTAGGTAAGGATTGAAGATATATATATATATATATATATATATTTTTTATTGTCACCCGAGGACATTTTTCCATTTTTTGTTCAGATAAAGCGGGAGAGAGAGAGAGGGAGAAACATCGACATGAAAGGGACACATCGAGTGGCTGCCACCCGCACAACCCAACCAGGGCTGGGGACAAACTGCAACCGAGATACGTGCCCTTAGCGGGAACCCAACCCGGGTCTCTCTGGACCACAGGCCGACACCGCTGAGCCAAACGGGCCAGGGTAGGATTAAAGATATTTTAAGAATTTTTAACAATATGGGAAATGTTTGCATTATATAAAATGAAAACTTCAGTATGTAAATTGTATCTACAGTATGATTACTGTAACCTAAAAATCTGAAGCTGCGCACTTCTGGCCATGCCATGTTTAATGGTATTGGACTTGTCCTTTCGATGAAAATAACAGCAAAACTGGAAAAATATATGAAGTAACTGTTTTTAGGCATTAAACATCACACAGCTCAGAAATATAATTCTTAAAAGAAGGAAAATATACAATATTATACCCAAAGAAGATCACCCTGGCTTTTTGACTAGCCACACTTTCTGGCTATGGATTCATGTTCTTACTAAATGGAGAAAGAAGATTGAATATTTGGGTTGATGAAATATTAGCAATGTATGAGTTGTGGGGTGGGAGGAAGGAAAGACGTTTTATGGGAATTCTCTGCAGGTCAGTGGTCAGGCGTTAAATGTGCAAGACCACGCAGCATGAAATCTGGCAAAGGTCACGTGCTTTGGGGCTGAGAGATGAACTGCTACCAGAGGTTAAGTGGGCCTGGGAAATTTATGGTTCTGATTCAACTATCTTGAAAATTCATTTGGAACTCCAGAAAAAGTGTGTCAGAAGTAGGCGGCATGCCCTAGAGGCAGAATCATGCATCATGACTAAGCTCTGCTCCAGTCAATAGTTAAAGCAAGCTTTCCAGAAACAGAAGGATAAAAGGATCTTCCCACAATTAACTGCCTGCCAAAACAAAACTCAACACCATATCAAGGCAGCAAAGTCTAAATTCCTTGCAATGTATCATTGAGATTGTTATGCATACAATAAAAAGTTACAAGTTACATGGATCAGAGAGAAAATATGGCCCAGATCAAGACAAAAAACAACAAAAACTCAAGATGACTCTGATATTAAAATTAGCAGACAAGAAATTTATAATTTTATTGCAAATAAGAAATCAGGTACATACTGAGAAATGCTGAAGGGGGACAACCAAAATGATGATATATTGAATCTTTTGGAGAAAAAATGACCAGTGATCAATTCCCTGTGAAGAGATGTTCAAGGATCACTGATGCCTAATGTTCAGTATACTCTGCTATTCTGTCACCTCTTTTTTTATCACAAGTCTTTAGTAAGTGTCTGCTGTTTGAGGAAGTAAGTAGAAGAGGGACAATGTCTCAGGAAACTGAAAGTGACCATGAGGAACTCAGTCACAGCAGAAAACTGGGCTAATATTTGCTAATTCCCCAAGACATACCTTCTCTAGTCTAACTGACGATCAATCTCTAATCAGGTTAAATAGAAGCAAATACAGCAAAGGGGTTGACATAAAGCATAAAACTTAATGTGCATAATTATTTTATTCATAAAATCTGAATTTATTTATTATAACCTGCAAAGACAGTTTGGCAGTTATCTAAATAGTAGCACGTAATTAAAGAGAAACATTAGTTTACAGGTGTGGATGAAACAGGCCACATACTCACCTTGCCAAGCTCAGGGGAGGCCTCCATGGTGGGCCTGATAAAGTCAGAGACTAAAAGAAACCGCATAGGATGGTCTGAACATAAAAATTCCTGACTGAAAGTGAGTCGTGGCTTGCAGTCAATGGCTAAGCCTGTAGCTTCTGTGACAAAGGTCAGCCTCTACTTTAAGTGAGCCTGTCTATTGGCCTTTTTCATCTAAGACCACATACTTTTGAAATGTTACAGTAAAATCCCCTTTTCCAGACCCCCCAGGGCACATCTCCCCCCTAACACCACAGAACCTCTCATTGTTGCCTTGTTGTCTACATACTATATCTCTGGGCTGTAAATGAACAAATTATCCTGTACCCACCAATGTGAAAACAGTTATGTTTCTCCATTTCACTCTGTACCCAGTCTCAGAGATACGTCTGCTTTGTTTTCTCTCGCCTCCCTAATGTACCACCGATGAATTTCATGTAACCCTCCTTACATCTCATGTAAAATAAGCTGCACAATTGCTGTTCTTGGGAATATTTTCTCATTCCGTTGCGATTTTGCTCCCTGGGCATTGTCATCAGTTTGGTTCATATAAACTATTATAAGACTTTTCCTTTTTATGTTATAATTTTTTTTATTTAATTAATTTATTTATTTTTGTTACAGATGTTTCTCCTTTTTGCCCCACTGATTCCCCGCTCCGCCTCCCTCCCTGCCGTCCCCAGCTTTGTTGTCCATGTCCATTGTTCATGCATACATGCATATACATTCTGTGGTTTATCTCTCCCCTAAGACCCCTTCTTCTGGGGATTGTCAGTCTGTACCCCACTTCCATGTCTCTGGGACTACCCCATTCCTCAGACTGTTATGTTCATTATATTCCACAAATAAGTGAGACCATATATTTGTCTTTCTCTGACTGGCTTATTTTACTTAGCATAATACTCTCCAGGTCCATCTGTGCTGTCACCAAACGTAAGATTTTCTTCCTTTTTATGGCAGAGTAGTGTTGCATTGTGTAAGTGTACCACGGCTTTATAAAACTTTTCCTTAGGCTGGATGCTCTTTCCTCGACACAACAACTATTAAACTCGGTGTGGTGAATGCTCTGTGTGATTCACTAACACATTCCCTGATGAGAAATGGTGACAGATTTTAACAACACAGTGATTATAATGCAGAACAAACAGAAATGACCTCTCGGGTTTCTAGAGGAAATCCTCTGGGGATAGATACCTCCCTCTCACCCCCATTTCATTTAACATTTGTTAGCTTAATTTATACCTTTTAAATATTTAGACATATGTGGATCTTTATTTTCCATCTTGTTCTGGGCTCTTCAAATTTCAGGGCTGGGCTAAGTTATGCAGTAAGTAAATAAACAAACACATATAATTTCATTTAGAGTATGTGTGTGTGTGTGTGTGTGTGTATAAAATGATGGGTTGGGGGAAATGGGTGGGGTATCTATCTTAACTGCTTGACCAAATCAATGCGCTTTATTACGTGATGGGCCTCAGTATTTGTTAGAATCTGTGCTGGTCAAGGCAGATTACTTAAAATCTAAATGACAAGGGTAAGCAGAGGCCTTTCCCTGATACTCAGAAGCTTTGCTTTCTTTAATTTTCACTATTGGCAGACTAGTTATAGTTTTGTTTTCTATCAGTTATGATAAGAAATGACTTTTAAGTAACGTAAGAGTATAGAGAATATTATATTTGTTTTATTATATTTATTTCTCTATGTTTATACTCTACCGATTTTTAGAATTATGCATTGTGGGCAGTGTCTATTAATAGTCACAATCATTATTAGATGTCTTCTCATAGGTTTATCAAGTTATGTTCCCCAAGCTTTTTGTCATTTATGTTTTCTTTTTTAAGTGTAGTTCCTGAATTGGTTAAGTTTGATGTCATATCACTTCTTTTACCTTTGAAGTTGAGGTTTTCTGGTCCAACTTGTTTTTAAGGGACCATAAAACTATAAAACTGACATAGGTTCTTGACTCTGGAGATTTGGAGAGGATGAACAATGTAAATAGGAGTTAAAAATAGGTTTAGGTGATTTCCCAGTTGAGTTCCTGTTATCCTCATAATTAGCTAGTTAATAATAATAGGAAGAGAGTAAAGGGGAGGCCATAATAAGCATGGTCATCTGGGTAGTTTAGGTAATTTCACCAGGTAGCTGTAGCTTCACACTCCCCAGGGAATCACCAGTCCATTCCTGCAGGTCACGGTGAGAAGGCACCAAACAAATGGGGAGATGGGCACATGCGCAGAGAAGTCGGGGTGACGTAAGAAAGGTGTTGCTGTCAGTATAGCCTGGACACTATGGGTTGGCTAGGGGGTGGGAGCCCACAAAATCTTGCAAGACAAAAATGCTCAAAGAATTCCCTCTCTCTTGCTAGTGCTCAGGCTCTCTTGCGCCGTGACCCTCACTCACCTGTGTGCTCACCTGTTCTCTCTCCGTGGGCCATGCGGACTCCACGCCCAGGAGGCTGGGTGCAGGTCTGCAGCTCGGAACACAAGCTAAGCCAGCCACCTACCGGACTGGAACAGAAATTCTGGGCAGTGGCCTTAATTCTGGCCCAGCTGAAGACATGGTTACACAGAGATGGGACCTTGGAAGGGAACCCCCTTAATTTTACATCATCAGTAAAGCTTTCCATGAAACTCCACCATCCGGTGGGGGCTCAGGAAATTCTTTTCCTCAGGGCACCCCAAGGGCCCCACTCCCACAGATAACACTTCCATATTTACAGAGAGAAAAGCTGGATACATTGAAAATCAAGACAGCTAAGGGCCCATCAGAGAACCAAGGTTTCAGTGCAGACTCCAGCCGGGAATGTGGGGGACAGGCACATCTAGACAGATGGGGAGCCAAATCCTCCAAGCGGGAGAAGAGCTGCTGGCACCACAAATGAGGGGCAACACTTCAACGGTGATTTTGATGAATTGTTGGAGGCTGACTGTGGACCAGCATGAAACTCTATAGGGCAAGAGTTTTAGGGGCTCCCACACTTCCATGGAATTTTCCTCCAGGAAATCTATGAGGTTGTCATGTGAAGATCTGTGAATGAGCCCATGGAGGGTGGGGAGGAGGAACCTCTGTGAAATATACCCCGGAGCCTTCTGTAACAAAACCTTCTGGAGGAAAAGTCTTGGCCAGAGTCTTACTCCAGTTTAGGGAAGAGGACTCCTCACCACTCTAGCCCCCTCCAGACTTCCAGTTTCAGCAAAGGGGGAGAAAACATAGCAGGGGTCAGGGATTCCCAAAAATAGATGGAAAGGAGGGAGGGGAGCCAGCTGTAGGGAGAGGTGGGGGTGGGCAGTACAACCGGAGAAATACCTGTGAGCTCACTTCGGAGTTGCAAGCTCACTAAGAACTGAAGCTTAATTGGAAGATTCTGGAACACTTGTCCTCCCTCACACCTTACAGTGGACTGTCGCTGAAGGAGACCCTGAATCTCAGATGAATTACAAAGAAGGCCGAGTCAAGAGAGGGGACAAAATGACACTACAGGAATTCGAAGCCCCTGGTAACGTTAAACAGATTAATGTACATCCTCACAGCACAGGTCTGTGTGCTTCAGCCCTTATTAGTAAAAACCACCTGCCCAGCATTCCACGCCCACCCCAATCACAAGGGACAAAACAGTG
This sequence comes from Molossus molossus, assembly GCF_014108415.1. Lineage (NCBI taxonomy): Eukaryota > Metazoa > Chordata > Mammalia > Chiroptera > Molossidae > Molossus > Molossus molossus. The sequence continues at coordinate 19,700,780 of NW_023425351.1, forward strand.
CAGAGACACTGCTCTCTCAAGAGACACAGCCACAGTCAGACCCATACTCAGACATGACATATAGGTGTGGGAATTATCAAACAGATAATAAAGATAAACCATCAAAATTTCTAGAATACATTAAAACCAGGGCTTAGAAGGAGATTTATGCTCTTAAATGTATATGCTGGAAAAGGAGAGATCTTCCTCCTTAGAAAACTAGGAAAAGAAGAACAAATAAAAGCTAAAGCAAGCAGAAGAAAGCAAATCATTAAAAAAATATAGCAAGAATAAACAAAATTAAAAAAATAAAATTATACAGAAAAATCAATGAAACCCCAAACTGGTTTGTTGGAAAGATCAATGCAATTGATCACTCTCTTGTCAGGCTTACGAAGAGGACAGATGTATCTGCCCTTCCCTGGGCATCATTGTGAGGCTTTTCCACCCCCAGCCCAGGTGTCACCCAGCTCCTGTTCCCCTAGTTTGTGTAATTAACCACTGTACAGAAAGTAAAGTTTCTGCATTTTGTACTTTTACGAAATATGTTTTTATTGATTTTTAGAGAGAGGGGAAGGGAGAGAGAAAGAGAAATGTCAATGAGAAAGAAACTTGGATCAGCTGCCTCCTGCATGACCCCTACTGGGGATCGAGCCTGCAACCCGGGCATGTGCCCTGACTAGGAATCGAACTGGAGACCTTTTAGCGCATGGGACAATGCTCAGCCACTGAGACACACAGGCCGGGTTCTGCGTATTGTCCTTTTCTATTTCTCTAGTAGATCCTCAAGTATATGAATGGAAACTACCTACTTTATGCCATGTCATAAGGTTTGTATAGTCTTCCTATCCAGATCCCTTTCGCCCAGGTCAGATTCTCCCATTGTATATTCTTTATGCACAATGTGCTGCTTTGTAGCCACGTGTCATGGTTGCGATTTAACATTTATGGGAATATTATTTGGTGGAATTTTGTCTCCACCCCCCGATTCCCCAGCCTATTCGCTTAATGGAACATTGCTGGTTTTTTGTTTGTTGTTTTTACTCGTGAGTGTATTCCAGAGCCTATGTATTGCTTAGCATGTAGCAGGATCTCAACACATATTTCTGGAATAAATAAATAAAAGAAGGAAGGAAGAGTAGAAGAGGAGAGGAAGGGAGGGAGGGGAGGAGGAGGAAGGGAAAGAGACAGATGGAGAATGGTGTGAGAAGAGTTTGGTCATGCAGGTGGGCCAGGAAAAAGTATTGTGGGCTATTTAAAAAAAACAAACAAACTTTATTCTGCTGATAACAAGGAGTCAATAAAGAATTTTAGGCAAAGGACAGTGTGGTTTAGGAAATAATTTAAAAACTGGATTGTGGTTGGTGGGGACAGCTGAAGGCAAACAGCAAATCACAGTCTGGGAAAGAAGTGACGGGAGCAAAAATGAAGGCAACAGTGTGTCAGTTTGTAAGGGCTGGCATTTAGAGGCTAAAAGCAATGGGGATGAACACAGTCTGCCATGTGCCTTCTCCATGCAGTAGAAGCAATTGGTTTCAGGGCCAAATGGCATTTGGTGACTAAGCAGAATACCGGCATCATGAAATAGAGAGTCACTGGTAAGTAAATGTGCTTTATGTTCCTGGTAACAAACCACAACACGTTCAGAATTTAATGTTGGTGTGATATTCTGAAAGGCATCAACATGGCAGTAGCTCCAATACTATGGGAGATCTATTCAATAGATTATGCTGAATATTGTAAAAGAGAGCTTTTGCAGAATTAAAACTAGGTCAGAACTTGCTTCACCAGGAAACAAGCCAGCTGACACTGAGGTTCCCAGTGTGCCCCATGGTGGGTGTTTTGAGCACAGAGACTATTCTGTTTCCCTAATGATCTTTTCCTCTGTGATGTGATAGAAAACAAGGTTTGAGTCTCAGAGAAGGAAGTTGTTGCTTTAGGGGTATCATTTGTAGCTTTATTTTTCAGACAGATAAATTTAAATCAGTACTGAATATTGGCATGCTTTGGGGAGAAAATTTTTTCTATAAAACCAAGGCAGTGTAGAGGAAACCACTCAGTAATTCTATAACCAAACTCAGCACTGCACGTTTAAATAGTTTCACTGATAATTTTGTTTACATTTACCTATAAAATGTGCTATTTCACACATTTCTTTTTGTGCAACTAATCTTAGATAACGTCTTTATAGAATAGGAAAATAAGTACATAAATACCTTATTATATTATGGCTCATAGTACATGTTCTTTATGTTAGCCTGGAGTGGAGCGTACATCTATCATATTTGGGAGAGTTAGAATATGAAGTTTTTGCATTTTCTTTTTTTTCCAAAAAAATTAATGATTTGGAGAAATGTTCAATAATACATGAGGAGGTTTATTATGGATGTGTCAAAAGTAAATTTAGTACATGTATTTGTAATTTATTAAATCACTTATCATTTGAATTACATAGTTGTTTTCCATCTTCAAAACTAATTTAAATAGTTTTATAGTTTCCACGGCTTTTTTATTTTTTTTTGGTACGTGCTCCTAGCGGGAACAAAACTCGGGACTCTCTGGTCCGCAGGCTGATGCTCCAACCGCTTTGTCAAACTGGCCAGGGCATTTTCAGTTTTTTAATTTTTTTTATAAAAAAATTTTAAAAAAATTTATTTATTAATCTGTTTTTGTTACAGATGTTTCTCATTTTTCCCCCATTGACACCCTCCTCCCCTTTTTCTCTGCCCCATCCCCAGCTTTGTTGCCATGTTCACTGGTCATGCATACATGCATGTAAGTTCTGTGGTTTATCTCTTCCTCCCCAAACCCCCCTCCTCTGAGGCTTGTAGTCTGTACCACACCTCTATGTCTCTGGGTTAATTTTTTTCAGCAGTTTGTTTAGTTCTTTATATTCTACAAATAACAGAGATCATGTGATATTTGTCTTTCTCTGCTTGGCTTGTTTTGCTTAGCATAATCCTCTCCAGGTCCCTCCATGTCATCTCAAAGGATAAGAGATCTTTCTTTCTTACAGCTGCATAGTACTCCATTGTGTGTATATACCACAGCTTTTTAATCCACTCATCTACTGATGGACACCTGGGTTGTTTCCAGATCTTAGCTATTGTAAATAGTGCTGCTACAAACATGGGCGTACATATATTCTTTCTGATTGGTGCTTCAGGCTTCTTAGGGTATATTCCTAGAAGTGGGATCACTGGGTCAAATGGCAGTTCAATTTTTAATTTTTGAGGTAACACCATAGTGTTTTCCACAGTGGCTGCACCAGTCTGCAGTCTCACCAGCAGTGTACTAGAGTCCCCTTTTCTCCACACCCTCGCCAACATTTTCATGGTTTTTAACATTTACAATTTACATTCTGATCAACACCAGGTTCCTTTCTTTTTGTATGACCAGAATCTGTCCTCTGAGTCTGGTCAGAATCTTTTAATTCCTCGGGCACAACTCAAACATAGACATGTGTGTTGTTAGACAAATTGGGACACTTCCTGCGTGGCATCCTGTTGTTTTGTTATCACTGTTAAATAGTCAAAATGTGCAATACATTTTCGTCCTTCCGGCAGACAGTCTTTTCTTAATATCATTTAATACTCGAATTCTGGAACAATGCCTCTGTAATAATAGGTCAAAATGAATAATAAGTTATTTCATTCATCCTCTTGCAATAATTTGACAGTGTTTTTTTATTTATTTTTAAATCCTCACCCAAGGATATGTTTCCATTTATCTTCAGATAGAGTGGGAGGGAGGGAAAGAGAGAGAGAGAGAGAAAGAGAGAGAGAGAGAGAGAGAAGCATAGATGTGAGAGAGACACATCAATTGTTTGCCTCCTGCGTGACCCCAACCAGGGCCAGGGACAAGCCACAACCGAGGTACTTGCCCTTGACCAGAATAGAACCCACAACTCTATGGTCTGTAGGCCGACGCTCTAACTGCTGAGCCAAACCAGCCAGGGCTGACAGTGTTTTTATAAAAAGACATGATAAAAATAAGACACTCCCAATCACTGTGTGTTAAGAACTATTCTGAGTGGTTGTAAATAAACCCATCAGCAATTATTAGATGTAGAAAATTGTCAATAATAGGAGTCCAGTGAAAGTCAAGGCAATCAAATACACGTCTCTTAAGGAGGCTGAAAGTTTTCAATAAAACCCCCCAACGCAATGATCTAACAGTGTTTAACTATGTATACTCCTACTATTCTGATATTTAATTCATAGTTAATGTGTTAGATTATGGTTCCCCCAAATGACCACAGGGTGCTTTTCTTACAGCCCCTTCCAGAACCCCGCCACTCCCCCGTCAAGAGGTGGAGTCTACTCCCCTCCCCTTGCAATTAGACCGGGCTGTGGCTGCCCTGACAAGGAGAATGTGACAGAATTGGTGCTTCAGACACTCTGAGGTTAGATCATAGTAGATTCCGTGACTTGCATCTGGCCCCTCCCAGTCTTTGGACGTTCTTCCTTGGATCCAGACACAATGGTGGGAAGAAGTCCAGGCCACACGACAAGGTTTATTATAGGAGTTCTGATTGACAGCACCAGCCAAGGGGCAGCCAACAGGCAGCATCGGCTACCCACTGTGCGTGTAATAAGCCCTCAGAGGCCTTGTTTTCCAGCCTTTAAGTCCTCCAGGTGAGGCCCCAGATGTGGATCAGAAGCAAGCCATCTGCATGGGGTCCTGACTGCATGTTTTACAACAATCTGTGAGCATAATCAATGGTTGTGTAAGCCTAATTTTTTTTTTTTTTAGAATGTTCACTAATCACTCTAGATAGTCCCTTTGAGTGTTTTTGTCCTTTATTGATTTTTTTTTTTTTTTTTTTTAGAGAGAGAGAGGAAGTGAGAGGGAGAGAGAGAAAGAGAAACTTCAATGAGAGAGAAGATCGATTGGCCGCCTCCTGCATGCCCCCCACTGCGCATGTGTCCTGATCAGGAATTGAACTGGCGATCTCTTGGTGCATGGGTCAATGCTCAACCCCTGAGCCACACTGGCCTGATGCTTAAGCATAAAATTTACAATCATAACCGGAGCAGCTAGTGAGGTCTGCATGTGAAGTTCTATATTACAGCGTAATAATAATAGAAAGCTCTTACCAATTTCATATACTCTTTAATGCAACTCCTCTCAGAATGTGCCAAGGAGCTTGTGAGGATTATAATTTCAAGTATGAAATAAATGGTTTAGTTATATGGAGAAATATAGACTTAAATTATTGTCTATATTAGCCAAATCTGGGAAGACATGATTTAAAGTACTACTATCTTGAAAAATATTGGCTTATACTTTCTGAACACTTACTTCAGGCTTACACTATCAGAACTAACACTAGGTGGAGAAAATTGTTTCACATTATTGTCTCCCTTTGTGCAGATACATACTATCTTTGTTTTTCTTTTTTTCCTTAAAAGAATGGCAATTTTAAAAAAATCCTTACCCCAGGATATCCTCCATTTATCTTCAGATAGAGGGGAAAGGAGACAGAGACAGAGACAGAGAGAGAAACATCGATGTGAGAGACACATCAATTGGTTGCCTCCCGCATGACCCCGACAAGAGTTGGGGACCAAACCGAAATTGGACCAATGTGCCCTTGACTGGAATAGAACCTGCGACTCTCTGGTCCTCAAGCCCACGCTCCAGCCATGAGCCACACTGGCCAAGGAAAGAACGGCAGTTGTGATGCTAAGTAACCATTGGTTACAAACAAAGCTCCCCTAGTGCTCGCTGAGGAAAGCAATCCCTTCCCAGCACGTTTGCGGGGACCTAACCCTGAGAAGAAAGTGTCTCTTAAATTAAGTAAAACTCTTTCAGAATAGTCAAAGGAAAATGACGGAGCCCTGAGAGTCTTCAGGTATGTCAGTGTTCGATCATTTTCATATCTAATAACCTTGTTAAGCAGTTATAAAATGTATTAAAATATGCATTTATATAACTTATGAATTTCACGTTCAATGACTATCAGGATCATTATTATGTACACATGTGTGTTACATTTTATAATGTCTACAGTCCACCTTCTGTATTAGGATACCGTCGGACATTTCAGGCATCTCCCTCCCCCCGAGTTTACACTGATGAAATAATAAGCCCAGCAAAGTAAACCACCGATTAATGATGCTGAAGGAGCTGGAAGCATCAGATCAGAAATGAACATGGAACTGCAGTCTGCTGCTGGACATGCGTGGCAGGAGTTTGAATCGAGTAGCTTTAATCTCCTTCCACAAGAAGAAATGTTCGTATCCAGTAAGCTGGGTCTCTGTGGTTAAGCCCCCCTGCAGTAAACTGGGGAGGGGAGAGGGAAAGAGCAAGCGCCTGGGCAGCCGCGCCAACGACACAGTCATGCTGTGGGTACTTCCTAAGTACCCAGTGGCTTGTCACCGTCCACTCATCCACACCCTGCGTGGACGTAAACATGTATAGAAATGACCCAAGAGCAAAATGCTCAGAGGAACGTCAGTGAAAGGACAGCCTTCCAGTACCCTGTGGGTCTCTGCTTGTGACCCTAACGCGCTGCCAGGAACAGTCGGCGAGAAACGCAGCCATCTGCTCCTGGGCCCACGTGCGCCCGAGGGCGGTGCCCAGGGAACCAGTCCCGAGGAGCCGCAGCTGCAGGCAACAGCGTCATTTTCAGCTGTCACATGGGACAAAACATTCAAGGTAAACTTTTCAAACACGTAAGAACACAATTTTCTGTCTGTCGGAATAAACATGGGTAACTTTCTATTTTATGATACTGGAAAAGAGACTGTAAATAATGACACCTATTAGGAGATATTTTTTTACTGAGGAAGATTCTCTCCTCGCACTCTCTTTTATCTGTCTACGTACTTCATGGATAAGAACACATTTGAGGTGGCTGGCAATAAGAACACAAAATAAAATAAGTCATGCAAATAAGAGACAGAACAATAGGACATGATGGGAGGAAATCATATCAAGAATTTGATTCTCATCCTGGCTGGTTTGGCTCCGTGGTTAGAGCGTCTGCAAATTTGATTCCCAGTCAAGGGCATGTACCTGGGTTGCAGGTTTGATCCCTGGCCCTGGTTGGGGTCGTGCGGGAGGCAACCAACTGATGTGTCTCTCTCAGGTCGAGGTCTCTCTCTCTCTCTCTCTCTCTCTCTCTCTCTCTCTCTCTCTCTCTCTCCCTCTCTCCCTCTCCCTTTCCCTTCCACATATTCTCGGTTGAGTATTAGCAACAACAATAAAGAAGCAGCCTCACTGAGTAAAACCTATAACAAGAGATGTTATAAAAGCTATTAAAAGTATATTTAGGTACCCTATTTTAAGAAGCAAGTTACCACCACCACCACCAACAACAACAACAACAAAAAACAAGCAAAAAAAACGTTTAAAGTCCTTTGGGTCATTTAGTCAAGTAATTTTCCAGCAAAGGTATCGCCATACTTCGAAATCTGTCTAAAGACACCATTTTATTACATTTGAGCAAAAGAAAATTTCTATTGCTTTGTTAGCTCAGAAGGAGCTTGGAATATATATTAGAAATATTTTTCTTCAAATGGTTATAATAAAGAGCAGAGTTAATTAGTAAGCTAATTTATCAATTGATTACATATTATCAATCAATACTGATTTAGTCTATAAACTTACTAGCAACAAATATTTCCGATAAACATATATTTTCAAACTCTGACACAATATCACCAGAAAAACAAAGCACATAAAATGATTATGAACTAAAATAAAATTTTGAAAATTTAAAACAACTTCAGCCCACATCAGGACTGGTTAAGCATATAAATCTATGTGTATTTTAAATGTATGTACATTTATGTGTGTGTGTGTGTGTATACACATATATACATCTATCTATATATGTACAAATCTTATAATCATCACTGAAAAGAATTTCTAAAACCTTGGGACACAAATGTTCTCCTAACTTTGAAATGGACTTATTTCCTGGGTCTTGAATTTTCCTATGGTAGAAACTAAGATAAACAGTTGAAATTCAGAGGAAAATAAAGTTTGAAAAAAAAAAATGAATGAAAGCTTAGCTATAAATTTTGTGTCAATAAATTCTAGAAGGAAAATAAAACATTCATGCTTTTTGCAGAATCATTTCTCATAATCATGAGTATATTTATACCATGCATTGATAGCAAAACCACTTTTCCTGAGATCCAATTTAGTAGGACTTGGAAGCTAACACAGAAACGATGAGGCTGTTTTAAGTGTGCTGCTACTTGCTCAAAAAAAAATAATAATGTCCAGATTCTATCACATAAATTAAAGACCACTAATTAGTAACTTCCAGGTGTTTTATCTCTTGAATCCTTGAGATAAAATTGCATTAGGATTTATAGGAGAGAAGTAAAAATTAGGATTTTGTAATTGAGATATGCTGGTTCTTCACCTTGATATCTTCGGTATATTCATACAATATTAGTTGATTATAAAACCAGTTCAGAATGAATTTGATACAGTTTTAACATTTTGGAATAATCTTAAAAGGGGCGATACATTTGGAAGACAAAATAGGTTTTGTAATTTATTGGCCATTAATAAGATACCCATTATAATGGTTAATGATTCCAAAGATATCTCATAAATTAAAAGGTGTGGGAAACAGGCATTAATATACTGATTATAAGAGAATGAACTCTGAAGACCTATTCAATCTCAGAAATGCTAATCAGTGTTTCCAGGTCAGTATTCAAATTGAGAATAGGCATTTGTAACCTATCTTTCCATGGCATACTTTGATAGCAATGAAATGAATGATGGGGTGCCTATTTCCAGATGAGAAATTTAACTACAGGACTGGAAAACAGAACAGATAGAAGTGGCTGAAAGATGATGAACACTGACCAGAGAAACCCCAAAGAGTGCCAAATTCAAAACTGCTCGTACCACAGAGGCTAATCAAGAAAAGCCTGGTGGACACATGAGATTAAATTAGCAGCCTATAAATAGTCTCCCACACCTCTCCCGCATGCAGCATGCAGGAGCCAGACCTCCTCTATCTATTTCCCATATTTCTCTCTCTATCTCTGTCTTTCTAGTTCTCTCTCTTTGACTCTCTCTCACTTTCTCTCTCTCTCTCTCTCTCTCTCTCTCTCTCTCTCTCTCTCAAAATTGAATGAACTGCATGATTAGAATACTAGAGGCCAGGGTGGGTGGTGGCATCTTCGAAGAGAACTCCCCTTGTTCTGAGATTTGAGTCCCTTCGCAGTAATGACCAGATCCTTGCACACCCCACTCTAAGCCAAGTGTGCTGGGTGACACAGTCTGTTTCTCAGATGCCCCATTATGTAGTGAGGAGCAAATTATCAAGGCTCAGTTGTCAACGAAGGAGAGCCCGAAGCACAGCGGAGTAAGACCAGAACATGAAAAAGCTCTGGATGAAGCAGGAAGGTCACAGAAAGTCCCTTTTTACAGTGTGCATATATCTTCATAGAGTGCTAGAAAGCTATTTCAGACACAAGTATAATGGGTAGTATAAAAAATGGAGAATTGGAGAATATGAAAGGACTTGGGCACTAGAAATGAAATGAACAATTCAACAATTTGGGAGTTAATATTTTGAGAATTACTTTGAACAAAAACAAATAAACAAGGATTAAAATATTAAGATAACTGATGAGAAACAAAGAGCAACAGTCAAAGAATTTCATTTTCTGCTAATAGAAGTTCCAAAAAAGTAAAAGAAAAATAAAGTAGAGAAAATTTTCAAATAAATAAAATTAAAATTTTTCTTGGGATAAAAGAGTCTTTGAATTTAAATATCCTACTGAATGGAAAATAGTCCAAATAAAAATGACCCACATGTAGACATATCATTGTTTTATTCCAAAACTCCTACAGTAAAAAGACTATAAAATTTTCCAAGAGAAAAAAGAAACATATTGCACCTAAAGACCTAAATTTAGACCAACATGAGACTTCTCTTTAGCACTATAAGTATCAGAATAAAATGGAGCAATGTTGTTAGCATTCTGAGAAAAATTATATTCAATCTAGAATTTAATGATTAGCTAAATTACCAAATGATGAACACAGAATAAAGATATTTCAAACAAGCGAGGAATCAGAAAAAACACTAATACCCTTTTATTGGTTTATTACTTGATGATATAAAAAAAATGAGGGAGTAAATCAAGAAAGAAAATATAAGTTCTAAAAATAGGAGAGCAATAAAAGTCAGTCACTGGTGAACAGTAATTAAACCTAGTAGAAAACAGCCAGCCCAGATAAGAACAGAAGAATGGAGGGATTTAGGGCAGATAGACTGGATTTTATACAAATGTCACCATTTGCCAAACCTGGCCTATCATCAATTTTTATAAAGTTTTTTTGAAACACAGCCACACCCATTTTACATATTGCCACGGCGGTTTTGTGCTATAGTGGCCAAGGTGAGCAGCTGTAAAAGAAACTGAACAGCTTACAAAGTATAAAATTATTTATTCTTTGCATGTTACAGAAAAAATGTATCCTCTCATGTATACAATTCAGTAATTTAAGGATACAGTGAAGTATTCTAGTAACTTGGAAATTATTTACTTGGAGATGTTGATGTGGGTCCAAATCTGGAGAACCTTCTATGTGAAGGGTCTACTTAGATCTTTAGGTATCCAGTGTTCTGTTTGGGCTGCTTAGGCTGTTTTTCATACAAAAAAGATAATGATGGTATTAAGGACTTCACAGATTCCATGATTTTATATTCTTTTGCTTTCATTTAACTACAAAGTTATATCACTAAAATAGGAACCAAATGTTGGGACAAAATAATTTATTACCTTTTTTCCCCGTTCTGTGACTTTTAACATGAGCTTCAGTGTTGTGCTTATGAGTGAGTGAATATATGGAGGAGGTAATTTTTTAGAATACCAAATATAATCATATAAATTATTCTTCAAAATAGCATTACTGGGTGAAGTAATTATCATAGAATATTTGAGATAGGTTCTCTCTAAACATTGAGCTCATATACCTTAGAGGAGTTTGGGCAGAGCCTGCTCTTGCAATTTGATCAGTGACTCATAACAAATGTGTGAATGACGTGCATGACCCTCCTCACACTTTGGAACATGGAGAAAAATTACATGAGTGTTGCACATGTTTTCTCTATGGACATAGGGATTGGGAAGCAGTTGTCTTTTTGAAAGTATATACTTCGTTGTGAATGGACAAATTAATGAAGGCTGAAGAGCTAAAAAACAGAGACTGGCATCTCTGCATTACAAATGCACTCAGGATATTCCTTTATGCTGGCAGCTGACTCAGCAATCAACTGGCGGCGTGATGATGACATCAAAGGCAACGGGTGACAATTATTCCACCAACTTCTCAATATGCCAGGGAATGAGTCAAAATATTTAAGAAATGCTCTAAGGCCTGTAAGAATAGCAATACTATGGATAAGAAATCACTTAATACTGTACTTTTTCTACATCTGTTAATCTCAAATGATGCCAACAAAAGTAGGGAATATGTTTTTATCCCTATTGGATCTATGAGAAACAAGAACAGCCAGCTAATTAGCAACAGAGCTAAGAATATAAATTTCATCTTTGGACCCTATTTTATTTCTAGCCTGCCACCTGAAATCAGGCAGAAAAAGCTCTTGTTTAATGAAAGTGAATTCCAAAATGAACTTTGTTGGCAGAGGTAGAAATACCACAGGAAGCATAATGGAGCTTTTCCTCTTCGGTCCCCCCCCTTCCCCGTTGTATTCACACCTCTGTGGGGCCCTGCAAACCTCCCTGTCCTTCAGGAGAATAATGTGGCATTTTTTGAAACTTATTGTCTGTGTAAGCTTGGCTGAGTAACAACCCCTGAACTTTAGTTCCTTTGTCAAACGTAACAGTAATCCTTGCCTGTCAGGTAGTTATTAGCAATCGAGTGCCTGGAAAACACAGGTGAGAGTCAGTAAGGAAAGATGCTATTTGTTGCCTGCTCAACCTAGAGATCCCTCTTGGACGGTACCGGTGAAGATGTACATATGAGCATAGCCTGGAGGCAAACTCAGAATATCTTTTCCACAGGAGACCCACACCAGCCCCTGCAAAGTCTACCCCTCCCCACTCCTCTCAAACCTCCAAAATCTAAGTCTGAGTTAACATTATTTTCTCCAGGTGCAATCGTCATCAATCCAGTGCTGAGTAGACCAGCCCTTCACCACACCTACCTACACCTAAGCCATTCATGTTAAAAGAAATCATTGTCCACTGAAAATTTCCTTGATATAGCACTTTTCTGCAAAATTTATAATATAGCAACGTTAGCACTTAACATGCATATACAGTTCTAACAACAGGACTTAAATGAAAGGAATGGTAAGTGTCTCCAGCACACCATGTCCCCCAGTAACACCCTTTTTAAATGTCAATATTATGAGTAAGTTCTTACCCTTTGCCTAGAGAAAATTGCTTTCGTGCCAGTAATGAAGAGAATCACTTGTGATGTGTTGAGTGATTTTTAATGATCAATAAGAACGCTTAGCCCTTACGTGGTAGTTTTCATCTTCAAACCACTTTGCCGGCATTAAACAAATTTGGATGCTGTCGTTTTCTCATAAGAAAATTCATGGGATGGATGGTTGTCATTCCAGATCCCAGGATGGGAAAGGCAGGGGCGTGCATTTCACACAGGTCATGTCTTAATGGATCATGGTAGGCAGTTAATGCAAGTATATCAACTACAAACTTCCTTGTTGGTATAAAATTAGTAGATGTTTTTACTGTCAAAAATGTGAGAATACAAAGAAGAAAATAAAAATATCAATTACTCCCAACTCCATTATACATAGACACTATTATTATATTAGTACAATTTCATCTCATATTTAAGCGCCTATGTGTCACATGTTTATGGCATGAAAATTTATGGCATGTAGTCTGTATATTCTTTGTAAATATGATCATAATAAGTATCTAGTTTGTTGCCTTGGTTTTTCACTAATAGGCATGAACATTAAAAAATACTTTTCGGAGAGCAGGCTGGTAGCTGTAGGAAGGGGCTGGGTGGAGGAGGGGAGGGATTGAGCAAAAAAGAAAAAAAAGAGAATAAAACTCATGGACATGGAAACAGGGTAGTGATTCCAGGGGAGCAGGGTGATGTGGGGAGGTGGAGGAAGGGCAGGGGGCATAAATGGTTATGGACGGACACTTGACTTGGGGTGGTGAGCAATATAGTTTACAGATGAGGTGATGTAGGACTGTGCACCTGAAACCTGTATAATTTTGTTAACCAGTAGCCCCCCATAAATTCAATAAAAAAGGAAAAAAATAAAATATAAAAAATATAAAATAGCATGCTGTATAATCCAACCCAGATTACAGGCATCTCTTACGATCATTCCCACTTAGAGCCCTATCACAGTTTAGATAAACACATGCCTTCTTTCTATGAAGCCAAGCATCTGGACCCGGCCCTGGAGAAAGTCTTATGTACTTTCCCCTCAGGAATCATAAGGAAGGACACTGAGTTACTGTTCTGCACTACAATTCTTTTGAGACTGGCAGAAAATACTACAGTTATCTTCTTTGAAATAAAAAAAAAAAAAAACTGTTCAGAAATGATTCTTAATGCCCACAAGCAGAAAGGTTGTATGAATGCATTAAAATTCATTGTGTCATTTTCATTTAAACATCTAAATAGTTATCTTTTTGTTGTTGTTGTTATTATATATAATAGTAATGAATAGCTTTCAACACACTTTTCTGCCCTATTTACTGATAATTTATTAACGTCAATATAGTGTTAGGACATCATCTCTCCTCATTCTTACAATGCTCCCTCCACCCTGATTTGGGTCCAGTATTAGGAACTGCTGGATCATAAATTGCACGTTAAAAAACACTGGAGAGATAGTGTGGTGGCCAACCGAGAGTACTGTAGACGTTAGCTGAGAGTTTGGAGGTTACAGTGCCAGGAGAAAAACTGCTACAGTGATTTAAATAGGTGGTGTCGTGATCGCAATTGTGCTTGAAAAATACCACTCGTACAGTAGTTTTGAAGGGTTTTGTTTTGATGGAGAAGGGTTTGTACTGGACATAGGGAAATAGTGGCATCTATTGTAAGTATCAGAAATGAGGGAATCACTGTGCACAGCATCAAATACAGAAACCAGTGATGGACATGCTCTCGCCTTTGTTTAGGGTCACTGGAAGCCCCATGTGGATGGCCCCCCTGCGGATCACCCCCTCTGATAATGCCTCATCCTGAGGTTTTGAGGTTCCTTATCCTGCTCAGCACTAGCCCCACTTCTCCCCTGCTTTCAATATGTTCACAGAGAAGTTCAATGCATTTCAATCTTTTCGCTGAATATAAATACAAATAGAAAGATGTAAATAAATATTCACAGATGGACATGAAAGTTCATATCAGGAAACTTAATATGTAGATTTAGGATTCACAGTTCAAGATTATTTTAACCCAACCACATAGTAAAGGTCTTGGCACCCTTGTCAAATGTAATTTGTGATCACAACAACATAAGAAGAACGTAAATAAAATTAAAATGACATCTTTATACATTGTGTGCCCATCAACATAAAGCTATGATTATTGCTTTCTACAGATGTCTTTTAAATCAGATAGGAAAATAAAGAAGTTACAAACAAAAACATAAATTAATACTGTATTTTATATTTAGCAATGTCATTACCTTTATCAGAGTTCTTTATTACACTCTGTGGTTTGGATTGTTGTGTTGTGACCTTTCATGTTAGCTTCAAGGAGTCTCTTTAGTATTGCTTATAGAGCAGGTCGGTTAACTAACAACTGTTTATTATGTGGGAATGTCTTCATCATTAAAGGATATTTTTGCAATATATATCATTCTTGACTGACATTTTTCCTGACACTATGAACATGTCTTCCTACTGCCTTCTGGCTTCCATGATTTCTGACAAAAAACAACAACTGTTAATCTTATTGAGCATCCTTTGCCTATCATGAGTTGCTTCTCTTTTGCTGTTTTCAAGATTCTTTCTTTCTTCTTGGCTTTGATAGTTTGATTACAATGTGTCTTGGTGTATATCTCTTTAAATTTATCCTACTTGGCGTTCATCAGAATTTTTTGATGTATAAATTAAATTTGGTAAAATTTTAGCCATTATTTCTTAAAATAGTCTTTTACTCCTTTCTCTGTATTCTCCTTCTGGGACACCCATTATGCTTAAGTTGGTCAAGTTGATGGTATCCCATAGGTCCCTTATGCTTTGTTAATTTTTCTTTATTATTTTTTACTTCTATTTCTAAGATTAGGTTATTTTAACTGACCAATTTCAAGTTAACTAATTTTTTTTTATGCCAGTTCCAATCTATTATTGAATTCCTCTAGGGAATTTCTACTTAGAAAACCACAGCCCTAAATCCCAGGTTCACGGAGACTGCCTACATTTTAGACTGAACTGTAAGACCAAAAAAACTCCCCCTCCCCCACTACGATCAGGAATCAAATATGAGCAGCAGCTGAGTGTGGAGCAAGAGCACAGGGAAGCCTCCTCTGCGCAGGTCCTCAAGGTCCGCTGGAAACTGAGTCAGAGTAGACGATAACAAACACCCTCAAGCACCTCCAGCCCCACACTAGGCCTACGATAACAACTGGAAAATCAGAGCTTCTGGTTCACTGAAGATACCAATAGTTCAACTAAACTGAAACACAGCTAAACTTCTGACCAGATTGACTCAACTTCTTACACTAATGACCTAGCAGAAGGAAAGGAATGCCCAGTTTCATGTGTTAGCGTTATTCACCTGTCTCTACTGTTCCCTTACACATTATGTCTACAATTCAAGAAAAACGACAAGGCGCACAAAAAAAGTGAAGAAAATAACATGCTGCCCAGAGATAAAGTAATACAGAGAATCAGACTCAGATATATACCAGCTGTTGTAATTATTAGACAGAGACTTCAAAATAAATACTGTATATATGCCTATTGGATCTAGTGCATGAACAAATGAGGGTTTTTGTTGTTTGTTTGTTTGTTTTTTTACAGAGACATGAAGGTACTAGAAATAGCTACCTTAGTTCCTTTAACCATGTGCTGCCATAGCTCTGGTGGTCCCTTGATAGAATCCTTTTTTGCAATGTGATAATTTTACTAAATAATTTAATTGTCTATCTGTGGTTGTGAGCAAAGAAACTTAGTTTTGCTCATCTTTATATTCCCACATGAATCTTTGTTTTTCCTGCTATGAAGCTTAGCTCATAGTGACTTATAAATATCATGACTGAATATGAAAGTGATAAATATTGTTCCTTTCATATTATATTTTATTGATTTAGTTTAGATTCAAATATGTATTTCACAGACATTCTGGCTTATAGTTGTAATACATATAACTTCTAAAAGTAATGTCGAAAAGGTTTGTAAAGCCAAATGACAGCTCTTCCAATTTTTTGGAAGAATGATATGGGGCATAAATAAAGAAAATTAGAACAAAAGGCACATTACAGAATTACGGATTATAACACATTATATAATTCCATATGACCTGATAGTTTACCCAGGCTATCACATTTTTTTCTCTCCAACTCCAGCCTTTACAGCATCCAGAAACTATAATGACTTTTCTGCAACAATGCTCCCATTACCTGTACATCCACATGACCTGCTTCAGATGGACATATGCCATATATCAAAAGCTAGATGGTTGCCATAACAAATGTCTAGGTTGATATATGGATCCTGATTTTCCATTAACAAATTTGTCTTGAAAACCAAGAAAGTGCTTCTTTCCTTAAAAGTTTCCAGAAGAGATCTCTCAGTAATTGACAAGGAGGAAGACATTATTCCTCTGGGCCACTGGTTCCAAATAGTGTTGCTTCTCTAATTGTGGGTGGTAACCCAGCAACATAAGCATCACCTGGGAGCTTGTTAGAACTGCAGAATTTTGGACACTTCTTTCAGACTTACTGAATGAGAATCTGCATTTTAACAGGATCCCAGGTGATTTGTATACATAGTAAAATAAAATAAAAAACACCTTTATTTCCATTTCATGCCACACTATATGGCAATTAATGAAGCAACTCATGACTTACTCTTCAGTCTGAAGCCCAGTAGAGCTGAAGCCACCACGGGATTTTGTTTGCTGGTAATTGGAGAAGCAATTTTATTTCCGTTCAGATCATCATTGAGCCAGTGCTCCAGGTCCATTTTAAGTAACCCTCATGGGAATTTTTCATATATTTTAAAACAGAAACATTAGAATGTTTCCAGCCACTAAGGTCAAAGAAGACAGCCTTGTATTTCTCCCCGAGAGTAGAGAACCAGACTGAGATTTCCTTCCTGACTGTGTGTAGGCTACATACTTACCAGGAACGAGTGAGCAGGCATGGCAAGAAGGCCCTGATGGTCCACTGAGCTGCCACAGGTTGAAACTTAATTTTTAATAAATGTGAATGATAGTCTTCTTTGGAAAAATGTTCTTTAAATTTCATTGGAACATTATTGTGTTGGGAAAGTCATGAAGGAGAGACATGTGTATATATTCACATCTACATATATAAATTTACATATATAGACACATTTGCTATATAATATATGTACTATATGCTAGAAAGATAGGAATAGCTTAATCCTTTAATAACTGATCAGAAGGTAAAATTGAATCTTACAATGAAGATTTCTTTAAGGACAGGAATCAAAATACCATGCTAATAATGTTTAAAAATCCATGTATCCAAATAGCTCAGTTAAAGGGAAGATCCCTAGGGACACTAGAAAGTCATTCAAAATGTATTTGGTCATAGGAATTGCTGCTGACATTTTGGGGCACAGCTGTAACTCATTAACAACCTCACTCTTGTGTGCCTTCCTCAAGTGAATCCCTCGATCCAGCTTTAGACCTTAGACACCACTGATGAACAGGGTTGTCTCTGATGAAGGCTCAGCTTCCCCAGGTCTCTACAAACCCACTTTCTCCCTGGCATCCCACATCAGATAATAGAATATTCATTGTTCACATAGAACCATATGCTGCATTGGCACAACTCCCATCGTTCAATATCTACAGTTGTACTGGCTGCTGCACAGAATGCTGGAGATGGAATGGTAAGTGTACAGCAAGCCCTCAACATCTGAAATGCTATTTCCTCTCTTATTGTTTCCCAACATGCTTAAAATGTATACTTGAATGAAAGGAAAATAACAAATATTTCACTTCAATAAACAACTCAGAGAATTCTGGCCTCCAGTGACTAGAATTACATTGTTAGAAGGAAAACAATTGGTGGCCTACGTGGGCTTGCAGCTCTAGACAAACCAGGCACGACTATGTGAAAGTAGTTTATAGAGCCCAACCCTGCCTGCTCCACTTGCTGCTCCTGTGGTCAGGCCTGAGTTCAACTCTAAAACTGACTTTGCTTTTTGGAGGCAGTCAGTGTTGCGCCAGACTCTTCTAGCCCACCTCTGTTCAGATGCAATGGCTGGAAAGACCTGGGCTTGAGACGGACTGAGAGAAAGCTTTTGAATTTTTATTTGTGAGTTATAAGATCGCACAACTAATGTATTAATGGGAGTGGTATTGCCAAGGCAAGTCCTGGAAGCAATGCATATTAGGGAATGTATTTTTCATGCACCATCCACGTGTCAGACAGCCACATAGTGGGTGTATATTAGGGGTCAGCAAAATATGGCTTATTTGTCAAATCCAACTCACTGACTGTTTGGTAAATGTTGTTTCCTTTGAGCACAGCTATGCCCATTCACTCCTACTTTGTCTATAGTGCAGAGTCCCTCTTACAGGGACTCATGTGTATACAAATAAAACACTATGAACAGCATCTAAAGGTACTAATTGAGCACACTGATTCATCTAGATTTCTGCCTGAAACTGCACTAAAAAAGAAAAGTGTAGGGGTTAATAAAGGCATAAATCCACCAAAACAAAGAAAATATAAGTGAAGCAACCAAACTTTGTAAGTTGGAAAGCAGAAGGACAAGCAAGTACTTATATAATGGATCCAAGAAAACTGGAATTAAAGCGGCGAGTGGAGAAAGACCACCAGTAGCCCGATTGGCATAGCAGAAGCCTGGAAGCGCCTTCGCAGGTGTCTGGGGAGGGGTTGTGGTGCAGCACCAAGACAGTTGTAAAGAACATTGGAGAATCTTCTGACATTGTCAGATGTTGTCAAGATTTGAAGCAAAGGTACATTTATCTACTGTTAATGGAAGGGTACATCAATACCACTACTTTGGAAAACTACTGGTCAACCCCTAGTAAGGGTGAAGAAGTGTAGACTTTATGATCCGGAAATTTCATTCCTAAGTACATAACACAGAAGAACTGTAAAACATAGACACCTGAAGACATAAATAAGAATATTTATAGCAGTGCTATTGGAAAAAAAAAAATACAACTGAAATGCCTATCAAGAACAAAATGAATAAATGTGTGGATGTTACACAGAAGGATAATATGAATTAAGCAGAAAAAGAAGGGAGAACTAAAATGAAAGCAAGAAATGTAAGGAAATAAAGATTGGAGCATAAGTAGGCAGAAGAAGAATAGAAAATAAATTACTCTAAGAAATAATGTTGATTAAAGAGTTCCATGTTTAAACGAGAAGCAGCCATTTTATGTGGCTTAGACACACACATGCAGAAAAATATGAAGTTCAACCACGTAAAGTTCCCAGTGTGTAGGTAAAAACAGTTAAATGTCAGAAATTTCATAAATTGTTTCTTATGGAAAGTACGAATTAGGAGTAAATGTGGGCAGGAGACCGCTGTCTGTCACAGCATCGTTAGGAGTGGTTATTTCTGAGACACATAAATGTAATTATTTGATTAAAATTTTAGAAATTAATTAAATAGCACAAACGCTTCAAGAGTATATTATTAGTCCTCTCAAGGTAAAGCTGATTCAATATTCATAAACAGAAAATGCAGCAATTCAGCTGCAATCTCTGATTGTCTTTATTTTTAATGTGGGTGATTGACCCAACCGCACACTTGTGAGTGCGTCCTCCTGGGAGAAGTGAAGAAGGGACACTTTGCCCAGAGGCCTTCATGTCATTCGGTCAGAAGTCACTCCTTCTGCTTTATCAGTTCTGCCGCATGTGTCTCAGACCTTGGTGACTTCAGCAGCGTCTAAGACTGATGGCCACTTTCATGTTGCAGGGGACCCGAAATAAATCATTAGCCTCATTTCTGCCAGTTTTACAGCGTGACCTTTCAGATGCGTAAGGTATATCTGTTTGAACACTAAACTTTTGACTTCCTTGCTTTGATTCTAAATCAAGTATCTAATATTTATATTTTATAGTTTCTGTAAATTTCACCTTCATTATTCAATTAGTCAAACAAGCAATTAATCTTCATAATGTCATTTTGTCATATACTGTTGCTAATTTCCCTTTCTACCTAAAACGACTTGCTGATCAGTTAGGGTAGTTCAAAAACCATTGTAAGAATACACATATTTAATGTCAAAGAATGGAATTATTGTGTAGAGTGTGTCAGAGTTAAAAACCAGGAGACCTAGAAGCCATATCAATCTGCTCACTTCAACAAATGTCTATTAAATGCCTCATCTGTCCCTGGGGAGGGGATTAAAAATCCCCATTTTAATGGAGAGTATAGTAAGTGGATGTTATTCCAGGTAGAATTAAGTATAATATGGGAGAAGAAGGAAATCTAGCTTATATTTCATGACCCCTTAAATGCATTTGAATAAGTTCTTCCTCTCCTTCTTCTCTTTCTCCTTCGTTCTTTTTTATTTTTGGTTCAAATTTTAAACACTGGAAAATGTAGACACTAGGTAACAAGAATTTATACAGAAGAACCTTGATGAAAAGGATGGAAAAACCATTAAATTTAACTGGATGCCCAGGGTTGAAATCATTCATATTCAGTGTTATAAATTACTTGAAATTAGTCAGTAGTAGAAAAACTTGCTTATACTACCACAATGCAGAAATCCATCAAGAATCACTTTTGTGGCTGAGAAGAATGTGAATTCCGCGGCAATAACATTCATTTGGAAAGTGCTTTGTTTCTGAACATCCATTCTTAATCTATCTGGGAGCAAACTAAAAGGAGAAGAGAAAGATATACCACCTATCCTGCAGCAAGGGCAATTATTGCGAAGCACGAGTTTACAGGTCAAGTCAGAACTGCTGTTTTCTGATGCACTGGGCTACTTTCCTTCCCTTCTCTCTGCGCGCAGACACCTGCTCTCTGTCAAGGGAAGCGGCTCCTGGCAGAGACTCTGGGCTCTGGGGATGCTGGGCTGTAATCACAGTTGCCATCACAACAAAGTGAAACCAAGATGACCCAGATCAGCACATAAACTCAGCTTCTCGGAGGTTGTGTCAAGAAGTGAACATTCACGTATGGTTTCACTTATTTGTGGAATTAAACACAAAACAAAACAAAAACAAACTCATGAAAACAGAGGCCAGAGGGATGATGACCATAAGGGAGTGAGTGGGTGAGGAGGTGAGTGAAAACAGGAGGGAATATAGTTAGTAATATTGTGATAAGTTTACAAATGACAGACGATTATTAAAATTAGTGGGGTGGTCACCTTGTAAGGTATAAAAATGTCAAATCACTATATTGTATACCTGAAATTAATATACCAATATAAGATTATATATCAACTAGACTTAAATAAAAAAATAAATTCAAATAAAAGGAATTATACCAATTGAGGAAGATGAAGGAGGGGAGGAGAGGGAGGGGAAAACATTCATTATCCTGAAAGTGTTAAGCAGACCATTTGGAATAAAATGATGTGGTCACAGTGGCTCAGTGAGTCAACTTTTAAAAAAATGTATGTTTCTATTGATTTTTAGAAAGAGGAAGGGAGAGGAGGAGAAGTATCAGCTAGGTGCCATCCATAAGCGTCCTGACTGGGAATTGAGCTCACAGCCTGAGCATGTGTCCTTGATGGGTAATGGGACCAGCCACCCTTCAGTGTAAGGGATGTCACTCAACCAACGGAACCACACCATCCAGGCCAACAGGAGTCAACTTTAAACATCACCAGCTTAAATTGTACTTGAAGCTCTTGTGTCTTTTCCACCAGAATTTATTTTCTGAGATCCCAGAAGAATGTATGTCAGCCTCTGTGCAACTGTTCAAACACTGAAAAGAATTGGAAGGAGGGCCGTGGCGGGAAAGGCGCAGTATAAAGAGAGACAGCGCAACTGCGGCTTCACTGCGCTCACTGAGACTCAGTTAGATAGAAGTGTGGGGGGAATTAAATAGACTGAGAAGAGTTTTCCTGAGAAGTAAGACTAGAGAATTTTTTTCTGATTGGAAACATTGTCTTGTTTAAGCTCTAGACAAAATCCTTAGGCTTAGTTAGTACCCTTTTATTCATAATAGCACTAGAGACTGATGGCTTGGAGGAATCCTTTGTACCCCCAAACTCTCCATCGATATCCCCAGCTATCTCACACAGAAAAAAATATACTGTTACCCTTGGATCATGTGGAGGTAAGGGGCACCAATGCCCAAGCAGAAAAAAATCTGCATATAACTATGACTCCCCTAAAACTTAACTACTAATAGCCTACTATTGATGGGAAGCCTTACCAATAACATAAACAGTTGATTAACACGTATGTTGTGTGTTATATGTACTATAGATTGTATTCTCACGATAAAGTAAACTAGAGAAAAGAAAATGTTATTAAGAAAGTCATAAGGAAAAGAAAATTCATTTACTATGTTTATTGAAAAGAATCCACATATAAGTACACCCACACATATGTGGATTCTTTTATATATATATATATATTCATTCACTTTAAAATTATTTATAGTATATATAAATATATTTATAGATAAATCATACCCTGTGTAGAATAATTAAAGTATCTTTAGAAAACGTTGCAAGTATACTCTGAGTAACGCAGTCCATTAATTTGCGGGGTCACTCAGCATTTCCTTCCGAACACAAGGTTCTTCCTAGGCATTACCCACATAAAAATTCCAGAGTGGCCACTACTTCAATGACAGCTAAGTTACAAGAGTAGTTCTTCCTAAACGTGGATGTGTTGGTATTTTGCAATCATTGGAAACGTGCCCTCCATTCATCCCTAAGAAAACTCAAAGGTAGAAGCCTTTCTAACAGTAGAATTCCTATTGTACTACCATAAAACTCTAACACGAACTAATGCAGTGTGTGTCCATTGGTAGTTGAGGGCGTGTGTTTTGGTTCCCTCTGAATGTAGCGTAAAGATAATCAGGTATTTGGTGAAGCTGAACAGAATGAACAGATCACATGGGTGTTGGTATGAGAACCTGGTAGTAGGTATCAGAAGTTAGGCTGAAAGGTTTGTTTTGCATTTCAGGTGACAAAGACTGTTAAACTGAGGCCTGATGCCATCGTGGCGAACATCAGTTTAAAGAGACACTGGGCTGCCTGGTTGAAATTTAACTGCCTCGGTTGCCGAATGAATACAATTAAGTTGACAGAAAGGAGAGGGTACAGGGGGAAATTAAAAAAAGTAGAAGAAATGGGAAATGCTTCAAGAGAGCTTGATACACTATTCTGGAGAGATCTTTCCGGCCACAGAAGCTTTTTTGGATACATGTTTTTCCGGGCTTCCTTAGGATTGTTTCCAGAGATCCTTAGAAGCCAAAACAGGGGAGAAAATCCAGGGAAAAGAACACTTACTGTTTTACTATTGCCATAAACAATTTAAAAAATATGGCCAAAGCAAATACTATCTTATAAGTTCTCTTTAGTAGGTTCCATCTCTTGAAATACGGAGATAGTTGTTTGAAAGAAGAAACCATGCATAGCTGTCAGGTGTAGGCAGTGACCAGCAGGGCTCCTGCACCCAGTATTTAATAAGTGCTATTCGATGTTATACCACTGATATATTCTTCTAAAGCCAAGACAGAAAGCAGTGAGGGTATGCTGCCCCTCTCTACTTGGGCTAACGCCATGTTACCATGATAACTTGTCAGGTGTAATTTTTGAAGGTGATAAAACCAAAATGTTAGCTTTAAATGAATCTCATCTTTAGAGATTTGTTATAGAGAAAATGTTGGGAACTGACTTAAATTACAGAAGATCAATTTACCTAAAGGATCCTAAAACTGGCTATTCAGGCAGGTTACACTGAATGATAGACAAGATTAAATTATTAGTAGGGAAGACAAACGCTGAACAAATAAATAACTGAGACAAAAGGCTTTTGCAATGATTTACATGCCAAATGGCTGTAGGAACACTGTCAAATTTTAAAAGCTTCTGATATAAATAACTCAGAGCCTTTTGTTCTCTCAAGAGGAGCCAGGAACTGGTATACAGAACAGGAGATACAGTGATGCTGGCCTGTGATCTCCTGCACAGGTTTACCAGGAGCAAGGGCTCCTGATGTTATGAAACTGCCTCTTTTACTGCCTCCTCCCCTCCCTCCGCCTACTCCTCAATTATTTTCTAATTTCAATTTTGAAAGGTTATAATTCAGCATTAAGTATGCCTCCTTGAATAAGCATTTGAAAAAATGTAATCAGCTCTAATTAGGAGGTTCTGTGGCAGGAGTCTGGGTACACAGCTCCCGTTAAAGCTAATCTGAGTACAGTTGATGGCTCATGGCAGGAATAATAAAGTGGTTGCTGATTTTTAAAAATGTGTGAATTTATTTACCCTTTATCGGTTGATTCCCTCTTCCAACCTCTCAGGAGAAGCCTCTGTTAGGGATAAAGTGACAGAGCAATAAATGATTATGTGTGGACTCTTTTTAATAGACCCTTCAGTCAGAGTTTCTCCTGAAGTGCAATTAATACATCTCTCACATGGCATAGACGTCGCCGAGCGACGCAGCTGCTCAGCCCGAGCACACTGCTCTCGAGGCCTGTGTTCATTCTCAGAATGTCAAGATGCACTCGGCTGCGCGCACAGAATAACCGAGCTTCCAATGGAGGAGAGTGCTTTCCAGAATAAAGACCTTAAATAAAAAAAGAATTTAAATACCACAGTTGTTCTGGTTAAAACCTTTGCAAAGAAAAGGAAACAAACACAAGAAATTCTGGATAAAAAGTATAGACATGTTATTAATTGAAGAATGACATTAAAAATGATTAATGTGATGGGATAAAGTTGGTGATTCGAAGGCAAATAATATTTTTCTTTTATTTTTGTTTGATCAGCGATAGATTTAGTTATCATTGACAACTTTGTTTCATGAATACTCATTTTGTTAAACTAATCTCTAAATGAATAAAACATTAATTTATAATTAGACCAAGTGGCATCATAAATCTTTATAATAAAAAACTTACAGATGACACAAAATATTTAGGAATCAGGAAATATAGCATGTTTGCCTTTCATAAGCAAAATACTATATTCCCAATATAGCATCAAATTTTAATTGCCCTGAAGTCATTCTGTGGTGAATGTAAATTAACTAGAATTTTATTAGGATAGATGCAATCTGAGAAATTTAATTATTTTTCTTTCAATTTCTTTTTTTTTTTTTTTTTTTTGGTATATATGCAAAGTTACTGACAAAGAATAGTGGGTTTTCAATAATTGCTAAGATAAAATGTCTTAATCCAGTATGTTATACCAAATTTACAAAAAAAAATAAATTATGAACTTAAAGGTTTAAATTAAACCTTTAATACTTTATGGTTGCTCTTGATTATGAGAGCCACACATGAGAAATTTCTTGAAGTTACGAAAACACTTCATAAATAAAATACGCCAGCCAGATTTCTTCTTAATCTTCCAGTCTAAAGGGTTTGATAGAGTCTCAGCCTTCAGTTTAGTGCTATTGGTATCCAATGGAAAGTTCCTACATCTGGTTTAGTTCCACTTCAGCCACGTTAGCACAAATAGTTAAAGCTACACAAAGCCTGAAACAGGCAAACCTGTTATTGGTACCTAATCCCTCCCCCTCTTCCAACATTTAGAGTCCCAGTGTCCTTGAGACTGCACGGTGTTGTGGCACTCTGCACAGTCAGGGTGTATCCTCACTGTGGTTTGGTTTGGATGTCAACACTGATGATGTCTCACATACAAGTGTGTGCACCCCCCCACACACACCCCAAGAGAGAGCTTTCTAGGGAGATCAATGCAGGCTTCTCAAGCTGGTCAGAAAATGGCTTGAGAGGGCAAAGTTTCCACTTTGGTTAGTGGGTGGGGCCGGTTGTGCGGTTTCTGCATGTGGCTGAGCACACTTGTGCAGTTTGAAGCCCCCACAGGTACTTAAGGGGGAGGAGCCTGAGCTTATCAACTTCCCAGATGTGGTGCACAAGATAAAAGGGGAGGGGTGAGGTTTAAAAGCAGTTAGTAATTAAACATAAACGTAAGGGTTCAGACCCTGTATTGCCTAGAGAACCAACAGCATCTCCTCCCTTGTGTCTGGGGGACTGTAGAGTGTCCCGTGTTGCACACTCCTGTGCTGTGGGCTTTTCTATTCCCTTTCTTCACATCGACAAACCTTTCCACATGCAGATCTCTAACTACTTTTATTAGGGAGTTAGCTAGCCATTCCTTTCCCATTAGACTCCTTTTCCATGTTTTACGGCTCTAGTTAAACCCGTAAGACTACCATGAACGAAGAGATACTGAGTCACTGTGTTGAGTCACTGAAACAATTTTGGTTCAGGCAGTAGCAGTTGCCTCATCTCCCACTAATATTTAAATAAATGCTCGTTTTATATATGCAGATGACGAGGCCTAATGCTACTATTTTAACTCTTTGTGACCATCATGGGCCTTCCAAATGATTTTTCCTAACCAATTTCACTTCCACGGGTGGGACTGTTATAGGCAGTTAGACAACATGAGCAGGTCAAGGACATGGGCCAGGTACAGGAGGTCACCAGAGCAGAAAGTCTGGGTTGCCCTAGCAAGGGGCGAAACTGGGAAAACAAGAACCTCTTCCCCAGGGTAACCTTTCCTCCTCTAGCATATCACTGGTCACATTGTTTGGACCTCTGACTTTTCACATTGCTAGTCATGCAGTTTAGACTCCCAGACATTTTCCTCCCTAAAGATAACATGTAGGCCTCAACTGTATATCAGCTCCAGGCCCAGAAAGGCAACAAAATCAGACAACATCATGGTTGCCTCAGGACCAGCTTCATTGACTAATGACACTTTGCTCTGGCACCAACCAATCAATGACGACCATGACCCTGAAAGAACACATGTGGAAAGCTAATGAATACTCTATTGAGACCCTCTCCTAAGACCTCCCCTAAGATTCCTTCCTGCAAGAGAGACATAAATACACTCAGGACAAAGGACCCAGCGAGCACTCTCCCCCAGGTGAGCACGCCAGCATCATTCCCTTCCCCCTTCTTCCCTCTAATGGTCCACAGGAGACTTGCAGCCAGGAGAGCAATGGGCAGTGGCAGCTCGTCCCAGGCAAGGTCCCCTTTTCTGTGACTTCCATTGAGCCAAAGCAGCCCAGTCAAGGCTCTCCTGTTGCTTCTTCTATGCCCTTCTGTGTTTCACTGTCCTACGTGTGCTTTTGCTGTGACTAATAAATTATTTCTTGCTTTGCTACACTTTGTCTCATGAACGAAATCTTTCATTCAAGAAGCCAAGAACCATGGTCTCATTGTCTCATCGCTGGCAGAATGGGGTACGTTTAGGCTGTTGCTACCACGGGTCTCTAACATCTGACTGGCTCAAGGATCCCATGTCGAGCCCAAACCAATACAGTGAGGGCTTCTTGTTCCATATTTCTTGCATTTTAAAGCAATCAGCTTTTCAAAATTGACATTTTTTTTTGCATTGTAAATAGAGTAAATCAGGAAAAACTTTATCTGTAATCCATTCTGTAATAAAAGTTGTATTATATCAGTTTGGGAATCACTCTTTCTAGAATTCATCTTCCCATAATTATTTTGCATTAATGTATCTCCTGAGATAAATGTAAAATGATGGAGAACCAGATACTGTAACCCAGGTGCAGATTTAAAATGTTCATTTTCCCATAATTCAGCCATACTTTAGATTATTTGCAAATAATAATCTTTTGTGAGGTCCATGGGTGTGCCCTTTGTACTTAATTAAACATAGACATATTCTTAGCCTCCAGAGTTCTCTGAAGACTGTTTAAATATTTTGAGGTTTGTGTGACCCTCAAAGATAAATTAAGAAGTTAATGTCTCTTACACATGATCACAATTGTTTCTATAAGAAACAATTTTCCTACGAGCTCAGAGTTTTCTCACTTTTATAGTGAAGATTCTACTCATTTACCAACAAATTTCTAAGGCAAAAAAAATAAAGAATCAAGAATTTCTATAGCTTGATCCTGTACCCACACAGATTAATTGGTCATCTAACAGCATTTCAAACAGCGGGCACGTGCCCTCTCTACTCACAAGTTATCCTAGAATCATAGAATCAGAGTAGGAAGAGAACCTGAGAGAACATGAATGCAATCCCCCAAGTCCTTCAGGAAGCCTGCAACTAAATCATCCCGGACAGAGCCTTAATTTTAACAAGCTCCAGGGACATTCATGTATATACGTTCAACTTCTTTATCCATTCATTCACCAATGTGCATTGCGTTTGTTTATATACCTTGGATATAGTGAATAATGCTGCAGTGAAGATGGGAGTACATATATCTCTTCAAGATCATGATTTCATTTTCTGATATATACCCAAAAATGCTATTGTTGGATCAGATGGTATTTAAATTATTATTATTATTATTATTATTATTATTTTTAGTAACATCCACACTGCTTTTCCATAAATGCTATACCAGTTTACATTCCTACAAACAGAATGCAAGAGTTTCCTTTTTTCCATATTCTCACCAGATTTCATTATCTCTTGTCTTTTTTATAATAGACATGTTAACAGGTGTGCAGTAATACTCATTGTGACTTTAATTTTCATTTCCCTGATGATTAGTGTTGTTGAGCATCTTTTCATGCACCTGTTGGCTATTTGTATGTCTTCTTTGGAAAAATGATGTCTATTTAAGTCCTTTTTGTTGCTGTTGTTTTTGCTTTCAGTGTCAAATCCAAAAACAATGTCAAGGAGCCTACCCCCTGTGTATGCTTTTAGATGTTTTATGGGTTCAGGCCTCATGTTCAAGTCTGTAATCCATTTTGAGTTGATTTTTGTGTAAAATCTAAGATAAGGGTCTAGTTTCTTTATTTTGATATCTGGTTTTACCAAAACCATTTATTGAAACGACTGTCCTTTTGCCATTGTATATTTTTAGCACATCGTTGAAAATTAATGGACTATATGTGCATGATAATTTCTAGTTGGGTTATTTTTTCTGTTCTCTTGCCTTTTTTATGCCAATACCTTATTGTTTTGAGTCTATAGTTTTGTAATATAGTTTGAAATCAGGAAGGGTGATGACTTTATCTTTGTTCTTTCTCCAGATTGCTTTGCTATTAGAGGTCATCTGTGGTTCCATACACACTTTAGGATTGTTTTTTTTTTTTTTTTTTCTGTGAAAAGTGCTGTTGAGGTTTTTAAGAGAGATTACATTCAATCTATAGATTACTTTGGGTAATGTGGACATTTTAACAATATTAATTTCTCCAATTTACAAGCACAGAATATCTTTCCATTTATTTGTGTCTTTTTCAGTTTCTTTCATCAGTGTTTTATAGTTTTCAGTTTATAGTACTTTCACTTCCTTGGTTAAATTTTTTCCTAAGTACTTTGCTCTTTTGTATGCTATTATTAATGGGATTGTGTTCTTAATTTCTCTTGTGATATTTCACTGTTAGTGCTTACAAATTCAATAGATTTTCGTATATTGATTTTATATCCTGCAACTTTATTGAATTTGTTTATTAGTACTAACATTTTTTTGGTGGAGCCTATCTATCTATCTATCTATCTATCTATCTATCTATCTATCTATCTATCGTCATCTGCAAAGAGAGACAATTTTACTTCTTCCTTTCCAATTTGGATTCCTTTTATCTATTTTTCTTGCCCAGTGCTCTGACTAGGACTTCCAGTACAATATTGAATAAAAGTGTAGAGAACAGGTATCCTTGTCTTATTCCTGATCTTAGAGAAATAACTTTCAGCTTTATACCATTTCAATTTCTTCTTTGACTCATTGGTTGTTCAGGAGCATGTTGTTTAATCTTCTCACATTTGTGTTTTTCAGTTTTCTTGTAAATATAAAATAGAAGAAGTGTAAGTTGGTATTTTTGCCTGCTCACCCTGTGCTGAGCCAGAGAGCATAGTTATTGCCAGTGCTTTTCCATCTGAATAGACCTGCCTCATTTTTTCCCCAGGGACACTTGAATACTGAGCTCCATCAGCATCCAGAGCTAGATGATGTAAGTGCCAGTCACTCAGATGGCAACCATAACAGCTGAGATGCAAGATATATGGGCATGTTCCTTTTAGAGTGAAACTGGAGACTTGATCTTTTTTTTTTTATCCTCACCCAAGGACATTTTTGCATTTATCTTTAGATGGAGCATGAGGGAGAAAAGGGGGGAAGAGCGAGAGAGAAACATTGATGTGAGAGAGACATCGAGTGGTTGCTACCCACGAGACCCCAGCCGGGGCCGGGGACAAACTGCAACTGAGATACATGCCCCCAGCAAGAACCGAACCCAGGACTCTCTGGTCTGTGGGCTGATGCTCTAACCGCTGAGCAAAACTGGCCAGAGCAAGACTTGGTCTTAGGGGATAGTAAACCAGAGGGAGGGAGTAGGGGAAGTGCCCACTGGCTCTTTTGGGCTTTAGAGAGAATACCACTCAGCTTCAAAATACAGGCTGATTATAAACTGGACCCTCAGACAGCAGCTGGGAAAGTGGGCGGTCACCCACTTCACTGAGTTATAATTCACATATCATATAATTCAGTTATTTGAAGTATACAGTTTAATGGTTTTAGTATATACAGACTTGTGCAATCATCACCACAGTCAATTTTACAATTTTATAATTTCAATAAAACTATTTACCCTTTAGCCCTAGCCAGTTTGGCTCAGTGGTTAACGCACTGGCCTATGGTCCAGAAAGACCCGGGTTCGGTTCCCGCTAAGGTCATGTACCTTGGTTGCAGTTTGTCCCCGGCCCTGGTTGAGCCATGTGGATGGCAGCCACATCAATCTCTCTCTCTCTCTCTCTCTCTCTCTCTCCCTCCCACTCTATCTGAACAAAAAATGGAAAAATGTCCTTGGGTGAGGATTAAAAAAAACAAACAAAAACTATTTACCCTTTGGCCCAGCTGGTGTGGCTCAGTGGATTGACTGATGTCCCATGCACTGAGAGGTCCCGGTTTGATTCCTGGTCAAGGCACATGCCCACATTGTGGGCTCAGTCCTCAGTAGAGGGCATGCAAGAGGCAGCCAATCGATATTTCTCTCATACCAATGTTTCTTTCTCTCCCTTCCTCCCTCTCTAAAAAAATCAATAAAAACGTATTTTTTTAAAAAAAGTATACCCTTTAGTTTTACCATTCTATCCTTCCATCCTCCCTATACCTAAGTAACCACTAATCTATTTTTTTGTCTATATGGATTTGCATATTCTGAATAGCTCATTTATTAAATCACAAAAAAGTTATATTTTATGAGTAGCTTCTTTTACCAGGCATATAACTTTCAAAAATTATACTTTTGTGACTAGCTTCTGTCTTATATAAGTAAATAATGTCCCCTTGTATGAGTATATTGATATCATTATAATTAGCCAGTTATTAATAATAGGACAGGAGCAAAAGAGAAGGTTAAACATAGGCGTGTCATTTGGGCAGCTTCTCCAGGAAGTTGCAACTTTGCATTCCTCAGGGAACCACCGGCCCATCCCCTGCAGATAACTGGGGGAAGGGACTGGACAAAGGGGATAATCGATGGAAGCACATTGAAGCTGGGGCGACCTAGGGAAGGTACTTGTCAATCAAACCTGGGAACAGAAATCATTAGCTAGAAGAGATACCAATGCAAGCCTGCAAAAATATGGGGCTATGTAACCCCCAACAAAGGAGTTGGATCTCTCTTGGTTTTTGGGTTGTGGCTTCTTCAGCTCTCTGATTCCTTAGGCTTTGCTCCCTCCTATGTTCCCTCCATAGGAACATAGCCATGTGGTCTGGGGACCCTGCACTCAGTGGATTGATGGACTGCAGTGGAAAACACAAAGTAAACTAGCCTGATGCTGGGTAGGACTCTGCCCTAGTATGGAATGGAAATTCTGGACACCGGCTTTTATTTTAGCCCTATTGAAGCCATAGCTACATTTCTTTCTTGGTAGGACAAAAGGAAATGGGACCAGGGAAACTCAGGGGTGCAATTCCACAAAAATAAAGCTTTCTACAATATTTCATCCTCCCTTGGTAGTCTCAGAAAATTCCACTCCCACAAGCAACAGATGGGGATGTGGAACTCTCTCCACAGGTAACAGTAGCATTTCTTGTTTACCCATTAATCAGTTGATGGTTATTTGGATTGTTTCACCTTTTAGCTATCATGAACAATACTGCTGTAGATATTCACAAACAAGTTTTTGTGCGGGCTTATGTTTTTATTGCTCTCAAATATATTCTTAGGAGTGGAATTACTGGGTCATATTTAATTCTATGTTTGCAATGTGAAAACTACCAGACTGTTTTTCAAGGTGGCTGTACTATTTTACATTCTGACCAACAGGGTATTACAGTTTATTTTCTTCACATCCCCATCAAAATGTGCGATTATCTTTTTTTATCATAGCCTCCTAGTGCTTGAAATGTATCTCATTGTAATTGTGATTTGCATTTTTATTTGTAAGAGTTTTTTATATATTCAAGATACAAATCCTTCATCATCTACGTATGTGATTTGCAAGTCTTTTCTCCTATATTGTTTGTTGGCTTTTCATTTTCTCGTTAGTGTCCTTTGAAGCACAAAAGTTATACATTTTGATTGGTGTCATATCTAAGCATCTCTCGCCAAATCTGAGATCATGATGATTTAATCCTATGCTTTCTCCTAAGAGTTGAATAGTTTTATCTGTTACATTTAGGTATTTAATGTATTTTAAGTTAATATTTGGTGCATGTGGTGTGATAAGGGTCCAATTTCACTATTTTACATGTAGATAGTCACTTGTTTTGGGACCATTTGTTGAAAAAGTCTTAAATTATTATTACATATAATAATAAATAGATAAGATCTGCTAACATTTTGTTATAGAATTTTGCATTTATGTTCTTGAGAGATACTGTATATAATTTACTTAAAATTTCTTAGTGCTTTGATATCAGGATAATGTTGTCTTCCTAAAATGAATACAAGAGAGTTTTATTTTTTATTATTGAATTTAATGAAATAAAATATAGTTCACTGTATTTGTTTATTATCCTTTTGGCATTTGGGATGTGTAGTAATGTCTTCATTTTTACCCCTGGTAGTAACAAATTTTATTTTCTTTCCAGGTGGCCTAATTTTAGTAAGACCTATGTATGAGAAATATTGACTTTATGGCCAATGCAGATTTAAAAGTTTTTATTTTATTTTATTATTTATTTGTACTTGTGTGTCTCACATGGAGATCTCAGATTAAGGAAAGTCACTAGGGCAATCATTTACTTACACTGTTGCTGAGGTCCAAAATTAAAGTCTCTTTCCTGATGGAACTTTAACAAAAGTGCAATCCCAGTGATCTCATGTGCATAACAATCTCAGAGCTCTGAGAAGCACCTCTACCAAAACAATGCTTCCCACATCACATGTTTAGCTCTGAAATGAGACATGCTAACATCTGTTGGATTGTAAAACCTGGGGAGGGAAGATCTGCAATGAATTAGACCACTGGCCAACAGATTAATGAAGCAGATACTCAACTTCACCAACCTCTAGGGAAATGCATGCAAGCAAGTCAAAACTACAATGACGTACCACTTCGCACCTGTTAGAGTGGCTATTATCCACAGGACTAGTAATAACAAGTGTTGGAGAGGTTGTGGAAGAAAACCTCATTCACTGCTGGTGGGAATGTAAACTGGTGCAGACACTATGGAAAACAGTATGGAGGCGCCTGGAAAAATTAAGACTAGAGTTACCATATGACCCAGCAACCCCTCTTCTGGGTATCTATCCCCCAAATTAGATTAGTCTGTTGTTGAGACTATTTTCACTCAGTAACTTGTTAAACTTCACTTTTCTCTCTAAGATATGTTATTAAATACCTGCCTAACGTGTGTGTGCATTTTAAAATAAAATTTTATATGTTAATAAAGTATTTAATGTTTTTATTTACTAATCTTCTTTCTTTTATGCTGGTTAGGTACTTCAATTCTACGGCATCTCTCATGTGAAAGATGGAATGCACTGCACAATTAAGGGGTTGATTTTATTTAGGCTATTGCAATAGGAAAAATATTCATTAATACAGAGTGTCTCAAAGAAAAAGGAGAAAACTTGGAGTGTTATGGAGGCAACTAAATAATGCAATCATGAAGAAGGGTGTCAGGAGGTGGGGTGGGGGTGGGTCCTGTCTCTGAATAAAAGAGGGTGGGGTGGTCCTTTGTGGTTTGTCGTTTCCTGGAGCATAAGAGGGAAGAGAGGAGATTGCTTAACCATCCCTGCTTCCAGGGGTACAGGGCTCAGTTCAATATTCACACACAAAATAGAATTTTTCAGAAAACAGGGGTTGTAGCATTGTCAATAAGTCATTATCAGAGAGTGGCAAACAATACAATTAATTAGCATGTTAGAATAAAAGAAACACAAATGATACCCATTAATGCGGCCAGACCTCCTATCTCTGTTTTACCTCAATAGAAATATTTAAGTACAATTAAAAATCACCCTAAGTTATTTGTTCACAATGAATTAAAATATACCAATCAATATTGACCATTTCAGTTAATTAAATTTTTATTAAATTCTTATTTGGAGCTGAGGCATTTAAGATACTCAGACGTTTTCCCTCCAAGAGCTCATATTTTAATGAATATAATTTAATCTGCTATTACAGGTGGATCTATGAGACAGAATGGGACATAAGTTATTAGCCTAATTGAAAAGACCTGGCTCTACCTCTCCTCACTATACAGATAAATTATTTGAGGGATCTCTGCAGGAAACTATGTACACCCTTGGCTATGTTCTAAAAGAGAAAAAGTAGTTATCTTAACACAGAAAAGAGAAATTCAAATGGATGTACAGCATGTCTTCTAGCCACAAGTGCACTTTATATGTAAATATTCTCATTTCCTCCCTCTGGTAAGTTTGATGCTGCATGAGCTGATGTGATAGAATGTAATTTTGTAGACCTGTGAAAGAAATCTGCATTAAACTTGGTTGCAACAAATTACTTAGTTTTCCTCTTAGGAAGGTATGAGTCATGTGTTTATCATAATGCACTCTAATTACTTATACAGGGGTAAACAACAATGCTCTTGTCCGTGTGTACCAATATTTGACAAGAAAAGATTATTTTCCCTCATTAACTGTGTTGCAAAGGAGATATGCTATCCAAATAGGTTTAATTGAACATTTTGTATTTCTCCCTAATGGCTTTCATAATGTCGATAGGAACCAATGGTGTGATAATTTTCATCATGATGTTTGATACACTATGCTGCCACAGTTTAAAAAAAAAATTACTATTTCTATAATTGCTGGTAATGTACTAAGTGTTCAGAGAAAGTACAATTAAAAATGATGATAAATAAAAGTATTTTTATGAGAAAACGGAAGTCGGGAAAGTTATAACTAAGAGTGAACCCAAATTTATGTGTGTGTTTACACAAGTGGAGTCCCAGGTGGGAGCCACTTTGCAATTGAAGCAGTAGCTCCAATACAGAAATTATGACTGAATGCACAGGCTGTTCGCTGCAAAGTGAAGACATTCTTGTATAAACGATTCTGCACTTTTTTTGTAAAACTAAATATTTTACAAAAGAAAATAGGAGAAAATGCTTGGAATCTAGTGCTAGGCAGAAAGGTTTGAGACTTGACACCTCTTGCAGGCTAGGATCTAAACCCTCAGTACTGCTGAAAAGTGCCATCTTTCCAGTGGTTTCTAGACACAAAATCTCAACAAGTGTAATAGTGGAATTTCAGAATAACGGATGAGATTAAGAAGAATAAAAGGTACGAGTAAATAATGGCCTTGTTTCAATAATCTATTGTTGTCAATCCACTACACAATACAGTGTCATTTATTTATTTATTTTATATTAATGAGTTTTAATTTTCAAGAACGTTTTTAGGGGATTCAAACAGGTCTTCAAATACAACTGCTTCTTCACTGGAATGAAATCTCTAAAACATGCATTGCTCTTTTCTGAAAGAAGAGCCACGTGATCCTCAGCGTGCTGACCATGCGTACGACTGTCAGAGCGCACTGGCTGGCTGCTGGGTCCAGATGCCTCCCTCAGCAGCCAGCTGGCTGGCTATTGACGGAGGAGCCTCAGTTCTCTCTGTGGGCTGTTTGCTTCCTCCAAGTAGGGCAGCTGGGCTCCCAAAGGAAGCAACTAAATAGCAAAGGTTTTGGCACCTTTTAAAACAGCACCAAGTTATAATTTATCATGAGTTTATGGGTTGCATGGCCTCAGCTGCGCAGTCTTTGTGTGTTGTGGGGTAACCTCATTCTCGCACTGCATAAAGCTGGGAAATCACCGCAGGTGGACAGTCCAAGATGGTCACTCATCCTCCCATCTTCCATGTTGTGAACAATGACTAGTTCATATTAACTCGACTCTAATCCCACCACAAAAATGTTTTCAGAGTCCCTAATCCAGGGACAGGGACTGCTGCTTGATTAGGGCTAAGCCTGGTCCCGACACTAGAATTCCCCAGTTCTTGGATCCTTCCTCTGTTCCCTTGAACCCACTTTCATAATCATCATTCATTTCCATTAGAAAATGGGCAATGGTTTCAGTTAAATAATAACATCAGTGTACTTTTGGCTCTTAGAAGTGTCAGGGTGCAGAGGCTGCTTCTGATTGAGAACCTCCAACATTCCTTCTAGTTCAGTTAGGTAAATCTCTGTTAGATTTTTAGAGAAACTGTGGATCAAATCCTTTGAATGAAAAATGTCAGACACTTTATTCAAAAATTAACTAAAAATACATTATAGACTTAAAAGTAAGATGTAAAACTAAATATTTTACAAAAGAAAATAAGAGAAAATACTTGGAATCTAGTGCTAGGCAAAGAGGTTTGAGACTTGACACCTAAAGCACAATTTATGAAAGAAAAAATTGATAAGGTGAACTTTGTTGAAATTTTAAAAATTTCTCTGTGAGAGACTTATAGAGAGGATGAAAAAGACAAGCTTCAGATTGGGAGAAAATATTTTAAAATTATATATCTGTCAAGGAACGAATATCTAGAAAGATAGTCATGGACACAAGAAAAAAAAAGGGAGAAGAAAAGTCAACATGACGTGACCACTGATGGGATATGAAGATAGAGAGCGAGAAGAAATTGCATAGGGTCCAAATGATGCTACTAAGGATGTAGAGTTCCAAGAAGAGAAAGGACACTGGAGATAAGACAATAACACAGAACATCTCCTAGGGACTGAACGCCACCATATTTCAGGCACTGTACGAGGCATTTTATTCTCACCATAACTCTGTCAACTTAGGAGATTCCCCCCCCCCCCCGAATTAGAGCTGTATATACCATTTAAGTGCCTTTTTTATTGGCACACAGCAAATAAGTTGCAAAGGTGAAATTTGAAGTCAGGTTTGTCTGCATCCAAAAGCCACATTCTATGCACGTTCTTCATTCTCCACCTTCAGTTTGAATATGTTGAATGTCAGGGTAAGTGCAGCATCCCTGTCCAGCAAAGACTGAAAATGTAGGTGTGTGCTCAAGAACAAAGCCAGGCTGGAAATACGGACTTGGAATCACTTGAAGGGAAGTGAAGGTTGAAACTGTGGTGGTGGTTGAAAGCACAAGGGTGAGAGCATGTGAGAAGACCAAGTATGCGACCTTGAAATCATTAGACCTACAAGGCAGGCGGGAAGAGAGGTCAGAGAGGAGACCAGGTAGTAGAATGAGAATGAGGAGATTGAAAACAAGCCGAGAGGCAAGGAGTGAAGAAGGAACTCGTGGTCAGCAATGTCAAATACTGCAGAAAGTCACATGAGGGTGAGATACGGGAAGAGACACCTGGATTTTGCAAGTACGAATTTGTTAGTGATTCCAAAAGTGCAGCATCATTCATGTATCAGAGACTGTTAAACTCAGGGGCAATTCTTTAGAGTATCGAGGGATGAAGATGGAATAAAGACTTTTTATTTGGGAGTTTTGACAGTGATCAAAGAAAAGAGATGAAAAGATGCTGAGAGAAAGGTTCATGGTGATGAGCTTTTCTGTTGTTGATTATTTTAATTTTTGTTTTCCTTTTTTAGTCATTAAAACAGAAACTGACTGAAGTATAAGAAGACAGTGGTAGTAAAGATATAAAAAACAGGAGAAGAGAGAGAAAAGGTAAGGTAGGATGTATGACCCTTTGCCCCAACTACATGGGCTCTGACATGGTGGGCTGTGGGCAAAGCTATTTTAGCAGTTGAACTACAAACTCAACCAACTGGAACGACAGTAACCCTCTTTAACGTAAGCATCATATCTAATTAAACTTTCTGGCATGTGAATTATATCTACTGTGAGAAATGCTGTATCTCAGACATGACTCACCATTTAGCATATTCATTTCATGAGGAAGTGTTGTTCATATTCCTCAAGCAGAAGATTGTGTTACACACACACGTAATAGCACTTATTTGGAAATCTAAGAGTAGAAATAGGTAGCATATGTTTGCTTCAGAAATCTCTATATTTCACCTGTTAAGTAAGTGATCATGAATAACTATCTTGGGATCGAAAAAGAATTAAGGACCAGCGAGCAGGATATAGTTCGACTCTGAAAGAAGAGCTACCATGGCAGCTTTGCAATCAGCAGTTCTGAAATCATGAGAAATGAGGAAAACAGAAAAGCACTTGAGTAAACAGAAAGCTTAGTATTGGGGAAGAGGTTGAAAAGAAAACGAAAGAAAGCAAAACAAGCGTGGCATCCCCGAAGAGAAGCCCCAGGGGAAGAAAGTCATTGTTGCATTCTGGGTAAAAGGTAGTGAACTATTCCTAGGAGTGAGACCGCTGTGTCTTAGAGTCTGAGTTTCACTTCAAAAGAAACCACAGACTGTTTTCCGAAGGGACAGAGCCATTTCATACCCCCACCAGCACTGCAGGAAAGCTCCACTCACTGGGCACCCTCACAAGTCTTGATTTAAGTAGGATTTTTAAAATGTGGCCATTCTAGCCCTGGCCAGTTTGGCTCAGTGGTTGGAGCATCAGCCTGCAGACCAGAGAGTCCTGGGTTCAGTTCCCGCTAGGGGCATATACAAAAAAAATGTGGCCATTCTAATATGTGTTGAGTGTATTTAACATTTTTAACATAATAACATAACACTGGGTGATTTGAAGATAATGAAAGATAAAGCAGAAATGACTTATTCTTCACAATTTCTCAATTATAATCTAGTTTAAAGGGAAAGGAAACCCCATGGCATTTGTTCATTGGCATTAATTAGCAAAAGGAAAGAACAACTCACATTTTTATTTAGTAGGTTACTGTTACATCCGTTCTTAAGTTTTCTCAAAATTAATGCAGTGTTGACCTTCCATTTGCTTCATCATCAGTAGTTGGCAGAGCAAACCATGACTCCTCCCTCGTGGTCACACGCGGTGCGTCTCATCCAGGATGCACCTTCTGTCCCAGCTGCATTCTCTGCACTCATATTTGTTTATAATGGCAATTCTAAGTGTTACAAGATAGTGGACAACACCCAGTGCAGGCTGAGTATGTGAAAAGGCATACGTTGTCTCATCCCTTGTGGTAGATTAGTTACTACACCACATCCTTCACACCTCTTTGTTCCTATTCTTTGCCTCACAACTTTGCAGTCTGCCCATAAATATCTTCAACTTTGAATTGGCCATGTGATTTACTTTGGGCAATGTGTTGCTTGCAGTTGTGATACAAGCAGAAGCTTGAAATGAGCTTGCACAGTGGGGCTTGCTTCCTTGAACTATTTTTGTTTTATGAGAACATATACCGGATAGCCTGATGGTCCCAGGGCCAAGATGAGAGATGGTGAAAATGACAAGTGCTAGTGATTGTGGCCGCAGTTCAGTCATTCCTGCCAACCCACTTCCTCAGGAGGAAAAAACAAATGCTTACCACTGTATGCTTGAAGTTTTGAGGTTATTTGTTAAGTGGCAGTAACTGACAGATTCCATACATGACAGAGAGGTTGACTATGACAACTAACGACACATTTAGGAGAAAGAATATCATGAAGTCAAAGAGTTTTGATGGTGTGTGTGTGTGTGTGTGTGTGTGTGTGTGTGTGTGTGTGTGTTTTGGAGAGTTCAGAATGGGGCAGGGACAGAAGACCAAGTTGAAAAGTTTACATTTCAATGGGGAATCTGTGAAGAAAAAGAATAAAATGATAGAAATACTCTGTTTAAATGGAGTCAAGTACCATACAGTCAGAAACTAGATGCTGCAGAAATAAAATATTTTAAAGAATACTGCAGTGCTCAAGAAAAGAAATTATAATTTGCTACTTTTCTTTGGCAAAACCCAAAGATCTTACATTATGGCATGCATTCCATATATGATTCTACAAATGACCTTGAATAAATGTTACTCTCATTTAGTTGAATACAAAAGCTTAATAACTACCCAACATCCCTTAATAATGATGGTAGTTACATTCATCATCAATACGTATTTATTAAATAGCACACTGAGAGCCTGGCACCATTCTAAAAACTAAATAGAAGTAACCAAGCAACAATAGAGAATTTAAGTTGACCATGCCAAGTGGAAGGCATTAGCTATTTATCATGTTAATCACATAACCACTTTAGGCAGTTTGTGCCAAGAGTTACCAAGGTTAATATTAAGCCTTTTGTAGATAATAAGCCCAAGCTGACTAAAAACCTGGGCGGAACAAAGTCCAAGGTCGTTGGTGTAAAGTCTCAAGTCCACTGTGGAGGACGGTTAGACTGAACTCAAATTCAAATTCATCTCCCAGAGCATCTTGATAGGAATGATATTCTGCCTAGGCTGGATGTTTAGAATACTCTACAAATTAGAAAAGGTCTCTTATAATAGGAAGACAATTCCCAAAGACAGGACACTCTCCTGGAAGTATCCAGGGTCTAGGAGGTAGGAAGTGACGTTAGGATTAGCAGACAGGATTTTTCCCATAGTGAGAGTCTGTTCTAATCAGCTTGTTTGAAGGGCTAGAGATAAACCTCTGTGATCTCTGTGAGGTGCTCAAGAAGAAATTCAGAGTAATCTTGTGGTAACTGTCCAAGTACCATGCATCCCACCGAGCATACATTTATAAAGACTGATTCAATTCTCTTTATTTCTCAAATAGGAAATACATATATGCTTTTTCAGTATCACTAATATTCCACTCTACATTGAAAACAAAATTTCTATGTATATTGGTCCAGTCTTTAAAAATTGACTTTTTCTTTCTCAAATTACATTTTATTAATAATATATAAATTATGTACATTAATATGTATCTATATCTACAGTCTAGTAGATATAGATGATATATTATATATATATATAGTATAGTAGATACAGATATATTATCTTATGACTGACATAGTAATATGTGAAATGGCTGTTGGGCAACCTTCACACAAATTACTAGATAGATAGATAGATAGATAGATAGATAGATAGATATAGACACTGTGTACTGTATCTTTATCCTGTATATTATGCTATATCATACTTAGTATTATGTATATGTATATATATACACACATGCATGCATTCACATACATAGTAGTTGTCTGTGGTATTAGTCAAACAGCATTTCATGTTTTGAATTATCTCAAGGTCAAGAAGAAATAGGAATAAATTAATGTATTTGAGCCCTAAATTAGAAGAAAAGTACTATTTGGATACTAGTTTGGATGGCAATGTGATGGTTAGGACAATGTCCTTTTTCAAAATAAGACTTTGACCTTCATTACCTTCTTAACTGTGAAACTTGTTAAATGTTCAGAAATGACATTGTCTAGGAAATTTTGTCCTGGAAAAGAGACAGGTAAATGAGAGACTATTGACCACAAATAAAACATTTCCGGCTAGGAAAGTAGTTACCTAAAACAATGTAGGAAAATAAAATTTCTGCATCTAGAAAGAGAAGGAGCTCGAGTTAGTCTAATCTGCCCTAACTTTGATACCTGCCATATTTTAACTCTGCTTTTTAAAAAAATCTTTATTGTTGAAAGTATTACAGATGTCTACGCCCCGCTTTTAACTCTGCTACTTTGAAAGAGTATCTTTTTCTAAAATTTATTTTTAATTATAGTTGACATATAATATTATATAAATTTCAGGGGCACACCATAGTAATTCAACATTTATAAGCCTTACAAAGTGGTCACTGCAATAAGTCTAGTAACCATATGTCACTGTGCACGGTTATTATGATACCATTGACTCCGTTCCCTGTGCTGTACATTCCATCCCCGTGACTAATTTTATAACCAGCAGTTTGTACTTCTTCATTCCCCTCCCCCTTATCCACCTAGCCGCCCACCCTATTTTCCTCTAGCAATTATCAGTTTGTTCTCTGTATCTATGAGTTTCTGTTCTATGTTGTTTATCTGTTTTGTATTTTAGATTCCTCATGTAAGTCAACCATACAGTATTAATAGTCTCTCAGAACTCTTTCTATATTTCCTGCCACAATTTCAACCTACCAATCAAATGGGCTCAATCATGTTAAAATGAATAAATGCCTGCATGCATGCATAAATAAATAGTTCTAGCTTTGAACATGAAACGTTAGAGACCTCCTGCTGGACTAATTGCAGACAGTTTATGCCTTAAGCAGAATCAGTGGGTGAGACAACAGTGAATGTACTCCTTCCCATACAGTTCAGACTCCTTTTGATCTCATGACCTCGTAAGGACACTCTGGCCATGCCTCAATACTCAGCACTCTCAACATGGTTTAGATAGAAACATAAAGGAGTTATTAATTATGATATCCTCTGTCCCCACCCCCACTCCAACCTGGTTATGCTACATTAGGAATGTTAGCTGTTTTTCATTCTGATTAGAATGCAATTTAGTTATCTAGCTTAAAATAGCTTATTTCATTAGATACAGTTTCATGATTTTCTATCATTTCATTTATGTTTACATTTGTAAACAGCATATTATTAAAGCTATTAAATTAATAAGGCATGCTGATCTTATTAGAGGCATATATTCATACTTATAATCTACACATTAGGGCCATCTAAAGCTTTCTGCCCAATTCGTCAGCTCGAGAGTCCCCATTTAGTTTGTTTCAAAGGTCCAGGCACTGGTTGCCAGTGCTGTGGAGTGAGCAGCAGTGAGAATCAGCAGAGCTGGGTCTCACTGCCAATGATGAGCATGGCTCTGTGACCTTGGACAAGATGTTTAACCTCGCTGAATTTCAGTAACCTGGTCCATAAATTGGGACTTTAATAGAATTATTGAGTATGGATTAGTAGAATCTCTCCATAATTCAATCTTTTTATTTTTAAAATGAACAAGTTACACTGAAAAATAAATTTAACTGCTTCTAATCTTACAAGTCTGTACATTGGACATACTTCTTACTAGATAGTATACTAAGAATAGAAACAATTTCTACTTCTGTATTCTTATCAGGGATAGTACTGACTGAATAAATTTTATTACAAAGGAAAAATATAAAAACAAAAGGCAATTGTTCACTGTCCATAATATATGCCTGAATGATTTTCCAAACTCTCAGAACCAAATCTTACAAATCCCTCGAGAGTGGTATTTTGAATATGTAGCTCATATTCTGTTGTCTTCATTTTTCTAAATCTCACCTATACATTTCCTTTTCTTTTCATGGAATCATGTCCATGCTACTATTGTATATAGTAACCAGTCTCTTGTGTTCACATCATAGTAATTGCCTTTCATAATTTAACTTATTTGCTGTTTTTAATTCAACAAACATTTAATGAAAATCCCAATATCTTAGATGTAAGTGGGCACAGGAGAGTGAAAAAGCAAAATCCCAGTGTAGTGTCAAGCAGACAAATTTAGCTACAGTTGCTATAGCTTGGGGGTAATTTTATATCAAGAGAAACATAAAATAAGATAGAGTGAAGGGTTTCTGAGTAATGGAAAAAAGATGTTTTTCTCTTTCTTCCAAAATTGCTACCAAAAAAGTTAATGAAAGTATTCTCTGGCACTAAGTGCAATTTCTAAAGGCATAATTGCAAGTCAGTGGAATATTCTATTTAGGATATTTTCACAGATTTTTGAAATAACAAATCAGAATATTTGGAAAACTAGAGCAATATAATTGTAGTTGGTGTGTATTTATTTATTTAGCTGCATGACCAAGCTCAGCTGGCACCATGGCAGAAATGAGCTGTCCAGCTGAGCCCTGATCAAATTGCCACTTTATAGAATCGTATTGTCTGGTGGG
This sequence comes from Molossus molossus, assembly GCF_014108415.1. Classification (NCBI taxonomy): domain Eukaryota; kingdom Metazoa; phylum Chordata; class Mammalia; order Chiroptera; family Molossidae; genus Molossus; species Molossus molossus. The sequence continues at coordinate 19,745,169 of NW_023425351.1, forward strand.
ACCTAGAATTAAGCAATCACCTTGGGAGCATGGGAGGAGGTGACTATAAAAGATGAGTCCATACCCCATTAATATAGAGATACAACAGAAAGATTCTGGGTCCTTAGTGACATAATTGAGCCACCGGTTTACTGAACATGGGCAGTTAGATGAGTCAGCTCCAATTGTGTTTTTCCATATCGTCATTATCTTATTCATGATTCAGAATCACAGCAGGGAAGGGCCAACTGGTTTCCTTTAGGCCACATGTGCATGGCCAGGCTTTGGTAGGCAGGCTGTCTCAACCAGTACTACCACCACTCAGCACCGCTTTTCTTCTCGGTCTTTACAAAGAGTAATTCCTCAAAAAGAAGATGATAATAGAGATGATTTAGCACAAGACAAGAAGGAGTACAAATGTTTGTAGTCACAAAACCAAGTGTTTACTATATGAACAGGAAAATCTAGTTTTCCCTCCAATATATAGTTTTACATAAACTAAGCATTTTTCATTAACCTTCAGAATTTAATTTTAAATGAAATCAAAGTGATATTTTAATGCAAGGATTTCAGGTATGCATAATAGTATACCTCAAGATTACATAGGTTCTATCTAGATTTTTTTAATAGAATTTATTGGGATGACATTGGTTAATAAAAGTTCATAGGTTTCAGGTGAAAATTCCATAATGCATCCCCTGTATACTGTATTGTGTATTCACCATCCCAAGTCAAGTCTCGTTCCATCACCGTGTATCCCCCCGTACCCATGATTATCTTCATGCAAATATACATGATTATCTTCATGCAAATATCTATTTGAAAATATAGGTATGTTTTTCACAAATTATATATAACATTCATAAAACTCTTTCTTCCGTGTCAATGGTTGATGTTTTGGAATGGCACTCCTAATATTATCATAAATACATTGCAATGAAAGTAAGCTGACAATGTACTCTGCTAAGAACTTACAAAAGCAAAGTTTTCAGATTTAAAGCGGCTGGTGTGAGAGAAATGAGGGTGTGCGGCTTCCTTTCTTCCATTATTTCCAACACATTTTATTAATAATAGATAGTAACTGAAAAGTGGTGACAAATACAAACAAAAATAATGATGAAGTCTAGATGGTCAGGGATTAGATCCGTAGATTTATATATCACACATTATTCTACCAATTTGAGAAACTTAATCTGAAATACTATTCCTCAGACATTTAACATATCTCCTTTTTGGTGGCAAAATAGGCAGGGAATAGGTGACTGAAAATAACACAAAATAGCAGAAGCTTGGTGACCTTCCGAGTAAGACCCAAATCAGTGAGGACAAGGCAGCGCACGAAGACCGCCCAGTTCCAAGCGATTGACCATTAGCTCCCAAGAGTGCTCACTGTCGGCCAGGTCCTCCACCGCATTATCTCCTATGATTCTCACAGCCTCCCACGGAGAAATACTGTCAGGCTGCCGACAGTAATTCAGCGAAGCAGGACTCCTCCTCAGGCCCACCTGTGTTCAGGCCCTGCTCTTCCCACGGCACATGCCACCTCCACCTTGACATCAGCATTGTGACGGGACCCGCATCCGGAGCCTTCCTCCAGCTTCTAGGATCACCTCGTAAACATCTGTGGACGTCTGCTATTTAGGGATTCGCCCAGCACCACACAACTAGGCTGCTGACTGTCGCTTATGTTTGTTATTTAGGTTGCTGTCCCTCGCACTGTACCTTCTCCGGGAAGTTTCTATTATTAATACTTTCTTTCCTGGTTTTGTCTGGGTTGTCCATCTTTGCTTTCTCTACAAAGAAGACAGATGTGTAAAATTCTATTATTATTATTATTATTATCATTACCGTTATCATTATCAATCCTTAAAACAACTCTAAGGTAATAGGAAGAAGTTTGATAATCCCCAATTAATGAAGATCTGATGTTGTAGATATCCAGTCACTGAGTTAGACAGCAGAGGTGTTGGTACGTGACCTCGTATCTGCTTTTGCCACCACCTCCTGGTAGAGGTCACTGTTTTAATTATTCACTCCAGGTACTGGGCAATATTCATAAGGGGATAATGCTAAAGCTTTGCTTTGCAGTTTGTCTCAGAGCATAATTTTGGGCCTATTTTAAATTCAGCAAATTATATTCTTAGTTTATTAATTGCTTGTCCCTATCTCTTTTGTGAAAAGAACATAATTAAAATATGATATTACCTTGCAGCTCTTTAAAGAAGATTAAGTGCTTCACATTATTTTTTTATTTTTATTGTTGAAAGTATTACAGATACCCTCCCTTTGTTTCTCCCATTGACCCCCTAATCATATTATTTTTCCTACTTGATATTCCTTATAGTCAAACCGTGGTATTACAGCAACCAAGTGGACTAAGACAGCCCTCCCCCACCCCACCCCAATTTAGAAGGTTGATACTATAAGAGAAGCAAATGACTTAGAGAGGTTAAAACTTAGCTTTGCTTGTACATGGCAAAGCCACATTTTAAGGAAAGCATTTAATTGAGTAAAGGGCCAATGTTCTCAGCCTTACTAGCCATACTACCTCTCTGATCAGTACTAACTTACACACACTCTAAATACTTCAGCTCTGCAAAGATTCTGTCTTGCTCACGGTAGCCCGCTGTTCTTGCATCTACTGGTAGCCGTCCTTCCGGAGATTCTTGTATCTTATTTGTTGCAATCCTCCATGTTAAGATAGGTGTGTATTCTAAGAACTTTCCCCAAAGACTCTCTATGGAATTTCAAGAAGAACACAATTCCCAGTAAATAGCATTCTTAAGTCATTAACTCACATATTAATTCATTTATAACAAACATTATTGACTTAATGTGCCACACTCAAGTAAGCACTGGCAATACAGAAATGAGCAAGAAAGAATCTCTTCTCTCAAAAAACTTGTTGTTTGCTGAATGTCTGCTGGGCAGTAGACAATTATGCACAATGATTAACAAGTATTATAATAAACACACATGTGATGGGAGATTGGGGGCAAGTGCTGGAGAATAATAACACTGGAGGGAATCTACAAAGGCTTCTGGGAAGGTGTCATTTGAGCTTATTCTTTCTTTTTTCACTTGGCAAAGACTATTTTTATTTTTAAATTACAGTTAACAATGAATCTTATATTAGTTTCAGTACAGCATAGTGGTCAAACATTTTCGTAACTGACAAAGTGATGCCCCTCCATCCCCGATAAGTCTAGCACTCAATAGACACCATTCATAGTTATTACAACAGTATTGACTACAACCTCTATGCTACATTTGAGTTTATCCTTGAAGGATGGAATAGAACAGAAAAATGAAGGAATAACTTGAAAGCACATAAAAGAGGGTGTCTTTTGAACAGTAGATGCTCTCTGTGTATGAATAAAAGAGAACAGTACACAGTGAGGTTTTTGGATGACTTAGAGATGATGTCTTTGGACTCTGGAGAGGTTGGATTTACACATGGATGGGTTATTGCCAAATAATGATATCATCACTGTATACTATTCCAGCTAAGATGTTTTAAATTTTATACAGTTTCAATTTAAAGATGCAATATTTAGTCATAAAAATGAAAATTATCATGAAACATTGCTAAGAATGAAATGGACAAATATATCCTTCAGTGACCAGTTGTCTTCCTAGAAATCTAATAACTTACAGAAGTAAAATTCTCACATCTATTAACATTACCAAGATCCTTCAAGAGATTTACTGTTGTTTGTCATTCTCTTGGTTTACTCCCCCCACCCCAGCTCTATCCCTTAGGTAGTCTGTGGCTGGTGATCAAGAATTGTATGTGAGTTAAATGCAACTTTTACAGAGAGTGATGTGCTACACATATCAAAAGAATGTGAGTGGTTTATAAGACATCAGGTAATAATAAGTCTGAGAATGATACACACATTAATAGCTTTAGAATTAGTTGCATATCCCTAGCTTTTTGTAAATAAATTATAAATGTATTTTGTTGTTGGTCATCTCATTTGAAAATGTAGATATCCTATCTTCTTGGGAAAAATATCAACTTTAATGAGGCTGGTAGCAAAATATTCAAATAATAGTATAGCCACTAAGCCATGTGGAAATTTTACTTTGATTCTTTGTGTTTACAACACTTTAATTTATTTTAATTTTTTTAGAGAAAGAGAAAAACATCGATGTATTGCTCCACTCATTTATGTATTCATTGATTGATTCTTGTATGTGCCCTGACCGAAACCTCGGCATGTCAGGATGAGGCTCTAACCAATGAGCTACCCAGCCAAAGCCAAACAATATTTTTAATTAAAACAGAAAATGCTGTTGTATCCTTTAAAAGTAAATACCATCTTAAGTGTTTTTTTAAAGGTGGATTTAGCTAATATAAATGTCCTTTAAATAAAATAATAGAACCATTGTACATCAGATATGTTGCCTCAATGTGTAGCAGTTCACTACATCTTTTCCCACCTTGTCATCCCTCAGTGGCCCATTGCTGCTCTTTATCTCCTGGAGTGACCCCCATAGGTCTGAGACTGTGCTGTTTAAAAAAGAAGCATAGGCCTTTTCAATTCCTTTGCACATTCTGTATCACCTTATAACTAAATGTATATATCAGAAATTTCACTCTCCAGTCTCAAGCTCATCAAATGCAATAGCCTTGCCGCAGCTACAGCGCCCACTGCCGAGTGCTTGTCTGAAATGTAGGTGAGTCCTCAGTGTGATGAGGACACTTAATACCTTTAAAGATATTTTAAATGGTTAGGCTCTTATTGTAATTAATTACAGAGGATTCTCTTTTCTGGCAGGGTCAGGGAAAGGGGTCGTCTGGATAAGGGTTCGATTGAAAGAAAGAGAAAATAAAAGATGCTAGTGCGCCTGAGATTCAGCCTGGTTTGTCTGAGATGACTGGGTTTTACCAGAGTGCGCTTCCTGGTACAGAAGACATTACATCGCACCAGCAGACATCCAAACAGCGGCAAAGCAGTTTCCGAATTGTCATCCACCCTGGTTTAAGTGATCCTCCACATTCTTTCCCTCTTCCAGGGACAACCTTTCCTTAGAGAAAGGGTGTGGGAATGAACTTGTTGGCAGTCACCATTTATGGAGCCCGAGACCACGAGGCGGTGATGGCAACTGCGTGGGACTGCCCTGGGAAGATGAACCGGGTCTTCCTCACTTCCCCAGCACGGTCTAGGGTTTTCACTTTGTGCATCTGTCTAGCTGTAATAAACAATATCGCTTTATCTCATTGTTTTAGGTCAGTATTCCATATCAAAACTAAAACATAAATGATCAAGATGCCCCACTCTGGTTAGTAGTGTAAGAGGTGAAACTAGCTCCCACGTTTAATTGGAACATTATTTCAAGTTTCCCCAGTACACTGCTCCAAATAGCTAATATATTTTTTGAGCGTCACTCCTTTTCAGATGTTTAAAATGGAGTTTCAGAAACACTGCGACCCTGAGCTAAGAGCCCAATGAATTGCCTTCCTTACATGACTGTGTCTTTGAGCAAGGTACAAGCTCTGGGAACCAGATTTCCTCTTGACCCTGCTGTCCACCCCCATTTCTGGAACCTCTGCCCGTAGCCTCCATGGTACCAATCTCACCGACTTGTCCAGCCTCCTTTGCTTGCTCATTTTCTTCATTTTGCCTCTTAAATATGGTCTAGGACTTCGTCCTCAGCTCTTTCTTATTTCTATTCTGTCTACTTCCATGACATACTCTTTTCATACAGCTTCAATTAATTATGTAATAAAAATTTTCAAATCTAACTTGATCTCGAGACATTTAGGACCTCTCTCCTTAGCAAGTGCCCCAAATATAAATATATACTTTAGCTAAATAGTATAAATGTGGGGCTTGTCATCCCTCTACCATGCGTCTTTGCTTATGTTTCATAAATCAATTAATGCATTGTAATCGCCTGGTCATTCAAGTTAGAAACATCCCCACATACTTCAAAACTGATTGTTACTAAGTCTCATCAGATTATACTCAAAATTTATTTCGAACCCATCCCTTCTCTCACTTTCCAGTGATCATGGCCCTAGCTGAACTTCTGGTTTCTTTACCATGAGTTTTTGCTAAATTCTAAAAACTAAAGTACAAAGTGATCTCCCTGATTCCTACCTGATCTCTGATTCCTACCCATCCTAAATGCTCCCTCCAGGATCATCTTTTTAATACAAGATATCACTGTCCCCTGAGATATCGATTCTCCAGTCTCACAGAATAAAGTCTAATTTTTTGGTACATATGAAAACTTCTTAAAAATCTGACCTTAAAGTAAAAACCTAGTCTTTATTTTTCTTATGGTAAAATAATTTATAAGAACTTAATCCATTTGATATCAAGTCATGTATCTATAGACTCCAAGCAGCTTCCCAATGCCTTCTAAAAAATAAATGTTAGAGCTTGTGGTTTCAAGTTAACTCTTCAGTCCTCAGTACCACCATTACCAATATCTCTCTGCAGGGATTTTGCCATCACTGTAAACTTCTGATGACAGAACAAGCAACAAAGTACCTGGGCTCCAACCAGGGACAGTCACAGCTTTGCCCACCCATGGGAATTTTATACCCAGTAAAAATATCCTTCAAAGTTGGTGGCAAAATAAAGACATTCTCAGATAGATAAAAGCTGAGATAATTGATCGCCCACAGGTCTGCCATGCATGAAATGCTGAAAGTATATCTTTAGATTGAAGAGAAATGATGCTGTATGGAGCCCTGCATCTTCAGGAAGAAATAAGGAACAGAAGAAAGGGGAGAATAATTCACTAAACATAAAAGGCCTATTTGTAATTCCCTCATTCTTTATAATTTATTTAAAAGATTCATCCCTCTGCTCCCATATCACCAATTTACCAACCATCCACAGATGAAATCAACTTTCTGATAACTGTGGAATCCAGGGAGGAGATTCGAGCACCTTAGTGGAGCACAGAAAGAAGAGATAAATTGAGGGAGGTGAGAAGCAGTTTCACCTACTCACATTGTCATCTGACACATCGCTAAGCTGAATTAGATCATCTTGGCTAGAAAGTTCTCCAATACTTTACATGATGAGAGGAGAGTTCCTTTTGATTGTACGGTAGAATTCCATTGTTTGAATGTATCACTGTTGGTTAACCATTTACCCTCTGAAGAACATCAGGGTTCTTTCCAAGTTGGAGCTATTATGAATGAAGTTGCTATAAACGTTTATGTATTTGTGTGAACACACATTTCCATTTCTGTGAAATAAATGCCCAAGAGTGCATCTTATCTATTATACTGTAATTGTATGTTAATTTTATAAGAAGGGGCAAAGTCATTTCCCAGGTGGCTGCACTATTCTACATTCCTACCTACAATGACAGAATCCAGTTCCTCTGCATCCTTGTCACCATTTGGGGTTATCACTACCTTCTTCAGTGTCAGTGGACAAGATTACATGTATTTTTTTCTTTTTTTACCCTGTTACTATGATAGATTTTCAAATGTTGAATTATCCTGGCACACTTGGAATATTTGGTCATAGTGCATAATTGTTTTTATACATTGTGGGGTTTGGCTCACTGATATTTTATTGAAAATTTTTGTCTTACCTAATGAAAGATATTAGTCTGTAGTTTTCTTTTGCTGAACTATCCTTGACTTGGTTTGATACCAGGTTAATACTTGCCTTGTAAATAAGTTGGAAAAGTGCTCTTCTTATTATGCTTTTTTCAAAAAGATTGTGTACAGTTAATGTTAATTCTTCTTTAAATGTTTGGAAAATTATCCAGTAAAATCATCCTAGCTTGGAGATTTTTAGGGGTAACAATTTTCTTTTAATGCTTTTATTCTGATAACTTATACACAAATATTGTCACTGAGATATTTGCTCTCTTAATTTTAGTATCTATTGCAAAAAATACTAATTTAATATTATTTTTTCCAAAAATCTTAATGTCATTTATTTATTTACTTTTATTTACATACTTGCTTATTTATTTACTTACTTTTTTTTGCATTTTTATTAATTTATTTTTGCTACAGATATTTTTTCTTTTCCCCCCTAAACACCTTCCTCCCGATCCCACCGCCCACCAGCATTGTTGTCTATATCCATTGGTTACTCACACATGCATATAAGATCTTTGATTTATCTCATCCATCACACCTGCCCCCTTTTCTGAGGTTTGTCAGTCTGAACCACATTCTTTTCTATGTCTCTGGGTCTATTTTGTTCATCAACTTATTTTGTTCATTATATTCCACAAATAAGTGAGATCATGTGGTATTTGTTTTTCTCTGATTGGCTTATTTCACTTAACATAACACTCTCCAGGTCCCTCCATGTCATCTCAAAGGATAAGAGATCTCTCTTTCTTATAGCTGCATAGTGTTTCATTGTGTACATGTACTACAGCTTGTTTATTTACTCATCTATCGATGGACACTTGGGCTGTTTCCAGATCTTAGCAATTGTAAATAGTGCTGCTATGAACATGGGGGTACATATGTTCTTTCTGACTGGTGTTTCAGGCTTCTTAAGATATATTTCTAGAAGTGAGATTACTGGGTCAAACGGTAGTTTAATTTTTACTTTTTTGAGAAAACCCCATACTGTTTTCCATAGTGGCTGCAGCAGTTTGCATATCACCAGCAGTGTACTAGAGTCCCCTTTTCTCCACACCCTCACCAGCACTTGTTGTTTGATGATTTGTTGATGGCGGCCATTCTGACAGGTGTGAGGTGATACCTCATTGTTGTTTTAATTTGCATCTCTCTGATGATTAGTGACATTGAGCATTTTTTCATATGTCTTTTGGTCATTTGTATGTCCTTTTTGGAGAGGTGTCTATTTAGGTCCTCTGCCCACTTTTTAATTGAATACTTTGTCTTTCTTTTGTTGAGTTGTATGAGTACTCTATATATTTTGGAAATTAACCCTTTATCTGATGTACGCTGGCAATTATGCTCTCCCATACAGTGGGTTCCCTTTCCATTTTGATGCTTATTTCTTTTGCTGTGCAAAAGCTTTGTAGTTTGATGTAGTCCCATATATTAATTTTTTTCTTTGTTTTTCTTGCTTTAGGTGTTATATCAGTGCAAATTCTGATGCGTATGATGTCTGAAATTTTGTTGCCTACGTTTTCTTCTAGGATTTGTATGGATTCATGTGTCATATTTAAGTCTTTTATGCATTTTGAGTTTATTCTTGTGTATGGTGTAAGTTGGTGGTCTAGTTTCATTTTTTTGCATGTAGCTGTCCTTTCCAACACCATTTATTAAACAGGCTGTCTTTACTCCATTGTATGCTCTTGCCATCTTCGTAAAATATTAGTTGAGCATAATGTCTTGGGTCAATTTCTGGGTTCTCTGTTCTGTTCCATTGATATATACACCTGTTCTGGTCCAATACCAGGCTGTTTTTATTACAAAGGTTTTGTAGTATAACCTGATATCTGGTATTGTGAATCTTCCTATTTTGTCCTTATTTTTCAAGATTGCTATGGTTATTTGGGGTCTTTTTGGTTCCACATAAATTTTTGAAGTATTTATTCTAGTTCTGTGAAATATGTCATTAGTATTTTGATGGAGATTGCATTAAATCTATAGACTGTGTTGAGTAATATGTTCATTTCAATGATGTTAAGTCTTCCAATCCATGAACAAGGTATGTGCTTCCACTTTTCTTATAACTTCCTCTATTTTTTTTTTTTTTTTAATGTCCTATAGTTTTCTGCAAATAGGTCCTCCAATTTTTGGTTAAGTTTATTCCTAGGTATCTTAATTTTTTTGCCGCAATGGTAAATGGGATTGTTTTTTGAGTTTCTCTTTCTGTGAGTTCATTATTAGTGCCTAAGAATGCCATCAATTTCTTGATGTTAATTTTGTATCCTGCTACTTTGCCAAATTTGTTTATTACATCTGATAGATTTTTGATGGGTCTTTAGGGTTGTCTATGTACAATATCCTGTCATCTACAAATAACCACAGTTTCACTTCCTCCTTTCCAATTTGGATCCCTTTTATTCTTTCTTCATGTCTAATCTTTATGGCTACTTGTGACTAAAGTGGACATATCTGTCTGGTTCCTGTTCTTAAAAATAATGTTTTTAGTTTTTGCCCCTTGAATATGACATTAGATATAGGTCTTTCATATATGACCTTTATTATGTTGAGATACGATCCCTCTATTCCCACATTGCTGAGCTTTTTTTTTATCAGAAATGGGTGCTGGATTTTGTTGAATGCTTTTTCAGCATCTATTAATATGATCATATGGTTTCATTTTGTTTATGTGGTATATCACGTTTATTGATTTGCGAATATTATACCAGCCTTGCATCCCTGGGATGAATCTCACTTGGTCATGTTGAATAATTTTTTTGATGTGTTGCTGGATCCTATTTGCTAATATTTTGTTATAAACTTTGGCGTCTATGTTCATCAGGGATATTAACCTGTAGATTTCTTTCTTTGTAGAGTCTTTATCTGGTTTTGGAATTAGAATTATTCTGGCCTCATAAAACAAGTTTGGAAGTCTTCCTTTCCCTTGAGTTTTTTGGTATAGTTTGAGGAGAATGGGTGTTAGTTCTTCTTTGAATGTTCGGTAAAGCTCCCCTGTGAAGCTGTCCAGGCCCGGCTTTTGGTTTGCTGGGAGATTCTTGATTACATCTTCAATTTCCTTAGTTATTATTGATCTGTTCAAGTTTTCATCTCTTCCCAATTCAGTTTTGGAAGACTATGTGTTTCTAGAATTTGTCCATTTCACTTAGATTGTCCAATTTGTTGTCATATATTTTTTCACAGTATGTTTTGATGATCGTTTGTATTTCTGTGGTGTCAGTTGTTACTTCTCCTCTTTCATTTTATATTTTGTATATTTAGGTCCTCTTTCTTTGTTTCTTGGTTAGTCTAGCTAAAGGTCCATCAACAGCATGAGGAAAGATACAGAAACAATTAAAATAAACTAATTGGAAATAAAAACCACCAAGCAGAAATGAAGAATGACATAGCAGAAATAAAGAATACATTGGAAGGAATAACCAGCAGATTAGAGAAAGCCAAGGATCAAATCAGTGAATTAGAAGACAGAGTAGAAAAAAATCACTCAATCAAAGAAGCAAAATCACTCAGAGAAGAAAAAAACCAATTAAAAAACAGGAGGAGAATTTAATAGAGCTGTGGGACAGTATTAAATGCAACACCATCCACATCATAAGAGTACCAGAAGAAGAAAATGAGCAAGAGTTAGAGAGTATATTTGAAGAAATCGTGACAGAAAACTTCCTTAACTTGGTAAAGGGAGAAAAAACATACAACTTCAGGAAGCACCAAGAGCCCCAAGTAATAAGAACCCAAAGAGGCCCACACCAAGACACATCATAACTAAAATACCAAAAATTAAAGACAAAGAGAGAATCTTAAAGGAAACAGGAGTAAAGCAACAGGTTACCTACAAAGAACCCCCATAAGGCTATCACCTGATTTCTCAATGGAAACACAACAGGCCAGAAGGGAATGGCATGAAGTAATCAAGGTAATAAAAAACAAGGATCTGAGTCTAAGACTACTCTAAATAGCAAGGTTATCATTCAAAATGGAAGGTGAAATAAAGAGCTTCCCAGACAAAAAATAGCTAAGGCAATATGTTATCACCAAACTCACACTGCAAGAAATGTTAAAAGAACTACTGTAATAAAAAGACAAAATAGAGAGAGAAACATAACCATAATAAATCAAATGACAATAAATAAGTACATTTCAATAATAAACTTAAATGCAAGTAGATTAAATGCTTCAATAAAAAGACACAGAGTAACTGAATGGATAAAAAAGCATGACTCATATATATGTTGCTTAAAAGAGACCCACTTCACAACAAAAGACTCAATAGGTTGAAAGTGAAGTGATGAAAAATAATTGTCCAAGCAAATGGAAGTGATAAAAAGGCTGTGGTAGCAATACTCATATCTGATCAAATAAACCTCAAAATGAAGGTCATTGCAAGAGACAAAGAAGGCCACAACATAATAGTGAAAGGATTTATTCAACAGGAGTATATAACCTTGGTAAACATATATGCACACCCAATCTAGGGCACCAAAATACTTAAAAATTTCTGGAGGACTTCAAAAGAGAAATTGACAGCAATACAATCATAGCAGGGAACTTCAACACCCTGTTGACATCACTGGATAGATTCTCTGGAAAAAAAATTAACAAGGAAACACAGACTCTAAATGGTGCATTAGATCAACTGGATTTAATAGATTTTTACAGAGAATTATACCCCAAAACTATAGAATACACATTCTTCTTAAGAGCACATGGGACATTCTTAAAGATAGAACACATGTTAGGATACAAACTAAGTCTTTACAAAACCTGGCTCAGCTCCATGTATTTCTCCAAGTGATTGATACTCTAACATTTTAACCACCTGTTTCCTCTGCAGGAACATTTCTTCCACTGAGTTTTCCCTCTGCCCAGGAGATCTGTAACAGTTTCCTCTGATTGTTCTTGAACCTTTCTAATGTTTCACCTCAGTCAAACTGCCTCTACATTTGCAGTTAAACTACATATTTTCCATCCTAAAGTCACAGTGTATTCCCTTGCCTCTCATTCCCTCCTTTACAGCAGTATCAATTTAGTTTAAAGTCCGCATGACCCCTTTAGAATGTCAGAGAGAAGCTGCATGTGATTTATGAAAGAGATGAAAGGAGACAGGGACAAAGAGAGGACAGTAACATATAAATTACCAAAAAGAAAAAAATGGGGACATGGAGATAGTAGAGAAACATACACCTACTATATACAATGTGCACACTAATAGCCACATTGAAACAATAAAAATACAGGAGTTGTTCACTTCTTTCAACACATGGGTCTTGAAATGTGCAAATTCCTGTGTTCTCAATCTCACCTGAAAGAAAAGCTACTTTAGTCTCTTTATGCTTCCTTATGTCTTTATAAATTTATTTTTCAGTGGCCCCATATTCATATGAAAGAAGTACCATTGTACTAGTTCTAAACTTTTAAGCCTTCTTATTTGATCCTGGGATGGAGCAGCAAAATGCTTTAAGTTGGTGCTAGTGGAAGTCTAATTGGTGAATCATAACTGTTATCAACAACGATAACAATAGCAGAGGCCTATGGAGTGCTTACCATGTGCCAGGCACACTTCTAAGCACATTACTTGTTTTGTTTCATGTAAGTCTCCTTCAGCTTTGTGACTATACATTGTTATAGTTGAATAAATTGAGGTTTAGAGTGTTTGAGTACTTTGTTTAAGTTCCTCACTGAAACACAGTGCAGAACCATGATTTGCCTTCTGGGAATCAAATCACAGAGCGATTGCTCTTGACTATACCTTTATGCAAATCTTGATAAACTACACTATGTTTGATATTCTTTGCCATGACATTTTCTATTTAAAGCATTAGTCAGAAATTAAGGAGGCACTAACTGAAATCAATAATAATTTAAAGGGAAACAATAGTAGAGTAGGTGAAGTCAAGAAGCAAACCATTGATTTGAAATATAGGGAAGCAAAAACCACTCAATCAGAACAGCAAAGAGAAAAAAGAATCCAAAAAAAAAATGAGGATAGTGTAAGGGACAACTTCAAGTGTACCATCATCTGCTTCATGGGGGTGCCAGAGGGAGAAGAGATAGAACAAGAAATTGAAAACCTATTTGAAACAATAATGACAGAAAGCTTCCCTAACCTGGTGAAGGAAACAGACACACAAGCCCGGGAAGCACAGAGAGTCCCAAACGAGATGAATGATAAAGAGGCCCAGACCAAGACACATCATAATCAAAATGCAAAAGGTTAAAGACAGAGAATCTTAAAAGCAGCAAGAGAAAAGCAGTTAGTTATCTATAAGAGAGCTCCCATAAGAATGACAGCAGATTTTTCAAAAGAAACTTTGCAGGCCTGAGGGAGTGGCAAGAAATATTCAAAGTGATGAAAAAAAAGGACCTACAAACAATATTACTCTGTCCTGCAAAGCTGTCATTTAGAATTGGTGGGCATATAAAGAGTTTCCTGATAAGAAAAAGCTAAAGGAGTTCATCACCACAAAAACACTATTATATGAAATGTTGAAGGGTCTTCTTGAAGAAGATAAAAAATATGAACTATAAAATGGCAATAAATACATATCTATCAACAACTGAATCTATAAACAAAATGAACAAGCAAAACAGATTCATAGATACAGAGAATTTTTGTTTGTTGCCAGATGGAAGGGATGTTGGGGTGAATGGGTGCAAAAGGTGAAGGGATTAAGAAGTACAAATGGGTTGTTAGACGGAAGAACCTCAAAGGGAAGGTGGGGGGGAGCGGGAAGAGATAAACCAAAGAACTTATATGCATATGTGCATAACCAATGGACACAGACAATAGTATGGGAGGCAGGAGGGGACCAAAAGTGTGGAGGAGGGATTCAATGGGTGAGAAAAGGGGGGACATCTATAATACATTAAAAGAAAAAATAAGTTTAAAAAAATAAACTAAACTGTTCATTGCCTGATAGATTAAAAAAAATTAACCTGAATTCACCCAGGACAAACATGTTATACAACACTACCGGCACCACACATATCAATAGAGTGTGAATTGTATGCCTATAAGATTGATGGTAATAGGCAAGTGGTTTTCAACCGGTGTGCCAGAAGTCATTTTTTTATCCTCACCAGAGGACATTTTTGCATTTATCTTCAGACAGAGTGGAAGGGAGAAAGGGAGGAAGAGAGAGAGAAACATTGATGTGAGAGAGACACATCGAGTGGTTGCCACCCACACGACCCCAACCAGGGCTGGGGACAAAGTACAACCAAGGTATGTATCCTTAGCGGGAATTGAACCCAGGTCTCTCTGGACCATGGGCTGACACTCCAACCGCTGAACCAAACTGGGCAGGGCCAGAAAAATTTTTTTTTTAATCCTCACCTGAAGACATGCTTAGAGAGAGGAAGGGAGAGAGAGAGGAAGAAACATCTATTGGTTCCCTGCCATTTGTGCCCCAACTGGGGATTGAACAACAACCGAGGAATGTGCCCTGACTGGGAAAGAACCAACAACCTTTTGGTGTGTAGGACTATGCTCAACCGAGCCGCTCCAGCCAGCCACAAGAATTTTAAAAACATGCAATACGTGACAATTTAGTCAGGGGCACTGACCTCTTTTCCCTGAGATTGTCAGATAAAAAAATGACAACAACCAACACAATAATAGTTGTCTGTGTGAATGAATCAAAATTATGTTATCAGAGAATTGCACGGATTGCCTTTTTCTATTGCTAGTAGGAGTGGGGTTCTTGGGGCACCTTTGGAATAAGCACTTCTGGAGGCCTCCATGGGAAGATGAGATGTGGTAAAAGCCTTATTTTTGTGAAAGTACATCCCTCTGTTTGCAAAGCCTTGGCTCCCTTAAACCAGTTTTGGAGGAAGAGTAGCTGGGAATTCAGCAGAGCTAAAAACAAGACCAATGTCCAGAGTTCCCATGCCATGGTGGAGTGAAGTCTGGCACGGCATCAGGCTAATCACAGTCCATGAGTCCACTGTGACCGAGAGCCATGTGGGCAAGTGCAGAGCATGAGAGCGCCACATGCTAGTGACAGCTCCTCAAGCCAGGAGTCAGGTGTGAGCAGAAACAGAACAAGAGAGGGAACTCTTTTTGTTTAGCAGTTTAAATATTAACCTTCTCACCCTTGCAGTGGCCACATCTATTTTGGCCAATGATTCATTCCCACATGTGATTGACAGGCAAGCATCTTCCCAGTCACCCAGATCTTACTGCACATTTGTCCAAACTACCTCTGTCTAGTCCCTTTCCCCACCGAACTGGGGGGAACAGACCTGGAGAGTGTTGAACCGCAGCTTCCTGGCAAAGCTGGACCAATGGCATTCTTAGGTCATCTGTCCTTCCCTTTGCTCCTTTCTTGTCAATTAATAAACAGGTTATTATAAGGGTATCATTTTTTTGTTTGTCAGATCTCAAAGAATACATCTTTTGACATGCCTAGAATTTCAGTAGTTTGTATGTGCCATGAGATGAAAAAGATTGAAAATCCCTGCAATGGTGTGCCATGAAATTTCCATGGAATTGTTATCATCATCACAATATTTCTGAACTTCTAAAGTCTAATGAACAGGTAAAAGGAAATCACATTTTTGTTAGATGACAAGAGTTGGTGCAGTGCTTCTCAACTCTAGTCAAACATTCAGATTTCTGGGGCCAACTCCCAGTGTTCAATGTCAATGGGAAGGTTAACAAGGAAGATACTGTTGACACAGGCAGTCCCCTGAGCCCATGAGAAATGTTGTCGTGTGCGGGGGAGGGGGCAGGAGAGGCGGGTGGTAAGCAGTGGTGCTATTGTCATCTCTGATGTTATTTCCCTCTGCCTTGTCTGCTCCATCATCATGAAGCTAAATAATGTTCCCTACTTTCCACCCTTTCTCCCAACGTTACCGGTTGCTGCAGTCTGGGCAGAAAGTGAATCAACCAATTCACCCCCAACAACTTTGTTGGCAACTTTGTTGGCAACCAGCTTCCATGTTTGTCGGCTCAGGGGAGCTCCAGGATTTACTGTTTCCTTGATGCTTCAAGGTTGGTTCAAATCACAGGACTGGGCTGTGGTGTTAATTTACTCTTAGCCAGCATTCTTTTACTCCACCACTACTACTTTGGGGGCATGACTTAAATTCCAGCCTACATGGAAACGGGACCAATGACTGACCCCTCAGTCAACCCCCTCCCCATGTCTATCGCAGGAGACCTCCCTGACCAGGACAGTTCCTGCTGATTCTCTTACTACTGTGCTTTGTGCAATGGATCAGGCTCACTATCCTTTCTGGATACCAGCTCTCCTTCTGGTGCCTTGACCTGGTTTTTCTAGAAGGTGGTCAGCCTCTGGAGCTAGTATCTCTACCGTCTACTGCACCTGGAAGAGATAACACATAGAAATAAAATCTAATTTTATTTTAAATTACAATTTGTCATATTTTTTCTATGGATAGATGCAGATTTCAAGGATATATTAAAGGACTTGGGTTAAAACTTCTTAAAGACACTGCCTTTTAGAAAATGTTTTCTGACTTTAGAGAGAAAGATGAATTTTAGAAACAAAAAAAGTTGTTTTCTTACTCACTTATGAAGAATAAAACATTATATTCCAAAGAGAAGACAAAAAGACATAATTTCTATTCTCAATAAGCTGATAAGGCTGACTGAGTATATAACACCAAACTTGCTTGAAAATAAAAGGTAACAAGTGCAGAGGTTATGCATCACAGAACTTCAAAGGACCTAGAAAAATCAAAACAGGGGTAACTCCCAAACGGGTTCAGAAGGGAGACAAAAATTGAGTTGAGTGCTGAAGGATGAAAATAATTTGGAAAACAATCCCAAGATATTCTATTTCATTGTTATCTAATGAATATATACAGGAGAGTAGAAGAAAAAAATGATCTGAGAAATCTACTGCCCAGGTTAAAAAAAAAAAAAAAAACTATCAAGGTTCCTAAATATCAGTATAAATATAAAAATAAGAAACTTTATTTTATTGTCAAAGGGCAATAGAAGGCTTTTTCAGTAAATCCTTAAAATTTGACCCCTTTGAAGGTTTCAGTAACAGTAAAAATAAATTTATGATAAAAACCTTCCTTAGAGAAGTCCTTTTCAGATTTTATAGAGCTGTTTGCTTTGGTGATATTCAATTTTTTGTTTTCTTTTTATGTAGCTAAAAGAATGATGGTGATGCCTCCCTTAGGAATGCGCAACAAACTTTTGTTTTCTCTCAGATAACTAAACATCTAGATGGTGTAAGCCAGTGGTTCTCAACCTTCCTAATGCCACAACCCTTTAATACAGTTCCTCATGTTGTGGTGACCCCCAACCATAAAATTATTTTCGTTGCTACTTCATAACTGTAATTTTGCTACTGTTATGTCTTAGGCGACCCCTGTGAAAGGTCGAGAACCGCTGGTGTGGGTAATGTAATTGCTGATGGAAAGATGGTTAAGCAACCTGTACTTCAGTAGTAATTAGAAACCCTCCTTTCAGTCTTCTTGTATTCAGACATGTCAGGAGCTAATTAACTGCTATGGGGGAGATGTGGCAACACTATGAACAGTTTCTGAATGGCTGCAAGGTATTTAATTTGAACAATAGAAGAATTAAAGGAAAATCCTTAGCAAGATTGTCAGGAAATGGAATATCCTGTTTAAATGGTTCTTATTCCGTTTCAAATGAATTGCCTGAAGATTCATGTTGGGATTTTTTTTTTTTTTTTTTTTTTTTTTTTTTTTTTAATTAAGAGAACCTTACATTGCAAGTACCAGCAAGGAAAACCACCACTCTGTAAATCTTCATTGGAAAAGCTAATACAGTGTTTCTAGTCAGTAGCAACTAAGAATGGGGATGAGTGATTTATGGCAACAAGGTAAGAACAGTCAGGCTGTGCTAAGTCCACGCAAGGAAGGAAATGAAAAACCAGCCCCACCTACAAACAATTATCTTACTTTTTCCTTGACTCATCCTACCTTCTGGTGTTTGCTAGCAATCCTAGGTCTTCCTTGACTACAGCTGCATTGCTTCAATTTCTGCCTGTTATCTTCATGTTCCCCCTGTGTGTGGGTGTGGGCGCCTCTCTTTGTGCCCACTCCTCTTTTAAGGACACCAGTCATTAGATTTAGGATCCATTCTAATCCAGTATGACCTTATCTGAATTTAACTAATTGCATCTGCAAAGACCCTATTTCCAAATAAGGTTACATTCTGAGGTTCTAGGAAGACATAAATTTGGGAGGACACTCTTCAATACAATGCTGTTTAGTTTCTTAACTATGTGAACCTTACCGTTATATTATTCTTTTGTAGCTTTATTTTTCTTTAAACCTTATAGCTAACTTCTTTCAAAATTGATCAGTAAGAGGTAATGTGACAGATCCTTTTCTGTAACTCTAATGCATTAAGAATGTGTGTGTGTGTGATTTCTTATTTTAAAGAACATCAAAAACCAGTTCAAGTTTAAGATTATTTTGTAAATTATTAAATATTTACACAGAAGTATGAAAAACAATAAAACAATACACCTATATAACTATCACCACAACTAAATAGACATGATCACTTTTTCTTTTCTTGATTAGTTTTAAAAAAGGAAAGGTAAAAAGATGCAGCTAAGCCTGGTCTCCATCCCTTTCACCTTCTGATAGGTGCTGCTAGGGCAGGAGGAGGGAAGGGAGCGGGGATGGAAAAGGGGAGTTTATCTTACTCACTGAACAAAGAAGTCAGCAATCTTGGGACTTACCAAGATAAAATTGCCAGATGTTGCCCTGCCCTGTGTGGCTCAGTTGGTAAGCATTGTCCCATGCACCAAAGGATTGATGGTTTGATTCCCCATCAGTGCACATGCCTGGGTTGCAGGCTCAATCCCATGCAGGGGGAATGCAGGAAGCAGCCGATCAGTGTTTCTCTCTCACATTAATGTTTCTCCCTCTCTTCCTCTCCTTCTTCCCTCTACCTAAAAATCAATAAAAAAAGTCTGAAAAACAAAAGCCAAATGTTCTTGTAAATTCTGAGAAAAGCCACCACAGTGTAAAACGGGAACCTTGAAACCTATAAGGAGAGAAAGTATAAAATCCTTGAACCCCTATGAGGCAGGGCACTCAGACTAGCTGAGTTGTCTGCTTGTGCTTTATGCCAAGTGTATTCTTAATAAAGTTGCTTGCTTTGCTTCAACACTATATTCTGTTGCTCATGTGAATTCTTTCTCATAAACATGGTAATAGCCAAGGAGGAGAGAGCCCTCTCTGACTAGGGTGGCCCTCTGGTAGCAAAACTACCATCCTTAAGCTAGAATAAATCATTCCTATGCAATTCTGTGCCTCTCTTTAATAAAAACTGTATCTATAAAAAATTTAGTTATAAATGATTATTTATTGGATAAATATCTGTTTTTTTCTGGGACTCAGTTCCTCTCTCTGTAATACATCCTAACTCCTCAGAGGCTTAAAGACATTAACATTTTTGAGCATCTGATGAACATTTCTCTCCAGTAAAATGCCGATAGGCACAGGCCTGGGTGCCCGCACACCTGCTACAGAGCTTTCCATATCACTTCGGAGAGTTCCTGAACACCCTGAACAAGGCTGTTCCCATGGACCAAAGTAACAATGCCTAAGTTAGAAGGTCTTACCAAACACCTTTCCAGGTCTGAAAATTATGGGATTCCATACACTCGTGCTCCGCAAAGCACAGGAGATCTAGGGCGGAAGTGAAATACTCTGCCTTTGCTCACAAGGAGTGTGTAGTTACTTGGACAGAAAAAAACCATATACTACAAAGCCAGGTGGAGAAGTGCAAGCAGTTCACAGAAAGGTTTCATTCAGGCTATTGGGTTGGAAGGAGCCATGACTGGGCTTTCCATTGGCATGCTGACAAAGGAAAATGTGCAGGAAAAAGGGAGAAAGCGAGTACGCACGCTTGCTTAAGGGTTTGAGAACTAGTATAATCAATAAAAAATGGATTTTGCCACAATAAATTTAATAAAAAGTCTCATCAATATTTGAAATAAAAAAATTTAGTTATACAAAATTTTATCAATTGTGTCCTACCATGCCCATTCTTCTGCATATATTTTTTCTGATTCTTCCTTGTTGTTTGCACTAGAGAATGTAGATGTGCACAATATCTGTATAAGAATTTTTACGACAGCACTTTATATAAGAGTGGAAAAAATTGCAAACAAGCTATCCCACATTAGGGTTAATATAAATAAAAAATGTTTTATTCACTAAATTAAATATTAGCTAGCAGTTAAAATAATTGGGTAAGATGAACAGAATTTAGAATAAAAAAATAAAAGAGAGAAGTATATGAAATGATTTCTTAAAAATTCTCTGCTTTTTAAAATTTCTTAATAATATAAAACATTGCAACTTTATTAAAATAACAAAAACAAAAATTCTTGCTGCCATCACTATTTTCTCCATGCAAATACTTTAGTTCACATGTTGAATCTTGTATTAAAATCAGGTGAAGTATGCAGGATTTCAATATTGCAGTAAGTCAACATGTTCGCAAAACCTCCTTCATCTGGCCCTTGTCATTGACTCTACCAAAAAAAGTAAAGATAAAAGAACTTGTGTTCGTAATTTCCAAGAGTTTATTTCCATATGCTGTAGCTTCAAATAATATTCCATGTGCTATATTATTATAATCAGATCATTGATGCTTTTTAGAAGTTTGGTGTCTTTTAGCACCTTGATTGATACATCCACTTAGTTCTGCAATGGCTTTAAATAACTCATTGTATACATTTCCAAATTGCAAGTTATAACTATTGCTACATCTAAACTGCCATACTAAGCAACAGTACATTATTTTCACCATTATCTTCAGACTAGTAAAGCTATAGTAGTACTATAGTAATGCATGTGTGCATATTGCTACTTTCAGTGGGTCCACAAACATTATTAGATAAAATAAATATAGTCTACATTTCACATGTGGAAGCAAGTACCGGTGTGAGTTAGAGAATAAGTAGTGTGGAGATGAGTCACTGCAGCCATTCTCAGACCTGCCAGCACAGGCCGGGTTTGCCTCACTGTGCTGTGCTCGCCCCCGAGAGAGCTCATCACAAAGCAATGGCATACTGATTTGTATAACTACTTGATTAAAGATTTTCTTTCTTACCAGACAGTCAGCTGGATGAAGTCAGGGACCATGCTCAGTATTTCCCAAATGTCAGAAAAGGGAAGCAAGAGGTCCTGGACAGTGTGTCTCCATGGTTGAGTGTCGACCCATGCACCAAGAGGTTGCCGGTTCGATTCCCCGTCTCGGCACGTGACCAGGTTGTGGGCCTGATCCCCAATAGGGGGCATGCAGGAAGGGGCCAACTGATGTTCTCTTTCATGGTGTTTCTATCTCTTTTCCTCTCTCTCTAAAATCAATAAAGAAAAAAAATTTTAAAGGGAAGCAAGGGGAATAAATATATTTACGAAAATAATTCAAATCAATGGTGTCCATGAATATGCATAATAAATTAAACTTTTTTGTTATTTACAATGAGTTTTTCACTGCAAAATGAGAAATTATGCAAAATGAGTGAAAACACTTGAAAGAATCACTAGCAGCCATAATCTTATCCAGAAATGGCCAATAAATAACATGTTCACTCATACTTCCCATGATGCACCTCTGGCAGACCTTACTGAGTGATGTGGGCATTCTGCTTTGGGGAGCCCAGAGTGGCCACTAAACACATCCTCATCACAGTGTGGCGGCCTCTTCCAGCCAAGGTGTGGCACATAAAAGAAGACCCACTTGCCATCCCTGATCTAAATCAGCCACTCCATGTTTAAATGAGAAAAGCAAGTCCTCAACAAGCAAACCTCTTTCCCCCTAAAATCTCAGCGCCAGCTCTCACACCTCTCCAGTTAGTATATCTCTCTTCTCTTTTTTGTGATTCTAATTTCTAGTTCTACGTTTATTTGGTGAATTTTATTATTAGAAGCTATTTCAAATTTTGGTAAGAAAAATGTCACTGTGTAACAATGGATACATTTAACAATTTTCCTGAAGTCGCCTAACTAATTGTTAATAAGTCAAGATCTAAGTCAAACACTAAGTGGCTGTGCTTGTGATTTTGAATAAATTAACTGTGTAAGCAATATGAAAGAAATATGTTGGGTGAGTTTGTTTTTAAATGCTTCTAAATTGGAGAAACACAACATTTGAGAATTTTCACTCTTTTGTTGATGCCAAGAAAGTTACTGAACATAAAGACTTAAGAGCTAACTATCATTAGTAGCTTTTAAGAGAGTTCTGGCCATTTCAAATAATTTTTGCCAGACTCTTATAAATTTTAAGCAATAAAAATAATAGGTAATTAAAGTTAAATGCTGATTTTAGCTCCCTGGTTGAATTTGGATGAGATTTATTACAGAGAAAATTGTAGTTTTAATCTAACATTTACTTTATACATTATTTCAACAGAGAGTTACAACTTTGTAGTATTTTAGTACATTAAAATGCTTGTAAGGGTTTACAGTGGATAAAGTCTTGCTTTTATATCATTTTTAGTCATGACTATGATTATTTGCTATGAATTTCTTAGTCATAACTGCCTCATTTATTTTCCTATAAAAAAGTATGATCTGTTTGTGGTGCAGTTTCTAGACATCGTATATGGAAGAGAGTGCCGCCCAAATCTTTGACCTGTGTGGGGTTTGGGGATAGGGGAGCAAGAGCCAGCTTTTCAGGCCTAGGGAAGAAGCCAAGGCAACAGTCCTAAGATAAAAGGGAGTCTGGCATCTTTTGGAATGAACAGCTTTGCCTTGACCATAGCAGTGGACACAGGAAAGTGGTGTGGTTAGAGAGCTATGGAAGATTGTCAGGCCAACGCTAAGAATTTGGTTGAGTTTTAAGTGGTTAAGTGACATAATATAATTTATCTTTTAAATGATCATATTGCCCTGGTCAGCTTGGCTGAGTGGTTAGAGTGTCAGCCCTCGGACCAAAGAGTGTCAGGTTCAATTCCTGGTCAAGGGCATGTACCTTGGTTGCAGGTTTGACCCCCCAGCCCCAGTCGGGGTCATGTGGGAAGCAATCAATCAATGTGGTGTCTTTCTCACATTGATGTTTCTCCATCTCTCTCTTTCTCCCTGCCACTCGATCTGGAAAAAATTAGTGGAAAAATATCCTCAAGTGATGGTTAAAAAAAAAAAAATTATCCCATTCTTTTAAACTTTGAATTAACTGTTTGTTTGTTTTTTTTAAATAACTTTCTTGCAAACTGGTCAGTAAACATCTTAAGGTCAGGAACAGGTATTTTGTTTGTTTTCCCTTCCTTTTTCTCTTTTTTCTGCTTTCATCATGTATTAGAACTTCTGAATTGCTCTCTAATCTTTAAAAGATGTGTTCTGTGGGGAAATAACCAGAATTTACGTTGGTGTTATCTATTATCCTTTCCTAATTTCATTTCTCGAGGACAGAATCTGCCCCCCCACCTCTCTCTCTCTCTTTCTCTCTCTCTCTCTCTCTGTGTGTGTGTGGTTTGGTGTGTGACAGTTTTCGCATACTGCTTAACCCTGGGTCTTAAACATATGGATAAAGGATGTTTAATAAGTCATTTGATGGTGATTATTAGGGCTTGGGCTAAAAATATGTTTACAGTTGATTCTCAGCTCCAATGAAGAGAACTGGAGCACAAAAAATGCAGAGTTGCTTTTGAGATCAAATAGAAGAACTGGAAAAACAAGTCTAAAAAGAATACTTTATTAGGAAGAGGTTATCTTGAATCAGTGGAATAACAATGAGATTGCTAGAATGGAAATCTCTGTTTCTGACAAACAAAAAGCCAATGAAAGAAGAAAAATGAAAGCAAATGACGGGAACAGGTTTTGTTTATCTCTGACTCTTCCACTCATAATCCCTTGTGGTGGTTAATTTTATGTGTCAACTTGAATAGGCCACAGGATGTCCAGACACTTAGCTAACCGTTATTCCCAGGTGTGCCTGTAAGAATATTTCTGGTAAGATTAACATTTAAATTGGTGGACTGAGTAAAGTAGACTTTGCTACCAATGTTGGTGGACCTCATCCAATCCATTAAAGGCCTCAGTAGACTGAACTGCTGAGTTAAAAAATATATATATATTTCTCTCTGTTAAACTGTCTTTGATTTTTCTCCTGCCTTTGGACTCAAACTAGAACTGAAATGTACTCATAACAGAATCATGACCAAGAGTAAACATTCATCAGATGTTTGAGAGAATGAAGAATAAATGGATTGCTAAATAATGAATGAATATAAGAACAGAAGTATTCGTTTGGACAGAACTAAAAACACAAACTGGACCTATTCTAGCCATCCCTTAAATCTGGATGGAAAGAAATAGGTCTTTATATTATATTAATATGTATTTATAATTTATTGTTGAAGATATAATTAGTCCCTAAAATTATTTTTCTCAAGAAGTTTTCAATTTTCATGTTATTGTCTTGTATACTTAAGTAATCTCTTGTTGATTAGCAGGCATTTAAATGGCCAGGACAATTTGTTAAATTACATTTTTATACAGAGCTCAACTATTCTAATTGTATATTTGTAACATACAATTATAAAATAAACATAATTATGTTATATAAGTAAAAAAGATAAGATAATGGCAATTTAATAAGGTACTATAAACTTGAATGATTAAGTACTATTGACTTGAGTTCAAATATTCTCAAAAATAAAAGCTGCAGAGTAGTAACTTCTTATTTAACTCTTTGAATATACTGTATTTTACCCACCTAAATATTTTTCAAAAGGGTAATAATGCAATTTAAATAATTTTTTAAACCCCCAAATTTCCTTTAAATGGTAAAATTAGTATGTTAAAATATTTTCAGTGCATTTCCAAATGTAAATAACAAGCTCAGATATTGTTGCAAATTTTGATTTTTACTGTTCAATAGTGTTATGCTAAATAATTCACAAGTGCATTTCTGTCACCATGTGGCAGGAATTAATTTGTGTATGTAAGCATGGAAAGTGGAGCTGAGTGCATTTTCCAAGGTGACTTCACCCCATGTGCTCTTCTGCATGCACCTGGCCACTCCCCATCAAGAGGTAGAATCCACTCCTCCCTCCCTTGAACCTGGGCAGGCTTTTGACTTCTAAGACCAACAGAGAAGGAAGGAAACGGTGCTGTGCCTCAGAAAATGGCACTGACCTTCCCTAGCCTGGCAACTTCTACTTTCCGCTTTTCAAAATGCTCAACCTTGGAATCTATTCTCTTATTTTGAGTTATTTTCTCCTTAGCACTTATGATTGCCTTACAGATTACATATGTAAGCAATTGCGCATTTATTTAACATTTGACTCCCTCTAAAAAGAATGTAGTATGTTTTTCACTGCCAAATCCCTGGTACAGGGCAGGTAGCAATAACTATTTGTTGAATCAATATAGAAATGCCTAGAAAGGAAAAATTCCACCTAGGTTTTCAGGAAATCCTGGTCTACCTCGCCCGATGATCAGAATCAGTGCAGGCTGCAGACCCAGGTTAAGCCACTGGGTTCCTGGAACATGACCCTCTGAGAGTAGATGAGATTAAGGCTCTCAACGACCAACTACCTTTCCAAGCATGGAGTCAGTTAGAACTCAACTTCTTTCCTTTTTACACTCAGTGGAGGGAAGGAGCCGAGCCCCAGAAGTAAGGATCTATTTTTCTCTTCTGCTTAATTTGCATCACATCCTGACAGATATGAGCACTGTAACTTTAATTAGAGGTAGGACTTGGTCAGTTTCTACAAAAATGCGAAGTTACCTACGTTGCTCTCTTGACAATAGGCTCACCATCATTGAGGTAATGAACTCTACCTTTTAACAAGGGATACAACATAAAAATAGTTTGTATATTACAACAGAAAAGCCAACTTGCATTTTGACCATGATGGAGTAACTAGGTTCAGACTTTCCTTCCCACCACGAATGACTATCAAACGCTCCTAGATATGTGAAGGAACTATGTTCAGCCTTAGACCACAGGCAGCACAGGACAGTGAAGTGTGAGAGAAGGGAGCAGTCAGGGGATGTTCACCTGCCTCAGCTTTCTGCCTGGGAATGCTGCAGAACTCCCAGGGTAGGAGAATGGAAACTGTGGGGGGAAATGGTCCCACTGAAATGACACAGAAGAGATTCAAGTTTCGGGGTGCCCAGGAGGCTGTGATGTAGGCATTAGGTCTGGGGAGGAGGGAGTGGTAGTCTGTTTATGACCTAGCCTGAAAGTCACTGTTCATGTCATTTCTGCCATAGTCAGAGGCCCGGATCTCAGGGAAAGGAACCTAGGGCCCACCACTTAGTGGGAGAAATGCTAAAGCACATTGTGGGAAGAGCTTGTGGCATGGGGGAGCTTGGTGTAGCCTTATGAAATATATAATTCTCTGTAATATTAGAAATTGCTTTACATGAACTTGGACTAAGCATTTTGTCTTAGGTCTGGTTCCCCAGGAAATTTTGCATAAAAATCAAAGAACTTAGTAAACATTTGCTGTATTTCAGGCATTAAACTCATCCTTAGAGTTCCTAGTTTATTGAGAAAGGCAGAAAGTAATGGGAAACAATGGAACTTCTCCTCCACAGTCCTGGGTTCTCCTTGTGAATGTGGCCAATAGTACAAGCTCAATACGTGGGAGAGGCCATGGGTCTTCATGTAAATTGACAAGTGTTGGATTTTGCTCTCCTCATATCCCAGCAGCTGCATGAATCAGACTCCTATGTTGTCAGGTGAAACTGTGAGGAGCCAATGTTGCTCACCCTGATTGACAAAACCATAGCTGGCGTTTCTCTGTTTTATAACCACTCATTACTATGATATTAATTTCTTTGTCATAAAGTTGGCTTTACTTTATTCAATGGGACTGCATTTTTTGAGGCATACTTTGCCTTTGGACACAGCATTACCTGAAAGGCAGGATTCTTTACTTGCATTAGGCTTATCATCTGTTCTCGCTAATCATACTTAACCGTTAAGGACAGTGCCCTTTAATAGCTGCACTTAATCTTCAGAGAGTTGTATTTTTCATGTCCTTGGAGAAAAGTCTTGTGAAAGGGAAAGGGCCAGCTTTACTTGAGTCATAAAGAGTTTTGTTAATTCATTTGTGTACACCTTGCAGTATAATTTACATTTTCCTGAATATTTAACTATAAAGGCCAGAACGTACACATATTGTAAAAATCATAAAGCTATTAGTTTAATGTTTAAATAGTAACATTATGGTATACAAGAGGACAAGAGCAGAGGACATAATATTTGGATTTTAGCTTGGCATATAGTAGCTATGAAACTGGGCAGGTCACACCATCTCCCTGAACTGATAGCTGCTTATACGTAATATACCTGTGTCAGAACAGATCATCTGTGAAGTCTGCATTTCTAATGCCAAGCTGTAGAATACCTTGATCCTTTTCATAATGTGATTAGTTTGAATTTTATGGGACTTCAAATACTTTTAAAAAACAACATCATACACACCTCGGTTTCTTTTTCAGTTTGCAAATAGATTTTTCAATTTATATGATTTTCCATACAAATATAACTTTTGTTCTGACTGGTACAGATTTGATTTCATTGTACTTCATAGGAATGAATTAATATAGCCTTCATTTGAAATACCTCTGGTTGAATCTAGGTACCTCATGAGGCTTCCTAAATTCTTAAACAGTTATATTAAAAAAGCACTTTAAATTTACATTAATGTATATTTTAAAGGTATGTCATAGGAATGAGTATGGAGGTTTGGGACAGAGATTGTTCATTCCTAACTTAGAAGGCACTTTCTGGTGACGTACTGAGATTATCCACGCATTTTCTATTTTTTAATTTTATTTTTTAATCTTTACCCAATTATATTTTTCCATTTATCTTCAGATAGAGTGGAAGGAAGGGAGAGAGAGAAACATCGATATGAGAGAGACACATTGATAGGTTGCCATCCGCATGACCCCATCTGCGACTGGGATGAACTGTAATTGAGGTACATGACCTTGGCTAGAATTGAACCTGGGACTCTGGTCCACTGGCCAACGCTCTAACCGCTGAGCAAAACCACCCAGGGCCAGACATTTTGTCTTTATCATACCATTTTTCTTAAGCTTCTGCTGATCTATACATTCCTCTTTCAGATGGGGTAAAAACTAACCGGGGCTTTTAATGCCCAACAATTCCATCATTGGTTCACATTATCACTGTAACAAAAAAATAACTCTCTTCAAACTGGGGACAGTAAGGCTGTGATACGTAATTTTTCTGGGTGCTTTGATTCATAACAAAGTGACTACAAATTTATTAAAAATTTTACAATAAAAATTAGTACATTATTAAATATCATTCCATAGCTTTAGTTTTGTATTTGAAAGACATTCTTTACAAATTACCAAATTGTACTGGGGCAAGGTCTGGGGGTGGAGGAAAGGATGAGGTACAAATGAAGGACTGAAAAACACAGATGCCCATGGTAGGATATAATTGCTGCACAAGACACTACACATACTCAAGAACTCACCAGGAATCTAAATGCAAAGAATATCAAAATTAAAATTACATTTAGTAGACTGTTCCAGAGATTCTGTTTTAAGAAACTCTGATACCCGTTATTTTCCTTTTTCAGATGTACTAAGCCAAAGTCAAGTGAATGCATCATTGGCAGATGGTGGTCCCAGTATGGGAGGACCTCATGGGCAGTGTTGATAACTTGACTTGTGATCCATGAAGAAAATGAGTAAACTTAATGGGGCTCATTAGAAGTTTGAATAAACAGAAGTTTAGTTCATCCTCACAACACAGCAAGGCACAACATCAGTGAGACTTAAATCGGCTAGAGGTGGGGGTAATGCTAATTTTCTAACTTAGACTATAAATGTATTTTCTAGGTAGTTTTAATACTTAAAAAATTACTCAGAACATTATCTGCTATTATAAATAATTTCACATGACCCAAAGGTTGCAAAATAAAAGGAATTTCAATATGTATCCACATTTACTGTTGCTCTTATAATACAACTATCTGAGAAAGCAGCACCGCACCTACAGCTGACATAAATAGGCAATTCTGACCTGACAGCCGTAGCACAGGGCTGTGTGGGAAACAGGTCATCCCAACAGTTCTAAGTGCTCCATGGCATTAAATACTTCACACCTACTCACTGTGTTAATCTTACCAGTCAAAGTCAGACGTAAACTGGAGTTCAGCAGGCTTACTGCAGCAGTGCTTCAGGAAATCAGGCCTGTATTCAATGGACTATGGCTAAAGCAAACAGTTTCTAAACTGGTTTTCATTCACCTATTTTTCAAATATATTCTTTTTTTTTTTTTTTTGACAATTTTAATACCTTAATTGTTTTGTTCAAAATTTATCTTCTTTATAAAAATTCAGACATGACAGAAAAGTATAAGATATATAAAGTAGAAAGTGTAAAATCTCTTTGATTACCCTTTTTTCCCCAACCACAAAAATAATTGGTAACAATTTGGTATATACTATTTTTTAGGCATATACTAATATAGATATCAAGATAAAGAATACATATGTACACAATATATATGTACGCATATATAAATAAATGTGTACATATACATATATATGTTTTGTTTTATAATAGACTTTTTTTTTTATTTTTTTTATTTATTTATTTTTTATCCTCACCCAAGGATATTTTTCCATTTTTGTACAGATAGAGTGGGAGGGAGAGAGAGGGAGAGAGAGAGAGAAACTTCGACGTGAAGGGACACATCGAGTGGTTGCCACCCGCACGACCAACCAGGGCCGGGGACAAACTGCAACCGAAGTACATGCCCTTAGCGGGAACCGAACCCGGGTCTCTCCGGACCGCAGGCCGACGCTCTAACCGCTGAGCCAAACCGGCCAGGGCTATAATAGACTTTTTTAGAGCAGTGTTAGGTTCACAGCAAGATCAAGTGGAAGGTACAGAGAGTCCCATATACTCCCTGCCCCCACACATGCATAGCTTCTCCCATTGTCAACACCCCCACCACAGGGGTATGTTTGCTACAATCGATGAAGCTGCCTTGACACATTATTATCACCCAGAGGTCATACTTGACTTTAGGATTCATTCTTGGTGTTCTACAGTCTATGGATTTGTACAAATATACAATGACACGTATCCACCACAGCAGTAGCATACACAGTGGTTCACTGCCCTAGAGATCCTCTGTGCTCTATCCCCCCCTTCCTCCTAGTCCCTGGCGACCCCTGATTTTTTAGTCTCCACAGTTTTGCCTTTTCTAGAATGCCATGTAATTGGAATTATACAGTATGTAGCATTGCTTCTTTCACTTAGTAATATGCATTTAAGTTTCTTCCATATTTTTTCATGGTTTGATAGCTCATTTCTTTTCAACACTGAATAATATTCGATGATTTGAAATTACCATGGTAATACATGTGTGCTTTTCTTTAAGTAATCATATTATAAATTCCACTTTAGAAACTGTCTGGTTTTCATTTAATTATCTTTTTATTTAATTTATTATATAAATTTTTATGTTAGGGTCAACAGATCTGTCTTTCATATTTTCAAATTTTATTTTGAAATCATTTTAGACTTACATTAAAGTTGAAAATAGCAGAGAAAAGTCCATGCATGCCCTTTACCCAGTTTTCTTTGAATCCAATTCAGAATCTTAGAATGGATTAAATTGTTGTCTCTTTTTTTTTTTTTTTTCTTTTTTTTTTTTTTATCCTCACCCGAGGATATTTTTCCATTTTTTGTACAGATAGAGTGGAGGGAGAGAGAGGAAGGGAGAGAGAGAGAGAAACATCGACGTGAAGGGACACATCGAGTGGCTGCCACCCGCACGACCAACCAGGGCCGGGGACAAACTGCAACCGAAGTACGTGCCCTTAGCGGGAACCGAACCCGGGTCTCTCCGGACCGCAGGCCGACGCTCTAACCGCTGAGCCAAACTGGCCAGGGCAAATTGTTGTCTCTTTAGTCTCCTCCAACCTTTCACAGTTTCTTATTCTTTCCTTTTCTTTTCTCTTTAGTCTCCTCCAATTTGTTACAGTTTCTTATTATTTCCTTGTCTTTCATGACCTTGTTATGCTATTGGTCACGTATTTTATATACTTTTTCCTCAGTGTAGATTTATCCAATGTTTTCTCATAATTAGAGTGAGGATTAGATATTTTGTCAGTAATACCACAAAACTAATGTTTGCCCCTCCTCTTCTTTTTTTTTTTTTTTTTGGTTAATCCTCACCTGAGGATATTTTTTAATAGAGTGGAAGGGGGTGGGGGAAGAGAGAGAGAGAGAGAGAGAGAGAGAGAGAGAGAGAGAGAGAGAGAGACATCAATGTATCAATGTGAGAGAGACACATTGATTGGTTGTCTCTCACATGACCTTAATCAGGGCCAGGCATTGAACCTGCAACCCAGGTATGTGCCCTTGACTGGGAATCAAACCTGCAACCCTTTAGTATGCAGGCTTATGCTTTAATCGCTAAGCCAAACTGGTCAGGGCTGTTTGTTCGTCTTACTGCATCATGTCAGAGGGTTCATGATGTTGATATGATCCACTGCAGCGATGACATGAACCTTATTCACTTGACTAAGGAGGTGTTGGCTGGGTATCTCTACAGTAAAATGACAATTTTTTTTTTCCCATTTTGAACTCATATATATTTGGGGAAAATATTTTACTCTAAAAAATTTTAGTCCCCATACTTTTAACATCCATGTGTGGATCTTGACTGTAAAATTATTACTGTGGTGTTTCCCTCATTTTGTATTTTGTAATTTTGTGTTTTGCTTCTTTGTTCTACAACTATTAATTCGAAATATTTTGTAAGAAAGAAAGGTCTCTTCTCATTCATTCATGCATTCATTCACTAATCTATCCATGTGTATCTATGGACTCATGGATATTTATTTGGTTTTGTGGGTTAATATCCGATATTATCATTACTTATTTGCTGATCAGATTGTTCCAGCTTTGGCCATTGGGGGCTTCCTTCCATTTGGCTTCTACGTTCTTTTCATCTTCCCTTGTGCTTTTCAAGTACTTGCTAATCCTTTGGTATCACAAGATGTCCCAGGCTTATCTTGTCTTTCCCCTGCCCCAGTCCTAGAAGCAACCAGGTCTCCCAGGAGCACAGCCTCCTTGTACTGGAGAATTGTATTTAGAAACCAGATCTGGGTAGTTATATAGTCATTCAGCTTAAGTGGCATTTCTCATAGTTCTTTTCAGTGAACAGAGCAAGGAAATATATAAGCTCCATGCACGTGTACACACACACACAAATATAGATGTGCGTATATATATATGTACTATACACATGCATGAATGCATCTATACACACATATATGTGTATGAGTGTGTGTATATTTGATGAATTGAAGGTTATCACTATTAAATCATGACTCTGTGTGTGTGTGTTAATATAACTTAATATTGGTACCTCAGGTTTAAATCAAATACCACAACATTCCTTTTAGGTTCTTTTTCCCTTTCCTTATTTCTACTTTCTTTGTAAGAAAACTGGTTCTTATTAGCTGTTATATATATTCGCTTATTTGTTTCATGCTTGTAAACAAAGTAGCTACAAATTTGCTAATACATTTTCTTGTGAGGAGCAGATATATTGAGTGCTGTATTTCTGAACAACTTTGTCTTTAGCCTCACAGAGCTCACTTAAAATACTGTTTTTTCAAAGTTAAGTGGGTTAGTTCTTTTCTTCTCCATACTCTTCAGTGTGATTGTGATATTTGTCTTTAATGTATGTGATTCATTTGTTGTTGTTGCTGTTGTTTTTTTGGTATGTGCCCCTAGCGGGAACCAAACCCGGAACTCTCTGGTCTGCAGGCCAACGCTCCAACCGCTGAGCCAAACCGGCCAGGGCTTCATTTGTTGCTATTGGTGCAATGTATTTTTGGTAGGTATTAGGAATTTCCTTGCAGAGGATCATGCATCTGCATTGCTGTCATGATTGTCTGATGATGCCTGTGTCCTCGCACTGTGCCATGTTGAATGTGTTGTCACTTCATAGCTTTTGCTAGTCTGATAGTGGGACTAATATTGTCATGTTGTTTTAACATTTAGGATTCCCTCACGTCCTACTTGACTTAATTAATCAATTTATTTATGGACATATTTTGTATTCAATTATGTTTGGAGGTATGTGAAACATTAAAATGTTTCTAACAGTTAAACTATACTTAAAAAGTGTGTTCTGAAAATTGTCATCCTCTTTTCATTTCTATTAATTCATTTTCATTCTCCTTTTGTTTCTTACCCACCCTCTTAAGCAACCAATTCCTTCTTCATTTTTGCTTTATCCTGCAGTATTTCTTTGGACAAATAAGCATATATGTGAATATTTTCTTATTTACCCATTTTTTAAAAATTATTTTTATTAATTTATTTTTGTTACATATTTTTCTCCTTTTTCCCCCATTGACACCCTACTCTCCATCCCCTCACCCCCACCTCATCCCCAGCTTTGTTGTCTATGTTCACTGATTATGCATACATGCATATAAGTTCTGTGATTTATCCTCCCCCCCCACCCCCCGCCTTCTGAGGTTTGTCAGTCTGTACTCTACTTCTATGACTCTGGGTCTATTTTGTGCATCAGTTTGCTTAGTTCATTATATTCCACAAATGAATGAGATCATATGATATTTGTCTTTCTCCACTTAGCTTGTTTCACTTAGGATAATACTCTACAGGTCCCTCCATGTTGTCTCAAATGATAAGAGATCTTTCTTTCTTACAGCTGCATAGTATTCCATTCTGTATATGTACCACTGCTTTTTTATCCACTCAACTATTGATGAGCACTTGGGCTGTTTCCAGATCTTAGGATTGTAAATAGTGCTGCTATGACCATAGGGGTGCTTATATTCTTTCTAATTGAAGTTTCAGACTTCTTAGGTATATTCCTAGAACTTTATATAGAGGACAACATATGATAGAAATACTTTTCTCACTTAAACAATATGTCCTAAAAATTACTCTGTATCAGTTACTAGAGATTTTCCTCATTCTTTCATTTATACAACTACATAGTAGTCCATTCTCTGGATGTATTATACTTTATTCAAACATTTTCTAATGTACAAATATTAAGGTTGCTTATAATATTTTGCATCCACAAAAATGTTGTAGTGGACAACGTTGTTCACATGTATGTACACAACATTAGAAAAATAACCTCAGAGCAGACTCCTACAAGTGGAATTGCTAGATAAAAGGTAATTGCATACGTAGTTTTGTCAGCTTTCCTTGCATAAGGGATTGAACATTTCCATTTCCATCATTATTGTATGATAATGCCTTTTTCCTCACAGTCTTAACATGTTGAATATATTTTCATTCTTTACAATTTTTGCTAATCTGATAGGTTAGACTAGTATCTCCACATTATTTTAAGTTACAAATCTCTAGTTATGAGTGAATTTCAACAATTTTTATGCTTAGGGACATTTTATTTATTCATTTTATTTTATTTATTTTAATTAATTTATTTTTGTTACAGATGTTTCTCCTTTTCCCCCCACTGATTCCTCCTCCCCCTCCCTCCCGCCCTATCCCCAGCGTTGTTGTCCATGTCCATTGTTCATGCATACATGCATATAAGTTCTGTGGTTTATCTCTCCATCCCACCCCCTCTTCTGGGGATTGTCAGTCTGTACCCCACTTCCACATCTCTGGGACTACCCCATTCCTCAGACTGTTATGTTCATTACATACCACAGATAAGTGAGATCACATGATACTTGTCTTCCTCTGGTTGGCTTGTTTTGCTTAGGATAATACTTTCAAGGTCACTCCATGTAGTCTCAAAGGATAAGAGATATTTCTTTCTTACTGCTGCATAGTACTCCATTGTTTATATGTACCACTGCTTTTTTATTCATTTGTCTACTGATGGACATTTGGGCTGTTTCCAGATCTTAGCTATTGTAAATAGTGCTGCTACAAACATGGGTGTACATATATATTTTTTCTGATTGGTGTTTCAGGTATTTTAGGGCATATTCCTAGAAATAGAATTACTGGGTCAAATGGAAGTTCAATTTTTAATTTTATGAGGTAACACCATATTGTTTTCCATAGTGGCTGAACCAGTCTGCATTCCCACCAGCAGTGCACTAGAGTCCCCTTTTCTCCAGACCCTTGTCAACACTTGTTTGATGATTTGTTGATGGTGACCATTCTGACAGGTGTGAGGTGATACTTCATTGTTGTTTTAATTTGCACCTCTCTGATGATTAGTGATGTTGAACATTTCTTCATATGTCTCTTAGCCATCTGTATGTCCTGTTTGGAGAGGTGTCTATTTAGCTCCTCTGCACATTTTTTAATTGGGTCCTTTGTCTTCCTTTTGTTGAGTTGTATGAGCACTCTGTATATTTTGGAAATTAACCCCTTATCTGATGTATCGTTGGCAATTATGCTCTCCCATAGAATGGGTTGCCTTTCAATTTTGGTTGTTGTTTCTTTTTCCGTGCAGAAGCTTTTGAGTTTGATGTAGTCCCATGTATTCATTTTTTTCTTTGTTTCTGTTGCCTTAGGTGATGTATCAGTAAAAATTCTGCTGCATGTGATGTCTGAAATTTTGTTGCCTACATTTTCTTCTAGGAATTTTGTGGATTCATGAGTCACACTTAAGTCTTTTATTCATTTTGAATTTATTCTTGTGTGTGGTGTAAGTTGATGGTCTAGTTTCATTTTTTTTGCATGTAGCTGTTCAATTTTCCCAACACCATTTATTAAAGAGGCTGTCCTTACTCCACTGTATGCTCTTGCCAACTTTGTCAAATATTAATGGAGCATATTGTCTTGGGTCCATTTCTGGGTTCTCTATTCTGTTCCATTGATCTATCTGCCTGTTCTTGTGCCAGTACCAGGCTCTTTTGATTACAGTGGACTTGTAGTATAACCTGAAATCTAGTAATGTGATCCCTCCAACTTTGTTCTTTTTCAAGATTGCTGTGGCTATTCGGGGTCTTTTTGTTTCCATATAAACTTTTGAAGTGTTTATTCTAGTTCTGTGAAGTATGTCATTGGTATTTTGATGGGGATTGCATTGAATCTATAGATTGCTTTGGATAATATGGACATTTTAATGATGTTAATTCTTCCAATCCATGAACAAGGTATGTGCTTCCACTTTTTAATATCTTCCTCTATTTGTTTTTTCAATGACCTGTAATTTTCTGCAGATAGGTCCTTTATTTCTTTGGTTAAGTTTATTCCTAGGTATCCCTCGGATAAATTCCATTTGGTCATGGTGAATAATTTTTTGATGTATTGCTGAATTTGATTTGCTAGTATTTTGTTCAGGATTTTGGCATCTATATTCATCAGTGATATTGGCCTGTAGTTTTTTTTCTTTGTAGTGTCTTTTTCTGGTTTTGGAATTAGAATTATGCTGGCTTCATAAAACGAGTTTGGACGTCTTCCTTCTCCTTGAATTGTTTGAAATAGTTTGAGGAGAATGGGAATTAGTTCTTCTTTAAATGTTTGGTAAAATTCTCCCATGAAGCCCTCCAGGCTTGGGCTTTTGTTTGCTTGGAAAGTCTTGATTACATCTTCGATTTCTTTTGTTGTTATTGTTCTGTTCAAGTTTTTATTTTTTTTATTTTTTATCTCTTTCTCGTTCAGTTTTGGGCGACTGTGTGTTTCTAGAAATTTGTCCATTTTGCTTAGATTGTCGAATTCGTTGCCGTATAACTGTTCATAATATTTGTTCCAGATCCTTTGTATTTCTGTGGTGTCAGTTATTCTTTCTCCTCTTTCATTTCTGATTTTGTGTATTTGGGTTCTCTCTCTGTGTCTTGGTGAGTCTAGCTAAGGGTCCATCAATCTTGTTTATCTTTTCAAAGAACCAGCTCTTTGTTTCATTGATCCTTTGTTTTTTAGGTCTCCATGTCAATTATTTCTGCTCTGATCTTTACTATTTCCTTCCTTCTCCTTGCTCTGGGGTTTTCTGTTTGCTTTCTAGCTCTTTAAGTTGTGAGGTTAGATAGTCTATTAGAAATTTTTCTTGTTTCTTGAGGTAGGCCTGTAGTGCTATGAACTTCCCTCTCAGAACTGCTTTTGCTGCATCCCATAGATTTTGTCTTGTTGTGTGTTCATTTTCATTGGTTTCCAGAAAGTTTTTAATTTCTTCCTTGATCTCCATGGTAACCCATTCATTGTTCAATAACATGCTATTTAGCCTCCACGTTTTCAAATGTCTTTGCAGGTTCTTGTTGCAATTGATTTCTAGTTTCATGCCATTGTGATCTTAGAAGATTCTTGATATGATTTCAATCTTATTGAACTTGTAGGGACTTAGTTTGTGCCCTAACATGTGGTCTATCTTTGAGAATGTCCCTTGTGCACTTGAGAAGAATGTGAATTCTGCAGTTTTGTCATATAATTCTCTGTAGGTATCTATTAAATTCATTTGATCTAGTGCTTCATTTAGAGTTTGTGTTTCCTTGATAATTGTTTAGGAACATTTTAAATAATTTTTTGAATGTCCTTTCGATGACTGGTTTGAAGACCATATTGTTTGTTGTGAATTTTCTATTTCCCATTTTTCTATAGGGTTATTGATTTTATGTTCTCTAGTTTTACGAGGTTATTTTAATATACTTTAGCTATAGTAGTCTTTTGTTTTGCATACTTTATAAGTAATTCAGATTAGGTTGTAATCTATTCTTTGATTACTTTAAAATTTTTTATGTGTCACATTTATCAATCTTTTTAAAGTTACCTCTAGATATGCAGTCTTGGTAGAAAGATTTTGTCTACTTCAGGGTTAAGGAGGAATACAGATATTGTCTTCTATTGCTCAAATAGCTTCATTTACCATGGTAGAGGTGTCAAAATTAAAAATATATGTGTATTGGTTTAGTAATATCAACTAAATTACCGATTTTATATTTAGATTTTACCAGTTTTTCTATTCATGTATTTTTCCATTTCAGGATATAATCTGGGTGCTACATCACATTTAATCATCATGTCTCCTTAATCTGTTTCTGACTGTGATTATTTCTCCATCATTTTTTCATATTTCCTTTTTTTTTAAAAAGATTTTCTTCTTTTTTTAAAATATGATTTTATTGACTTTTTTTTTTTTTTTAGAGGGAGAGGAAGTGAGAGAGATAGAAACATCAATGTAAGAGAGAAACATTGTTCTGCTGCCTCCTACACGCTCCTTACCAGGGATCGCGCCCTGACTGGAACTCAAATTGGGACCTCTCAGTTCTGGGACGATATTCAATCCACTAGGCTACACCAGCTGGGCCTTTCTTTTACATTTTAAAAGTATACTTTAGTTTAAAAAATGTCAATAATAAATATTTTGAAGTCTTCGTCTACTAAATCCAATACCTGTGATCTCTCACAGTTTCTACTTAATGTTTCTCTTTCTCCCCCTCCTCCCCACACACTTCCTTATTTCTTTGTATGTCTCATTATTTTTTCTGGGGAATCAGATGTAAATTTTAGATAAAGTGGCAGCAGTGGATTCTTCTGATCCCCATCCCTGAACTTTATTTTTGTTGACTTTGTTTATTAATTCTTTGTTTAAAATCTTGCCTGGACTAGAGTCTGTCTTTATAGTCATGTCTTTACTGAGTTATTATTTTTTCTTGTTTCTATCTTTAGACCTAGATTCCTACAAATTACCATTGGGTTAATACAGCTTAGTGATTAGCCAACAATTGAACAGAGTTTTCACTTAAACACCTTCAATGAGTAAGAATCCCACCCTTTGCCCTATGGCTCCGTGTTGGATTAGGGGACACAGGGAAAGTTTGGGCAGTTTACAAGTCCACTCCAGCCTTTACATGTTGCCTCGTGCTCAGTCCATGATGAGTAGACGCCTGGGCTCTTCTCTGCTCTCTCCTGAACATGCACATGGCATTTCTAGTGAACAAGAACATCCTGAATCTTGTCAAGTCTCACTGTAGCTGACTTATTCCCCAATTTCCCTGTTACATTTCTGACTGATGTGTTCCTTGCCTTAACCAATATTGATGCTTCAGTAGCTGTAATGTTGGCCTTTCTTGGTTGTTTTCTATGAAAATTGTTACTGTTTTTGGCAACATCCTTGGGTATGTAGTTTTCCCTCTTTCCCCTTAAAGTTAAGGTGCCCCCTCAACAGGTGACCTGCCCATTCTCACCGCTTGTTCTGCCACAGAGCCCAGGAGGATGGAAACTGCCCAGGGTGATCACCACAGATCCTGTTATACATGTAGCAGCTTAGTTGTTCTTGAATAAACAATTCTCAAATTGTATTATGTCTTTGGTCTTTTTCAGGGCCCCAGAATGTCTGACTCCGACTTTAAAAAAAAAAATGTATTATTGCTTTTCTGGGGAGAACATTTTCAATGCTCCACACTCTGAAACTCCAAAAGTCCTGCTTCTGTGGGTTCTTAAAAAATGGCTCATTAATTATGGTTCTCTACAGTTTGATTTGTCTTGCATTTTTCTGAGTTTTCAGGGCATCCATGTTATCATTCTTCACCAGTTTGAGCCATTAAATTTTTATATAATTCTGCCCTCTTTTCTAGATCTTCTCTTGGGACTTAAATTTCAAGCATGATAGATCATAGGACATTGTGTCACACATCTCTATTGCTCTGAGACTTTGCAGCCATTTGATTTTCCTGTTTTTATGTGTTTGGATAATTTGTCTTCAAGTTTACAGTGTTTTTTTGTGTGTGTGTTTTTTTGTTTTTTTTTCTGTATCCACTATGTTGTTAAGTTCATTGGGTGAATTCTTCATTTCAGATACTGTCTTTTTCAGTGTTATAATTTTTCTGCTGAAATTTCTACTAATTTTGTGCTTTTAGTACATTTTTAAAAACATACTTTGAAGTAGTTACTTTAATGTTCTTTTCTGTTAAAACCAATATGTGGTTCTACTCTACAAATTTTTTCCCCAATTTTTAATACTACTTTTCTGATTTTTGTGTCTTGTTTGTTTTTGCAATTCATGTAATTATTATACGTTAAAATCTTTATTAAAAAATAATAGGCAGAAAATCAATGGTACTGAATTTCAGAACAGATCTGCTCTATGCTCTTTTGAACTAGATTGTTATGGGTTGGAGCTTTTGTTCATTTGAGTTTGCTCCTGGCTTCAAATACATATTTTGGAGCTAAGATCAAGACTGTTCACTTCAGAAGGACTTGGGACCTAAGAATTATGAGACTCTGGGCAGCTTCTGGGTTGCTGGTGAGTTCTCCAACCACCCGTCCTGCATGATGTCCTCAGGAGATGGCACCCTGACTTCTTTTGGTCCCGGCGTTTAGTATATTTTCATATATATGGCACCCTTATGGAAAGACTTTGGGGGTCGTTGAAGAAGTTCTTCACAGCTGGGGCTTTCTGGAATTCAATCTTTCTCGCCATCCTATATGTTCCATTAGGAATTTGGGTGGTTTCTTCTCACCTGTGGAATATTCCTTCCTTATAGAAGGTTTTATCCTCTTTACTCTCTGTCCCCAGGCACAAAAGTAACCAAGGATTTCTTTTTCCCCAGGAAGTACTCATTTCTCTCAGGAGTTTAGTTCATGTAGAATTCTGTGCACCTTTGGATTTCTAAAGGATTTTTAAAAGGATAATATGCCATTTAGTGAGGAATTGGGGGAATCAAGGGGGGAAAATTTATATGTATATATACACTTAATCTGATAAATGGAAAACTAGATATATATTAAAGTATATATATATAAAGTATATACTTTGTGCATATATAATATATATGCTTAATATGCTATACATGTATATCATCTTAAACATAAAAAATGTTGTTGGAACAAAAGTGTTTTTAGCGCAGTAAAGAAAGTATCTTTACTCGATGCAGGTGTATTCCCAGATGTCAGCGACAGACACAAATTGTCTCTCTGTTGATTGCACCTCATTTTCAGGGGCAATGATTGTTGTATGCAAATTTACTGAGAAAACTGTGTCAGGAAAATATTTGATAACATCTGTCTGAAAATGTTAGGAGCATTCAACATCTGAATCAAGGTGGGTGAGAACAAGTGTGAAAATCTGAGTTATACTGAAGGAGCAGGAGCCTGCCAAGGCCTTAACACCAAGGAGACAGATCTGTGGACGGAGTGTTTCCCTAGGATGAATGCAACTTGCAAAGACCTTTGAGAGGAATGTTTGTTAGCCATGCAGTGGTGCTAGTGCTTTAACATGGACTTCTTGTTTATGAACAAACACCGTTAAGTTTGGTCTTTCTATGAACTGAAGGGGAGAGCTGAATTGGGGTCAATGTAATATTAACGGAGAAGTTACAGCTGCCTGTTTTCATGGTCCGAACAACCTTTCAAAATGCACCACCTCTGTGATTACGAGGTTTATGAATAGTACACTGGACATGTGCGAGTCTTCCCTGGGGAAAGACAATACACTTTAGAAAACAATGGGCCTTGACCAAAAGCCTGTATGTTCTTTGCCAGCTAGGTAAGTCTGACCATATGCACATCGAAAGATATCTTAAACTGAAAACCTTTCCAGAGCCCCTGATGAGATTTTTTAACATGTTCTACAAGACTGTGTCTCTCCCCAGGCTAATGTGGGTATATAACTGTTTATTGTTTATAGCACAGCCATACACTCCTTTCAACTCCCCAAACCTCAACACTTCCCTTGCATTCTAAAGGTAGGAAACCGTGGAAGTGCTAGGTAAGAACACCTGGAGAGCGGACACTGGCCACGGTCCTCTGTGGCATCAGAAGGGTTTCTAACACTGGCTTTGTAGCAAAGTTACTGGTGTGAGACATAGAGGAGATGGGAACAGTGTGGGTGTTTGGAGATGATTCTGACACACCAATCTAGGGGCTCAGAGAATTTCAAATAACTTATGTGCTTATGCACATGATGGAGATACAGAGGGATGCTCACAGACTGTAATGTGATATAAATATTAATGTTACCTATTTGAGATCACAAGAGATATTTATTGAATACTAAGATTCCAGGGATAAAAGGATTGCTAACAATTGAAGTAAAACAGAATATTGATTTCTGCGCTTGCATGTGAAGATCTTAGAAGTCATCACTCTGTCTTTACACAAGAAAAAGCAGAACAAACAATATTAAATGTATATGCACCCAAATGTATGAGCAGATTATCAAAATGCATGAGGCAACAATTGATAGAACTTCAAAGAAAAATATATAATTTCATTATTCCAATTGGAGATTTCAACACAGCACTTTCAGTATTAATAGATAAGGCAGACAGGACATATTTAAGGATATAATTGACCTGAAAAACAATCAATCAACTGGATCTAATTGACATTAATATACATCACCCTCAAAAAACAGCAGAATAAACATTTTTCTCAAGCTTACATGAACATTGATCAAGATAGACCTCATTCTTGAACACAAAAACATGTAAAACCTTTCAACAGTAGAAATAATACAAAATGTGTTTCAGATCACAACAGAATTAAACTAGAAGTCAAGAATGGAAAGATCAAGTGGAACAGCCAAAAATATTTAGAAATTAAGCAATGTACCTAAAAAACATATGGGTCAAAGAAGTATGAAGAATAATTTTTAAATATTCTGAGCTAAATAAAGATGAAAATAAAACTTTTCACAATTTGTATGATTTTTTTTTTTTTTTTATCCTCACCCGAGGATATTTTTCCATTTTTTGTTCAGATAGAGCGGGAGGGAGAGAGAGGAAGAGAGAGAGAGAGAAACATCGATGTGAAGGGACACATCGAGTGGCTGCCACCCGCACGACCAACCAGGGCCGGGGACTAACTGCAACCAAGGTACGTGCCCTTAGCGGGAACCGAACCCGGGTCTCTCTGTACCGCAGGCCGACAGTCCAACCGCTGAGCCAAACCAGCCAGGGCACAATTTGTATGATTAATTGAAAGCAATGTTTTGAGGGAAATGTATACCATTTTTATAGAATGAAATAACTATATTAGAAAAGAAGAAAGATGTAAAGCCAATAATTTATACTCAACTTTAGGAAACGGGTGAAAGAAGAGTAATTTATGTCTAAAGCAAGCCGAAGAAAATAAATAATAAAAATTAGAGCAGAAATCAATTAACATGAAAATAGAAAAACAATTTTTTAAAAAAATCAATGAATCCAACATCCAAAAATGTCTCTACCTAGCTTACCAAGGAAGAAAGAGAGAATACACAGATAACTAACACCAAAAATGTAAGAGGGTTTATCACTACTGATCCCATGGACATTAGAAGAATAATAAAAGGATAATAAAGAACTTTATATGCACAACTTAATAATTTAAATGAAATGAAACAATTGATTGAAAACACACTACCAGAACATTCACAGGATAAATATATAATCTGAATATATTTATATCTGTTAAACTAACTGAAACAGTAATTTAAAACTTTCCGGAAAAAGAAAGCACCAAGCCCAGATGGTTTTACTAGTGAATTCTACCAAATATTTTTAAAAGAATTGATACAAATTGTCCATAATTTCATCCAGATAATAGAAAGCAAAGTGAACACTTCCTAATTCATTCTATCTAGTGTTACTCTAATACTAATACCAGATAAAGACATTATAAAAAAGAAAAACTTCAGACCAATGTCTCTCATGAATATAGATGTAAAAACCTTCAACAAAACGTTAGCAAATTGATCCCAACAGCATATGAAGATGATTATATATTATAACCAATTTGAATGTATTCCAATTATGTGAGGCTGATTCAACATTTGAAAATGAATGACCTATTAACAGGCTCAAAAGAAAAATCATATGATTGTATCATTTGCTGCAGAAAAAAGATATGACAGAATTTAATACCCTTTCATGATGAAAGGTCTCAGAAAACCAGGATTAGAAGGCAACTTCCTCAATTTGATAAAGATTATCTATAAAAAAGACCTGCAGTTTACATTATATTTAAAGACGAGAAATTGAACATTTCCCTGTTGTCATACACAAAACAAGGATATTCTCCCCCTCCTCGTTAACATTGTCCTGGAAGTACAAGCTACTTCAATAAGACAAGATAAGAAAAAATGTTTAGATTGGGAAAAAAGGAATAAAACTGTCTTTCTCCACTGATGACTTGATTCTTCATGTATAAAAT
Organism: Molossus molossus; assembly: GCF_014108415.1. Taxonomy (NCBI): domain Eukaryota; kingdom Metazoa; phylum Chordata; class Mammalia; order Chiroptera; family Molossidae; genus Molossus; species Molossus molossus. The sequence continues at coordinate 19,789,765 of NW_023425351.1, forward strand.
CCCAAGAACAGACAAAAAAAATCCCTGGCTCTAATAACAAGTATAGTAATATTATTTCTCTAGATATATTTTAACTTTCCTCTATTTTGAAGACTCTAATTAAACATATGTTAGATAGCTTTATATTTTCCCACAGGTTGTTGACTCCTTTAATTTTTAAAGTTCTTTTTCTCTCTGTGTTTATCTATCTAGTGACTTTTTGCTATGTCTTCAAATTTACTGAATATTTTTATAAACATCTAATGATCTGTTAAGCCTATAAAGGATTTTATTTTTCTTATTTGGTTTATTTTTATAAATTCTATTTCTCTTGCCTTTAGGTTTACTTTTTCTTTAAACTCTTAATAATGTTTGTAATTGTGTTAAAGTCCTGGTCTACCAATTCCATCATCTCAGTCATATTTGGTTATTTCCATAGTATTATTTTTCTTGATTCTGGGTAAGATTTTCCTGCTCTTTCATATTCTAATAAATTTTAATTGGGTGTTGGACATTTTGCTTGTTTGTTTTCATCTGGAGTGTTTTGTCTGTCTTTAAGAATGTTAAAGTTTGTTTTAAGAATTGTCATTTGTGGAGCAGCGCAATCCTTTGAGGCTTCTTTTGAAAGTGTTTTCAGGTGTGTTTGGACTAGGTTTACTGTAGGAATAGATTAACCTTATTGCTGAGACATCCTCCTCCTGATTCTCTACTGAACATCATGACTGTTCAATGAGGCCCTTCCACGATCCACATTGCAACGCCAACGTCTTATAGCTCTGGGTGACATCTGGGACTTGTCTATCCTACAATGAAGAGAATGTCTTTCCCTGGCTTCAGGGTATTTATGCTACATGTGAACAAGTTAACATTCAGCAGCAAACTCCAGTGGCAATATATGCAGATTTGGGAGCGCTTTCTCTGCACAGGTATCTCTTTTCCAATACTCCATTCTTAAAATTTCAGCTGCTTAGAGCCTCATCAAAATGCAACTTCTGTCTCATAAATTCAGCAAAATTCCTAGAGTCTGCTCTAATGCTCTGATTCTGAAAGTGCCTCCACAAAAAACCTCAGGGCAACTTGTACGCTTCTTTATTTTAATTTTCTCAGGAATCACAGTTTGCACTGCCTGTTGTCCAATATATAAGACCCATTGTATATATTGTGCCCAACTGTTTTTCTAGTGGTTTATACCAGGCGGCAAAATTTGATACTGGTTATTCCAAGATAGTTTATTGTGATTTTATGGCTTTTCTGACTTATTTGCGTTGTTACAATCCAAAAAGCAGTCTCCTGTGTCTTCTTGCCTTCTAGCTAGATGTAGAAATCAGGACTTCAATATTTGTAAACTCTTGCAAATATAAAAGGTTTTATGAAATCATAAATATTTTTCTACATTGGTCTGTACCATTCTGCTGGAAGAGTAGTGAGTAGGCTCTTGCATATTTCTGAGTGAGAGATTTAATTGTCCAGCTCAACATGTACCAAGTCATCAAAGGAGACTTAAGGCACAGAGTAATCGTTAGTACTGACCCCTGACCAGAGGTGAAGACCTGAGGAGATAAGAGTGCCAAGAAAATCTAAAATGCATTGCAGTCTGACAGATAGCATCGTTAAGGGACACAACGCTCACTATTTCTTACAGTCATTGCTGTATGCTCACAATGCGGTATGATCTAATCTTTGGGGCAATGATATAAAAAACATATTCAAATCATATGGTTTAGAACAAGCAGGTAATTTTTAAAGTGCAATACACTTCAGATAAGTGATTCCCTATGAAGAGAACAAAGACAGCATGGCAAAATAGAATATATTCTGAAGGACAGACAATAGGGCAATAAAACATAGAGAACACACAGCTAAAGTACTGTGAAAACTTGTAGTTAAAAATGTCCCACTTGGTAGACCTTGCCCTGGACCCCCAGAGGATCACAGGAACTAGGTAGGAGGGAACAAGACAGGCATCAGCTGGAGCTAACCACTATATTGTGCAAATAGGACTGCTTACCACTCAGCCATAATGGCTAACCGCAGATATCCGCTTCTATATGTGCTTGCTTGTTCGCAGACCCTTAGCCCAATTTCTTAACAGGGGCTAACAAGACTATATAAGCAACCCACCCCCGGAGCAATGGGCTGCTCTCTCCTCTGTGTAGGAGGGACAATCGCCACGCGGCTGATAAAGCTCTCTTAATTTGAATCCAGTTTGGAGTCTGAGTCTGGTCTGACTCCTTGGTCTACAACACTATGGTCTTTATCTAACTAACATGACTATTCCTACTTTTGACAGTGGGGAAAGAGCAGGTTGCTGAAAACATTTGGAAGGGCAAGTTCAGCATGTGAATAACAGAGAGTTAATATTTGTTACAAATGTCAAGTCCCTATGCCCATGTTCCCCAAATCAAAAACATTATCCTCACCCTGGGATTGAGTCTTGATTACCCAATGTCAATATTCCTCCCAAGTGACCATTTGCCCCATCCCCCTGGATTGTCTTTAATTGCTCATTAGCTCCTTTCAGGAAGGGCCAACTGTAAATATTGAAGGGATAACAACTTTGACGTGTGATTATGAGTAAGGTTGTCTACATATTGCCTGTTTCATGGAAAAACTAAAATTGTAACCATCGATAGCCACAGTAGAAGAAGAGTGGAAAAATGGAATGGACAGTTTTTTCCGGCACCCACCGTTCTCTAGCACCTCACCTCTGTATGAAACTCTTTGGGAAGTATTTTAGAATCTCCCTTTTCTAAGGGACTACATTGAGTTACCAGTGTAAATACAAATGAAATCCTTTATGTTCTTTCTTCCCCAATGTGTATAATTTTATATTTTAGCTAAGACCTCTGTAACATTAGTGTGAACATGAATTTAATTAAGGCTGGACCGGTCTAAAGAGGCAGTGTTTTGGAAATTCTAGAATCAGTGACTGCTGGGATTTGTTTTTCTTATACCTTCTACTTAACCTTGGTTTCCAGAAAATAAATGTAGAGAGGGACCCACCCCCGCCAGCTTCACTGAATATAATTCATATAACATTGTATATTTAAAGGTATGGCATACACTATATATTGCAATATGAGTACCACTAGAGCATTACTAACCCCCTCTACTAATCACATGTTTACCATATATTTTGTACCGAAGACATTGAAGCTTTATCTCTTAGCAATTTCGGTATATACTAAGTACTCTTCACGATAACCATGATACTTCTTAATACCTCCAGAATTATTCCATCGTCTAACTGCAAGTTTGTACATTTGGCCAACACGCCCAAGTCTTTCACTCACAACCTCCATTCTCTCTCACTTCTATAGTTTTGACTTTTTTAGATTCCACCGTATAACGTATAACATGTATTTGCTCTCCTCTTCTGCTCATTTTACTTACATTATGCTTTCGAGAGCCATTCATGTTTGTCCCAAATGGCAGGAATTTTCTTCTTTTTCTTGGCTCAATAGTATCATTGCATATATAAAACCACATCTCATATTTCTTTTAATCCATCTGGATGCTTAGTTGTGTCCATACCTGACTATTGTGATCAATGCTACGAGGAAACACAGGAGTATAGATTATCTCTTTGAGTCTGGGTTCAATCCATTTGATAGTATACTAACTATCTTTTTTTTCCTTGTTTGAGGAAACTCCATACGGTTTTTCCATATGGCTTTAACCAACTTACATGCCCATCACATACACAAAGTTTGAATGGTCTTCTCAGATGAACTCTTCTCTGGTCTTGAGTAGATTGTCTTTCAGGTTTTCATCTCATTTCTGCCTTGAGGACACAGTATGACGATCTTAGGTTGCCTTTGCCTCTATCTTAGGAAATCTCAAACATCTCCTTAGCAGCCATTAAATCCTCCTTTTTTCCTCCTTCTAGACTGATCCCTCTACTATCCCGTCAAATGTACCACTCAAGCCCTGGCCAGTTTTGGCCCAGCAGTTAGAGCGCACCGGCATCCAGAGAGACCCCGGGTGCTGTTTGCGCAAAGGTCAGTACCTCAGTTGCAGTTGTCCCCCGGCCTGGTTGTGATGGTGTAGTGGCAGCCACTCATTTGTCCCCTTTCACTCATGTTTCTCTCTCTGTTCCTCTCTCTCCCTCCCACTCTACTGAACAAAAAATGGAAAAATGTTCTCAGGTAAGGCTAAAAAAAAAAGTACCACTCAAGTGTGTGTATCTGTGAAAGTAATGGTGTGGAAGGGACAGTGTAGCACATGCCAGTAAAGAGATAGGAAGACCATCGGTTAGAGAAGATAAAAAAAGAAATGTGATTTTAGGGTCAAGCTAACTGCTGCGCCCACCCCGTTCCATGTGCTTCATCCATACATTTCTTCCCGTCTGGGTAAGGAGGTGTGGTGGTCAATCGCTTCACGCTGGTAGGGCAAGTGGTGGTAATCCACTTCTTGGAGGGTGCACGAGTGGTGGGTTGCTTCCCGTGGAGTAGGGCAGTCGTGTTCGTCGCTTCCAGGAAGGCTCAAGGAAGTGGTGGTGGTTGCTTCACAGCATGGTAAGAAAGTGTGGTGGTCACTTACTGCTGGTAGGGCCAATGAGGCTCAATCGCTCATTGGCGAAGTAAGGGCAGTGGTGTGTTTGCTTTCCCAGGGTAGGGAAGTGGGTGTTTCTCATGCTCAGGCTTTGGAAGGGGATGGTGGTGGCCGCTTCCCGGCTGGGTAGGGGGTGGTGGTCTGTGCTTCCTGTGATGTAGTAAGAGTGGTGGTCCATGTTTGCTGGCTCTAGGGTAGGGTGGTCATCGCCTCCGGGTAGTAATCTGGTGGTCCTAATCACTTCCTGGACGGAATTGGAATTGTGGGGTTGCTTCCCGGTCGGGTAGGGCAGTAGTGGTTGTTGCTTCCTCTTGGTAGGGAGTGGTTGTGGTTGCTACCCCCGCTGGTTATGGGAAGTGGTGGTCTCTGTTTCCCAGCATGGTAGGGATGGTGGTGGTGGGCTTCCCAGTCTGTGTAGGGGTGGTGGTCTTTGCTCCCCAGCTGCGTAGAGGAAACTGCATGGTGGTAAGCACGTCCCAGCAGGGTTGGGATGGTTGGTGGTTTACCTTCAGTTTGGGTGAGGGAGTCAGTGTTTGGGCCTTTCCTGGCTGTGTAAGGCAGTGGGTTTTTGTCATCTCCTGGCAGAATGGGAAGTGGCGGTGGTTAATTCCCGTTTAGTAGGAGTCTTGTGTCTGCTTTCCCGCTTATATAAGAGTGGGGTCGCTGATCCCGGAAATTAGGGTAGTTGCGGCAAGTGCTTCCCGGTGGGTAGAAAACTGTTAGTCTCTGTTTCCTAGTTGGGTAGACAGTGGTGTCTCCACTTTCCCACCTGTAGGGACAGTGGTGTCCATCGCTTTGCCGGGTAAGGGATGGAGTGGTTTCTACCCTGCTGGGTGGAGATCGTGGTCTTGGGTCCCGTCTGGGTAGACAGTGGTGTCATCGCTTCGGCTGGTAAGGAATTGGAGATGTTGCTCCCCCTGGTAGGGAGTGGTGGTCATCACTTCCTGGAGAATAGGGAAGTGTGTTAGTTACTTCCCGTTAGGTAGAGATGATGGTCTCTGTTTCCTGGCTTCATTAGGTAGTGGTGTATCGCTTCTGACCTGGGGTAGGAAGTGGTTGTATATCTTCCTCAGGAGGGTCTCGAAGTGGTGGGATTGCTCCTTGGTTGGATAGTCAGTATGGTCGATGCTTCCAGGCAGGTAGGCAGTGGTGTTGGTCACTTACCGGCTTGGGTAGCGGCAGTGGGTGTCATCGCTTTCCGGCTGGGTAGTGGAGAATGGTCGTTGATGTGCCAGCTGTTTATAGGAGTAGTGTCTCTGTTTTTCTCCCGGCTCATTGGGGTAGTGGTAGTCAGTGCGTCCCGGGTTGGTGTGGTCTGTTTGGGTCTCTGTTTCCTGGCTTGTTGAACGTGGTTCCTGCTTCCCACCTGTAGGGCAGGGGTTGTCAACATCAACCCCTTCCCAGGCAGAATAAGGAAGGGTGGTGTTACTTCCCTGGCTGGTGTGTGTGAAGCGGTGTTGCGTTCGGTTCCCACTGGCTAGACAGTGGTGGCATCGCTGCGTCAGGGTAGTGAGTGGAGGTTGTGACTTATCCATCGGCTAGGGTAGGGCTGGGGGTGGTGTTTTTCTTCAGTGTAGGGGAGTAGTGGTGGCACTTACGGCTGTTATGGCATGGTATATTTCATGTCCTGGCAGAATTGGGACGTGCTTGGTGTTTACTTCCCCGGTTGGTAGCGAGTGTGATCTCTGCTTCCCGGCAGGTAGGGGAGGTGGTGGTTTTGCTTCCCGGCTGCGTAGGAGGTGGTGTCTTCTTCCTGGCTAGGGAGAGATAGTGGTGGCCTTGCCCGGGCCGTTTTTGGCTCAGCTGTAGAGCAGCGCCTGTGGTCCCGAGTAGCGCCTGAGTTCGGTTTCCCACTAAGGGCCTGTACCGATCGGTATTTGAAGTTTGTACCCGGCCCTGTTGGGTCATATGGGTGGCAGCCGCTCGATGTTCCCTTTCACTCGATGTTTCTCCTCTCGTTCTCTCCCACTCACGAAACCAAAATAGCCAACTACTGTCCTCAGTGAGGATACAAAAAAAGAGTGTGGTCTCTTACCTGGCTCAATTAGTGTAGGTGGTATTTACTTTCAGGCTGGGTATGGCAGTGATGGTTCGTCGCTTTTCTGGCTGGTAGGGCATGGTGTCATCAATTTCCTTGCAGAATAGGGAAGTGGTGGTGGTTACTTCCTGGTTGGGTAAGGGAGTCGTGGTGTCTTCCTTCCGGACTGATGTAGAATAGTGGTGGTCTCTGGTTTTGTTTCCCATTTCTCATTAGGTTAGGGTGGGTCATCGCTTCAACTGGTAGGGAGCAGTTTTTAAATAGCTCCCGTAGGGTAGTGAAGTGTGGGGTTGCTTCCCGGTTGGGTAGGTCCAGTAGGGTCGTCAACTTCCAGGCAGTAGGAAAAGTGGGGTGGTCCTTACCAGCTGGGTATGGCAGGGTGGTCCTTGCGTCCTGGCGGGTAAGAGAATAGTCGATGCACGTTACGTCTGGGTAGGCCGTGGTGTCTTCCCGCTTCCCGGCAGGAATAGGGGAGTGTGGTGAGTTTGTTTCCGATCTAGTAGGGCACGGGGTTCTTGCTTTTTGGCTAGGTAGGACGGTATGGTAGTTGCCTCCCTGGCAGGGTAGGGAGGTGGTGGTTGTTGTTCCGTCGGGTTGAGGAAGTATTGGGGGTCACTACATGGCTCGAAGGACGTGGTGTCATCGCTATCCCGGCTCGGAAGTGCAGTGGTGGTGTCCGTCATTCGGTAAGATAGGGAAGTGGTGGTGGTTACTTCTCGGTTGGGTAGGGGAGAGGTTGTCTCTGCTTTCTGGCAGGGTAGGGGAGTGGTGGTGGTTACTTCTCGATTGGGTAGGAGAGTGACTGTCTCTGCTTCCAGGCAGGGTAGGGGAGTGGTCGTGGTGGCTCCAGCTGAAGTATGCCTGGGTTCTTCTCTTTTCCCGCTGGGTAGGGCAGTGGTTTGTAATCATTTCTGGAAGGGTAGCAGAGTGGTGGGGTTGCTTCCCGTTTGGGTAGGTCAGTAGTGCTCCTACTGTCAGGCAGGGGTCTGAAGTGGTGCGGATCTTCCCGCTGGTGGGAGTATTGTTGGTACGTACTGGCTGGTAGGGCAATGGTGCTCGTCGCTTTGCGGCTGTGTAGGCCAGTGGTGGTGGTTGCTCCCCGGCTGGATAGACGGAGTGGTGGGCGTCACTTCCCTGGCAGAAATAGAGAAGTGTGTATTACTTCCTGTTGTTAGAATGTGGTCTCTGCTTCCCACGGTAGGGGGGTAAGTTTCTGCTCCTGGTTGGGTAGGGGATTCGTTGTCTCTGCTTCCCGGCTAGGTTGAAGATGGTGGGTCTGTTTTCTGGCTCATTGGTATGGTGGTCATCGCTTTTGACTGGTAGGGAGTGGTCGTAACCCTCCTGGGAGGTCAGAGTGTGGCAGTTGCTTCCCATCTTGAGTAGGTCAGTTAAGTGGTCGTACTTTACAGGCAAGGTAGGAGTAGTTTGTGGTCACTAGGCCCACTTCGGATGGGTAGGCATGGTTTGTTGCTTCCTGGCAGGGTAGGGGAGTAGTTGTGGTCACTTACCGGCTGGGTAGGGCAGTGGTGGTCATCACTTTCCAACTGGGTAGTGAAGTGGTGGTCATTGCTTTCCAGCTGGGTAGTGAAGTGGTGGTTATTGATTTCCAGCTGGTTAGGGGAGTGGTGGACTCTGTTTCCCGGCTCATTAGCGTAGTGGTAGTCATTGCTTCCTAGTTTTGTAGTGACTATTTCTCTCCTTTCCATCTGGGTGAACGTGGTGTCATCGCTTCGGCCGGGTTGGGGATGGGAGGTTGGTGTTACGCCTGCTGGGTAGGGCGTGGGGGTCTCTGCTTCCCAGCTGGTAGGGTGCGTAGTGTTTGCTTCTGGCTGGGTAGGGGGTCATGGTCTGTTTCCGGCTCATTAGGGAGTGGTGGTCTCGGTTTCCAAACTGGGGAGACGTGGTCGTAATTGCTTCCCTGAGGATAGCAATGGTGGGGTTGCTGCCCATTTGGTAGGTTCCGTAGTGTCGTCGCTTTCCAAGCAGGGGAGGGATGGGTGAGGTCTCTTCCTGGTGGGTAGGGCAGGGGTGCTCTGCTTCCCAGTGGGTAGAAGAGTGTGTCTCTCTGTTCCGGGCCATTAGTTTAGTGGGGGGTCATCGCTCCCAGCTGTGTAGGAAACGGGTGGTCTCTGCTTCAACCGGTGGGGGAGTGTGGTCGTCCTTCCCAGCTGAATAAGCAGTGGGTGGTGGTTACTTCCCAGCTGGTGGTGGAGTTGGGTGGTTGTTGCTTTCTGTCCTGGGTAACGAGAGTGGTGGTCATTGCTTCCGGCAGTGTTGGGGAGTGGAGATGGTGCTACCCGCTGGGTAGGGAGTTGTGTCTCTGCTTCCCAGCTGGGTCAACAGTGGGTGGTCATCGTTTCTCGGCCTGGGTAGGGCCGTGGGTGGTCATCGTTTCCCGGCAGGGTACAGCAGTGGTGGTCATTGCTTCCCTGCACGGTATGTAGGTGTGGTGGTCAACTTCCCAGCAGGGTAAATCATTTGGTGTCAGTGCTTCCCTGCACGTTAGGGATGTGGTGGTGGTCCTTCCCGCAAGGGTAAAGCAGTGGTGGTCATTACTTCCCCTGCACTTTAGGGAGGTGGTTGTGGTCGCTTCCCGCAGGGTAAAGCAGTGGTGTTCCTTACTTCCCGGCACGTTAGGGAGGTGGGGGTGTCGTTTCCCGCAGGTAAAGCAGTGGTTGTCTTGCTTCCCTGCGGGGGTGGTTGGTGGTCGCTTCCCGCAGGGTAAAGCAGTGGTGGTCATTGCTTCCCTGCAGGGAGGTGGTGGTGTCGCTTCGGCAGGGTAAAAGCAGTGGTGTCATTGCGTTCCCTGCAGGGAGGTGGTGGTGGTCGCTTTCCCGCGATAAAGCATGGTGTTCATTGCTCCCTTCAGTGTAGGGAGGTTGTGGTGGTCGCTTTCCCGCAGGGTAAAGCCAGTGGTGGTCATTGCTTTCCTGCACGTAAGAAAGTGAGGTGGTTTGGTGGTCGCTTCCCGTCAGGGTAAAGCATGGTGGTCATTGCTTCCCTGCACGGTAGGAGGGGTGGTTGTCACTCCACTTCCCAGCGGGTAAAGCAGTGGTGGTCTTGCTTCCCTGCCGTTAGGGAGGTGGTGGTGGTCGCTCCCGCAGGGAAGCAGTGTTGCAGTCCTTACTTCCGCAGGGTAGGAAGCGGTGGTGGTCGCTTCCTGGCAGGGTATGCGAGGTTGGTGGTTGCTACCCTTCTGGGTAAGCATGGTGGTCTCTGGCAATCCCAGCAGGGAGGGGAGTGGTGGATGGTTACTTTCCGGTTGGGCTATTTTTAATCTCCTCGGCCACCCATCTTTTAACAATTATAAAGGCTTTCACTTTGGTCCTTTTGAGACGTGGTCCTGTACTGTTTGCCCCCCAACACATCAGTTTTAACAGACACCTCAAGAGCTTCTAGCCCGACCCGTCGGCCCGTGGTTGGTTAGAGGAAAGTTGGGGACCCCCATCAGGAGGACAGTTGGTTTCCTCAGGGCTCCAACAACCTTCTGTGCTGGGCTGTGGGTGTGCGAGAGCCTCTATCAGCACAATGGTTGGCTGCGCTGGCAGTGGTGTCTTTTCTTCCATCCGGGTGGGGAGTGGTCTCATTGCCTCCATTGTCCGGGATGGGGGTCGTATAAACTTTCCTCCTGCCATAGAGGGCAGTTGTTTGCTTCCCGGCTGGTTAGGGCCGTGGTGGTCATTGTTCCCGCGGCGGGTTAAAGCAGTGTGTCATTGCTTCCCTGCATGTTAAGGAGGGTGGTGTTGGCACTTCCCGCAGGGTAAAGCAGTGGTGGTCTTGTCTTCTCTGCAACGTTTAGGGAGGGTGGGTGGTGGTCGCTTCCCGCGGTAAAGCAGTGGTGTTCATTGCTCCCTGCACGTTAGGGAGGTGTGGTGGTCGCTTCCCGGCAGGGTACAGCAGTGTTGGGTCATTGCTTCCCGGCATAGTAGGGAGGTGGGGTAGTCCGCTTCCCGGCAGGGTAAAGCAGTGGTGGGTCATTGCTTCCCTGCCTTTTAGGAGGTGGTGTGGTCGACTTCCCGGCAGGGTAAATCAGTGTGGTCTTGCTGTCCCTTCATGTTCGGGAGGTTGTGGTGGTGGTCACTTCCCTGCAGGTAAAGCGTGGTGTCAGTGCTTCCCTTCATGGTAGGAGGGTGGTGGATGGTCACTAGCGCTTCCCAGCAGGGTAAAGCAGTGGTGGTCCGTGCTTCCCTGCTGGTAGGAGTTGGTGGTGGTCACTTCCCAGCCAGGGTACGCGATTGGTGGTGGTTAATTTCTCGGCTTTGTCGGGGGCAGTGGTGGTCTTTTGCTTCCTGTGGTAGGGCGAGGTGGGCATCCACTTTCGGTTTGGTAGGGGCGTGTAGGCTCCACTTCCTGGGCTGGCTAGGTCATGGTGGCATCAAACTTCTCGGCTGGGGGGGAGGTGACTGGGGGTCCCCCGCTTCCGGCTGGGTAGTACAGTTGGAATGTCACTTCCCGACTGAATAGGTGGGTGGTGTTGCTGCTTCCCGACTGGTAGCGGACTGGTGGTCTCTGCTTTCTGGCTGGGTAGGACAGTGGTGGTCTCTGCCTCCCATCTGGCTGGGCGTTCTTTGTTTTCAGTCTTCTTTGGTGAATGATGTAGTGCTCGTACCTGCTTTCTCGACTGGTGAGATGTGCGTCTCTTTCCACAAGCTGGTGGGTGCAGGGTGGGCGCACCATTGAACCCCAGGCCAGCTGGGGAATGGCGTTGGGTGTCTGTCATTCTTCCCTTGTTCCTGACCCCCTTGTTTGGCAAAAGGTTGATGTTGTGTCAGGGAGGGCAAGACTAACCCTAGCTGCAGCCCTTCATTTTGGTGGGTTTGACCTAAAGTAAATATGCCCATAACCTGAGCGTATTTTTTGTTCAGTCACAGATTTCTCATGTGTTCTGCAAAACCCATCGCCATGCTGTTAATGATTTGGGGTTCAGGCCTTCCTGGGCAGTTCTCGTAGGGCTCAGTTCGTCCTGCATAGCCCATATTAGCCAGCGTCCCTTCATGAATGTCATCGAAGCTGTCCTCTCGTCCGGGTCGAGGGGTCAATAGCTGTTTTAAGAGGTCTTGACACCCAATTGAGAAAACTCTGGTACAGGGAACCGTCCCGTTAAGATTTAAATCTGTGCTCTACCCCGTTCTTGCCTCAAAGGGTATGTTGTTGTTAACATCTGGTAAAGCCCTACCCCGATGCTCCAACTGTCCACCTTTTCATTATAGGTTCAAAGAGCAACATTTCTGGGGCCATGTATGGACAGTGGCCAGCAGATTTTACTCAGTAAAGTTGTTTCTGGGTGATCTGGCACTGAACCCAAGTCCGCTACTTTCACATTCTTGTCCCCTGTCCAAGCAGAATGTTTTCAGTTTAAGGTCCCGGTGGTACGATGATGGGGGGTTTAAAAAAAACTGGTGGCAGTATTGGAGTGCAGAGATTACCTGCCGACAGGTGTGTCCCGGGCTTCCTCCTCTGGTCATCGGGCCTCTGTCGTCAGTTTGTTCAGAAGTCTTCCCCCGTTGACATGCCCCCCCGCCTGGATGAGATACAGTTCGTCCTTGGTGTTACACTCAAACGGTCCCCGATGTTTTGGTGCTGGCAGGAGCTGAAGAGACCGATGTCTTTAAACGGTCAGAGGAGTCCTTTTTCTTCACCCACTTTTATTGCCCCTTCTGCTCCTGTGAGTGGTGCCGTGCCACCACACGAGGAGAAGCTGCCCCAGCCGATCTTCTCCGGAGGATGTAATGTCCCACCGGTGCTCCTCGTTTGTCATAGAGGCTGCCAACTTTTTTATACTCGTTGCTCAAAACAATAAACAACCTACGAAAACCACCAACTTGTCCAAATCCAACGGTCACTAATCAGCTTCCTGGGCTATCATGGCCAATACCTTAGCCCAGCCAGGGCTTATATAGGACTGTTGTCGTTCCATCACAATGTCATCTTATGATTAAGGGCACGAAAGGACTGATCAGGGCGGGGATAAACCACATGTTTTCTCACATTTTGCTCTCAATAAATGTACAATGGAAAAAATAAAAGGATACCCAAGTTTTTTGTTTATGTGCATATTAAAGATTCGCTTACTTAATAAAATGAAAATCGTACATATAAGAAAACAAATTAAAAGTCGGACATGCTGGAGAAGTGTGACGCTCCAGGTCGTCAGTTCCAATACCACCGCTTGGAGAGGGCTCGCTGATCGATACTTCCTATCCTGCCTCAGCCATCCAGCACGTTGTCATTTTTCATAGCCCTGTCCACAGTGGTAGCTACTTCGTTTTTCTATTTTAAATCTTCACTGGAGAGGTGGTTTGTTTTTTTTAGAGAGAGAGAGCGGGGCATGGAAAGAGAGAATAAAACCATCCGTGTGGGAAAGAAACATTGATCAGTTCGCCTCTCTAATGCCCGTCACCTGAGATCATCCCCAACCTGGACATGTGCCTGACTGGGGGAAATAACCGAGTTCAGATGGAGGAGTAGAGAGCTATTTAGAGACCCACTCTTCCATGTTCCTTGTGTTCACAGTTTCGTGATTGCTGTAGTCATCTCTGTGGTGTCAGGACTTACACACTATTACATGCAGTTTTCTTGATTGGCTCTCTTGTAGCCTTGCTGCCACAGGAAAACAGACCGGGAAAACTTGTTGCCCGATAGGCTTGACACCAGGAATCCAAGCCTGTGAGGATAATCGCAAAGAGCTCATTGCACATCCCTTTTCTGTTACCCAAACTGCTGCCAATGCCACGCAAACCAAGCCCCTCAAAACCCACTGAATGACGAAAGATCCCCCCAGGGGCTGCTATGGTATTCCCTACCAGCTCCGAGGGCTGCCATCACGACCAGTACCCTTGCTCCCCTGCCATGTAGCCCTTCGCTTTGGATATCCTGTTCCCCATCCAGTTTCTTTAAATAAATCCCAGTTGTCTTTATTCACTATTTGGGATTGCTGTTTAACCTCGCAGTGCACCATTGTCTTTAACCTCTCAGGGGCGGGTTAGAAAGGCAGCGTCTCACCTCTGCTGTGTGGCTCAGTTGGCTGGGCATCTTCCTGTGCCGTTAAGGCAAAGGCAGAAACTCAGGTTCCTAGCCCCAAACCCACGGACTCAGAATCTACGTTTAACAAGATGCCAGGGGATTTAAATACCCATTGATTTGAGAAAAATGGGTTGTATTTTGCCCAAAACACTACTAGGCTACTTACTGCCCTCATGATAAACTCCCAGCCCTTGATCCCTTCCTCCCTCCCTCCCCCCTCTCTACCTCTCTCCCTTCCCCCCTCTCTCCCTCCCCCCATTATTGTTACTGAGTGCCAGGCCCTGAACTGTAATTCTGGTGGGACATAGGCAGGGATGAAGATAGCCGCGATTTCCTGCCCTCATGACTCCCAAACTTAATAGGTACGACCCAAATCCCCATTTTATTCTATGATAAACCGAATGTTGCTTGAGGTGAAGTTGCAGTGATGCAAGGAGTTCAGGAAGGTCATCCAGAGTACCCAAGCACAGGAAGATAAACCTGATCAGGGCTAAAGCCCAAGCAGACTGATGTCCCACTACGCCGGGGGAGGGGCTGCCGAGAAACACAGTCACGGCAAATGGTCCACTTTTCAGGCTTCTGTACCAATGAGGATAAACCTGGGGAGTAGGGTCCAGAAAAAGAGCAAGGGACATAGCCAGGTGATAGTTTTGTAGCTCACTGTCCTTACAATCCAAATTGGTCCTTTAAGCTGCCCTAATTTACCACCTCATGACAGCAGATGGAACAATTGGGGGGAAAATGTTATAGAGTCTTTAGCCCATAACAATTAACTAGAGTTTGACCTTCCCTGGAATTTGAAAAGCAACATTGCTTCAAGAAAAGGGAGGACGGAACGGCCCCAAGGCCAGAAAATGTCCTGCATGCTCTGTAAAGAAACTAATAGGGAGAACTGAAGCTCCCCTTTACCCCATAAAACTGTAACTGTTCACATGTGGTATTGCCCTGACTTACTGCTGATATCTGTCTCGAATTTGTGAGTTTTTAAAACTGATACTGGAATGAATATCAGGTACATATGTATGCTGACGCCCGTTCAACCCATTCCCTTTCGCCCAGCTCCTACCTCCACCCTCCCCCCTCCATCCTCTTGCTTAGCGCTAACTGCCTCCGCTTCCTGTACACGCAGCTTGCTTGCTCTGCTAAACTCTGAATGACCCTGCCCGATATAAGCACACCCTCCCCCTGAGCTGGTGGCTGCAGTTCTCCTCTGTGTAGGTTGGCTGCAGTCCCTGCGCAGGAATAAACACCCCAAAACTAAAAGGGAGTCTGAGTGTGGTCGATCTCCTGGGTTACAACATTTTGGAGGCCCCAGGGGATCGCCCGCGGGTCCCCCCGTTCCGTGGGGTCGACCCCTCCTCAGACTACGCGCAGGGCTGCCGGGTCCTCATCCCTCCGCACCTACATTTCGTTCTGGCTTTGATTCGTCATTGGCCTAGACTTCAGCCTCGAGGATCTGGGTAGGGATTTCCCCTTTCCACTGTTGTCTGTCGGTATCTCGAGCGTTCTGGATTGTTGCGGGCGTGACGCCGCTTAATCGCAACTCCCCCTCCTGGTCGGGACTCCACTCCTGACCTGGGAAACCGGTGGTTTCCACGGTTTCTGAAGTGGTACCAATCTGTTTTACATCTGGCAGTTTCCGGTGCGTCTGGCACTTTCGGGTGCAGGAACCCGTGGGTTTCCTCTGGCACTTTCGGGTGCATCTGGCACTGTTGGGTGCGTCTGCACGTTCGGGTGCAGGAAACCCGTGGGTTCCATCTGGCATTTTTTTCTTTCGGTGTGCTCCTGTTCAAACCATCTGGGCACTTCGGGTGCGGTCTGTTCTGAAATTAGTATTTTGTGTTTTGACCGCGGTGTCCTGTCTATTTGTGTTCCGTGTTCTCGTGCTGCCAACTGTGTTTGCTTTTGGCAGGATGAGACAAGGCCGGCAACACAGCCCCGTACCGCCTTGAATGCATTCTTGCTACCTTTTTCTGACTTTTTTCCAGGAGAGTTGGGTACAGAACACCAGCCGCAGGGGGTCCTCCGGGACCTTCTGTGAGTTGGAGTGGCCAACATTCCGAGTTAATAGCCATTCCGAGGGTCTTGACTTGAATCTTTTGTTTGCGGTTAGGTCCGTTCTGTACGTGGTTGCCCACCCTGATCCACCGGTATACATATAATTTTGGATTAGAATGGTCAGTGGCCGGCGGTTCAAATGCAAGGAAAAAGTTTTGTTTTACATGGCCTCCGCCTATCCTGACGGACAAGGTAACTCCTCCCAGCCCCCCGAGGAAATTCTATCCATCCTTCAGGACCCCCCTTGAGGTACCTCAAATGTCAATTAAACTGAGTTTGACTACTTTGGGTTCTATTACAGAAAGCTAAAGATGGAATTAGATCTGTTAAGATCTATTGATTAAAAATGTCTATTAAAAATAAATATATTTTCTAATCAAGGAAGTGAATTACTTATACTTGTCAAAAAAAAGAAATATTCAACGTGTCGAAAGTTAACAGTCATATTAGGTTAAAAAGAAAGGATATAGTTTTAATAAAGGAAATATAAGATATAGAAATATAATCTTTTGAAATTGTTCTACAAACTGGTTATTTCTGACTAGGATAAAAGGTTTATCAAGTGAAAAGATTTGTTAAGAGAAACTTAGAAAGAAATTATAAATAAAATAATTATATAGAAGTTAATTTGGTTCTTTTCACCTGTTAAAATGGGAAACATTTTTTTCCCAATATTTGCCTGGAAACAAAAGTTATATATATTTTATTGAATGGTTTTTAATGTTATTTATCAAGTACTGCTTGCCTTAAAGAGCCATTTTTGAATCATAAGACCTGAAGTTTCACTGACCTATGTTTATTTTTCAACATTTGTCCTTGGTCAACTTTAAATAAATAATTGCATACATTTAATTATAATATGAATCTATTAATCTTTTTGGTCAAATTGTTTGACAACCTTTCCCGGATTCAAATTTTAAGAAACTGTTTTTCTTGACCTGGACGTAGTTTTGAGTATTCTAATAAGGACCTGGGAATTCCTCAAAGATTTATGTTTCTCTCTTATAAAGGAAATCAAATCAGTGCAGTGCTTAAACAGTCTGTTTCCTCACTGAAATATCGATAATAGACACACACTCCAAATGCAAGAGCTACACACTACTAATAGTGATTCTTTGTTCACATTAGTGCAGATGCCAGATGCCTCTTATATGTTTGGTCTTGCTACGCTGTGGTTATGCGAACATCCTCACTTTAAGGGGCTTAAATTATTATTTGTAAGTCATGCTGAATTATTTAAAGAAAGAACAAATTGAGCCCAGAGGCCTAAAGATCAGGCTCTTTTTAGTTTAAATAAAAGTTTTTTTTTTCATGTTGCTATAATGTACTCACATATAAATAATACATAATCTGAGCCTTAGTTACTATAGCCGGAAAAAATAATAGCTCTAAGTACTTTGGGTCTCCACCTTGAAGGCTTTATGAAAAAGGAAAATTATAAAAATATTAAAGATTTAAAGATTTATGAATGATGGAAATAAAAAATTGACATAAAGGACATAAAAAAAAAGATGATATTCTTTGCGCTTTCCCCTCCTTGTCGGCAGGGCATGCTTTTCTCGAGCCTCAGTTGCGTGTCCCCTGTGTCTAGGGGGCCCCAATGTCTGAATAGATAAGATGTGTTCAGATATACGAGCTTCTTTATGAGCGGTCTCAATGCCTCTCTGCAAGGCTTAATATTTCTCACGGCCAAACTGTTTAACCATTGAATTCCAGCCCGAGCTGCTTCGTCCACAGGCGGGTTTGACAGCAACTAATTTCCACCAGGCTTCTCTGAACGTTAGGGATCCCAGTCATGGCAAAAATTCTCTATAGAGTTAAAAAAAACACTCTGCCCCATGTAAACAATGTTAAAACATTGCTCCCCTTTCCTGTTCCTTTTGTAAACCTGGTGTCAGCGGAATGTTCCCATTCCTCGGCCCCCTGTAGGACCCAAATACTTTCTTGGGAAGGCTTCCTTATAACACTTTTTCCACCGTATTCCCCTGTAAAGGCCTATTGGCCCAATTGGCTAATTACAATAGTAATAGCAGCCTTAAGAGAAACAGAGCATATAGATATTGTCCTCCCTAGGAAGGAAGTATAAGGACAGGTCATGACCCACAGGCCCTAGGTCCTCTCAATTAGGAATAGAAAAGACAAAGAGACAAAGTCGGTAGTAGAAAAACAAATAAATGCTGTACTAATTCAGAAAAGACGAGAGGCTAAAAAGGCTCCTTCCACATGAGCCCTCCTGAAACCCAGAATACTACTAAATAATAGGGGATAAACTAGTTTAGTTTCCTAATCCCACTGGTGCAGCAGACTCAGTCGTGACCGAAGCCAATGGGGCCCTAACCTACCCCTGACTTCAAATAGACAATAGACCTTGGGAAATACTGTAACCATTTGTTTTCTCTGTTTCCTGCCGTAGTGCCCATACCCCCTACTCGTACGTGATCTCCATCCAAAGATCATTTAATTTGCTGGCCACTGCCGACTCCAAGCCAGACCCCGCGTCAAGTTCCCCAAGACGTGCCATCACGCCTGCCAGCCTGCCGCCGGATGACCCGGAATAACCTCTGCAGGACGGCCTGGGGCAATCTCCACTGCAGAAACGCCTCCCGACCTCAGGAATGAACCACTGGCCATCTCAGATGAGGTAATGGCTCATAGACGGGAGCAACTATGTCCGGAAGATTCAGTATGCGGGGCAAACAGTAGTAACTCTGGACCATGTCATAATAGGTGGAACTTCACAGCCCGATGGGCTGACTCTAGCCCTAATCCAGGCTCTCTGTGAGAAAGGGGAAACCTGCTGCAAATAAGGAAGATCCAGAGTGGCCCTAAAACTAGTGGTGAACCTTCTCCCTCCCAGATATCAGTTACCAACCAAAACCCCAAGTTCACCTCTGCTGCCTACTTACACTGGGTCCAGAAAATTGACTTAACTGAGCAGAAACCGTCATAAGAAAATCACAACTAAAGACAACTGCTTCTGGGAGATTAGTTGTCCCGAGGCCTAAGGTCGGACCTTTATCAACACTGCAACGCCTACCCTCATATAAAGGTTACCCAGCTTTACTGAACTCCAATAAGGTCACAGGGACAGGAAAGATAGAAGGAAGCAGGAATATATCGGTCTCGAATATTTGAGAAAGAAAAAAAAAAAGGCAGGGATATGCATACAGCAATAGCTTGAGCAAGCTCCTCAGGTTCATGTCAGAGGAGGGAACTAAAAAGTCACAGAGAGTCTGATGTAAGTTGGAAGGATGATGCAAAATATCAAGATAGCAGAAGAAAGAAAGGGGCATACGTTACAGGAAGACAGGACAATAGAGGATTACTCATGAAGAAAGAAGATAAGACACTGAGAGGGAGAACGGGCCCCTACTAATTTAGAATAGTCGAGGTGCAATAAGGGAGGACTTAGCGACTCTAGCCCTTAATCAGACAATGACCCCACCTTGATAGAAAAAGATATCACAGGATATCTCTAGGGATTAAATTAAATTAGAAGCTCCATTGTGCTTACTGCCCACAGAGTTCCAGGCAGGTAGAGCGCATGAACAGACCTTAAAGGAAACCTTAACCAAATTTACTTGGAAAACCGTGAAAACTGGAACACTCTGCTCCCCTCGCTCTCTTACAGTTCTTACAGGCCCTGCAGTCTGCCCAGAAGGCCATCCATAAACACATCTGCGATACCCTGCCTGTGCCCACCTCAGACTCTGTGCACCCTTTCCAGCCAGGGACTCGATGCAAATAAAGAAATTCACCATCCAAGGACTAACTCTGGCCTGGAAGGGACCATAACACGGTCATCCTGCCCTTCACCAACGGCTATCAAGGTCAACGGCATCCTGGTCTAGCTGCATCATTCCTGGTTGAAGGCAGAAAAAGCAGAATGAACGGTGCAGACCTCTCCAGATCCCTTAATATGAGACTCTTACGTTTATCGGGACTCTAATTTTTCTGATTATAACTGTACAGGGGAATCTTTATAGATCTAGACCCCAGTATAACTGGGTACTTAGAAATAAAACATTTAAAAAAAATCTTTAAGAAATGTCAACCAGAAGAGGGTCTATATGCAGCCTTAGGTGAAACCTGCTATTTCTATGCCAACCATTCAGGTATAATCAGACAGAGCATCCAAATCTAAGACAAAGAAACTAAGAGAAGGAGAAACAGGTCTCCCATAATTAATATGAAAACTTATTTAGTCACCATAGCTAACATCCCTGATTTCAGCTATAGCAGGGCCCTACTGTTATTATTAATCGGAATAACTTGTAAACCCATCCAAATTTAATAGACTCCTAGCCTTCATCAGAGAGAGAGTCTAATCAGTAAAACTTAGGGTCTTAGCACAATCCAACTAGAGATTGTCTCCCCATGACAATTGTGGATCAATGGTTTGATCCACTATCAAGAAAAAGGGGGGAATGTTGTAGCTCACTGTCCTTAGAATCCAACTTGTCTTTAAGCTGCCCTAATTAACAACCTCAGAGACAGCAAGATGAACAATGGGGAATGTTATAGAGGGCTTTAGCCCCATAAAAATTAACTAGAGTTGACCTTCACTGGGAATTTGAAAAGCAACATCCTTCAAGAAAAGGGAGGACACAAACGGCCCCAAGGCCAGAGTGTCCTGCATGCTCTGTAAAGAAACTAATAGGGAGAAACTGAAGCTCCCTTTACCCCATAAAACTGTAACTGTTCAACATGTGTGTATTGCACCTGACTGACTGCTGATATCTGTCTCGAATTTGTTAGTTTTTAAAACTTGGATAATGGAATGAATAGCAGGACAGATGTATGCTGACCCAGTTCACCCAGTTCCCTTTCGCCTCAGCTCCCTCCCCCCTCCATTCCCTCCTGCTTATCGCTAACTGCCTCCCCTTCTGTACAAGCAGCTTGCTTGCTCTGCTAAACTCTTGAATGACCCCTGCCCTATATAAGCAACCCTCCCCCTGAGCTTGGGGCTGCAGTTCTCCTCTGTGTAGGTTGGCTGCAGTCCCTGCGCAGGTAATAAAACATCCCCAAAAACTGAAAAATGGAGTCTGAGTGTGGTCGATCTCCTGGGTTACAACAATAGTATCACAGGCACCATGCACACATCTGCCTGCATTTCAGAAATGAGGGGAGAAGAAACAGAAAACATCAGGAAGGTGGCAAAGACTTTCTTTTTAGAGCTGATACTGATACTGGCCTGAATATATGTTTGGTTCTCACTTTGTCAAAATTGACCCTCACTTTGTCTGCCTGCATCAGTGGTGTCTGTATTCTGAGGACAAGAACTATGAGAATAATTGGGTTTGCATCTCACAGAGCATGCAAAAGAAAAAAAAAGAAAAAAATGCCTAATTGATTATGTTTCAGTAGCCAACAACTTTTAGTCAGGAAAAAATTTTTCTTAGCATCATCTTTATAATGAATGAAATGTTAAATCTTTCTCCTTTTTATAAAAAATTGTTTTTTACAGAGGAAGGGAGAGAGAGAGAGAGAGAGAGAGAGAGAGAGAGAGAGAGAGAGACAGATACGAGAACCATTGATCAGCTGCCTCCTTCATGCCCCCTACTGGTGATTGAGCCCACAACTCAGGCACCTGCCCTGATCAGAAATCGAACCCGGTCCTCTCAGTCCATGGGACAAATCTCAATCCACTGAGTCTCCCTCACCCTCCTTCAATCACAGTCCACACTGCTAACAGAGTTGTGCTTTCTAAAATGCACATCTGCTCACAACTCCACTTAACACCTGGTAACTGTCCGATGGCCTGGGGACTGGCACCAGGCAAAGTGCTCGACCATTGTCTGGCTTGCTCAGCCTTGCTCAGCCTTGCCTCCCACCCTGAACGGCCTGCCTGGAGCTTGTAGATTAACTCCCATCTTGCTCTTATCGATTCACATTCCAGAGGCTCCATGCATAGCCCCCACAGGGCCAAACCCTAAGGGACAAATTCCAGCTACAACAGGCAGATATAAAAGACACAAGCCCCTACATTGAGCACAGCTTCTAGGACTTGACCCCCGGAGTCTGTGAACCCGCCCGGAGTGCACCCAAGAAAGCCTGATCCCTGTTTATTCGGCTGATTGGCTCTCCAGTCTCTTCTCTGTTTTATTCGGCAGCGCCCCCCGATTCCTTACAGTAACACCCTTTACCTTTATGGTAACAGCCAAGTTTCCTCCTCCACAGGCTTAGATACCATTTGCCCTTCTGTTCCAGTTATACTGAACTGTCATCATTGTACTCCAACTCTGCTTTCCTCTTCTTGGCCTTCAGAACTTATGTGTTCCCACCATCTAGAACCTAGAACAGACTCTCTGTGTACCTCCCCAGCCCTTGCCAAGCTCACGTAGAATGTACTGAACTCCTGTTCCTCATTCAGAACTTGATGTCCCTTCCACCAGTCACTCTTCCCACACCCCCTGCTGGGCTAGTTGCACCTCTCTGTGATCCTACATCTCAATGTACCTGCTACTCTCTAACCACAGTGTGTCCTGTATTGTCATGACCTTTTTGTTTGTCATTACCTACTTGATATCCCTGAGAAGTCTGCTCAGGGGCAATGGATGAATTATTCACAACCGTGCTGTGCAGGGTCTAGCATAGTGAATGGCTCATATCTTTGTTGAATGTTGCTGTGCTTGGTGGATGGTAGGAACAAAAGTAAGACTCCAGAAATATAGGATCCTAGGCTCATGTAGGGTCCAGACATTTAGCTTATACCCATTTTGTCCTTAATTATGTCATGAGCCTTTTCCTCAACAGGGAACAATAAGGGTCATTGAGGCAGCCCCCTAAGGAGCCTTCTGCAGGGAACTGCATGCAATAGGGAATCCATATATTTGGTTAGTCATGTGAATCTTACTTCTTTTAAATAATCACCTTCTCAATGGGCTCTTAGCTGGAGGA
Organism: Molossus molossus; assembly: GCF_014108415.1. Taxonomy (NCBI): domain Eukaryota; kingdom Metazoa; phylum Chordata; class Mammalia; order Chiroptera; family Molossidae; genus Molossus; species Molossus molossus. Next base: position 19,812,317 of record NW_023425351.1, read on the forward strand.
ATGATGCTAAAAGCAGTACGAGTGTCATACTCGAGGTGTGTTCTAAGTTGTTGTTTTTAAGAAAAATGTTTTTATTGATATTTTGGAGAGAGGAAGGGACAGAGAGGTAGAAATGTTGATGTGAGAGAGAAACGCTGATCAGCGGGCTGCCTCCTGCCCGCCCACACTGAGGATTGATCCTGCAACCCAGGCATGTGCCCTGACTGGGAATCAAACTGGGATGTCTCAAGTCTGTGGATGATGGTCAGTCCACTGAAGCCACACGGGCCGGGCTCCAAGTTCTTCATCACTGCTCCTGAGTCCCTTCTATACCTTACTGGCATTCAGCATACTTTTCAGATACAAAATCGTTCTTGTACATTGCTTTTTTTCTCAGTTGACTGATCTTAAATTTGCTATGTCAATTTGGAAATAAGATTTTATTTCTTGAGATTGTTGTACTCTACTCATTTCATTGATAAAAACAAAAAATTTAAAATACCAGATAAGAATTAGTTCAGGGTTTGTATCAATACATTATTTTTAACCTTTATCTTTTATTAAAAGATAACAAAAATATATATAAAGAGAAAAGTAGACTATAGTGGCTTTTTTCTTACTTAAAATTTTAGATTTGGTTATAAAAGATACCAGTTATTGTTGACAAGATGTAATATTTTCTGCTAATGAAGTAAAAATAAATCCCTGCTGAATTTATAATTCAAAGCATTTTAATGTAGCTCTTGATGTATACATTAAAAAAAAATAATAAGTGGAATGTTTATTCAGCATGTTCTAGCTGAGGGTATTTTAATCCCTTACAAATATGTACAGACCCCTCAGGAACAGACTCCTTTATCCAGGAGTGTCACTCAAATTTCAGATCCATAAAAGAGTTATGTTAGCAATTACAAGATGTGCTCTTTGTGTTTATTACAAAATGCAAATGTATAATTTGAAACAAACTTCTTTTATTTTCTGTATTTGTGTGTGTGTGTCTGTGTGTGTAGGAATAAAATATCTAAGATTTTACTGAGAACAACAAAGAAAAGAGACTGAATATTTTATGTAGCATTATACCTATTGTTTCCTCCTTGGTTATCTTATATTTTCTCCTTAAAACACATGTAAAAGATGGTTTAAAATTAAATTTTCTCCCAACATTAAAAAAAGAAGAACTAATTTATAGGTGTAGTAAAAGAAAATGTTTTCAGAATCTGAGAAAAATTTCTAAACTGAAATAAATATATCCGTCTTGAGGAAGACACAGTGGGTTTTAGATGAATGGAAATGACATTGTTTCTGTTCTCAAGGAATTTATGACCTAAAGGGAAATTGAGAAAAAAATGTGACTGTCACTGAAACTGGAAGCTGCATTTTCCTGTGTAAAGGACAAACACATGCTAGTGTGAAAGTACAGTACATTTCCTTCCCATTAGGCAGACCTTACCCCTGGACTTTAAGAGAATAGCAAGAAGGAGCTGCTAGAGTTAGTAGATAACCACTGCATTGTATAGATAACCATTGCTTTGTGTACTGGGAAACTGCTTGCTCCCTCAGGCTTAACAGCTAACTGCAAATATCTGCTTCTGTTTGTGCTTGCTTGATTGCCCAAATTTCTTAACAGGAGTAAGTCATCTATATATGCAACCCTCCAGGAGCTGGGGACTGCTGTCCCTTCTGTGTAGAATGCGACAGTGTCCACGCGGCTAATAAAGCTCTCTTAATTTGAACCCAGTTTGGAGTCTGAGTCTGGTCTGACTCCTTGGTCTACAACACTATGGTCTTTATCTAACTAACATGACTATTCCTACTTTTGACAGTGGGGAAAGAGCAGGTTGCTGAAAACATTTGGAGGGGCAAGTTCAGCATGTGAATAACAGAGAGTTAATATTTGTTACAAATGTCAAGTCCCTATGCCCATGTCCCCAATCAAAAACATTATCCTCACCCTGGGATTGAGTCTTGATTACCCAATGTCATAGTCCTCCCAAGTGACCATTTGCCCCATCCCCCTGGATTGTCTTTAATTGCTCATTAGCTCCTTTCAGGAAGGGCCAACTGTACATATTGAAGGGATAACAACTTTGACGTGTGATTATGAGTAAGTTGTATACATATTGCCTGTTTCATGGAAAAACTAAAATTGTAACCAATAGCTGAGGAGTGAAATAGAATTTGTTACATTAAACTTTTTTCTTCTTCTTGGATTTATGAATTGATTTTGAAAAATAGAATTGTCGGGTAAAGGTTTTGAAAACTATTTAGAAGTTAAAAACATCGACAGCCACAGTAGAAGAGTGGAAAACTGAAATGGACAGTTTCTCTCCGGCACCCACCGTTCTCTAGCACCTCACCTCTGTATGATACTCTTTGGGAAGTATTTTAGAATCTCCCTTTCTATGGGACTACATTGTGTTACCAGTGTAAATACAAATGAAATCCTTTATGTTCTTTCTTCCCCAATGTAACATTAGGTGAACATGAATTTAATTAAGGCTGGACCGATCTAAAGAGGCAGTGTTTTGGAAATTCTAGAATCAGTGACTGCTGGGATTTGTTTTCTTATACCTTCTACTTAACCTTGGTTTCCAGAAAATAAATGGTAGAGAGGTACCCACCCCCGCCAGCTTCACTGAGATATAATTAACATATAACATTGTATAAATTTAAGGTATGCATACACTTATATATTGCAATATGATTACCACTATAGCATTAACTAACACCTCTACCACATCACATATTTACCATATATTTTTGTACCGAAGACATTTAAGATTTACTCTCTTAGCAATTTTCAGGTATATAATAAGTACTATTAACGATAACCATGATACTTCTTAATAGGTCTCCAGAATTTATTCATCGTCTAACTGCAAGTTTGTACATTTGACCAATATCTACCCAAGTCTTTCACTCAACAACCTCCATTCTACTCTCGACTTCTATGAGTTTGACTTTTTTAGATTCCACATATACGTGATAACATGTATTTGTCTTTCTCTGTCTGACGCATTTTACTTAGCATTATGCTTTTGAGATCCATTCATGTTGTCCCAAATGGCAGGATTTTCTTCTTTTTCTTGGCTCAATAGTATTCAATTGCATATATAAAACCACATAGTCATATTCTTTTATCCATCAGTGGATGCTTAGGTTGTGTCCATACCTTGACTATTGTGATCAATGCTACAATGAACACAGGAGTATAGATATCTCTTTGAGATCTTGGTTCAATTCCATTGGATATGTATACATAGACTATCTTTATTTTTACTTGTTTGAGGAAACTCCATACTGTTTTCCATAGTGGCTGTACCAACTTACATTCCCACCAACAGTACACAAAGTTTGAAATGGTCTTCTCAGATGAACTCTTCTCTGGTCTTGAGTAGATTGTCTTTCAGGTTTTCATCTCATTTTCTGCCCTTGGTAGGACACCAGTAATGAAGATCTTAGGTTGCCTTTGCCTCTATCTTATGGAAATCTCAAACATCTCCTTAGCAGCCAGTTATCTCCTTTTTCTCCTTCTAGACTGATCCCTCTAGCTATCCCGTCAAATGTACCACTCAAGCCCTGGCCAGTTTGGCTCAGCAGTTAGAGCGTCGGCCTGCAGTCCAGAGAGACCCGGGTTCTGTTTGCGCAAAGGGCAGTACCTCAGTTGCAGTTTGTCCCCGGCCCTGGTTGGGTGGTGTAGGTGGCAGCCACTCGATGTGTCCCTTTCACGTCAATGTTTCTCTCTCTGTTCCTCTCTCTCCCTCCCACTCTACCTGAACAAAAAATGGAAAAATGTTCTCAGGTAAGGATAAAAAAAAAAGTACCACTCAAGTGTGTGTGTCTGTGAAGTAATGGTGTGGAAGGGACAGTGGATCACATGCCAGTAAAGAGAGAGGAAGACCATCAATA